>NC_065444.1:265152077-265811021 GCF_917563875.1 Diabrotica virgifera virgifera
GTTTTATTGTTGCTGAACAGTAGGCGAAATGATTAATACGACATTTACGTTATGAAGTCTGTTAGATTTTGTACAAAGTGTTTCAAAGTAAACAGTCGTCATAACATAGGAGTTGTTAAAATGGCATAAAAGTAATAGTTCAAGGAAGTTAACAAAAAAATATCCTGTTAGGACTCTGACCGGACCAAGCATGTGAAGAGTTAGTTACATACACTGGGGTGCAAAATGAACCGGACACCTTAAAAATGGGTCATTTTTTTTGTCTGGAATTTCCTAAACCTGTTGTCCGATTTAAATGATTTTTTTAATATATTATAGACTTATTCTTTAACAATATCGCTGTAATAGTATTGTTGTTAAACAGTTAAATTTTCATTGTATACCGGGTGTACCAAACAAACTGTGTTTTTTTCTAAAAGTTTGCATCACCCTGTGGAACATTCTAGCATTTATAAAATACTGAAATTAAATTCCAACTATTGTTTCTCAACATTTTGTTTTTTGATTCATTCGCTTACATTGGACCATAAAAAAGTTAGGTACTTTAACAACTAGCCATGTTTCTCATCAATACAGGGTGTTTTAAATAAGTATGGCCAACTTTAAGGGAAAATTCTGCATAAAAAAATAATGAGAGTTTGCTTTATAAACGGTATGTCCGAAAATGCTTCGTTTCCGAGATAGGGGGTGTTCAAATTTTTATTACAAAATGACGATTTATTTATTGCTTTAAAACCAGTTGAGATATGCAAATGAAATTTGGTCGGTTTTAAGACGTAGTTATTGCACATTTTTTGACATACAATTAAGCATTTAATATTCACTATTTTCGCGCATACGGGTAATATAACCGCTCATATTACCCGTATGCGCGCCAATGGTGAATATTAAATTCTTACTTGTATGTCAAAAAATGTACAATAACTATGTCTTAAAACCCACCAAATTTCATTTGCATATCTCAAGCGGTTTTAAAGCAATAAATAAATCGTCAGTTGGTAAGAAAAATTTCAACACCCTCTGTCTCAGAAACGAAGCATTTGCGGACATAGGTTTATACAGCAAACTGTCATTATTTTTTCATCTAGAATTACCCCTTGAAGTTTGCCACACTTGTTTAAAAACACCCTGTATTCATGAAAAACATGGGTAATTGTTAAAATACCTAACTTTTTTATGGTCCAACATAAGCGAATGAATCAAAAAACAGAATGTTGAGAAAACATGAATCTATAGTTGGGTTGGGTAATTTCAGTATTTTATAAATGCTAGAATATTCCACAGGGTGATGCGAAGTTTGAGAAAAAAACACAGTGTCATTGGTACACCCGGTATACAATGAAAATTTACCCATTTAGTAACAATTTTATTACAGCGATATTGTTAACGAATAAGACTATAACATATTAAAAAATCACTTAAATCGGACAACAGGTTTAGGAAATTGGAGACATTAAAAATGACCCATTCTGAAGGTGTCCGGTAAATTTTGCAGCCCTTTGTATTATAGGACTTTATTATAAAATCCTGCAGTTCTTGTACAATAAATAATTAAGAGGTGTTTTTTTCTGTTGCCGATACAAGTTGAAAACTGCACTTTTTTATTATGCTTCCGTTTCAGTAAAAATTAGAGTATTTAAAACCAAATTCAACACAATAGACCGGATGTATCGTCGCCCCCGCTAGTAGCGAAATTATTCCGGTTCGATTTTTTTGCACAAACTTACTCAAAAAGAGGTTCTTATAACATATCCATAGGGTGCCGGGCGGTGCCGTGGTCTAAAAATTGTTTAAACATTTTTTTTAAACAAATTCACAAAAATAATTTTTTCACTTCGAACAAATTTTTTTTAGCTAATTTGGGACATTCTGAGCAAAAAAGGTCTCTTGTGATTTTTCTCTAAAATTGATTGTTGTCGAGTTATACGCGATTAAAAATTTGAAAAATCAGAAAATGGCCGTTTTTAAGGCCATAACTCGATTAAAAATGATTATTATGAATTTCAAAAAGTGACCAAATCAAGTTTCAAACCCCTTCTTCAAGGTTCTGAAGGGATTTTTGTCATTATTTTATTACAAAGCTGTTATTTTTAATTATTAACAATTAGCGCTATAGTCCAGGATGTATCGTCGCCCCCGTTAGTGAAATTATTCCGATTCGATTTTTTTTGCACAAACTTACTCAAAAATAGGTCCTTATATCAAATAATCTGTTTATTATTTCAAATAAGTCAAAAAGGACTTATTTGAAATGTCACATATTATGTATTTAAATTGTAAAAATTATTGTAAAAAAATGGATAAAAACATTCAAAAACTAATGATACAGTCGAACCCGCTTATTAGAGTACCGCTTATAGAAATATCCCGGTTTAAGGAATAGAATTTTGAGATCCCGGAACATTTCCATTTACGCCTTGATAAATTTAATCGCTTATAGTAATACGTTTTAGTAAAAGAATACCGCTTTATCTAATAATTCTAAGTTACCAAAAACTTTTTACGTACAATTTCCCACAAATTTATATGTTTTCTGGTTTATAGGACCTGTCGATAATATATTTTATTACTTACTTTATTATGGGTACCAATTCTACCTTCCGCCAAACATTTACCGATCATAAAGTAGGTACCTACTTTTTCAATTGTGTAAATCTTCTTATTGCTCACCCACCGCCCACGTCGGTCGTTGTCTGTTTAGATTTTTAGAAACAGTTGGAAGTCATAAATAACCGCTTGTAATATAATAACCGCTTTATAATATGTAAGTAATTTTCTGGACGAAAAAAACCAATGTCAATTTTTATTTATTATATTTTAAAGCAACAAGTGACTAATATCTTTTGTAACAAAACAAATAGTCTCAGATTACCGATTATTTTTCCAGAAAAAAAGTAAGTCTGTTGTATGTATGTTAATAAGAATATGTCATACATATATATGTATACACAGTGCTGTTTTTGTAACAATATAGGTTCCGGTACGCAATGTTCCGGGAGTCTGGGGGTATTCAGAAGGGGGGTCAGGCCCCGGGAAAACTTTAAAAATTTAGCCTCAAAAAGAGCGTTTTAAAGCTATTTGGGAGCAAGCAAAAAATTTAAGAACTTGTGTATAATTTGACCTAAATACTATAAAAAATCTAAGACCATCTCTACTTGGCTACATCATTGATAAAATAAGAGTACAAAGATTATTTATCTCAGAAAATTTGAAATTTTTTACTCCTATTAAACTTGTGGTTTCTTAACAGGTATGTCTGCTTTTACTGGAAAAAACTGTAATTGCTAATTAACTGGCCTACTGTAGAAATTTAATCTTGTACACATTTCAAGGGCATATTATAAAAAACGCACAAAATCTTAGTTTACATAATTATTGCATAATTTTCCAAATAACAATTCAAAAGTAACAAATTAGTCAGTATTCAGTAACAAATTAATCAGTGTAAGTTTTTAGCTCATAGCTACATTTTACAAGAAAAAAGCAATAAATTTGATAACTTACAGTTTATAGAACTGTCCAAAGTTTGGAGAAGTTTTTGTCGTAAATCTCTTCTCTGCCTATTTCTTTGCTGTTTGTGTCCAAATGCTGAGTGCCGTCCCCGAAGCAGCCACGAATTCACGTACTTCGAGGGTTCAAATCGAGTGAGAGGTGGGCCGTTTAACTTCACAAACATTAATGAAGAAATAGTATTTGTGAGTAGGGAAGCTCTGCCATCAGTAATTATCAGGTTCATTTGGGAAAATCCCCTTTCACACTCACTGGAAAATATTGGTATTGTCTTTAAAGCTGTTGTCAAACGTAGCAAATTTTCTGGGTAGCTGTTGTTCTCACAATTTCCCCCCAAATTGTCAAAAACATATTCCCTGAAGGATTTAATTGATCCTCGTTTGTTCACTTGTAGACGCACTGCGAGCGTTTCAATGTCTCTTTCCCCAAAAGTATTGTCTTTAATGTTTTTGGGCCAAGTGCTTTTGTCAACTATGAGGGCACAATTGGCCAACAATGCATCGTCTCCACTGAGCATCCTCTTTTCGATTGATTGAGCAAGGTGGTCATAAAACACAACAGCATTGATGGGGTCTTCTTTAGATTTCACATACAGTTCGATTCCCATAAAACTTCTGTTGTTGACAGCTGTCTCAGCTTGCGCATAAAACATTCCAGGACTACCATTTCGAGAAACAAACGTGTTCATCAAAATCTGAAGTTTCTTGTTAGCTCGAAATAGGTCAAGGTCTCGATGTTGTAACTCCTCACTAACGTCAGACAGTTCTTGCAGTGCGTCGCAAATCAGTCCCAAATCCAAAATGAAACACGTTGATGTCAGCTTTCTGTGTAGGCCTTCGTATTTGGCTATATAATTTTGGCTACTGCAAAATGGTTGGCTAAGACCTCGTAATTTTCCCAAACGGTCGAAACTGTGCGAAAACTTGATGCGACCCACCGCGTGTTCAACACTCTACCGATTTTTAACAGTTGTACACCAAGCTCATCGGCACATACGTGCAGCTCCCGACTGTTCTTGGGCGCGGCGTGATACAGTACGTATAGTTTGTCTATAAATCACTTGAACCGGTTTATACTTGCCATTTTCTTTACCACGTCACTCACACACAACTCAAGTCTATGATTACAGCAATACCAAATAACAACAGATGGAAACTTCTTTTTCAACAGTACACCAACCCCAGACTTCCCTCTAAGCCTCACTGCTGCTCTATCACATGCCAAAGCCACAGTATACTTTTTAAAACGTTTTCATCTATTTTGTGCCCTTCAAGGCATTTCATAACAGCATTAAAAATTCCACGAGACGTCACATTTTCCAGTTCCACAAGGTCTAAAAACAAGTTCACAGGGGACTCCATATTTAACTTCTTTAGGCACACTCTAAGGTACAAAATCAATGTTGATTTTTTACTTTATTTTGTTAACTATAATAAGCGCAAATTTATCAGTCCCTTCTACTATTTCCTGTGCAACTTGTTTCTTCATTTCTGAACTTATGTGAGTAATTATATTAGCACAAGCGTTCCGTGAATGTAAAAGTCTGCCCATATCTAACCCGTTTAGCTCTTGAACATCTATTTCTGCCTCAAAGTGGTTGAAAGATTGATTTTCCTTTGCTACCTTAAGGGTCGTTTAAACACAGCGATAAATCAAACAACTTATCAAGGTCAATCGAGTTGTTGCAAATTATCATTGTGTGTAAACGGTGCATCGCACAACTTATCAAAGTTGGAGTTGGGTTGAAGGTGGTATCGCATTGAATCGCAGCGTCTAAACAGCGTTTCAACTTGTCATCACAACTAGTTGCTGTGACTTATCGTTGTGTTTAAACGACGCTTTATAAGCAGTTCGAAAAACTCGCGCCGTTACTTCTTTTTCTTTTGACACTGTTTTTAAAAAAAAACCTTTTCTAACGTTTCTTTCTGTGAATCTGCAAAAATCTTAACAGCAGCTTCATGAGCAGCACTAACTTTGTGATCAAATATCTTTTTTCTTAGTGAAGTTTGTTGCTGAGCTCGACTCTCTCCAGAACTACTAACATCACATTCAGTCCACTGCTTGACCATTTTCATACCATTTTTTTTTCCTACACCCAGAGATCCAACTTTTCTGCAAACGTCACAGCTTAACTTCTTGTTTTGTACAATAAGCCAATCGTTTTTCCTACAATGTTCACTATTTTGTTCAAAAGTCCAACACTCTGGCCAATGTTTATCACCTTCTTTGCCACCATCAACAGAAGACAAATTAACGTTAGATGAACTAGACACTAGTGAAGCTGTTTGGTCCAATATCACTGGCGATGTTAAGCATTTTTATGATTGTTCATCTAGTTTTCGGTTTTTGGGCTGGTTAAAATAATTAGTAATCTTTCAACACTTTCACACTAAATGAGCGGAAGAGGGTAGCAGATTAGGGCGCACAAATAAGACAGTGGCAAGTACCTGTCACTTTGACTGCGGTCACTAAACTGAGTGACATATGGAAAACAAAACAACACACGACCTTGGATAGTGCAATATTGCTGGCCGCGGGGGCGGAGACTGTGGGGAGGTTAGAAGAAAGTACAGGTGGTGGGATCACGATGAGAAGAACTCTATTTTGCTGACGTCACGTTGCCTAGCAACCGTCGATTCTCGCATTGTAAAATTCGTTTTGTGACGTCAGCAAAATAGAATTCTACCGATCGTGATCCCACCTGTCTCGCGTTAAATATAAAGTTGTAAGTTCTACAATGCGTCAATCGCATAAGGGCTCACCTAAAGTTACAAAATATTTGTTGTTTTTTTGTCCCAAAAGGTGCCGGTACGGCGTACCGGCGCGTACCGTCACAAAAACAGCACTGTGTATACATATATACCTATATCTACATATTGCATACATTTCATACTTATTTGTGTCGGTATGCATGCACAGATAATGTAGTTTGGTGTTTTAATAAAATAAGTAATAGTTACACTAGGTACTATATTATTGACATAAAAAGAAATAAAACCATATACATAATATATGTACATAACGTATGCATGTACATGTACATGTACATTAGGGTGGGCCGAAAAAACTAAAATTATTTTTTTTAAGTCGTAATACCGCGGAAAAGTTGCGAATGTATGAGACTAAAAAGGGGTAAGAATTTAAAAAATATCGGTTTATATCTTCCGTTCGCGCATGAGCCATAAAATTTGCCGAAATTGGTAAAAAACTGATTATTTGCGATAATTTTTAACAGATTAAATTTAGCGTGGATACGTTTGTAATAGCTCATTTTCTCATTCTTAATAATCATACTAACTAAATTTAACCGTGTTATTAAAATCTCTTAACATTGTCCGTTCGCGAAAAAGGCATAAAAATAGCCAAAATGTGACAAAATTGCATATTTCATACACGTTTAATTTTTCGTAATTAAGAGTTTAGTTGAATGAAAATAATACTCACATATACATTTTGTTGAACTTGTATTGAGAACACTTAAAATAAACACACTTTAAACATATCATTTTCAGAACTTTAGTAGGCTATTATTTAAAAATATTGTTTGTGAATATAGAAAAAACCAAATTTTTTACGAGATGCAAGTTTTCATTTCGACAATATGGTCCAATGTCCACCAGTCCATTGTCCGTCCAGTTCATCTTGTATTATTTTAACACCTTTTTGCTATTACATAGTAGAAGGCACTTTGAACTGTGATTTCTGTGTAAAGTCTGGCATTGCAGACCTTGATAACAATGTTGTTCTTATGAAGCCGTCGCGATTCTCAGCTCCGCAAACTTTTCCAGCGGCTTCTGTTACGAGTTTTACACATCGTTCTACTGCCTGTGTATGAACAGGAAAGACTTTAATATTACATCCCAGTTAGGGGCTGAATCACTTTGAATAATTAATGTTATTTCATCATCATTTATATATTTTAATAATGGAGGAGAAGATAACTCACAGTTTAACCAATGAATTATTTCTGAATAGTCTCGACATTCAAAATTTAGTTTTGACAGTTTGAATATTCTAATGTTAGATCTTGTTTTATTCAGCTGTCTAGCTTTCAGAATTCTGCGAATTCCAAGCTCTCTTATATGTTTTCTGTTATCTTGTGTCATGGCCAACATCAAATGTTCTGGATGGGGAAAAAAGCATTGCGCTCAATAACAGGGTCAATAACCCTGTTGACGAAATAACATTAACAACAACCCGAAATAACATCAATTATTCAGAGTGATTCAGCCCCTAACTGGGATGTAATATTAAAGTCATTTCCTGTTTATACACAGGCGGTAGAACGATGTGTAAAACTCAGTAACAGAAGCCGCTGGAAAAGTTTGCGGAGCTGAGAATGGCGACGGCTTCATAAGAACAACATTGTTATCAAGGTCTGCAATGCCGGACTTTACACAGAAATCACAGTTCTAAGTGCCTTCTACTATGTAATAGCAAAAAGGTGTTAAAATAATACAAGATAGACTGGACGGACAATCGACTGGTGGACATTGGACCACATTGTCGAATTGAAAACTTGCATCTCGTAAAAAATTTGGTTTTTTCTATATTCACAAACAATATTTTTAAATAATAGCCTACTAAAGTTCTGAAAATGATGTGTTTAAAATATGTTTATTTTAAGTGTTCTCAATACAAGTTCAACAAAATGTATATGTGAGTATTATTTTCATTCAACTAAACTCTTAATTACGAAAAATTAAACGTGTATGAAATATGCAATTTTGTCACATTTTGGCTATTTTTATGCCTTTTTCGCGAACGGACAATGTTAAGAGATTTTAATAACACGGTTAAATTTAGTTAGTATGGTTATTAAGAATGAGAAAATGAGCTATTACAAACGTATCCACGCTAAATTTAATCGGTTAAAAAGTATCGCAAAAAATCAGTTTTTTACCAATTTCGGGAAACTATATGGCACATGCGCGAACGGAAGATATAAACCGATATTTTTTAAATTCTTACCCCTTTTTAGTCTCATACATTCGCAACTTTTCCGCGGTATTACGACTTGAAAAAAATAATTTTAGTTTTTTCGGCCCACCCTAATGTACATACTGTATGTACATGTACATAGTATGTATAATGTACATACATACTATGTACATGTCCATACAGTATGTACATGTTCGTATTATTATTATTATCGCACTATTATGACGTATATTCGGTACATTAATTTCTGCTAGCCACCACTGATCGGTTATTAGAATATCCCGGTTATAGGAATATTTTTGCTTGGCACAAAGGCTATTCTAATAAGCGGGTTTGACTGTAATTCAGTTAGAAAACGAGGTCCCGCCAGAAGAGTCCCATACGAAATGTTTTACCATACTTTCCTGAATTGTATGAGATATTTCCATAGGTCCGATAAACAACATCTAAAAGTAACTAAATTAGTAAGAAAGAGGAGCCCAAATTTGGAGACACATGAACGAAAAAGACTTTATTTATTTGATTCCTTTTTGTAAATTTTAAAATTAATTAGTGTTTAATACAATCAAAATTCAACTCTCACGTACAAGTTGTACCTACAACTTCAGTGAGAAACTGAGTTTATTTTGTTATGTACAATTTATTTACTACGAATAAACTCCATTATTATTATTATTATTATTATTATTATTATTATTATTATTATTATATTATAACAAATTCACAGGGTGCCGGGAGGTGCCGCGGTCGGAAAATTGTTTAAAAATTTTTTTTAAACAAATTCACAAAAATAATTTTTTCACTTCGAACAAATTTTTTTTAGATAATTTGGGACATTCTGAGCCAAAAAGGTCTCTTGTGATTTTTCTCTGAAATTTATTGTTGTCGAGTTTACGCGATTTAAAATTTGAAAAATGCGAAAATGGCCATATAATCGACAACAATGAATTTTAGAGAAAAATCACAAGATACCTTTTTTGCTCAGAATAACCCAAATTATCTAAAAAAAAATCGTTCGCAATGAAAAAAATTATTTTTTTGAATTTGTTTAAAAAAATTGTTTAAACAATTTTTCCACCACGGTACCGCCCGGCACCATGTGGATGTGTTATAAGGACCTTTTTTTGAGTAAGTTTGTGCAAAAAATCTAATTGAAATAGTTTCGCTAACGGGGGCGACGATACTGTTGGACTATAGCGCTAATTGTTAATAATTAAAAATAGCAGCTTTGTAATAAAATAATGACAAAAATCTCTTCAGGACCTTGTAGAAGGGATTTAAACATAGGCGTAACCAGGGGGGGTTTTGGGGGTTGTAACCCCCCCATTGGGATGTACTTTGAGCTCTATACGCTTAACACCATAGCCCTCAGAGACCTTCCAGTAGTTGTAACCCCCCCCTTTCAGGTAGTTGTAACCCCCCCTTAGGATCATCCTGGTTACGCTTATGGATTTAAAACTTGATTTGATCACTTTTTGAATTTCATAAAAATAATTTTTAATCGGGTTATTAGCCTTGAAAATGGCCATTATAGCATTTTTCAAATTTTTAATCGCATATAACTCGGCAACAATCAATTTTAGAGAAAAAATGACAAGACCTTTTTTGCTCAGAATGACCCAAATTATCTAAAAAATATTGTTCGAAATGAAAAAATTATTTTTGTGAATTTGTTTAAACAATTTTTCGACCACGGTACTGCCCTGTGGATATGTTATAAGGACCTCTTTTTGAGCAAGTTTGTGCAAAAAATCGAATCGGAATAATTTCGCTAGCGGGGAAGACGATACAGTCCGGTCTCTAACTATATGTACATAATTTACCTCTGCAGGCTTAGAAGGCTCATCGACCACAACTCTCATTTTTACTCTAGGCAGCTGCTTGAAAAGGATAGAAATTCAATAGAACCATCCATAATCCCTTCATAGATTTCCGACAAGCATACGATAGTAGTATCAGAACTTCTGACAGTAAATGGACCAATATTAATACTAGCATACGCGGATGACATTGGAATTGTGGTAAACACGGTCACCAATGTAATGAAGACTTTCAATAAATTAGAAGTAGGGGCAAAAATCTAAGATAAATGTTATCTAAGGTAAATGAAGAGAAAACCAAAGAGAGTAGAAAGAGTAGAAAGTTTTAAATATATCTCGGAGCTAGAATCACCCCAGATAACGATATCACGGAAGAGATAAAAAGATAATTCAGGCAGCAACAGATGTATGTATAGTGTATAGTCTCCATAATGCTCTTGAATCCAAGAGCCCAACACGAACATCAAAAATCGGGATATACAAGACAGTGATTAGACGGTGCTCATGTAAGGGTGTGAAATATGAACGCTGACAAAATCAGTGCAAATAATCGACGTGGTCAAAATATATAATAAGCTCTTGTACATAACTTTCTCAAATTTTACGAAAAAACGAAGAAGATTACCTATCTTAAAAAATTAAATCAACCTACAGATTTTTCAAATGACATTAATAGACCTGGATCCCGCGTACCAAAAAAAGTTGATTAATAGCAAGCTGAAAATTTGTTAATAGCTTAACGGTGTTTAGTCGGACAAACTTTGATGTACGGGAACACTGGAACAGGGAAGCTTTAATTGTGGAACAGTTTAAAAATTTGGAACGTCAGATTACGAAAACGTCCCATGTATTTTGTCGAACAGAACATCCATTTGATTTCTTACGCTTTCATTAAACTCTCATGCAAAAATCAGACTGCTATTACTAACCAACATGACCTGTCATTTGATATGTTCTTCGTGTTCCACTCCTTAAAATGCCCAATTGGCGATAAACACCAGTCGGATTTTTGCATGAGAGTTTAATGAAATGGTAACAAATCAATTGGAATTTCTGTCCGGCAAAATACATGGAACGTTTTCGTAGTCTGACGTTCCAAATTTTTAACCTGTTCCACAATTAAAACTTCACCTGTTCCAGTGTTCCCACGCATTAAAGTTTGTCCGACTAAACACCCTTAAGCTATTGACAAATTTTCAGCTTGCTATTAATCAATTTTTTTTGTACGCGGGATCCAGGTCTGTAATGCTATTTAGCAAAATTAACTATTTCAATTCAGTTCGTATAAACGGTTTTGTTTGCATTATCGATTCGAAATGCATTTGAAATAGGATTTAAAGCTTATTGATATGCATATGTGTAATAATTACCGAGTCCTTGGTTCAAGAACCCTTCGTTTAAATCCTATCACGTCACACGATTACCAAGAAGTCTTAGGAGTGTCTACAAGAAAACTCACTTTACGGCGATATAGGATAAGAACATTTGTCAATAATAATTAGAACATAAAATTGAACATGAATTAAAAACTGCATAATGAAGTTACTTCATAGCAGGTTATAAATACAACAATATTACATTAAATTCTTTGTTTTAAATTGTTTTTATACTCTCGAAAATTAAACAGAGATAATTTAAACATAGAAATCTATTCCCAAAAATGTCATTGAATATTGAAAATAAACTCTTAATAATATTCCAATATAGTGAATGTAATCATCCTCATTCACTTATCAACGCTACAATCTGTGTTTAGTTTTATTTTTTTTTTACAATTCAATCTACTAAAAGGATATGAAGTCGATATCATGTTCATAACAATTCTCAATTTCAATGTGACAAATATTCACAAAGACAAAAGATTGACTTTCATAGTTTTTGTCTGATTAATAGGTGCGTTCGCGGTTACAGTTGACAAATTGTCGCCGACAATTTCTAACCTCATTTAATATAAATAATATCGTTCATAGATAAATAAACAAGGTATATTTACTTTTAATTAATATTAATAACTGATTATTAAATTATAATAGGTAAATATATCTTGTATAGGTATTTATCTATTAACGATATTATTTACATCATTTTAAAGTGCGCATGCGTTTTGCTGCTAATTTGTCGCCGACTAGTCGCCGACAGGCACCCGCGAACGCACTTAATGATGTCAATATTTTGTAGCAGCTGTTTAACAATGTTACTCCTTCTATAGTTATTGCCTCGTTTGGTATCACCTTTCTTTAGAATAAGAAATATCTTCTTCTATTTTTCATTCTTCAGGCATGCGGTCTTCTTCCCAAATCCTTATTTATATATATATAGTATAGTATAGTTGATCCAAAAGATGGCGTAACCCAGACATCCAAAGTGAAAGTTATCCTTCAACACCAAATTGTTCTATATGGTCCACACAATCTCCAGAAAAAAGTCACACCATTTTGAGCGTCGGGTTTGGGGGGGAGAGGGGGGAGAAATCGGTAAATTCGTAGTTTTTAAGTTTTTCGCCAATATTTATAAAACTATGCGGTTTAGCATGAACAACCTTCTATACAAAATTGTTCTACATTAAATTTGAAATAAAAAAGGCCCTATGCATAATCTTTCTAAAATGAATGGTTCCAAAGTTACGGAGGTAGTATAGTATAACTGGTCCAAAAAAAGGCCTAACCCAAAAATCCAAAGTAAAAGTTTTCCTCCAACACCAAAATATTATATATGGTCCACATATTGTTCAGTAAAAAGTTACACCATTTTGAGCGTCCCGTTTGGGAGGGAGATGGGAGAGAAGCCGGTAAATTAGTAGTTTATTTACGTTTTTCGTCAATATTTCTAAAACTATGCTTTAGCGTAAACAATTTTATACACCAAAATGTTCTACATGAAATTTAAAACAAAAAATGTTCTACACATAATTGTTATAAAATCAACGGTTCCAGAGGTACGGAGGGTGAAAAGTCGAGGTTTTCGATACTTTTTATATTTTTTGGGCAATATTTATGATATAACTATACCAAAAACCCAGACATCCAAAGTGAAAGTTATCCTCCAACACCAAATTGTTCTATATGTTCCACATAATGTTCAGAAAAAAGTCACACCATTTTGAGCGTCGGGTTTGGGGGGAGAGGGGGAGAAATCGGTAAATATAAAAAGTATCGAAAACCTCCACTTTTCACCCTCCGTAACTCTGGAACCGTTGATTTTATAACAATTATGTATAGACCCTTTTTTGTTTTAAATTTTATGTAGAACATTTTTCTATAGAACATTCCTTATGCTAAAGCATAGTTTTAGAAATATTGACGAAAAACTTAAAAAAACTACTTATTCACCGAATTCTCCCCCATCTCCCCCCCAAACCGGACGCTCAAAGTGGTGTAACTTTTTACTGAACAATATGTGGACCATATAGAACAATTTGGTGTTGAAGGAAAACTTTTACTTTGGATGTCTGGGTTAGGCCTTTTTTTGGACCAATTATACTATACTACCTCCGTAACTTTGGAACCGTTCATTTTAGAAGGGTTATGCATACGACCTTTTTTATTTCAAATTTAATGTAGAATAATTTTGTGTAGAGGGTTGTTCATGCTGAACCGCTTAGTTTTAGAAATATTGACGAAAAACGTAAAAAACTACAAATTTACCGATTTCTCCTCCCTCTCCCCCCCAAACCCGACGCTCAAAATGGTGTGACTTTTTTCTGAACGTTATGTGGACCGTATAGAACAATTTGGTGTTGGAGGATAACTTTCACTTTGGATGTCTGGGTTTGGGTCTAACTATACCATACTATATAATATATATTCTGCGTTGCAATCGAACAACCGATTACAGTATTTCATCGAGATGGACCAAACTTACTGTTGGCAGTAACGCAGTAAAGCAGATAAGATGAGTCTCCTAATCAATGACAGTAAAACGAAATACAGTACAACCTGCCACATCCGGACCTGTCAATGTCAAAAGATGGCGAAATAATGTCTTATAGAATCTATAAAACGTATCTATCGACGAAAGTTATTCACGGCGTTGATTACTGGAATTGGAATGTATGAAGGAGAAAAAACATGTTAGAGACTATAAAAGAAGTGGTCTTGATATCCGGATTTTTTCATATCCGGATCGGTCTGTCGCCACATTGAACCGGATATGACAGGTTTTACTGTATATATATATATACATATATATATATATATATATATATATATATATATATATATATATATATATATATATATATATATATATATATATATATATGAGCCGCAATAACCAAAAGAGATACAGGATCGGTCAGAACATCAGCAGTGACGACCTTAACTTAGGGAGGTTTTTCACCCCCTTTTGGGGGTGAAAACTATATGTTCGAAATAAGTCCGAAAATGGATAAAATGACTAATTATTCTAAGCAACTTTTGTTTTATAATGTTTTTTCACCAAGTTAACACTTTTCGAGTAATTTGCGAGTGAATATGTTAATTTTTCTATAAAATAGCCACGTTTTCAGACGGTTTTTCGCAAATAACTCAAAAAGTAAGTATTTCGTCGAAAAAAAAGTTCTTATATGAAAAATATAGCACGTAAAAAAGTGAGAAACATGGTGTATGTATTAGGTCACTATACCTAGTAGAAGCAGAATTATAGCTAATGAAAAATATAACAATAAAACACTGAAAACGTTTGTTTTCTATAATTCCACAAAATTTATTACAACTATATGCTCTCATTTATTACAACTATTACTCATAGTAATATTGAGTTTACAATAGAAACAGAACAGAATAAGTCAATAAACTTTCTAGACGTAACAATTTATTACCAGACTACATAAAAAACATGAGTTCTCCGTATATCATAAACCTACCCATACTGACACAACTATACACAATTCATCATCCTATCCTACACAACACAAATTAGCAGCCTACCATAGCATGATACATAGACTGACAGAAATTCCCATGTCAAAAAATAACTTCTAGATAGAACTGAACATCATTAAACAAATCGCAGTAAACAATGGCTATAACGAACAAACAATTAACAAAATTTTAAACCAAAAACTCCATAAGAAAGCCCTGAAATTAGTTTATCCACCACCACAGAAAGAACCCAGTACCTTCTGCTCTATCACATATACTGACAAGATAACAACAAAAATAGCCAGATACATAAAAAAGAAAGGAATAACACCAGCTTTCAGAACTAACAACAACTTAAGCAAATATATTAAGAACAATAAGAGTCGAAAGAGAAAACAACTACAAAGTGGTGTTTACAAACTAACTTGTGGTGACTGTCCGAAAACTTACATCGGTCAAACTGACAGAACCTTTGACAAACGGATAGCAGAACACAAACGGACTTTCACCAATAAAAAACAGACACTTCTACATACGCACTTCACCTTCTAGATCATAATCATTCTTTTAATGAACAGTTTCAAATTCTGCATATTCAAAATAAAGACCTTAAGATATCTTTATAAGAATCTAGAGACAAACAGCTCCCCACTCCTCAACCTCTTCAGTTAAAGACTTTTAAAAAGACAAACCCATAGTAATCTAAATCACTTGAGAAAGGCACTCTGCCGAAACAGCTGTAGTCACATAGTTGTAATAAATTTTGTGGAAGTATAGAAAACAAACGTTTTCAGTGTTTTGTTGTTATATAAAATGAACTTCCATCAAGTAACGGTCGAATCCATCAATTATTTAATGAAAAATAGGTTCATATTCGTCAAATTCCAAATCGAACATTTCAACGTGCCATAGTCAAAAAACGAAGCACTTTTTTAAGGAAAACTTATTTTAACTTTTTTAAAGTGTTTAAAAAATGCTTATTTTTGTTTAAAAAATGCTTATTTTTGTTTAAAAAAAATGTTAGCATCAAAAGTAAACAAGTTACACTCAAAATAAAGTTGGTCCCTTTTTTTGGTAAGAAATTGGGAAAATCGCCCCCTAATTAGCATTTCAAATGAACTTAATTGTTACCACTTCACAAATTTTTTACTCGCGTATGTATTGATTATATGATCTGTAAGTTTCATCGGTTCCAAGTAATTATTTTTAAAAGAACTGTAGTTAAAAGCGCTCGAACGAGTCACGAGTCACGAACGAGTCAAGTGTATATGCAAATTTAGAAACACCGAATCGTAAACAATTTTTGTCTTACAGAAAAACAAAAAAATACAAAATATTCAGAAAAGTAAAGCCGACTTTTTTATTGTTTAAGATTTTTGGTATCTCTAATAATTTTTAAGTTATTTTGAAAAAAAGCATTTTTTCAAAATTAAAATTTTTAAAAATTTTACTTTAAAACCATTTTTTTTTTCAAAAATATCGATGAATCTTACATATCATATAAACACAACATAAGTAAACGATTAATTTTATTTAAGTTGCTAATTAGCCTTAACAAAAGGGACCAAGTTTATTTTGAGCGTAACTTGCTTACATTTGATGCTAGAAATTTTTTTTATAAAAACAGAAATAAAGCTTTTTTTAAACACTTTAAAAAAGTTGTAATGTGTTTTCCCCAAGAATGCTTCATTATTTGGATATTTCACATTGAATTATTCTATTTGGAATATTTCGAATATGAACCTATTTTTCATTAGCTATAGCTCTTGCTTTTGCCAGGTATATTACCTTTTTTCACTTTTTTATAGGCTATAGGTTTGCTAAGAATATTTTTTTCGACAAAATGCTTACGTTTTGAGTTATTTGCGAAAAACCGTCTAAAAACGTGGATATTTTGTTGAAAAATGAACACTTGCATTTACTTGCAAATAAGTATTAGGTTTGTTCTAGCAAACAGTCAAACTACTCAGAAACTGTCAGCAAACAGTTGGTCAATGAGAAAACATAATATGTACAGCCACCAGTGCTATTCCCTCTACTCGCGCTGGTCCACTATTCGCTGATGGTTTCAAACCGTTTGAAACTGATGCTAGAACAAACCTAATGATTTGGTGAAAAACTCTAGAACAAAAGTTGCTTAAAATTATTAGTCAGTTTATCCATTTCGGGACTTATCTTGGACATATATTTTTTCACCCCCGAGATGGGGTGAAATTCACCCCCAGGGCAAAAGCACACATCGGCACCATATCACTATTTTTTCTTTGACATGTTAGCTATGCGTGTGACAAATTTCATGTCAATCCAAGCGGTTCTTTAAAATTTACAGCAAAAACCGTGAAAGAATGTACTATTAGATAATACCGGCCAACAGATTTAATAGAAAAAACCAAAAAAACCTTCTTTTTATCAACAATTACCATTTTTGTTGTTTATAAAATTCATTTATGTTATATTGATAAAATATACTATTTTTTCTGGAAATGAGCCACAATTTTACTTTAAGATAAGTATATTTTTAAGTTAAAAACTTATTTTATAGTAAAATGGTGGCTTATTCCCAGCAAAAATAGTAAATTGATTAATAGCCCAGTAAATGAACAGGGAAATACGGCGATACCGTGTAATTTTCAGGGGCAACTCCGAATTGCATGAAAATTTGGATATAGGTTCTACTTACCCTCCACTTCAAAGTTGAAATTGTGCCGTTGGTTGCTTTTACTTGGGGGGTGACAGTCACCCCTTCTCGGGAGTGAAAAAACATATATTCAAGATAAGACCGGAAATGAATAAATTGACTGATTTTAAGCAACTTTTGTTCTATAGAGTTTTTTATGTAAGTTAATACTTTTCGAGTTATTTTCGATTGAAAATGTTTATTTTTCGACAAGTAAACTACGTGTTCGGACGGTTTTTCGCAAATAACTCAAAAAGTAAATACCTGATCAAAAAAATATCCTTAGCAAAAGTGTAGCTTATAAAAAACTTAAAAAAATGTATCAGTAAAGTCTATCAATCGAGTAAAAACGAAGTTGTAGCTCATGAAAAATACGTTCTTGTGCGTCTAATTCCAAATCTAATATTTCAAGGTGAAATCACCGAAAAATTAAGCACTTTTCGGGAAAAACCTATTTAAACTTTTTTAAAGTATAAATATAATGCCTTTATCTTTTTTAAAGTGTTTATAAAAAGCTTTATTAGAATTGTTCACAAAAGTTTCTAGCATTAAAAATAAGCGAGTTACGCTCAAAATAAAGTTGGCCCTCTTTTTTTTGTAAAAAAATCATGCAAATCTCCCCGTGTTTAGCTCCTCAAATGAAATTAATCGCTACCGCTTTACAAACAATTTACTTCTTATCTACTTTTGTTATATGATCTGTCAGTCTCACCGGTTTAAAGTGCTTATTTTTGAAAGGGTTATAGTTAAAAAAGCTTGAACGGGTCACTAATAACGAGTCGTACGCAAATTTTGAACAGCCATATCTTAACCAATTTTTGTCTTGCGAAAAAACAAAATGAAACTAGCATATTTATAATAACAAAACCTATATTTTTTTACTCTTTAAGATTTTTCTTATCACTAATACTTTTTAAGTTATTTTGAAAAAAGGAAATTTTTCAAAAATTTTTAGAAAATTTGGTTTTACTATAAAACCAAATTCTTTCAAAAATAAGCACTTCAAGCCAATCAAACTTACAGATCATATAAACAATATACATACAGTTAATATAAATGGTAAAGCGGTAACGATTTTTTACCAAAAAAAGGGGCCAACTTTTTTTTTCAGTGTAGCTCGTTAATTTTTGGTGCTAGAAACTTTTGTAAAAAACAAATATAAATCTTTTTTTAGGTATTTTAAAAATGTTAATAAGCTTTTCCCGAAAAGTGCTTAATTTTTCGGTGATTTCGCGTTGACTTATTCGATTTGGAATTAGACGAATAAGAACGTATTTTTCATGAGCTACAACTTTGTTTTTTCTCAATTTATATACTTTACTGATACACCATTTTTTTTTGTTTTTTTATAAGCTACATTTTTGCTTAGAATATTTTTTTCGAGAAAATATTTACTTTTTGAGTTATTTGCGAAAAACGGTCTGAAAACGTAGTTTTTTTGTCGAAAAATTAACATTTTCAATTGCGAATAACGCGAAAAGTATTGACTTACGTAAAAAACTTTATAGAACTAAAGTTTCTTATAATCGGTCAATTTATCCATTTCCTGGCTTATTTTAAACACGCGTTTTTTACCCCCTGAGAAGGGGTGACTGTCACCCGCAAGTAAAAGCAACTAATGGACAAATTCAACTTTGAAGTGGAGGGTAAGTAGAACCTAAATCCAAATTTTCATGCAATTCGGAGTTGCCCCTGAAAATTACACTCCAAAATGGTCATTTATTGGGCGATGTCAAAAGAAAATAGTTTCAGAGCAATGCTGTACTAAATATTGATACCTATTGCAAAAAATATCAATTTCCGTGGAAAACAGACTGAATAAATTTCATAAATGATTAATTTAGTTACAGCACAAATAAAGTTCATTCAATGTAAATAAAATACTACCTAGAAATTTCGATGCCGTGGAAATATGAAGCATGAAATTAATATTTACGATATTTTCGGAAAGGTCGAATGAATTTTCAGAAATCGAAACAAATTCAAGCGGATACAAACATTATCTAATTATTTCCAGTGATTGCTCTTGTACCTATTGTTGCGTATTTGTTCACAGTATGATTATTTATTTACGGTTCTGTCGAATTGATCAATAAGTCAAATTTGAACGTTTCTCCCAAATGTTGCTTCAAATAAAACTTTATAAAATACATTCTGTACGAGATGTACACCAAAAGTTTTGCATGAATAAATAGAAAGAATACATTTTTTATTGAAATAAATGTCGACTCGATTCTAGTTTTCTGTTGACCCAGATATGAAAATATGAAAAGGCACCGCTAGGAAAATATTCCAAAAATGCGGTTCAGAGAACCTATATGAAACGAGTCTTTATACTCTCATACAGAGTATGGCATTAGTAAAAATACAAAAATAGACGGTTTCGTTTTGATTTAAATCTGTCTCCTGCCATCCCCGTTAGAGGGCGTTCTAACCTTACTCCGGTATAAATAGTTTTATTGTATACCGAGAACTACGGAAGTTTTGATGTAAATTTGTCTTCTTGCGTAGCCTCCTTGATAACAGGTAGACCTAGAAATAGCGCTATGGGGGGATGGCAGGAGACATATTTAAATCAAAACGAAATTGTATATTTTTGTATTTTTACAGTGGTTTTTGAACAGGGGCAGTTTTAATTGTGGAACAGGTTAAAAATTTGGAACGGTCAGACCACGAAAACGGCACATTTATTTTGTCCGACAGAATAGACTTAAACTCTCCGAACAGAGATTAAACTCTCATGCAAAAATCAGACTGCTATTTATCACCTGTCATAATTCCTGTCATTTGACATATTCTACATGTTCCACTCATGAAAACGCCCATTTGGTGATAAATAGCAGTCTGAATTTTGCATGAGACTTTAATCTCTGTTCGGAGAGTTTAAGTCTGTTCTGTCGGACAAAATACATGTGCCGTTTTCGTGGTCTGACCGTTACAAATTTTTAACCTTTTACACAATTAAAACTTCCCCTGTTCAAGTGTTCCCATATATCAAAGTTTGTCCGACTAGACACCCTTAAGCTATTAACAAATTTTCAGCTTGCTATTAATCAACTTTTTTTTCATACGCGGGATCCAGACCTATTCTCTCAGGTTGCGCAGCCACGATATTATTCTGCGTCTTCCTATGCTTCTTTTTCCTTGAATCTTTCCCTGCATAATCAATTGGAGCAAGTTGTATCTCCACGTGTAATATGTCCGAGATATTCCAATTTTCTTGTTTTGATGGTATTCAAGATTTCCATTTCTTTATTCATCTTTCTCAGGACCTCTTTGTTTGTGACGTGTTCTGTCCACGATATTTTCAGAATTCTTTTATACACCCACAGCTCGAATGATTCTAGTTTTTCATTGATTCAGCATTCAAGGTTCAAGCTTCCATTCCATAAAACAAAGTCGAAAAAACGTAGCACCTAGCCAACCTAACTCTTAGCTCCAACTTCAAATCTCTTGTGCAGAGCACTTTTCTCATTTTTTTTAAATTTTCTCTAGCCTTTTCTATTTTGATTTTGATTTCCTGTAAGTAATCTCCTGTGGAGTTGATCATTGTTCCAAGGTATGCATATTGGTCGACTCGTTCGATATTGGATCGGTTTATGAAGAGATTCTCGTTATTTCTTTGAGTTTTTGATATTCTCATAAACTTTGTCTTCTTGACGTTCATTGTTAGACCGTATTCTTCTCCAAACTCTGCTATTCTGGTCACCTTCCTCATAACATAATATAAACATAATAATATTAACTAATTACAATTATTACATAACTCAAATTGAAGTAAAGGGTGATTCATTTATAGATAGGTACCTTTTTTGGTAGGGATTAGATGGAAGATCGTGCATGAATCGTATCACCTGATGTTGCGTTTTTATTCAGTTAGTTTGACATTTCATCATGGAAAAACTTGCCCGACAGAGCGTCTAGAAATTATTCAGCAATATTACGAAAATAGGCGTTTCATGAGGAATGTATTTCGTGCTCTTATAGCAACTTTTGTTCACATGTGTACGCGAAAACAGTGAAGAAACGATTTGTCGCCGTCCTGAATAGCTTGGCTTGTCGTAAGCAACAACTTGGCGTATTTTACATAAAGATCTTGGTTTTTAAAGACTACAAAATTCAATTAGTGCAAGATCTAAAGCCGATCGACTTTCCAACTCGTCACCGTTTCAGTCGATGCGCACTTGATAAGCTTGGAGAAGATCCACTGTTTTCGAAAAAAAAAATGCCAACAAACTTCTGCGCTCGTGAGAAATATGTATTTTTTCTCACTTGTTGTACAATCTATTAAGAAGTAATTGTTCTTTTGTATGACAACATTTTCAAATATAATTCATTTTTTTTATTGTTTTTTCTTTTTGAAAAAAGTACCTCTAATCTATAACATCTCTACAACTTTTTTATATTAACTTAGTTAATCTATTTGTAAATATTAAGTTGATCTGTGTCTGTTTTACTTTAGTTGTTATTCTTCAGATACACTGTGTATCCACCTACAGATACGAGATTAAAACATTAAAAATACCTCATCAAAATAATTTGTGGCTATTAAGATGAATAGACATAGATAATGCGTGTATTGAGTGTCTGAGTTCGGTCCTGATAGGATGAAAGTGAAGATGCATCGCCTTCGTTTACATCGAAAGGCAATTTGCGTAAGACGAAGAAAGATTTAGCAACAAGTGCGCTCCGTAATCTTCGTTATTATTACATGTCCTTCGGCTGCTAAATCCTTTTAAATACGTTCTCTCTCTCGAACGGGAAAGGTCTTCACAGAGATCTTCGCCCAGAGATTCGTTTTAATGAAAGGCGAAGTTAAATAATAAACCACTTCGAGATGCAATGCACTAACATAACTGTACTTCGTTCTTCGTTTCAGCTAGTAAAGTTCTTATAGATATTTTTTTGCCACCTTGCCGTATTTCTTTTTCTTTGGAGGATTTTTGCTTAGGAGTCTACGTCCGTTCACCATCTTAACATTTCGATATTAGAATTTGTACCCCTAAGAACCTGAATCTCGCACAGGAACAAATAATCCTGACCACTAACTACTGAGGAGCTAGAAGAACACTTAGGCAAAAAAAGAGACAATATCTACAACAAATTAAAAGTAAAGTTCGTGTAACCTTCTAGCTAGGGCTACTACTTTTAACAACAAATTGAAAAAGTAGAAGGAGAACACAGACGCAATAAAAGTAAAAATTTCTACAGAGAGGTAAGACAACGTAAGAGAGGCTCGTATAATATAAGGAGAACCAACTTGAGAGATAAAAATGGTGAAATGCTGGCTGCCGAAAACAAAATAATAGAAAGATGGGCTGAATATTTTGAAGAGCTCCTGAATATCCAAAATGTCACTGATGAAAACAATGAAAATGGTGGAAACAACGAAGAACATGAGTATCAAACGGCCGAATTAGAAATACCCCCACCAAGCATGGAAGAAATTACGCATGCCATAAAAACGCTCAAAAACGATAAATCCTCTGGTCTGGACAATATTGATGCCGAGCTAATTAAAACAGGCGGCCATGAACTCATAAGTAGAATCCATCAATTATTAATAGAAAAGGCCTGGCAACAAGAAATAATGCCGAAAGAATGGTGTGGTAGTATTTATTATACCAATACACAAGAAAGGAAAAAAGGAATCATGCATGAATTACAGAGGAATCTCACTAATCAACACTACGTATGAAATATTGGCTTCGCTATTCTTAAAAATATTAGTACCATACGCCGAAGAAATAGTTGGTGACTACCAGTGTGGTTTCAGGCCTGGCAGATCGACTATTGCTCAAATATTTACAATAGGAAAAATGCTTGAAAAGTATTGGAAATATAATCAGGACGTTCATCAGATCTTTATAGACTTCAAACAGGCTTATGATTCAATTAATCATGCAACATTATGGAAGGCAATGATCGAGCTCGGCGTACCCAAGAAACTAGATGCGGTAACACAAATGTGTGTAAGTAACTCCTTTGCACAAGTTAGAATAGGGGGAAAATGTCAAATGCTTTCTGCGTAAATTCTGGACTGAGACAGGGAGATCCGTTGTCCCCATTGTTGTTTAACCTGGCCTTGGAATATTTCATGCGAAAAATTTATCCAAAAGTCAAACCAGACATAACTTCTCGGGGAGCAAATATCATACTTGCCTTTGCCGATGACGTAGACGCAGTAGCACAATCAACATTAGAAATTAAGGATATTTTCTCGAGCTTTGAAGAAGCTGCATTAAACATCGGTGTAAAAATAAATGAAGACAAAACAAAATACATGGTCATCTCAAAACAAGAACGACGGCGAATAAGGCAAAATATTACTATAAACTAAACGATCATAACTTCGAAGTGGTTAAAGAATTTAAATATCTACACTAGGTTCGCTTTCAAGATGCAGTAGAAATAAACAAACCAAGACACGTTAAATGCTACTAGGAGCACTCCCGAATCATAATTTACAATGTATAAACTTTGGAAATCATGATTTGGGATTTACAATGTATATACATTGTAAATTATGATTCGGTTGTGCTCCTAGTGGCAGTTAACGTGTCTTGGTTTGTTTATTTCTACTGAATCTTGAAAGCGAACCTAGTGTAGGAGCAACAATCACAAATGACAACAAATTAGAGCGAGTTGAAACGCGAATAATGGCAGGAAACAGATCTTTCTTTGCAAAGAAACATCTAATGAAGTTAATACTTCTTTCACGAGGTGCAAAAATCCAGACATATAAGGCCATAATACGACCAGCAGTCGCGTATGGAAGCGAAACATGGACGCTAACAAAAAGAGAAGTAAATGAATTGCTGGCGTGGGAACGTAAAATCCTTCGAATGATATATGGCCCTTGCAGAGACAGCGTGACAAACGAATGGAGGCGCAGATACAATAACGAGCTAGAGTCTCTATTCGGAAAAGAAAATCTAGTCAGATATATAAAGGCTAATAGACTCAGATGGGCAGGGCATGTGATACGCATTAACGACAATCGCCTTAAGGATCGTTTAAACACAGCGATAAATCAAACAACTTATCAAGGTCAATCGAGTTGTTGCAACTTATCATTGTGTGTAAAGCATCGTTTAAACACAACGATAAGTCACAGCAACTAGTTGTGATGACAAGTTGAAACGCTGTTTAGACGCTGCGATTCAATGCGATACCACCTTCAACCCAACTCCAACTTTGATAAGTTGTGCGATGCACCGTTTACACACAATGATAAGTTGCAACAACTCGATTGACCTTGATAAGTTGTTTGATTTATCGCTGTGTTTAAACGACCCTTAAAGGGTGCATCGCACAACTTATCAAAGTTGGAGTTGGGTTGAAGGTGGTATCGCATTGAATCGCAGCGTCTAAACAGCGTTTCAACTTGTCATCACAACTAGTTGCTGTGACTTGTCGTTGTGTTTAAACGACGCTTTATAAACAATGTGTTCTGGAAAAGGCCAGATGGAAGAAGGTCTGTAGGGCGGCCTAGAAAAAGGTGGAAAGATGCAGTCAAAGAAGATCTAGAGAAAATGGGAGTGCAACAATGGGAATTAGTGGCACAGAACTGACAAACATGGAAGGCAGTAACACAGTATATAGAGGTTCCAATATATAGAGGTTCCCTCTTTATACTGTGGCAATAGTAAACGCGGCAAAGACTCACAAAGAGTTGTAGCGCCATTGATGATGATGATGACTAACTACTGAGGCCTCACAAATTTTTTTAAACATTAGTTTCATCAAGAAGATATAAAATTAGCAAAGGAAATGTTACAAAGGAAGATCCTAACAGGCAAAGGCCCATCCGAGGCTTGTGATGCCAAAAGAAGAAGAAGTATGTATTTGCTTCATATTATAAGTACAACCTATTAAAATATTGGCTATTTAGTCACAACTTGTTAATGATATCAAATGATATTGTCACTGAACTCATAACCCACTAAATAGCTTCAAAATATTTTAATACGTTTATATTAGGAGGTAGATAAAAGTTTATAAGCTTAGACAAATACACGCTTTTGTCTAATAATAATTATTTATCCACTACAAAACTATATTTTAATGAGTTTTTAATAGCATGGTTTATACAGGACTAGAATATTGTCACAATAAACGCTACTAACACATACTACACAGCATTTATTTACATACTTCTTTGTCCTTGGATATAATAAACAAATATTTTTCTACAACCACTATTCAAAGTGCACTTTTCTGCACGGTTTTATGTTAGCAAACTTGATACTTTCTCACAGTATAAGATATTTGACATTAGTGTGCAGAAAAGTGACGTTTCTGTGCCGCAAAGTGACGTTTCTGTGCCGCAAAGTTCTTTTCTGCACAGTTGACTACCTCATTCTGAGTAACGTTATATTCTGTTTACATCCGTGGACTACCGCATTCTGAGTAACGTCATATTCTGTTTACATCCGTGGTTAAACTTTAGACAAATATATAACCTATAAGACAATTATTATATTTAACTATAGCATAGAAACTAAATTATGGATGTTACAACTGTTTTATTTTACAATTTTATTCTTATTAAACATTTTATAATTATCAAATAACCAATAAAGATTTAGCAACCTGTGCAAGAGACGTCGAATGAAGTAGGTTTTGTGTAAATCCGTGACTGCATAAATATAATGTCAATAATGTGTAATAATTGTTTAAATTTAAACAAATTAAGGCAGTGCATTAATTTTTTAACTGATTTCTGTGCAATTTATTTAGGTATAAGGAATTTAAATTGATTAGTAGGTATTAATTAAATACAGTTTAAAATTTATCACATAGGTACCTATTATAATTAATCGTCGTTTGGAAATTGTGATTTTTATTTTTAGGAAAAACTGTGCTCGTAGAAAAAGTATAGTGTGAAACACGTGCAGAAAGGTAATATCTCACTCGTTTGAATTGCGGCACTCGCTTGCGCTCGTACCGCAACTTTTCAAACTCGTGAGAAATTAGTACCTTTCTGCACTTGTTGCACAATATACTATTCTTCATAATAAAGTCAACAAAAATCAATGTTAAATTCGAAATGTTCAAGACGTGTAATATATCAATATTTTTTTGATAAGCTGAACATATATGGGATTGTTTGTATGAGTAGATATATCAAATAAATATCGCCCACTACAAGAAAACAACTTAGAAGAAGTCATATTTTAAGAGGGAACCCCATGGAATATGGCGTGGCATTCTTCGTCGGTTTACGTCGGCGAAAGGAAAAGGAAATAGATAATAGTGAAAAGAAAAGAGCACAGAGAGCACAGTTGGCGACCCACTGTACTCTGAAATTTACATATTTACTTTTTTATTAATTCGGTCGGACCATTTCGATGGGACACGTCCACTGGAGTATCGAGGGTACACCGCTAGTGTTGGCGGTAGTTATTTTAGTAAGTTGTTTAATTCATACAATGATCCAATACAACGTCGTTAGGCCACTCCATAGTAAAATTACCGCGGCACTGACCGTATCAGTCCCTAGCCGAGTTGGAAGGGTCTGCATCAGCTTCTGACTTCCTTTAAACCGTGTTCATTTACGGACAAACCAAGGGAGTATTCGCGCCGATCCACGACGGCCATAAATAGAAGGCTCGGTCCTACTAGACGGAGAGGCAGCGCTGAAAAATCTCTTTGAATTTACTAAACTAAATATTTCACAGTTGATTACTGTGATTGTGTAGAGAAACATACTGCGGTCGGTCAAGCGAAACGTAGAACAGGGGTTACTGAGAGGGTATCAAAGTTGCTTTCCTACGAAGGTAATTAAATCCATATACTAAGGCTGAAAATTAGTACACACATTCTAAATTGAATATAAATAAAAGTTATTATAGTCGGTCAGCTGTATGACGGGACAGAGCAGGTCGGTCGGCCCCAATGAATGTACTATATTATATATTACACTATATTTTGACCTCCTTGTAAACTGCTTTATTTACAGAATTAGAAAAAAATGTAAAATACTAAAGTTATTCGATTTTTAAATTATGATTTTTTGACATACCTATATATCGTACTAGTGACGTCATCCATCTGGGCGTGATGACGTAATCGACTATTGTTTTAAATGAGAATAGGGGTCGTGTGCTAGCTCATTTGAAAGGTTATTTAATTCTCTATACAGTACTATAAATATTAAGATCATTATTTATACAGGGTGTATTATTAATTAAACAATTAATTTAATTAAAACATTTTTTTTGTACACCCTGTGTAATTAATCATGTTAATGTTTATATTACTGAATAGGGAATTGAATAACCTTTCAAATGAGCTAGCACTCGACCCCTATTTCCATTTAAAAAAATAGTCGATTACGTCATCACGCCCAAATGGATGACGTCACTAGTACGATATATATGTCAAAAAATCATAATTAAAAAATTGAATAACTTTTGTATTTTACATTTTTTTCTAATTCTGTAAATAAAGCAGTTTACAAGGGGGTCAAAATATAGTGAATAACCCTGTACATTCACTGGGGCCGACCGACCGGCTCTGTCCCGTCATACAGCTGACCGACTGTAATAACTTTTATTTATATGTAATTTAGAATGTGTGTACTGATTTTCAGCCTTAGCAAATGGATTTAATTACCTTCGTAGGAAAGAAACTTTGATACCCTCTCAGTAACCCCTGTTCTACGTTTCGCTTGACCGACCGCAGTATGTTTCTCTACACACTCACAGTAATCAACTGTGAAAAATCTAGCTTTAGTAAATTCAAAGAGATTTTTCAGCGCTGCCTCTTGGACTATACCACAAGGACCATAAATCACAAGTTGTTAGGGAAATATCGCTATTTCACGTTGCGTTAAGTCCCGTCTTTAGTTTTTATCTTTTTCTATTACATATTTTCTATTTCTCTTGGTGTGCCACACCACGTTCCATGGGATCCCAGCTTTATAGCTTAATGAATAAAATGAAAACGAAAGTGCACCATACTTTGTATTTATTATTATTCACGGTTAGACTCCACGGCGAAGAACACCGCATCAAAAGGGCAAAATCGTGATGCGATATCATTGGGAACCAAACACAAAACTGTTACACAGTTCCACAGAACAATACTTCGTATTTTTAGTAAAAGGTAAACGTAGATTGAAAAATGTTTATATCACGGTTATATAACGAAGCAACGATGATGGTGTGTTATGTTGTATCAGAAAAGAATGACAAGAAATGCATTCTACATTCTGTAATATCACATTTCCTTTGGTGTTTTTATCCGAATTAGAAACTTGAGTCGTAATGTGAAATATCTGCTCGGCTCGCCATGACGGAGATTAGTAATGGTCTGTGAAACCATAATAAGCTTGTAAACAAAACGCAAACATTGTTTCTATACATAATTGCCCGCAATTTAGTTTAGCATACAAGAAACTGGATTATTCTTAACTCATATCGCTCAGGGAAGTAAGATTCTCCCAGAACTTTGAATTATCCAGGCAAACGGCAAACGACATATTTTTTCTATAATATAGCCATAGCAAGAAGATTTTCTGCGAAGGTTTTTTACCTTTAAACAGACATAATATATGTATAATTGAAAAACAATCTTAAAATTGTATATTTAAAAAGATTACAAAAGCTCCGGCTATGTCGTAAACGGCGTATAGTAGAAATTGTAATAATTTATGTTAGAGGACAGGAAAGTGGTTTTTTCAGGTCCTGGAAGCTTGGGGAGATCCACTTTTGTAGGATTTTTATTCATCAGTAAATCATATTAGACCTCCATTTGTATAGGCATACAATATCGTGATCAACGACTGTTGTGTGCTATTGTATCGTTTTTTTAGTGCATCCTCAATGTCGGCTAACGTGGTCTTGAGTATGTATTGCGCTTATAAGTTACGAGATATATTTTATATTCTACTTTGACCGGCGTTGAATAATTATTAGCTGATAGTCTTAAATTAATTTGAGATTGTTTCGCAAATTTTAATCTTTGGTTTCAAATATATCTTGTCTTGGACCAGTTGCACGTTTTCCAGATGATATATGATTTTTCTGTAGTCGTTTGTAAATTATTCTTGCAGAACCTTATACGTGAGCAGTTTATTCATAAAAACACGCTTAGAAACGAAATATACCGACTGACATTTTTTTCTAAGTTCAAATCATTCAAATGTGTTTTTTTTAATTTTTTTCAAGCGATCCGGCAATTGTTATTAACAACTATCAGTGGCGTGCTGGCCATATAAATGAATCGGTGCAATCATCGAGAGGCTGCGGCCTCTTGAGGCCGGTCCAATAACAGTTTTTCCAAAAAAATTTTGATGTAACAAACATTTTTTTTTAATTTCAAAAAAACGTTTTGTTTTTTGAATGTCACGGATATCTTTAGAAACAAGGAACATGGACGGTTTTATTCTTTAACATGTGTTTTAACTGAAACAAAAATTTGAGACACCCTGTAGGAAGGAAAACGTACAAAGGTGGGTATACATCGAAGTTATGTTGTAGTCCCATAGTTTGTGAACATTTTATTTTTTTAGTTTCTCTGATATCTTTAATAACAAAGAAACTAGACGGTTTTACTCTTTAATAAGTGTTTTAACTGATGACATGCGATACGTGAGGAGGTTATGTCTTATCATACACTAAGATGAAATTATTTTCTATATAGAGTGCGAAAGGAACAAAGTGTTCAAATAAAGAAAATATGTGCAATGTACCTGTCGCTATTTAAAGAGCCTCCACGTACATAGACACCAAATCCGTACTCACTCTCAAGGAAAGTGCACCCCAAAACATAACAGAGCCTCTATTAAACAATCTCGTCTCTCTTATGTTGCGCTGTGCATACCGCTCACTTGGTCGACAAATATATCTTAAGGTTTCGACCAGAATTGTTAACGTTATATGCCTCTCTGTTTTTAAAGGTTTGTTAGCTGTTATTTTTTATTGTTAATTTAGTTTTGTTTCAGATAAAAGATAAAACATGTCATGTTAAAGAATTAAACGTCCATTTTCTATGTTTCTAAAGATATCAGGGACATTCAAAAAACAAAATGTTCACAAAACATAAGACTACAATACGATTTCGATATATATCAACACTTATACCTTATCCTCCCTACAGGGTGTCTCAAACTTAACATCAGAAAAACATATCTTTTCTTCTACCCGGTATAAGTTAAAAAAAAAAAGAAGTTTGAGTAAACCTTTACCCAACTGGGTAAATACCAAAGAAAAATCTAAAATTGTAAAAAAATAGCGGAATCCGTTAATCTGTTCTCGAAAAAATCAACTATGAAAATGAGCATAATTTTAGGTAATGCATAACTTTTGAAACTATGTATATTTTATTATGTGGTATGTGATAATAGGTGATAATATAAGATTGCTTATTCTTAATAAAAAATATAGCAAATTTAAAAAAAATTCATTGAATTCAAGTCATATGTTTGATTTAAAAATAATTTATATTTTTGTATTTTTTATTTTATATAATAACAAATCCTGGTAATAGAAGGTAAAATGAGGATGGGAGGCCGCTTTTCTATAAAATCACCGGGCCGCTCGAAAAGTTCCAGCACGCCACTGACAACTATCACTGAGTCACTTCGGAATTATTTTTTAGGCATAACATATTCTTACTTATACTTGAAGGTTGAAAGATTTTAGAGCTTTTTGTAGAATTTCAGTTCATTTATTAGTTTTTTAGAAAGAAATCTAAAAAATCACTAAAAGGCATTTTTTCAATAAAAAATTGCAAATAACTTGAAAAGGAAGCATTTTGCGAAAAATTACCAATAGAGAAAAAGTGTTTATTTCGACGGGATACGCATAAAAATGAAACTTTTTTATTTGTTTTCAAAATAACTTGTTACTTTTTATAATAACAATTAGTGGCTCACTTGGAAGGATAAAAATCCTTTGAACTTTTAAAAATATATAGAATCGAATAAAAAAGGTTTGATGCATTAAAAATGCAAAAAAACTTTATAGTCGGTTTATGCTCTGGATGTAAAAAGTTCAAAAATTAATACAAAATTCCAGAATTAATGAAAAATTCTTAAAAATGATTTGAAAAATTTAAGTTCTATAATATGTCACTATCCGCTCTGAGCTCGTAGGTAGAGGGGATAATTAAAAATTCGCGAGCGCCAGTAGTGACAAGTTAGTGAACTTTAACTGGAAATTTGACGTTCTGCATTAAGAGTTGCATATAATTTTTACTAAATGTCTCATATAAAAGGCCGAAAGTTCCTTAGAATAAACAAAAAGATTCTTTTGAACGAGATATTTAAAATTAAAAATCACACTAAATTTTCTCTTTTTTTTCACCCCTGTAACTGATTAAAATAAACAGAAATTTTCAGGGACTTTCAGGGACCCTCGATAATAATGTAGTCTTTCATTCTGCGTTTAAATTTTTCAAATAAACTTATTGGTTATCTCAGGATTCGAAAAAAGTAATGCATTTAAAAAGAGTTGGGGCTAAATTTTACGTCTACGCTCTTAATTAATTATTTAAGTGCAATAAATGCATAATTTAATATTTAAGAAGTATTATACTATAAAAATTTTTCCAATATCTGTCAACATAAACTTCAAAACGATAAGCAAAATCTTAAAAACAACCATAATGAATAATAAATTCTGTTGTTCTGAAGCTATTTTCTTGTGGCATTTTTACAATTTTAACTATTTAGAATGGGAAATAAGCCACAATATTATTAAAAAATGATTTTTATTAACGTTTCGACGCCCAAATCGGGTGCCGATTTATATATATATATATATATATATATATAAAAGTACTGAGATAACAGCTGGGAAAACCCTGGTACTGAGGAAGCAATGAAAGACTGGTGCTTCAAAGTGAGTGCCTTTTATTTTGGTCAAGCTTTCGCGTGACCCGTCAAAATAGCCCGGTCAAAACAGCCCCGTCAAAAAAGCCCCGTCAAAATAGCCCGAACACAAAATAGCCTCGACAAAATAGCCCGCAAACAAAATAGCCCCGACAAAATAGATCGCACACAAAATAGCCCCGGTCAAAACAGCCCCGGCTAAAATAGCCCCGGCTAAAACAGCCTCTTATAAACAATTACATAATTATTTATACAAGGTGTCCAAAAACTTTTTTTTAATTTAAATTATTTGACAAAAAGGGAGAATGTATTTAATTTAAAATGTATTTTACTGTTGCCCGAAAACATAAAAAAATGCTTATATCATGAATTAACATTGATTTTCGCTTAACTTAAATGTTCAAACTTCCAAGAGGCAGGAAAGACAGGACTCGAGTTCTCTGAAAAGACAATTTTTATTTAATGTGGTTAAGATAAACATCTGAATAGAGAATAATTACCATTTCCGAAAAATGTATTTTTAAGGAATTATTTCATGATGAATTCTGAAGGGAGCTTTTTTTTCGGGGCTATTTTGTCGGGGCTATTTTGTCGGGGCTATTTTGTCGGCGGGCTATTATTCCGCGGCTATTTTGTCTGCAGGCTATTTTGTCGGAGCTATTTTGTGTGCGGGATATTATGTCGGGGCTATTTTGTCGGAGCTTTTTTGACGGGGCTATTTTGACGGGGTACCAAGCTTTCGCCTATTGTTTTTAGGCTTCTTCAGGACTTGCTACAAAGAAGAACATTCTTTATAAATATGCTTAAAGATAGAACAAGCAATTCTTACCGAAATAGGTGCACTAGTGCTCAGTGAAAATAAGGATACATCTTTTACCTTGCCTTTTTTGTGTATACATAAGTAATACAGATATTTTTGTTGTTATTACTTAGCTAATAAAACCAGATATCGAAACTGAGTCAGATCCTCCCTATTCAACCTAATCCATTGTAAGAAAATTTGGACAAGTGTCGTTAGAAGTTGATTTTTTTATTTACAAAATGATACCTATCGATCCATCGATTGTCAACGTCGTCTTCCGTTTTTTTACGTCTGACTGACACATAGAAGATTTGTTTAGAGATTTCGAGAGAAGAGACTCGTAACATCAAACAACCATTCGACTGTCACTATTCGAACAGCTGTCTGAAATCACTTCTTCTCTTTTTCATGATATAATTGTGGTGAGCTTCTGATTAAGAACCTCCCACCCAACCAATTGCAAAGGATGGATCAAAGGTGAAAGAATGCAATGAAAATCGTTAGAATGGCCGACAGCTCAGTTGTCACTTGTTGAACTGTCGTTCGAATCCAACGATACCACTAAAACGGAAGGTAGTGGTGATCTTTGAAATGTAAAGAAAATTATTATGGTTCTTACAATAGATTTGCCATTAAAACACATGTTTTTGGTGGAGAACGTAGAGACGATCAACACTCCAACTGTCACATCAACTTTATATATATATATATATATATATATATATATATATATATATATATATATATATATAAATCGGCACCCGATTTGGGCGTCGAAACGTTAATAAAAATCATTTTTTAATAATATTTTAATATATATATATATATATATATATATATATATATATATATATATATATATATATATATATATATATATATATATATAAGAGGGCGAAACACATTTCTAAGAGCTGGTGTTTGGATCTTCGATTCTATTCAAAAAATTTTTCCCAGCCCGAAGTAGTGGATGTGTGAATTGTTCGTAAGGGGATTTTTCCGCATTCTCTATTTCATTTGTTTATATATATATATATATATATATATATATATATATATATATATGATATATAGTATCAGCTATAATGGAGTTATTGACATTATGTACTAATAATACCTATTTTCAACTAAATAATGAATTTTATAAACAAAATTTTGGTCTAGCAATGGGCTCCTCTTTATCTCCATTATTGGCTAATATATTTATGGAGGATTTCGAAACTAATATCATTTCTAAACAAAATTTAAAACCCACTGTATGGTGGAGATATGTAGATGATGTGTTTTCAATATGGCCTCATAGATCAGAATTGTTGGATACATTCCTGAATATTATAAACGATCAAGAAGAGACAATAAAATTTACAATGGAAAAGGAATATAATAACACCCTGCCTTTCCTCGATGTTTTAGTCTTAAAGAAGAATACTGGATATGAGACTCAAGTGTATAGAAAACCAACACATATAAACAGATATCTCAATTACAAATCAAATCACAACATCAACGTTAAAAAGGGAATCATAAAATCCTTATATGATAGAGCCAAAATTACTTGTTCTAACGAAAATTCCTTTTTAGAAGAAAAACAATTCTTAACATCTGTTTTATTAAAAAATGATTATCCTTTATCGTTTATAAATAAGGAATTGTCAAGATTGGATCGAATGGAACAGAACAATATAGAAAGAGATCCTACAACATTCACAAGAAATAATACGAGGAAAATATCAATACCATACATAAAAGGACTATCCGAGAAACTTAAAACAATAGGAAATAAATTCAACATTTCAACAACATTCAAAACAACCAACACATTGAGATCTATTCTATCTAAAACTAAACCTAACAATGAACAAGAAAGGACAAAGAATTGTATTTATAAAATACCTTGTGAATGCGAACAGTTTTATATAGGGGAAACATCAAGACCATTAAACGTTAGAATAAGTGAACATCAATCTTATATTAAAAATAGAGAATTTGATAGATCTCAAATATGTCAACACGCATGGGATAATGAACATAGAGTTCAGTGGAGAGATTCAAGTATAGTCCTGAAAGAAACAGATAGTAAAAAGAGAAAAATCAAAGAAGCGGCTCTAATTATGCTAAACGAAACCAATTGTGTCGCAAATTCCTCGGAGGAATGCAGTAGGATGTGGATACCCATACTGAAAGAGGAAGTCAATAGAAAGAAAATACCACAATTAGTAAGTCAATAGTCGAGTTAGTACATATTTTATATTTTAGTATTACTTATATACCCATGTATTATTGTTATTATTTATAATTTAAACAAAATTATAGTAAAGTCAGAATTTGGTATTAATTTTGAGAGTAAATTAAATGTAAGACCAAATACTTACGATGTCGGGATAGTATCACGAGGTTTTTCCTGGTTTTCCCTCGTGATTTACTATGAAATCTCTAACGCGAGAATTTTAATGTCACCGTTGCATGTGGTTGTCTTTTTAAAGACAGATCACATGCTATGATTTTTTTTTGTGACGGATATTCTTGAGTTGGGGTTGATTTCATGTAATCGAATGAACTATCTTTCAGTAAAGTCGTCCCAGGAACGCAACTCATAAATATTGGCAATATCATTTTAAAGTATTCTACTTTAAAATGTATCATATGTATCTGAATTGCCGATATAAATGAGTCAAATTAAATAAATTATTAGAAGAATTTTTTTACTAAGCAACAACATTTTTGTTTATATTAATAGTATTTTGTATTTTGACAACGGCACCCGATTTGGGCGTCGAAACGTTAATAAAAATCATTTTTTAATAATATTGTGGCTTATTTACCATTCTAAATAGTTAAAAAATAAATTCTGTACTTACTGATTGATATCAACTATCGATTACAATCCAATTACTTCTTTACGTTGTAAATATTACGCGATAAGAATTAAATAATAGGGTTCAAACATTTATTATTTGCTTATCTCCGTTCCTCTTTAAATTTCCGGCCGAAACAGTAAGTCATCCGCGTAGATGGCGATACCAGTCATACCAGCGAAACTCACAGAGGATAGGCAACACTTTTCTCTTTCCAGCGAAATTTCCAACGAAAGTTGTACTAGTTATCCGCTAGATAGGTGGCGATAGTACCAGCGAAGCTCAGGGCGTATAGAAAGGATATGATAAATAAAAATTAATGTGAAGTGATACGAAATTTCTTTTAAAGTTTTCCTTAAATATTATTAAAATTGAAAGATGAAAATACAGGGTGATTGATTAGTAGGGTAAAGCTCAATAGCTCCGCTATAGTAAAGGCTGATTGACACTATGCATTTTCTTGTATCATTTCTAATATCGTTTCTGATATCGTTTCTTGTATACATTTTCTTGTATCATTTCTTGTACGTACATTTGTGCCCTGTATGACACTATGCAAGTTCTTGTATCGAAAATTGTATGAAATTCGGCACGTGATTGGTGGAAATTTTGTTTGTCACCCTGTGTCACGTTATGGTAGTACTGAGTACTGCATCTACAGACACAGCTGGTTTTAAATATTTTATAAAATTTATAAACTTTTATATAATTAACATTTTAATGTTAACCAGAATTGTACGTTGACTGAGGTTGATTATTTGTGTTTTTATTTTGTTTTGATATTTGTGCTAAAATATTTGCATTAGAATTATCTTCAGTTTGATCCAAATTAGGAACTATTGTATTTTCGTCTATTAAAAAATTATGCACCATGAAACCTAAATTTATAGTTTGAACATTACTAGGAGCTAAATATATGGTTATTAGTAGAACAGTAGTCCATACCAAACGGTATATTAAGTATCAATAAAAGATTTATAAATAATACCTACAAAAACACAAATAAATTCATCAATACATTATCCCATTTTCATTTCAGCCGCCATTATGAGTAAGTAATTTTGACATTTTAGATGTTTTACCAGCAGGTTTTACGTTTTTGCTCTTTGCGCAGAAATTGGCGCAGTTCTTGTACAATAATCTGTGCCTGACACAAATTCTTGTATCGTTTCTGATATCGTTTCTTGTATCTGTGTATGACACTATGCATTTTTTTGACATATCAGAAACGATATTAGAAATGATACAAGAAAATGTATACCGATACCGGGTGGTGAATCGGAAAACGGGCCATAGGAAACTCAATGTAAAATTTTAAACTGTTGAATTCCTGCTTCCCTAATTATGCTACATCAAAAGTCGTGAGAAGTTATTTGTAGAGGATTGAAATGTGTATTAAAAACAGAAGTTACAATTGTTCTACGATTTAAACACATTCCAAAATTTTGAAAAATATAATGTATTTACCGCAGTAGGTATGTGTGGGCATGTTAGGTCACGCGTTACTATTTAACTGACAGTGAGCACACTATTGACTGAAGAAAATATCTTTATTATTCATACTTTCTCCTTAACTGAGGATATCTGATCAACTTTATTGTGTTTTAAACAATAAATGATAAAATAAATAAAGAAATTGACAGTTCAAATTGTTAATATAATAAATTCATTGTCACCGAATGCAATCTTATACACATTATTGCACTGTGTGTGGCGTAACTTTGGCGTATTTCTCTGAAAATTGTATTATATTTTTACAAAATTTTGAATAATTATTGTTCATAGAACAATATTAACAGTTGTTTTCAATACAGATTTCAATTCTCTACAAATAGTTTCTTATGACTTTTGATGTCAAATAATTAGGGAAGCAGGAATTCAACAGTTTAGAATTTTACATTGAGTTTCCTATGGCCCGTGTTCCAATTCACCACCCGGTAGTGTCATACAGCCTTAATAGATAGCAATAAAAGTTAATAACAAAAATTTTAACCACCTTTGAGCTTCACATTACAAAATTAGTTAGAACGTTACAGGGTGTTCGATAACACAGTGGCAGACGAAACTTATGTTTTTTTAAATGGAACACCCTATATTTTATTTTAAATTCGAAATCCTGTTAACTTCTCCATCACAAAAATATAAAGGTTTGTTATGTTATACAGGGTATTTACAAAGTTATAACCAATTTTATATGAAAATCGTAACAAGTTCAACTCAATGTATAAATAAAAATAAGCAAAACAACAATGGTTTATTAATGCCATATTTTTTAACGTATTGTCAAAATTTTCAAGAATGGTCGATATTGCTAATTTTCTTTATATCAAATACAGGGTGAGTCAAAACGCAAGGACATTATTTTCTCAGTAATTTTAAATGGAACACCCTGTATTTTATATCACTATTGAAAAGTACCATTACCGTACTTTAATTTTTAGATAACATTCCCCATGTCTAAATTTATTAGTTTTCGAGATATTTTCATTTTTCAATGGACCAGTAGCGTGGCCACCCAAATCACCAGAATTTAATAAACTGGACTGATTTTTTTGGGGTTACGTTAATAATGAAGTTTATAAAATACCTACAACAACAAGGGATGAGATGAAAAATAGAATACAAAATGTATTTCGATGTGTTAATTTACAAATGCTCCGTAGAGTAAGTAGCTCATTCAATGATCGTTTTTAGGCGTACATAAATGTGTTAGGAGATAATTTTGAACACCTTATGTAATTAAATATTAAAAATATTTTATTAAAAGTAGCTTCTAATTTTTTCAAACATGTTTTTTTGCAAAATGTATTACTGATAAATTATGTTTGTTCTTTATTTGTTACATTGTTACATTTACATACAAAAGTAGTGTTTAATTGTCTTCACAAAATATTGTATTTTGTGTTTGTGTGTTTTTTGGAAAATTTATTACTAATTTTCTTTGTTTATTTGTTGCATTTACATAAAAAGATAGTTTTTATTTGTTTCAAAAATGTTGCATGTAGTGGTTGTGTTTTTGTTTGTAAAATGTATTACTAATAAATTATTTTTATTTCTTTATTTGCTACAGTGTACATTGATTACCGGATTGATAATCGGTAATCTTTTCAATTGTCAATTCAGTCATGGCTTACTTAAAATTTAGATAAATTTAAACACCTAAAATAATTTGCTCTGAAAAATGAAAATATCTCGAAAACTAGGGAATGTTATATAAAAATTAAAGTACGTTAATGTTAGTTTTCAATAATGATATAAAACACAGGGTGTTCCATTTAACATTACTGAGAAAATAATGTACTTGCGTTTTGACTCACCCTGTATTTGATATAAAGAAAATTAGCAATATCAATAATTCTTAAAAATTTTGACAATAAATAAAAAAATGTGGCATTAATAAACCATTGCTGTTGTGCTTATTTTTATTTATACAGGGAGTTGAACTTGTTACGATTTTCATACAAAATTGGTTATAACTTTGTAAATACCCTGTATAACATTACAAACCTTTATATTTTTGTGATGGAGAAGTTAACAGGATTTCGAATATAAAATAAAATATAGGGTGTTCCATTTAGAAAAACATAAGTTAGGTCTGCCACTGTGTTATCGAACACCCTGTAACATTCTAACTAATTTTGTAATGTGAATCAAAGGTGGCTAAAATTTTTGTTATTAACTTTTATTGCTATCTATTACTATAGCGGAGCTATTGAGCTTTACCCTACTAATCAATCACCCTGTATAAAGATATGCCTGTTTTTGTGTTTAAAAGTCGTTTTATATTTAGTACCTTTCAGGCAGTTTGAAGATTTGTTTTATCTCGACTGTTAATAATTGCATAATATTGTAAATTGACTTAATAGTGAGTTAGTATTTTTATCAAATTTATAGCATTTTAATTTGCATCTAGCGCATTTACGTATGTCGATTCGCCGTTACGTGCAGACCATCGCGAATGCGATCTCCAATTAATATCACTCCCACTTTTCGCGTAGATTCGATATAAATTCAGCACTTAATGAGCCTACGATTAATAATACAAAAATGGGTATCTACGCTTAGCTTGTACAAGAATTTATTATGTCGATTTCATGGTGCATAAACGAGATGGTATCTAGGGACTACTATACAGGGTGTTCCGATTTAATTAAGTGTATTAAACTGAACACTTAACAATAAATAACTTAAGTGTTGAAGAGGACAGGGATTGACGGAAGAGACCTGAAAATAATAGCTAACCTGTATTCTGCCGTCCTCAAATAAAACGCGGTATGTGCAGCCAACTTAAAACCGAGAAATCGGCTCTCAAAAGTGTTTTCTAAGGACTCTATATGCACATACGGCATATTACAATTTGTTTATTTTGGTAATAAATAAAATGATATGGCTTTCAGACATTGCAGAAGCATAAATCAGGTCACAAGGAAACCACATATAGCAAAAACTCGAAATTTTTTTGCAGATACCGCGTTTTAATTGAGGACGACATAACAGTATTGGAATCGAATCAGCAGTGCTCCGAATAGATGGAGAATATACAGGTCAGGTCGAGATCTTAAGGGGAGTGAGACAGGGGTGTATAATTTCACCGCTGATATTCAATCTGTACTCAGAGCACTTTTTTGAATAGGCTCTAAAAGATATTAATTGAAGGCATCTCAAAAAATGGCAGCTCAGTAACCTGCGATATGCAGATGATACAGTAGTGTTTTCCAATACCATAGAAAGGTTTCAAAACTTAATTAACAAAATTAGTACTAGTCGAGGAAATGAAGCCGAAAAAATGGCAAAACCTCGCAATTTTTTCGTCCAGCATCGATTTGTACAAAAATTTGGGATTAGGCTCATTACACCCTCTAGTTCATTTTCTATATTGAGCCGTTGTACGCTTTTGGTTTTGTAAGGGTGAAAACTACCCCTAATTTAAAAAATTATAAAATACCGTTTTAAACTTTAATATTGTCAACATTTGGTTCTTATTAGTTACATAATGAATGTTTTATGCTTTAAGATATACTAGCATAATATTTTAACCCTTAAAACCACCCTTGTTGGAGCTATATATAAAAAATTTTCTTATCCTAAAATAATAATTTCGGCTTGCATCGATTTACATAAAAATTTGGGATTAGGATCATCTCACCCTGTACTTCATATTCTATATCATGCTTAAGGGCGTTGATTATTTTTAGGGGTGTGAACTACCCCTTATTGTCAAAAATTATATAAAAACATTGTAAACTTTAATATGGGTAAAATTTGGTTTTGATTGGTTAAATAATGATTGTTTTACACTTTAGGATATATCATAATATTTCAACCCTTAAAAACCACCCTTAATAACATTACAGTTCTTATAAGTAGATATTTTAATCGGTCTATACAGAAAAAAAGTAAAATTAAAGAATTACAAAAACATTTATTTACACAAAAATACGAATTTACAAATATGTACAAATACAAACACAAATAGTTTTTTAGTCATCTTCCAGTATACGAACCGGTTCTGTCGTATTATACAATTATACATACATTGAAAATTATCCATAAGCGGACTATCCGAATTTTTTGAACAAAAAAATTCGTTTTATAAACATAGCTCCTTCATTTTTGGCGGTGAAAAGTTTTTTCAAAAACGACTTTGTAGGGTTTTTGAAGAGTTATAAGACTGAGTAAACTAAATTACGTTAGATCCCTCACTTTTTAATTAGGGTGGGTTTAAAGGGCTCTAATAAGGGGGTGTTTGCTCGTAAATAGAGGTTTTAAACAGCTCTATATCGCCAACTCTTCAGTGTAATAAAAATCTGTGTCAAAAGTAATTTTAGCTATTAAAAAAGCTACAATTTAGTAATCTATAATTTTTTCGTATCTCCAGTAGTTTCGGAGATATTTTGAAGTAAAAGGTGAAAAATGGGAAATTCCAAAACATTTGCTTTTCTTTAAACTCCAATTTTTCTAAAACTAGGCCTTTAAAATAGGTCAAAATTCTTTGATGTGGTGATAATACAAATATAAAAGGAATTACAGAAAGGTGAAGACCAATTTTTAATCAGGAGGGTAGTTGATCGCTACCTGTTGATCGCTACTGTTTCCTCTTAAAAAATGTGGTCGGAAACTCTACTAAACAGCTTGCTTCATTCAACACTTGGTTGAATTTGATTTATTCTGGAAATTTTTACGTGATTGATAAGCTAGAAAGCGTTAGAGAAGCTATCATAACAATTTGTTATTTATAAATTATTGCAATAGGGCTTTTCATACACAGTCATTTGTTTCGAGCTACGTCATACGTTATTGGTATATAACAATGTACAAACCAAAGACGTATGGCGTAGATATATTAATATTATGTGACACATGACAGAAGCTTGAAACAAATGACAATCGATGAAAAGCCCTATTCATCCAAATGATGAGTCGCGCAGGGGTCCGGAAGCCAATCATACTGTAGATTGGCAACTGGTACTGTCGTTGATTTAAGATCGATAAGGTACCAGTTGGATAAAGCGCTTACTGATAAAGTTCTATTGTATAAGTACATCATGTAGTCGCCATTTTACATCATAATAATATATTTTTTCTCTTCTAGGTAAGTGTTTTGACCAGTTGACAGTCACCCATAGAGGTAGTAAGTATTTGATTGTATGATTCGTAAAACTATTATTCGTAAAAATATATATTAAGTTTTGGGATAATGTACTGTATTATGTGTAAAAAGAAATGGCGTTGTAACATTCAAGTATTGAATTATTCTTCTTAAGATGCCGTCTTCTTTAGAAGATTAGCGATCATCATCATTATTTGAACTATGTTCACTGCTGCTCTAAAAACTTAATAGATGAGCAATTAAATCACTCTCGGAGATTGCTCTGCCATGACGTTCGTCCCCTTCCAACGCTACGCTTTCATAAAATCTTTCCCTGCATGATATTCTGCAGAAGCCGTATTTTGTTCCTTTCGTCACGACATGGTCAAGGTACTGCAGTTTTGGTTGGTATCTTTATTTCATTATGCAGTTCTTTTGAAAGTCTTCCCAGGACTTCTTCATTAGTGACTTTATCTACGTAAGATATTCTAAGGATTCTTCTGTGAAGATTCAGATCACTTTAGTCAGAGTGGCTGCGTCTGTACCGTGTAGGAGGATACTAAATACGTATAATCTAAGCATGCCCATTTTTATGTCGACACTCAAAGTTCTATTGCAACAAAATTGTTTCATTTTTATATACGAGTTACATGCAATTTCCATTCTGGTTGTTAGTTCCTTTCTTCTTCTTCTTGATGTACCTATCCGTGACGAATGTTGGCGATTATCATGGCAATCTTCACTTTATCTGCAGCAAAGCGAAAAAGCTGCACATATGTTTTGTTGAACCAGGTTCTAAGGTTCTTTAACCAGGATGTTCTACTTCTTCCTGGACCTCGCTTTCCAAATATTATTCCTTGCAGGATGACTTGTAGGAGGGCATATCTGGATTCATTTCGCATAGTGTGTACAAAGTATTCCAACTTTCGAGATTTGATGGTGGTTAGTATCTCTCGGTTCTTCCCCATTCTTCTAAGGACCTCCTCATTAGTGACCCGATCAGGTCAGGTTAGTTCCTTTGCAAAGTCATTATTCTCATTTATTAAAGTTCCAAGCTATTGATATTTATATGCACGTCCGATATTTTGGCTGGCAATAATAAGTTGGATATTACTATTTAGTATCTAGTGAAGACTAGGAACGTGGTTTAATCCAAGTTCATATTATTTATGCCGTATTGTAAACTTACCGTATAAACTTTTAGGACTATTCTTTGTAAATCTTCAATATTCTCTGCCTTTAACACGGTATCATCTGCATACCTTAAGCTATTAATAGAGAATCCGTTTATTACAACGCCACCTGTACATAAACTAATTCGCAAGGCCAACTAGTTTTCAAAGCATAATTCAAATTATGAAGTAAATATTTTGCCTTTTAATATCTAAATATTATAATACTATTACCTAAAATACAAATATCATTAAGATTAATAAAAGCTCAGTCTAGTTAACTTAATGTATATGTATATATTTGATATGGAGAATTAAGCATTTTTTAAAGACAACATATTATGATCTTTTGCTAATTGCTATTAACATGACTTTGCTAGATAGACAAAAAAACAAATCGCAAGAAAAAAGCGTATAACATTTTTCAGTTTATTTCCTTTTCAGATATCCAGTTGTCGTATAATTCATTTAATTTCATATTATAAGTCCTCAACATTATCATCTTGGTGCTACAGCCCTTAGAGGGTCTCGACCTTATTAAGCTTTCTACGCCATTATGTTCTGTCCCTTGCTTGCATTTTCCATAATCAACTATTTTCAATGGGAAATAAGTCACAATTTTACCAAAAAAATGATTTTATTAACGGTTCGAAGCCCAAATCGGGTTTCGTTGTCAAAATACAAAATACTACTATTTTGACAACGAAACCCGATTTGGGCTTCGAAACGTTAATAAAATCATTTTTTTAGTAAAATTGGCTTATTTCTTATTGAAAATAGTTGATTATCAAAAATGCCACAAGGAAAGAGCTTCAGAACAACATTGCATTTTCCAGTTGCCGACTCCGATCTTATCAACATCTTGTGTTACCCTGTCCATCCACCTCAGCTTTGGTCTACCCCGTCTTCTCATTCCCGCGGGGTGTGCTTTTTTATCATGTTCGATTCAGGCGCCCGGGCTACACTGCAGGCTCCTGCCCTCTGCAGGCGGTTTCGCTTAATTATAGTGGTAATATATTTTCCACCAAACGTATGCTTGAAGATATTCTGCAATTGAAAGTTATATCTACGTCTCCATATTCTCACAGACCGTTCCGAATATCTTTCTTTCGTAGCACCTATCTTTCAAAAATCGATAGAGCGGATTTATCTGCTTTAGTTAGTGTCCATGCCTCTGATCCATATGTGATAACGGGGACTATCAATGTTCTATACCTTATAAGAGTTTTTTTGATCCAGACGTTTGTTAGCTAAGTACTTTGATAGACCATGATAACACCTGTTTGCAATTATTATTCGCCTTTTTATTTCTCCTGATGTGTTATTATTGGGGTTAACCGATGTCCCTAGATATGTGAACCCCTTGACAGCTTCGAAGTTTTGGTCATTGATGATTAGATCTGCGTCAACATTTGCGTAGTTTATAGTAAAACGGGACGAGGTGACAACGGGAACGAGCGCTGTCTATTGTTGCACGCCCCGTGCCGTCCACGTCCTAACCTAAGATAAATCAGCCTTAAAAGAGCCTTCAATTACTTATTATTTCAATGAGAATGAAGTTTCTTCATCTTAGATATATCCCTGTTTATCATTTAAAAGTAATTCTACGGTAAGCAATATCTCCTGAAATAATTTTTGAAACGTCACTGCTATGGCTATTATCGTTATCCTATTGGCTGTCCTTTAAACCATTTCTTAGGACTCTTCTTCACTATATTTAAATTTGACAGTAGGCTTATGATGGACAACCGCCAAGAACGATGAAAGACCATATAATTCCTGTTATTGATATATTACTTTCATTAGCAGTACACTCTGTAGTACTTATTATGCAAATAAATGCATGTAGTAGCAAGAACTCAAGATGCAACGTTTATTACAGTATCGTTTTTAACGTTTTTATGAGTTTTTGTATCATCGGCTATCGTTGTGTGAGTTCATGTACAGTTTCTTTTGACATGCCGACTAATCTAGCATCGTAATAACTAGGGAGCGGATTTTATGCTAAATGCATATTGCATGCATATTTCGCATATTTGAGAACTTTACTAAATTTTGCATATTTTTAAAGAAACATGCATATTTTGTGCATATATAAAAACATTTAAGTCCAAAAAAAATTTAAATTTTTTAATTCGACACAAAATATTTCCCCGCACAGGCTGTCGTATCTATTAATTCGAGAACTACCTGAAGAGAGACGGTTCATTCACTGCCTTTTCATTTTTTCTTAGAAAATACCCGATCTTTACACAAAGTACTTATAGTGCTTATAATACGTCCTTATAAAATGATTGTAGGATGTTAAAATAATGAAGGATGGTTTACCGGGAAATCCGAATTTTATTTACTTTTATTATATTTAGTACAATTTGTATCACAATTTAGTAGGTACCTATAATTCTGGTGATTCTTTTAAATCCCCTATTGTTAAGAGAATTTACACTTTTAACCATAGTTTTACGATTTTCTAACGGAAATTGAAATATTCATGCTTTAGATCAGATCCCGTCTTTAAACGGCTTTAAAACTTTGGAGGACATATGCGAAATTTTTAATGGAAATTTTGAAATTGATTTTGGTGCAGAATTTTCGGCTTTAACAAGTTATTTTAAATACGCCCCAATTACTTCTGTTGATGTTGAAAGGAGTTTTTTAAGTTATAAAAATATTTTATCTGATCAAAGAAAATGTTTCCTCGAAAAAAATTTGGCAAAACACATTGTAGTGAATTATAATCGAAGATATATATAGTGATATTGTTGTTTTATTTTAAGTAGGTAACTATTGGTATCAGTTTTTGTAAAAAATGTGAATAAATTGCATATATAAAAAATAATGATTTTATTTGAAAGATAATAAATAAGATTGCCGCCCCGCCCCCTATAAAAGAACCCCCTAGAATAGAATAGAACAGAAAATTTGTGGTTTCTCGAAATGCGCATTTTTTGAATTTTTGTGCATATCTTGCGCATATTTCGTAATTTTTTACTGCATATATATGCGCATATTTCATCAAAATTAATCGCATATAAATCCGCTCCCTAGTAATAACCATGCCAAGTTGTGTTATCATAGTCAAAGTATCCTTGTTCTTTTAAAAGCACTTTGAGTATGCTTGATTATATTATTTATCAAAAGAAAATACATTAGTTTTTCGGATAATATACCTGTAAATGTTAATATGGGTATAACGGGTTTCCTTGTTTTTTTTTAATTGGTTCATTACACAGTAGCATAGCAATTTCATTTTCTTAAATCTATGAATATGAATAGTCTTTAACTAACTTTTGGCATTTGAATTCAAAAATATCCGCAAATTGTGTCTATCATGCCAATTTTTTAAAATGCAAGATACCCACAAAAATCATACATAATATTGTGCATATAAAGAAAAATAAAATAAGAACTTACCAAATATACTGCTTACAAAAGCATTTTTTACTACAAGTTAAAAGAGACCGAAAACTAAAATTCGGATTGTTATCCTCTGATGTTTTTAAGATGTAAGATAAAGCAAAACAGAGTGATGAATTAGTCGATAAGGGAATCTAAAATTGCATTCACGACTTGTCGTTCACCGTGACAATAATCTTTAGCGAACTAGTTCGTTTATACCCACAAAGCAAAAGTGAATAAAAATAAACTGAAAGTAAAGATGATTCAGATTTGATTATAGTCGAGGCATTGAAGGATTGAAGTGTCGATCTTTTTGCAGTAAGACGGATTTTAATGCGGATTGCTGCGTTGGATTCGTGAGAATGTCAGGAAATTTTGTGAACTAATGTAATGAATAAGAAATCACAGATTGCATTTGTGCATAAGAAAAATGCATTTCAAAAGTACACTCGGTAAATAGTGGGAAACATTGACTCAATTTTCTTACTCGGGGGTTTTTGGGGTCGCTGAAAACGAATATGAGGTTGGCGAGAGTGTGCAAACTATCTGGTGCCTGCAGCGGGTGTAATAAACGTCTTCCTCTGGAGTATTATGGTAATTTGTTTAATAATTGGCCCAAACTTGTAACTCGGGGGGGTTTTTGGGGTCGCTGAAAATGAATATGAGGTCAGCGAGAGTGTGCAAAGTACCTGGTGCCTGCAGCGGGTGTAATAAACGCTTTCCTCTGGAGTATTATGGATTATGGTATTTATCATATAATTAGTTTAAACTCGTTACTCGGGGGTTTTTGGGGTAATCTATTTTCTTCGATGTAACTAAAGTGATCGAAAAGGGTGATATTTTTATTATAAGTAAACATAAATTTTTATTATTAATATATATTTATGGTTAAATTCATTATACAAAATTTATCGTAATTTATCTTTAAAATTCATTTTCTTCATCATTATCACCTTCTTCTTCATTATTGCCTTCCTCTCTCGAGTCCAATGCAATATTTGTGCAATCAGAGCCTGCACAATTTTTGCTCCCTTAGTTCACAAATCCAACGCACCAAACTGCATTAAAATCCGTCTTACTGCGCCAAAAATCGACAGTAAGGCCTTTTTTTGTGCTTCAATGCCTCGACTATTACAGCACACGGCCTCAACTATGTGCTTATACGTATTTTAATTTTACATAAATCTCATCAGGGCATTCTGTGGAGCACTTAATCATCAACTGCAAGTTAAATTGTGTTCACACAAATACCTGTCTAAGTAGCAAACGGTAACTACATGTTAAAACAAAAATTTTCGCTTATAGCTTTTTCCGGAGTGTTGAATTTGGTGACATTCTGGCTCTAGCTTGATGCTCCAACATTAGTCAACCATTATATGTACATTGTACATCCCATCTACCTTGATACTGTGCCTCCATGACCTTTAAAGTTTTAATGGAATCGTTCACCCTGCCCATCACTGACTGCACCAAGCTTTACAGGGTAATTAGCAAGTTGGCTATGTAAAGAATGGTGTTTGATGCTCATGTTGGAACCTATCAATTTGAAACACTCCAACGAGTTTCTGGATAATTTCCAGAAAAGTCTATAACAATGTTTTTGAAAGCCACCAAGTATTTTTTTTCAATTTGGACCCATTAATTGTGGACTATCAAAAATACCCGCCTTTATTTTTTCAAATGGCTAGGAAACGCCAAAATGAGATACCTAAAGGAGTCTCCTTTAATTCTTCTTCTTTTTGCAGTACCGTCTCCTATCGGAGGTTGGCTACCATCACAGCCAATCTTAACTTTGTTGGCTGCAGCTCTGACCAACTGTATTGAACTGCACCCGTACCACTCCCTTAAATTTCGCTACCAGGAAATCCTCCTACGTCCCACATTTCTCTTTCCCGAGATTTTTCCTTGGATTATGAGTCTTAACAGAGAGTACTTTTCTCCTCTCATTATGTGGCCTAGATACTCCAGTCTTTTCGTTTGTATGGTTTTTATGACTTCGCATTCCTTCCCCATCTTCAGCAAAACATCTTGATTTGTTACTCTTTCTGTCCATGTCCTTTAATTGGCAAAGTTTTTACAAATTGTTTCGTTAGACACAAATTAATGTGTGTAGAGATGGAAATATAATTTCTTTTTGTCAACAAGTGGTTGATGTACAATGTTTGGATTACCCGGTTTCAGGTCAGAGCTTGGCAGCCAATTGCACTGTATTACCCAATGTATCTCACAAGATCTGCTGTCGCATATAGGTACACAAAAAACAGATACAATTTTGATCCACTGGTGCATGTGATATTGCAACAGATCCTCTTTGTCTTCATATTTTTCACTCAAACGAACTGAATGACATATCTTGAATGAACCAAATAAGTTTTCCTTGTGAAGCAGAACACACTTCAAGCTCCTCTTTGACCGTGTTCCCAGCCAATCCTCTTCTTCAATTTTTTCCATGCCAGAATTTTTCTATCCTACCTAAATCGAAAAAAAAAACATTTCTTCGAAACATACTTCTCCCTGTCTTTAACAAAGTTTCGGTGTCGGTGTAATTTTTACAAGTTAGAAAGTTAAAAAAGTTTAAAAAAATAATGTACTTTTTAAGAAATTATAGGCAAAACCATTACTGCCTGTTTATTTGACGGTCACTTTCTACAGTGGTGACAGTCAGTCACCACTCCATCATTTTCTGTGGCCACCTGTCTCCATTCATACGGCTTACATGTCCATACCATCTCAAATTCTTGCTTTCATTGGTGTCAATTATTGTAGTCTAAATAGCCTTCTTTTCCGTACCTCGTCATTTCTTATTTTGTCGTGAAGTGATAGCCTACAACAATGTCTCCCACTTCCATTGATTGTATGTAGCTTCTTTTTGTAACATTCTCATTAGTCCAGGGCGCATCTGTTTTGAGATGGACGTTGAGAGGTGACTCAACTTTTTTTCCAGAAATTGCTTGAAAATAAATCAAATAATAATATGTGAGTTATCCTCCCTCTTAAAAAGGTCGGGAACATTGTATAAATAATCAAAATGTCAAAAAATTAAGGAAAAAGTCGATTTTTTCTTGGTTTTTTGATTTTAACTTTAAAAGTATTCATTTCCGAGAAAAGTTGTGCTGACGTAAAAGTTGCATAATTAAATTTCCTACAATATAGAATTGGTTAGAAATTTAAAAAATAGTCACCCTAGTTGCAAAATAGCAATAATTGCGAAAAAACCATACAAAAACAAGTATTCGCATTTTACGTTTTTTAACCATTTATGCTACACTTAGGACCTTCATATTTCACCCAGAAAAACTTTATGATACAGTAAAATAATACTGTAAATTTCATTAAGATCAGTTCAATAGATTTTGCAAAATAAATTTTGCAATCCAGCTTTCGCAAAAAAAATTCATTTTTTCAAAATGTTACCGGACTGAAAATAAAGCAGGTAGCAAGTTGAAATTTTTTTAACTTATAGAAGTGTATTGTACCTTTCATTTGCAATTTTCAAAATTAAAATCGATTAATTACCACGGTGTCAGAAAATTTTTGAAATAAACAATAATTTTTGGTGCTACGCGCAGGACAGCGTTGTTCGATTCACACAAGTTGATTTCCACCAAAATTTCTTCCAATCTTTATCTAATATATTATTTTCTTACTCTATATTTTGTTGTATTTTAATATTTTAATTCCACAAAATCAAACTAATTTTATTATGGTTTGTGAAATATTGTTTAAACAATTGCATATGTTTAAAAATAATAAACTTTTATTAATTAAGTTAAAATATTTGAACAAAGAAAATTTTTGCTAATAAAAGTGTTATTTCAAAGGATAGAGTATGTGTTTTTATTTTGCAATAAACAAATTTATTTATTTATGTCAAAATGTAATAAAAATTAAAATCTATCAATCATTATCAAAGGTCATTGGAATGCCCAATCAGAGCAAACTATCCGCTGTCCTGCGCGTAGCACCAATAATTAATGTTTATTTAAAAAAATTCCTGACGCCGTGGTGTTAATCGATTTTAATTTTGCAAAATTGCGAATGAAAGGTACAGTACACTTCTATAAGAAAAAAAATTTTCAACTGCTATCTGCTTTATTTTCAGTCCTGTAACATTTTGAAAAATGAATTTTTTTTACGAAAGCTGGATTGCAAAATTTATTTTGCAAAATCTATTGAACCGGTCTTAATGAAATTTACAGTATTATTTTAGTGTATCATAAAGTTCTTTAGGGTGAAATATGAAGGTCCTAAGTGTAGCATAAATGGTTGAAAAACGTAAAATGCCAATACTTGTTTTTGTATGTTTTTTTCACAATTATTGCTATTTTGCAACAAGGGTGACTATTTTTTAAATTTTTAGCCAATTCTATATTGTAGGAAATTTAATTACGCAACTTTTACGTCAGCACAACTTTTCTCGGAAATGAATACTTTTAAAGTTAAAATCAAAAAACCAAGAAAAATATCGAATTTTTCCTTAATTTTTTGACATTTTGATTATTTATACAATGTTCCGGACCTTTTTAAGAGGGAGGATAACTCAAATATTATTATTTGATTTATTTTCAATCAATTTCTGCAAAAAAATTTGAGTCACCTCTCAACGTCCAAATGTACTAATATTTTTACAGATGCGCCCTGGTCTACATGTCATTTTTCAGATCTCAGCTCCATAAGTTACGATGCTGGCACGTAATTTGCTTCTGCATTTCAGATGTTCTCGGACCTGTTTCAAGATATTATCTAACCTTTATCAAAACTTTATTTTTCTGTTTTCAAGCTATCCTTGTGCCTACTCAGGTTTCTTAATCTTTGGTTATCCCTGTAGTAGGAAATGTATGAATATACACAAAAGTGTATGAATTTTGGTTATATAAAATTGATTTTCGTAAATTTTTATTTAATTGCCGCTTAGTTTAAAAGGATTGTTTTCACATTAATTTGATCTAACAATTTTAGCTCTGTGTTGGTCTCTATAAACACACTTATTCTTCACATTACGTTTTTTTTGTGATACCTAAGCTGTCGATTATTGTTCCCAGATAGTAAAATTTTTCGATACCTTCTAGTTGTTTTCAATTTATTAAAATATTGCTGTTTGCTATTCTAAAGATAGATCAACTACTCTAAATAAGGAAATAAAAAAAGGTATTCGGGCAAGACCAGAATTAATAAATGATTAACATGTGCATATACTCGTTAACCTAGAAATGTCAATCACAGTAAAGTAAACGAAGTGTGCAACAAACTTAGGCCACCTGCTTCAATAACGAAAACCATAAAATTGTATAAAAAATTATATAAAATAAAAATGTATACCATTTTTATTCAGTTGCAATACGAAGGCAAAACAATCTTACTTTTAAATTAGAATACGGAGCGCAGTCCAGTCCTCTGAATCGCGATTTTCGGCTCTTATTGGAGCCTCATCGGAAAGAACGTAGGCACTGTTCTCCATACCCTAATTGACTAGCGTCGAGAGTCTTTCCCACCCATTGCAACCGAAGTGAAGGTATTAGGTGACTAGCGTCATCTGGCAATTGAAAAAAATTGATCTTTTTTTGTTTTTCGAAAAACAAACAGAATGTTTAGAGGTAATGGATTTTGGCAAGAGCTATGACTTTGTAAATAGCACGTAAACTTGTGTATTGCATCGGCATGACTCATAGCTCTTGTCAAAATCCATTACCTCTACTTCACTCGTCGGCACTTATACACAATAGGAAACTTGCACATAAAAATATTTTTACATAAAATTGTTAATTTATGTTTAAAAATGTTATATTTAAAATATTATGTCTTAACAATGAATGGTGTACGTACAACAATTGATCAAAGTTCCGCGCCCAAAATTTCCGTTTCAAACAACTTCAAAAGCGCGAGCTGGGGTCTGACGTCACAACCACTGTTCTCGTTCGCCCGTTCGGTGAGCTATTGCATGGAATGCATTTTGCCATTGCTTTGTGCATGTCGAATAACTGTGTTGTTTGCTCGGTGTTTATATTATTGTATTTAGTGTATTTAGGGCCGGTATTTCCAACCTCACTTAAGCCAAAGCTTACTTTAAGCCTTTGCTTAAGTTTAGATGCCTGTATTTCCACTTCAATTTGAGGCTTAAGCCTAGGCTTAAACCAAATAATTTTAAGCTCGCGCGGGAGTTGGTTTAAGCCTTTGCTTAAAATTTGTTTTCTGTTTTTTGAGGTTCTTTCTATAGATTATTAATTATAGAGTTGTTTTGAAAACCAACTTTTAAGTAATAACGTTATTATTGGATTATTAAATAATAATCTATTAATTTATTAATTGTAATAACGATTATTAAAATTCTTACTACTTTTGGAAGGTGTAGGCACATGAAAATTGTTTATTTCTACAATGCTTGGTAGGTATAATTCCAATTTGACATTTTAAGGAATATATCCAATAAACAAAATTACAAAGACGGATCTATTGCTTATGCAAAATAACAATAAAAATATATCCAGAGAAATATAGACAATAAACTAAAAACACATGTACCATGTACACAAAATTAAGTGAAGTAAAAATAACATTGATACAGATGACAAGATAAAATTAAATGTCAACAGTAGTGGTTTTTACCTCAGAACAACTAGCTCTGGCACTTTGACGTATTCAGAGGTACCAAACCAATTAACTTTACAGCTGAGCATCAGTTTATTTAAGAGAATGATGGAAATACGGCACCCAGCTTAAGCTTCTCCTTAACTTTTGACACAGGCTTAGCTAAGCAAAAGCTTAAGTAGCTATTGAAATACCGGCCCTTTTTATCAAAATTGAAAACAAATCTGCCTAATATAAGTACTATACAGTGCCGGAATGCCAAAGCACAAATGTCAGAATATCCAACAAACATTTTTTTACTCTACTAGCAGAACCAAAAACGTCGATTAAAATGGCTAAAGGCAGGCTTGCGAGATAAAAAGGATATTTCACAAAGTAGCAAAGGTCTTTATTTCTGTGAGGATCATTTCGATGTGAGTATTTATCTAAGTAGGTACCTAATAAGACATTTTCTGTTTTAAGAAAAAATATTAGTTGTCATTTCATGAAATGTGCCTACTTAAACTTGTTTATTGGTTAAGTACAGTTGGAATAAGACATGGATAACTATATATAATTCAAGATTATGGGTGGTCCCAAAATTATTAAGTCAGGTGTTGTCCCGCACTTATTTGATTATCAACTAGATAGAAAACGAGCTTTTTCTCAGCCTGTAAGGGAAGCAGCCCTTAAAAGGGTTAAACGACAACTTCTTGAAGATGCTGCTTCTACGTCTAAGTCTGTTCTAGAGGACAATGATGATAAGGGACAGTGTGATCCTAATTTCATAAACTTAATTCAATCAGAACCTGAATTAAACCAACCAGCTTTACCTCAAAAACGGTATCTCAATAAAGGTATTCAGTGTAAATTTCAAAGGAGTGTTACAGTCGAGTTGTCACCATTGCAAATACATAGTAAGGCTGCAGGAACTTTACCTATAAAAGACTTGAAACATTATTTGAAGATACAAAAAGTGAATCAGGAGGTTATGTATTTGAAGATAATAGTGAATATAGTGGGTAGTGATGACTATTGGTACAATGAAAGTGATTCTGTATCTTGCGATGAAGATGCGAAAGAAGTGGAAGCAAAACAATTTAAAAGTTTGTCTCTGAATTGTACAGTGATGAAGTTTCAATACAGACCCAGATTGTATACGTTTCATTTTATACGTTTTAGTTAATGGAAATAAAACACAAACAATGCATCTATTTTTAACTCTAAAAAAGATAATAACAGGACACACATTCATGTCTCTTGGAGATGATTTCGCCATAAGCGAAAGAAATGCTTCGAGAATATTTGCAAAATCTGTTCCATTAATTAGTAAATATTTAAGATCTTGTATTTTTAATCCCCAAGTTAGTTCAATTAAATTAAACTTAACCTTAGCATTTCAATTATTAAAGACGATTAGAATGTACTATACAATCCCCAGAATAACCTAATCGCTTTGTTTTGAAAAACCCTCATGAGTAATAAATATTACTTATGCGTTTTAAACCCTTTAGAAAAGGGTGTTGGCCGGTATGCGCTCGACCGTTTTGCGCCCTTACCTGAACTCGGCCGGTTTGCGCTCTAACACTTTTTTAATGGAGATGTATAGCTAATTATTTTCTTATGTCGACCGTTTTGCGCTCTCTTGTAATCGACGTTTAATTTTATTCTACCATATCGATCAGGTAACGGTTAGGCTAGTAAAATTAGTTTTAAAAAAATCATAAAACTATAAAAAAAATGGATATAGTCTAGATGATGTGCACAGCAATTGGAAGGTGGAAACACAAAAAAAGCCGGAAATACCCGAAAGTTAAGTTAGGACCGAAGGGTTGTGTCTTCCTCCTTCCCTTCTTAGAAGGGCTTTCTAAGTTCTTTCTGACTCAACTTTCACGGGTTGCAGTTGTCTCAGTCGTGTGTCTTAGTGATTCCAAGTGAAGCCAAGAAAATGGCGTCGTGTACCGCGTGTGAAATATAACGTTCTTGGATAGTATTGTTATGGCAGCAGATAGGGAGAAAATTCTCTCCTTTTTATATTCACACGGGGTATTAAAAAATACTAGGAAATGTTGTGGCTTTACTGTATCGGCAAGGAAGGAGACTTATTTTGAGTCAGGTAGATTCACCAGACTGTTATTGTAGAATGAAATTAAAATTATATTGCAAGAGAGCGCAAGTCGGCCGATTAAGGAAACTATAGTAGTTAGTTTCTATTATGAAAATTGCAAAGCGCAAACCGGTCGATTTCAGGTAAGAGCGCAAAACGGTCGAGCGCAAACCGGCCATATTCTTAGAAAAGTAGCAATTTCTAAAGATTTATAAATTTCACTTTGAAACTATACAATTGATTGTAGAACTATACAAGAATACAAATACTACCTGGTAATTTCCAATTAAATGCGATTAAAATGTAATATACAATTCTCGTAATACTCTAATCGCGTTGTTTTCGACTCCTAGCCCGGTTGACCGTGGTCCGTGACGTCAGACCCATAGAAGCACGTTCAAGCGCCTCCTAAGAAATTTAAATGTCGTAGCATTTTCAAAGCCTTGTAATAAACGTATGGGTTAAAAATATTTGTTTTTTTGCATGCAAGCGTTTTAAGATCATGTTACTTTATGTTTTTTAATATAATTTTAATATTTAAAAATTTATGCAAGTCTTATTCTTAGTACTTATACTTACACGAGTTTTAGGTCAGTGGTATCTTCTATCTTCTACTACGACGGGCTTCTGGTACTCTTTTTCTTTATTAGTCTTAGTAACTGGAGGTAACAAAAATTCTGCCTAGAACTTTATGACACTGCTGGATTGATTGATAGATGATCAAGGACAGGCCACAGATGATGTAGCTAAAACGAAACACTCTATATTAATAATATCCAGATCGAAAGAGTAGATAAATACAAATATCTAGGAACATTGGTTAGTCAAAATGCAGAACAGACACAAGAGATTAAAAGCCGTATAGAAATAGCAAGGGCAGAATTTGTGAAAATGAAACATCTATTATGTAGCAGAGACCTAAGAATGGATATAACTAAGGATAAGGTTGTTGCGCTGGTGCATTTTTACAACTTTGCTCTACGGATCTAATAAAAGCCTGGATATTGAAGCAATTGGAGATTAAGAACGCTTTTGAACGTTGGTGTTATCGAAGAATGCTACGAATATCATGGGTAGACAAAATTAGCAATATTGAAGTCTTTGGTAGAGAACCATAAAAACATTATATCTAACAATAAAACACTGAAAACGTTTGTTTTCTATACTTCCACAAAATTTATTACAACTATGTGACTACAGCTGTTTCGGCAGAGTGCCTTTTTCAAGTGATTTAGATTACTATGGGTTTGTCTTTTTAAAGTCTTTAACTGAAGAGGTTGAGGAGTGGGGAGCTGTTTGTCTCGAGTTGGTCATTCAGAATTATATCTGTATTTTTCAATTTATTAATTTCCATAGACCATCTATGGAAATAGACCTAAATCACTTGAGAAAGGCACTCTGCCGAAACAGCTGTAGTCACATAGTTGTAATAAATTTTGTGGAAGTATAGAAAACAAACGTTTTCAGTGTTTTATTGTTAGATAAAATGAACTTCCATCAAGTAACGGTCGAATCCATCAATTATAAAAACATTCCCTACCATTTCAAGCAGATACTGAGATGACCGAATGGAAGTCAAGAGTTGCCAACTGAGAAATACATTTTGTTGGTTGTTGAGTGTGACGTAGGACCATAGAAAATTCATAATATGACTGTGATTAGTCGGTTATTGACCGCCTTTGAATTGCGGGAAAATAAAGACAGAATATTTAACTGAGAATTGAGACATCAAGCAGGATATTTGATTGATGAAATAATTGGACGCCAACTATTTTTATAAGAAAAATAGTAAAACAAAACACAGAGTTGAATGTTTTTATAATACCGGGTGTCCACTTATATTTTCCCCCATTTTAACTGCCTATAACTTCTAAACGGCTCAAGATAGAAATATGCGGTTTTCGCTGAAATGTTTTATTTTCGTAAAAGTTTTGTCTGAATGGATTGAATTATTTATATCGCTTTCAAATACAAAAAAAGAAATGGCGGATTTTTGAAAAAAATGTTGTTGACTTTTTTTTTTAATAGAACACCCAGTATATTTTTTTGTAAATTGAAAGAAAGGTCATTCACCTATCCAGCCATATAACGTTTTTCAAATTCGGTTGTCAAATCACTGAGGAATTAATTTTTAAAATGAGAGGTGCAACGTGGATATCACATACCTAAATAACATAACTAAGCAAAATGATATTGTTATATGATTTCCACATTGCATCTCTCACTAGGTGTGGCACCAATTGATGCCAAAATGAGAGAGCATAGGTTAAGATGGTTTGGTCATGTTCAACGTCGAGACGTTAACCACCCAATACGAAGAATAGCTGAAGTGCAGATTCCTGGAAGGAGTAGGAGAGGAAGACCAAAGAAGAGCTGGGGGGAGACGATAAGGCAGGACATGTTGGTAAAGGGGATTAACATTGATATGGCCCAAGATAGAATTGTGTGGAGAAATGCAATTAGGGAAGCCGACCCCGCATAGGGATAAGGCAAAGAGAATGATGATGATTGCATCTCTCACTAAAAATTAATTGCTGTCATTTGACAACCGATTTTAAAAAACTTTATATCGCTGGATAGGTAAATGACCGTTTTTTCAAGTTACAAAAAATATACTGGGTGTTTTAATAAAAAGAGTCAACAAAGTTTTTTTTTCAAACATCCGCCATTTTTTATTTAAAAGCCACATAAAAAATGGTCATTTACCTAAAAACTTGAAAAAACGGTCATTTACCTATCCAGCGATATAAAAATTTTTAAAATCGGTTGTCAAATGACTGAGCAATTAATTTTTAAAATGAGAGATGCAATGTGGAAATCGCTTAACATAATATCAATTTTGGCTTAGTTATGTTATTTAGGTATGTGATATCCACGTTGCACCTCTCATTTTAAAAATTAATTACCAGTGATTTAACAACCGATTTTGAAAAACTTTATATCGCTGGATAGGTGAATCACCTTTCTTTCAATTTACAAAAAGATATACTGAGTGTTCCATTAAAAAAAAGTCAACAACGTTTTTTTCAAAAATCCTCCATTTTTTTTCGTATTTGAAAGCGATATAAAAAATTCAATCCGTTGAGACAAAACTTTTACTAAAATAAAACATTTCAGCGAAAACCGCATATTTGTATCTTGAGCCGTTTAGAAGTTATAGGCAGTTAAAATGGGGGAAAATATAAGTGGACAATATAAATATAAGTATTATAGACATAGTTTTTTTCAGTGAAAACACATATTTTATAGTACTGTTTCATTGTCTCTCCCTGACTGCCAACGTCGCTAAATTTTGATTTTATTTAAAACAGCTTTAACATTAACCCAAGCCAAACCCAAACGATTATTACCGAACTTGTTCATAACCAAAGTAATCTACCTTTCAACTTGTTTCATAATCTGAATTTAACAAAGATAGAATCAAATAAATTAGTCATACTTTTTAACGTTTGCGTTTGTGGCACTGACATACAAAGCGGAGATAGTTGAGGTCAATTAAGATGGTGGGTTGTAGAAGAAAAATAACTTTTCGATCGATTCGATGTGGTCGATATTCATAAAGAAACCAAACATAATGTGGTTTTGGATAATAAACCAGCCAATTTATAAGAAGTTGATTTAGTTTTTGTGTTAAACGATGGTTTGAGAAAGAAGAAAATATTGTTTTGGGAAAGTTGCCTCAAAGCCGTGCCACAAAAATTTTGTTTGGGTGTAATATACAAGAATAAAAAATCGCTATACGCGGTAAAAATAAGTGCCGCACACAATATTCCAGCTACAAAAGAGCTGATATGAATGAATATTACGTGGCGCAAAATGTATTTTCATTTTGATGGCAAATAAAATTTTAGTTTTATTTTAAAATATTTTTCCATAACAGTTGCCAAATTTTAAGTAGAACGTACTAGAAAAAAGTACCTTTGATAAAGTTTGCAAGCCCTTTTGTGGCATGTTTTACTTCAAATTTAGCAAATATGGAAATATTTTTAAAAATAAAACGATTTATTTTCCATCAAAATGAAAATACATTTTTTGTAGCTGGAATATTGTGTGAGCCACTCATTTTTACCGTTTAATGGTTTAGATGATTCTAATTTTGGAGCTCGATAATTTCAGATCGGTTTAACCAATTTTGATCATTAGACACGCATTTGAAAGGAACTGACAAGGAGTGTCTGATACATTTAGGGTTATATGTGATGTCTGAAGGTACCTATTCGATGATTTGATGAGTTTGAAAAACCGTTTTTTCCATAGGAAATGGATTTGATCACACTAATGAGGCCAATAACTTAAAAAATTCGAATTTTCACAGATATGAGGTATGGGGTATGGTATACATCGCTAGACACGCCTCAAGTCCACCTACAAAAGCTCAGTTATTGTCGCAATTGTTAGGTGGAAATTTTTAATATGTCGAAAAACCAAAGTTGTCAAAGTTTAGTTGTTCAGTTTTGTGGCTATATTGGTGTGTATGTCCAATGCTGACCACTTAGGCACCGTTTGAAAACTGGACTCAAGGGCTGATTTGGTATATTTTCGGTTTTTCTATCTCTTTTGGAAACTGAGATAAATACATTCACCCAAGAAAATGCCTTATTATATCTACGAAATCATATAGCTAGCTTATAAGTGGTAAAATGTCACAGACTACACCGATTTTGAGTGGGCTCGGACACCCTCTTGAAACATTGCAAAATTTCAGAACGGTGTAATTTTTCCACACACATACGCACCCACAAACATTTCCCCTTTTTTAAATAGAAATTGAGTCAAATTTCTGAGCTTGGTAACTTTTGAATGGTATAACCGATTTTCAAAATTAGACACGCGTTGGAAAGGTATTGACCAATCCTATTAGAAGCCGCTTAAATTACCGGTTGGACTTGAATTTTAAAAAAACTAAAAAAAAAACTTAGTTTTCAATCTAATAGCACATAAAGCAACATCCAAAAATGTTACTCTACATCCTACCAGATTGAAAACAATGGGAACCTTCTCTGGTAACACCTCCGAGGCTTCTACAATTTGCAAGCCATAACGGATGCTAAAACGGATGCTAAAACGGATGTAAAATTCCCCCATCTTCCTTAGTCTCAGCATCCATTATGGCTTTCAAATTGTAGAAGCCTCGGAGGTGTTACCAGAGAAGGTTCCCATTGTTTTCAATCTGCTAGGATGTAGAGTAACATCGTTTGGTGTTGTTTTATGTGCTATCAGATTGAAAACTTAGTTTTTGCTAGCAGTTGCCGCTAGGGCATCCCTGCCATTTCGTTCATTGCAATCCGTGATTGCACGCCGGGGTTTGTCCTACTTGGGTCAGAGAGCGCAGCATATGTGCCTCCTGATAAGAGACTAATAAGTTTCGAAACCGGTAGAGGTGCTTGCTGCACTCTCTGATTGAACTGGAATAATGATGCGGCTGTAGTTTCCTGTTGCAACGAAATTGAAAATGGTTATTCATTTTTGATTTAACTTTTCAAATTTTTTGGGAGTTTTGGGGACCATCCATAAAAACAGACCCCAAATGGGGAGGGCCGTAAAACCCACAGCCTTAGACCAAAATGGATGGTTGACAATAGTATGGAATTGTGTGCTCTTTTCCTAAATTTTGGTATTTATGAGTGGCAGTTTTATGTGATTCAAAAATGTTATTTCCATAAATTTTAATTATAATTTACGCCGTTATAAATTTAAATTCAGAGTTGGCGCACTGATATGAAATTATTGTATTTTCGAGACGAATCTATTCATGTAAATTTTATTTGATTTAATTGGCATTACATTTGATGTGAGCGGTCTCCTTTAGAATAAAACATTAATGAAAAACGAAAACGTAAATGATATAGCTGAATTAAGAAACGCTTTTCTTTAGTTCCGAGTGACTAAAATTAAAAATATTAAAAAATCAACTAAAAAGCAAAAAATAAAAAAAAATTGAAAAAATCTAACACATCCGTCAAAGAAAAGCGTGGCGCGTGTTCATCGAATAAACGGTTTTCGCCCCACGCTTTTCTTTAACGACTGTGTTAGATTTTTTTAATTTTTTTTTATTTTTTGCTTTTTAGTTGATTTTTTAATATTTTTAATTTTAGTCACTCGGAACTAAAGAAAAGCGTTTCTTTTTTATTAAAATTTTTTTTTTCATATTTTTTTATTTTTTACTTTTTAGTCTTACACTTTTCAAACATTAAAATATATCGTCATGTTTATTAAAATATGTATAAAACATATGATGTACTAACATGAAAAGTAGTCGGAATCGGCAAAAAATTTGAAACTTTATTGTTTATTTATATTTATGAAGCATAACGTAAACAATTAACGTAAAAAGTGAAATTATGTATTGTTCATATCATTAGCTATACAATCCGTAAAAGTTTCAAGTTTTTACATTGTAAAAACAAGAGAATTTAAGCGTTTTTCATTAAAATCGTTTTTTTTTTATTTAAACAATTAATAAACTTGAAAAAAAATTTTTTAATTGACTATTCGTGTATTGTTCCCGCGAATACATATGTCTGCAAATTTTCATTCATTTGCATTGAAGAAAAGGCAGTCAAATTAATCTCTAAAGATTTGACGCAAACTATTGAACTAAATAAAAGCGTTTAAAAATATAATGAGTGTTCGGATTTCGACGTCACTTGGTATATATTTCGTATTTAGAAAATAATATCGAAGCCGCTCGTAGTTTTTTTGAACGTCGGCCGTAGCCACAATGCAAAATCAAAATACCATAAAGAGAACACGGAGAAGAATAAATTGAAAATTCCATCCTGTACGCTATCGACGGAGAAATCAGCGTTAGTGATATTATCAATCCAGTACTACCTATTAAAGGTACCAGCAGAGCAAAACAATAACAAAGTATACAATCAGCACGTGCAGCAAGGTACATCCTTTTCTTGTGCTTTTGCGGACTTGTTTTATTATTTAGTGGTGCAGACACGAAAGGCCTGTAGCACTTCGCAATTAAAAAGGGAGTTGGAGTTGATCGGTTTGAGAACGATGTTTAGAGATGTCGTGTCAGACTATGGGAACAACATCATAATGGATTATAGAGAGATCGATATGAAAATAGAATGTTACATTTATTATTGTAAAAATAGTAAAGTACAGTCCGACTCCCGATAATTTCATTCTCGTTGATTTGAATCGCTCCATAATTTGAAACCAGTAGTAATTGCTTCCCTTGATAATTTAAAGTGATGGAATCATATTTTGTCCTCGTGGCATTCAATAACATTAAGGGTTTCTCTACTCTCTATATTTTGAACTGTCGTTTTTTTATATACAAGTAATTGATTTATTGTCTAATGAGAGGAGTGAGTTTGCAGTCTAGTCTTCTCCCAACTTGCTAACGTTAAGTATTTTGAGCAGTCCACTAACGATACTGTGATGTCATCATCATCATCATCATCATCATCATCATCATCATCATTTGGCTCTACAACTCTGTGTGAGTCTTGGCCGCGTTTACTATTTCCCTCCATTGTTGTCGGTCCTGAGCAGCTATTTCCCATTGTTGTACTCCCCATTTTGCGTAGATCACTAGCTACTGCGTCCTTCCATCTCTTTCTTGGGCGACCAACTGACCTTTTTCCATCGGGCCTTTCCCAAAATGTGGCGTTCAGAAGTCTTTCGTCACTTGATCTTAGCACGTGACCCGCCCATCGTATTCTGTTTGCTTTAATGTAGCGTACTATGTTTTCATCTCCATATATTGTCTGGAGTTCATCGTTGTGTCTTCTTCTCCATTCTCCTGTTGTCTCTTCTCTGCAAGGCCCATAGATAGTCCGCAGTATCTTTCTTTCAAGTACCAGTAATTTTGTCTTTTCCCGCCGATTCAGAGTCCATGTTTCGCTTCCATACGTTATTGTGGGACGAATTATTGTCTTATATACTCTTATTTTTGCTGGTCTTGAGAGTATTTTTGATTTAAGTAGGGTCCTTAATGAGTAATATGACCTGTTTCCTGCAATGATCCTGGCTGCCACGCCCTTTTCATATTTATTTTCAGATGTTATGATCGCTCCCAGATACTTAAATTCTTTGACAACTTCAAAGTTGTATTCATTAATTGTTACGTTTTGTCTAACCCTTGGTCTTGGGTTCTTCGTAACCACCATGTACTTGGTCTTGTCCTCGTTGACCTTAAGACCAACATTCTTGGCTCCGTTCTCGAATAGTGTGAAAACTTCTTTTGCATCTCTGGTGGATTGTGCAATTGTGTCCACGTCATCCGCAAAGGCCAATAGTATTCTTGATCCTTGGGCGGCAAATCCGTTTGTCAGTTGTGGCTGAACTTTCCTTACTGCATGTTCCAGTGCGAAATTAAACAGCAGGGGGAGAGAGGATCTCCTTGTCTAAGCCCAGTGTCAATGAGGAATTCCTCCGACGTGGTGCTGCCAATTCTGATTCGTGCGGAAGCGTTTTCCGTGCTCACCTTCACTAATCGTACCAGCTTTCCAGGTACTCCATTTCTACCATAGTCTCCCACAATGCTTCTCTGCTAATAGAATCGTAAGCTTGTTGATACTGTGGTGTCGTTCAACAAAATCGTCGATGATATCAATTCTGCAGTACCTACTGCAGCAGACAGGTCTAACTGGACTAAATTGAACGACGCCGCAGTATCGTGAGTGGTCGGCTTAAAAATTAAATATATTATTTGTATTATATGGATCATCCGACACCCAGTTAGGGTAAAAAGAAGGGGAAGTACATATTATCGATTAATGTTTAAGAAGAGTTGAAGAAAGAACAAGAGTCAGAGTAATAAGTGACATAGTTTATTTAAGATGTTAAAGTAATTCTTTATCGTAGGGAACTTATATTTCGTAGGGAACATGATTGATAAGGCGTGGAAAAATGTCAATCCTACCACTAATTGTAGAATTGTACAATTGCTCCAGAAAGAGTGAGTTACTTTTCCTCTTTATAAGCAATTCTGCTTGTTCATTGGTGCATTGATACCTCCATGGAAGGTTGTCATTCCAACTCCATGCGCGGTGGTCCGATACTGCTTCTACTGATTGGTGATTTATGGCTATTATTGGCTATTTTGACCCCACCTGTCTCGCTCATTCTGATTATGTGGTCATTCCATTATTTTTTGAAGTTATACTTCTTTAGGCGCGATTGGGAGTAAATTTTTATTATCCTGCGCGCATGCGTACACAGACAGTATGGAGTTCGTTGCTAAATCCAAAGAATATACTCTCTCTTAACGTCCATATTCTTTGCTAAATATTTTAAGTTATGTATGTATCAGTCCAAAAAAGGCATGTAAAGAATATATTAGTGTTTTTAGTAAATATATTCATTATAATTTTTGTGTCCTTGGATTTGTCTTCGTCGGGAGTAAGATAATACGTATTATTAAAACATTTTTATAATTTATACTTCACTTCGTTTATTTGTTACCGTGATTTGTCATAATGTCCGAGAAACCGTATAAACAGTGAGGTCGTGGAGTCGTGGATCATTGATTCGACTACAGATCCAGAGGTCCCGGGTTCAAATCCGGACAATTGCTGTCTTTTTTTTTTTTAATTTTTGGATCATTGGAAAGTGGTAAGTATTAAAATTAGTTTAATATTTAAATAAAATAAAAATAAACTGTTTAAAGTATTTTATTTCGTTGATATCATATAATACAAGTATAACCTCTTACGTGGGGACAAAGTACACACACATTCTTTTTTTTTCTATTCAGTGTCCATTAGTTTATAAACTGTACCCCATTTTCTCCTAATGTCTTCACTCCTTTTTCGATCCCTCCTTTCATTCCCTTTTACGAATTTCCTGTAATTATTGTCAGTACGTCATCTTTGCCGTTTCCAGTAGTCTTTGTATTGTGCCTGTGTCGGGTCTTGCTTCTGATGCATACGTCATTATCGATCTTACCCTGATTTTATAAATCCTTGACATTATCTCAGTGTTAATATGTCGGTTTCGCCATATGGTGTTATTAAAGGTCGCGTCATACTATAATGCACGTCGCGTTTTCGGCACGTAGCGTTTGCGGACTGGCAATCGGACTGCCCGTTCACATTTTCATACATAGAACGTTTCCGTTGGTTTCAGTTTGGTGCGGTGCAGATGTGTTTATTGTCACAAAGCGATGAAAACACATGCATACATGACAAAATTGCCTCGAAAACTATTTTTTAAATTAGACCGGGCAGTATCGTCGCCCCCGTTAGCGAAATTATTTCGATTAGATTTTTTTGCACAAACTTACTCAAAAAGAGGTCCTTATAACACATCCACAGGGTGCCGGGCGGTGCCGTTGTCAAAAAATTGTTTTAACAATTTTTGTTAAAGAAATTCACAAAAATAATTTTTTCATTACGAACGATTTTTTTTTTAAATAATTTGGGTTATTCTTAGCAAACATATCTTGTGATTTTTCTCTAAAATTGATTGTTGTCGTGTTATACGCGATTTAAAATTTGAAAAGTACGGAAATGGCCATATAAATCGACAACAATCAATTTTAGAGAAAAATCACAAGAGACCTTTTTTGCCCAGAATAACTCAAATTATTATTAATTTGGGTTTAATTAAATTATTAATAAAAAATTATTTTTGTGAATTTGTTTAACAAAAATTGTTTAAAAAATTTTTAGACCACGGCACCGCCCGGATCCCTGTTGATGTGTTATAAGGACCTCTTTTTGAGTAAGTTTGTGCAAAAAAATCTAATTTCGCTAACGGGGGCGACGAAACAGTTGGACTATAGCGGTAATTGTTAATAGTTAAAAATAACAGCTTTGTAATAAAATAATGACAAAAATCTCTTCAGGACCTTGAAGAAGTTGTTTGAAACTTGATTTGCTCACTTATTGAAGTTCATAATAATAATTTTTAATCGACTTATTAAGCCTTGAAAATAGCCATTTTCGCAATTTTAGAGAAAAATGACAAGAAACCTTTTTTGCTCAGAATTACCCAAATTATCTAAAAAAAATATTGCTCGAATGAAAAATATTTTTGTGAATTTGTTTAAAAAAGATTGTTTAAACAATTTTTCGAACACGGCACCGCCTGGCACCCTGTGGATATGTTATAAGAACCTCTCTTTGAGTAAATTTGTGCAAAAAATCGAATCGGAATAATTTCGCTAGCGAGGGCGACGATACTGACCGGTCTAAATACTCTGTATCAAATTCAAAGAAATACCTAAATAAACAACGAGGGGAAAACGACCCGTAGCTGTCAACATCCGAAAAATGTTGTTTTCGAATGAACCGAACGCAAACGTAACGTGTCTTATACGCTACGTTACGTGTCTTATACGCACAATATGAATTGTTCAATTTAAAAACCATTTAATTATATTTTTCGCAAACGAAACGCTACGTGCCGAAAACGCGACGTGCATTATAATATGACGCGACCTTAAGGCATCCTACCAGTCATGGGCTTTGTGTACTTGATCCCTCACTTCTTTGTCCTATTCTGGATATTCTATTTTAAGGTACTAGTACACTTTAGAAGACCAAAAAGAAGCATTTTTTCAAGATTTTTTTTCTCATAAGCTTTATTAAAAATGAACATGAAACTTTTAGGTCTGGATCCCGCGTATGAAAAAAAGTTGATTAATAGTAAGCTGAAAATTTGTTACTAGCTTAAGGGTGTCTAGTCGAACAAACTTTGATATATGGGAACACTGGAACAGGGGAAGTTTTAATTGTGGAACAGGTTAAAATTTGGAACGGTGAGACCACGAAAACGGCACATGTATTTTGTCCGACAGAACAGACTTAAACTCTCCGAACAGAGATTAAACTCTCATGCAAAAATCAGACTGCTATTTATCACCAAATGGGCGTTTTAATGAGTGGAACATGTAGAATATGTCAAATGACAGGAATTATGACAGGTGATAAATAGCAGTCTGATTTTTTGCATGAGAGTTTAATCTTTGTTCGGAGAGTTTAAGTCTGTTCTGTCGGACAAAATAAATGTGCCGTTTTCGTGGTCTGACCGTTCCAAATTTTTAACCTGATCCACAATTAAAACTGCCCCTGTTACAGTGTTCCCATATATCAAAGTTTATCCGACTGGCCACGGCCACCCTTAAGCTATTAACAAATTTTCAGCTTGCTATTAATCACCTTTTTTTTTCATACGCGGGATCCAGACCTATTTTTACATATTAATATCTAACTCCTAGTGAATACAAAAAGCATATCTTTTTTCATTTATGCACGCACACTAATATTCTAGAGGGCGCCAAATTCGAGGCATCGAAAAAAGGAGTTCCGATGGCGGACAGTTAATCTCAGGATTGGGATCTCTAAAACAAAAAAATCGTACGGCATTTGAAAAAGGAAGGTTTCTTACGTAACAGTTTACCACCGTTAGTGAAAAATTCCTCAAAAAAAAGATTTTACGGAAATTTGAAAAATTTTTGTGAACATATCGCCCGTTTTTCTTCAGTTTTTCATGGTTAAAAATATTTATTTTTTATTTTTTCGTCAAATTGTGGTAAATTGTCACGTAAAAAAATTTCCTTTTTCAAATGCAGAACGATTTTTTTGTTTCAGATATCCCAATCCTGAGATTAACTGTCCGCCATCATTTTTCGAGGCCTCGACTTTTGCGCACTGTACAATATTACTGTACGTGCATAAATAAAATAAGATATATTTTTTGTACTCTCTAAGAGTTAGATGATAATATGTAAAAAGTTTTATGTTCATTTTTAATAAGAGTTCTGAGAAAAAAATTCTTAAAAAAAATAATTATTTTTGGTCTTCTAAAGTGTACTTACTATATAGTACCTTAAATCTGAAAGGTTGTTTGCTGATTGTTCTATTACATCATTAAATTTTATTACATATTGGATTGCATATTTTGTAATAAAAGTCAATATTTGTGCATATTTTCATGGAAAAAGATGCATATATGTATGCGCATATTTTTTCAAAAACATGTTGCATATATTCCGCGTTTTACTGATTACCATTGTTTTAGTTTCCTATTAGACTAGATTTACTTTACATTAGAGTGAAATTGTTATATGTATTATATTATTTTACTTTTAAGTAGTATCGTGAAATTATTATATTTACTATAAAGAAGGGAAAACTTGAGTTTCGTGGCCACGTTTCTAGAGGCATGAGATATGAGTTCCTTTACTATAATGCACGAAAAAGTAGTTGAACATAGAAGCGTGGCACCTAGAAGATTTTCTTAACTACGCACTCTTCGTGAATGGTTCAGAATGACATTGGTCGAATTATTATGTACAGCAGTTTCGAATGTGCAAATAGCCATGTTGATGGGCAATCTCCATAGTAGACGCTCAGTAAAAAAACTTCTTTGGAGCTCATTGATTTTCTTACTCCTTCCATCCATGTTTTCTTCAATTTTCTAGCTTCTTGTAGGTGTCCATGCGAGTACTTGTTTCAGGTGTCTATTGTTTTCCAATCGTTGTAAATACATGTCTATACCATATGATCTGCTTTTGTTGTATGTGATCCATACTCTTTCCATGCGTTCTCCGATTTCTTATCTTCTCCTTTCTCGAAATCCTTAGCATTCGTCTTACTTTATTCCTTTTTGTAGCTTTCTATATTTCTTCTAAAAACTGCAAGGATGAACAACTGGAATAACAAAGCCAGGAACAGATCAGAATGGCAAAAAATCATAGAAACGATCTACAAAGGGTTGTCGAGCTGATAATTATGATGAGTTTCCTAATCTGTTGTGGTTGTTATTCCAATTATGTGTCGTTTCTGTTGTACCAATATTGTTTCTCGTTATGACTGCATAAAATTCTTTTACTACTTTGAGTAATTATTCTTTGTTGGTTGTGTCTTTTCTTATCTTACATCAGTTCTCTTTCCAAAACCTTCAAACTTTTATACTTAGTAATTTTTTCATTGAGTTTTTCTATGCTGTCTGTCTCTGTATTTTTGTTTACAATACCAAGATTAGCAAATATAAAGCCAAATCTGTATTTGCTAACTTATTTAGTAAAGCCCCTATTGCATTTATTTGTGTATATAGAATATTCAAATATTTCAGTTCACCCCCGATCTTCGAGGTCCCAGCTCCAAGCTCCCTAATTTTCCCTCGTCGCCGACAGACGCCTATATATCGCGTCTCGACGTCCCGCCGGTGGCATCGCGTCTTTGTTATTATTTATTCTCTATCTCTCTCTGTCTTTCGCTCCTAGTCAATAGAGTACGCCATAAACACGGACGCGGAGGTAAACGTAATGTTGTTTTGTCAGTCGTTGCGCGTACACCGCGAGCAGCTGAGCTGAGCTGAGCTAGACTTACGTGAAGTGCACCGTGCACCGCTACGTTCGACTGCAATTGAAATGAACCCGGTCGATGCGATCCTCTCGTGGTTGTAGTTCATCTATTTGTTCGATTAACAATTCGTAAAAAACGAATAATCAAGCTGAACTGTATTGTATTCTCGTTGGACAATGATTTTCGAGGGGTTGTTGTATTGAGATATGGGTATGTACCTCTCTTTATTCTTTTGGTAGTATGTAGTGTTTGATCGATGACACAAAACATTGAAACTGAAATATAAACCTTGTTAATGATAAATTTATTGAGAATATTCAATTATGTTGCATTTATCTTAGTAAAAATTTTCAGTTCTTATTTATTATCCGATATTTTTAGATAATACATAAACAAATTCAACCTGTTTTACATAACAAACAAATTATAAAGTATAATAAAATATACAATGGTTTGAAATTTGGGAGTTGATTTTCTGAAATTTATTATTATTTGTTTTTATGAATATTCTGGTAGCATAATAACTACACTCACCGACACAAAATTCCGCCACCCAAAATTTTTGATTAAGTTTGACAATCTATAACTTTATTATTTGTACTCCGATTTTCAAGATTCTTGCATCCGTTTGTAGGTGCATGTATTGATGTCGTTTGTTATTATTCCGGTACAATTTTTTTTTGCTTAGATGGCATTAATTATACGGGGGTGAATGGAAGTGTTGGTTTTTCTCCTAATTTTAAAAAAATCTGTGGAAAGATTGGAGGGCTGATTTTGTTTCATACTCCTTTTGTATTATCCTGAAGGTATTACTACGGTTTTGTTTTTTGAAGTATCCAAATATCTCTTTTCTTGTAAGAGCTATAATAAAAACACTGCTTTGAAGGTTTATTTAATTAAAAATATCAAACGCACTAAAATTAACAAAACAAAATTAACAACAAAACCAAACAATTCAATATGCAGCAATGACTGCTCTCAATCTTGTTAGCATCGAATAAAGTTGTGTTATCCTTGCCTGGGTAATAGCCCGATATTCCTCTACCAGGGCCATGACGGTACCAAATTTTCTGGAGGCCTAGGATGACGGTGAGGGTAAATAGCTTTTTTTAATTCATCCTATAAAATAAATGCTCAATAGGATTGAGATCTGGGCTGCATGCGGGCCATTCTAATCTTATCAATCCAACCTTTATTTTATGAGTCAATCAGTGTTTTTATTTCCAAAAATTGGTACAGCTCTTACAAGAAAAAAGATATTCGGATAATTCAAAACACATCATTTTAGTGATGCCTCCGGGATAATATGACAGGACTATGAAACCAAATCAGCTATTCCATTTTTCCACAAAATTTTTTAAAGTTAGGAGAAAATACAACGCTTTCATTCACCCCTGTAAAATGACATGCAAGCAATTTTTTTTTGTTACCAGAATAATACCAAATGATATCAATACATGTAATACCTACAAACTGGTGCAAGAATCTTGAAAATCGGAGCACTAATAATAAAGTTATAAATTGTCAAACTTAATCAAACATTTTGGGTGGCGGAATTTTGTGCCGGTGAGTGTATTTAATGCTGTTCTACAAACTAACTAAGTGATTTAGAATATGTATCTACTTTATTATCCCCTGCTTGCTGTTCATGACATTTAACCAATACTTTTACAAAAATGAATATCCATTTTCAATAACCAGAGAAGGTTCCCATTGTTTTCATTCTGGTGGGATATGTTGTATGCCATTAGAGTGAAAACTTAGTCCAATACTTTTACCTTCGTCTGATTAGTCCAGGACGCATCTGTTTTGAGATGGACGTTGAGAGGTGACTCAAATTTTTTTGCAGAAATTGCTTGAAAATATCTCAAATAATAATATTTGAATTATCCTCCCACTCAAAATGGTCCGGAACATTGTTTAAATAATCAAAATGTCAAAATATGAAGGAAAAATTCGATTTTTTTTATTGGTTTTTTGATTATAACTTTAAAACTATTCATTTCTGAGAAAAGTTGTACTGACATAAAAGTTGCGTAATTAAATTTCCAACAATATAGAATTGGTCAATAATTTAAAAAATAGTCACCCTTGTTGCAAAATAGCAATAATTGCGAAAAAAGCCATACAAAAACAAGTACTCGCATTTTACGTTTTTCAACCATTTGTGCTATACTAGGGACCTTCATATTTTACCCAGAAAAACTTTATAACGTAGTTAAACAACACTGTAAATTTCATTAAGATCGGTTTAACAGATTTTGCAAAACAAACTTTGCAATCCAGCTGTCGCAAAAAAAATTCATTTTTTTAATATGTTGCAAGACTGAAAATAAAGCAGATAGCAAGTTGAATTATTTTTTGCTTATAGAAGTGAACTGTACCTTTTATTTGCAATTAGGAAAATTAAAATCGATTAATTACCACGGCGTCAGGAAATTTTTTAAATAAACATTAATTTTTGGGGCTACGCGCAGGACAGCGGTGTTCAATTCACACAAGTTGATTTCCACCAAAATTTCTTCCAATCTTTATCTAATATATTATTTTCTTACTCTATATTTTGTTGTATTTTAATATTTTAATTCCACAAAAATCAAACTAATTTTATTATTGTTTGTGAAATATTGTTTAAACAATTGCATATGTTTAAAAATAAACTTTTATTCTTTAAGTTAAAATATATGAACAAAGTTTTTGCTAAAAAAGTGTTATTTCAAAGGATAGAGTATATGTTTTTATTTTGCAATAAACAAATTTATTTATTTATATCGAAATGTAATAAAAATTAAAATGTATCAATTATTATCAAAGGTCATTGGAATACCCAATCAGACCAAAGTATCCGCTATCCTGCGCGTAGCACCAATAATTAATGTTTATTTAAAAAAAAACTGACGCCGTGGTAGTTAATCGATTTGAATTTTAGAAATTGCAAATGAAAGATACTGTACACTTCTACACGCAAAAAAAATTTCAACTTGCTATCTGCTTTATTTTTAGTCCTGTAACATTTTGAAAAAATGAATTTTTTTGCGAAAGCTGGATTGCAAAATTTATTGTGCAAAATCTATTAAACCGATTTTAATGAAATTTACAATATTCTTTTACTGTATCAAGTTTTTCTAGGTGAAAAATATGAAGTTCCTAAGTGGAGCATAAATGGTTGAAAAACGTAAAATGCAAATACTTGTTTTTGTATGGTTTTTTACATGGTTACGCAACTATTGCTATTTTGCAACAAGGGTGACTATTTTTTAAATTTTTAATCAATTCTATATTGTAGGAAATTTAATTACGCAACTTTATGTTAGTACAACTTTTCTCGAAAATGAATACTTTTAAAGTTATAATCAAAAAACGAAAAAAAAAATCGAATTTTTCCTTCATTTTTTGACATTTTGATTATTTAAACAATGTTCCTGACCTTTTTGAGAGGGAGGATAACTCAAATATTATTATTTGAGTTATTTTCAAGCAATTTCTGCAAAAAAAATTGAGTCACCTCTCAACGTCCAAATGTACTAATATTTTTACAGATGGGCCCTGGTCTATGATAGTTTTTGTCTTATTTTCCTACATCTATTCAGCAATAACTATTTTATTCTATAACTATACTCCATTTGAAAATTATTGATATCTCAGTTTTTATGATAGCTCATTGGCATCTCATGTTGGTGGTATTATTTTTATAAATGCTTTATTAGAATTATTACCCAAGCTTATTACATATTAGAATTATTAGCATTATTACTAGAATACAAGCTTTTAGAAGAGAAAAGCTACATGTGTAAAATGTAAGAAGGATTGCTTTACTCTAAACAGTGACCTCTAAGGGCTTAGGAAACTCGTAGTATATCATAATCACTAGAGCTCGGGAAATATGCAAAATGCATATTAAGTGCATATTTGCATATTTTGGATAAATTTTGTAAGTGCATATGCATTTATTTAAATTGCATATTTTTAGACTTTTTTGCATTTTTTGCATAGATGCATTTTAAAAAGAAATGAGAAGTCCCAGATCTAAACAATAAATCTGAAAATTCTCGTGGAACCACTTTCTGGTAACATCCTTTCTCTGCCTTTTACAATTTTTAAGGCGACGAATAAAGGAGACGAAGCAGACTCTACAATATGCAATGCAGTCACATTTTGTTAGTGAAAACATTTTGTTATTGTTAGGTGATGCTGCGCCATATGACCAAAAGTGGACAACATTTAAAAATATTTTTTCAAATTTATTACTTGTCTGGAGCACTCTTCTGCTACAAATAGAGTAGCAGGAGGCTACAAACTGTAAGGATGGAATTTCCAATAATTAATACCCTTCTATCAAAAATAAAAACATAATTTTGAAAGCCCTTCTGCGAGTATACGTGTATATAGATCGTTTACCTAAAGTGCCTTTACCACCTGAACCTGTGATAACTAGATGGAGAACATGGTTAAATTCTGTAAATTTCATAACCGATATTTTGAAGGAATTAGAGACGTCAATTTGTAGTTTAGATGTAGACGTAACTCAGGTGCTATGAAAAATGTGTGGATGTTTTAAAAAACCGTTATTAAAAAGTTATTTGACACATATCCAATCCAAACCAATTTTATAAATATTGCTTAGCCAATTACTAAATTAGAAAAGCGAAACATTTCTTTAGACCAAAGTATTGAAATTATCAATTCATTAAATGAAATAATTAAACACCTTGGTGAAACCAACAAAATGTATCAAAAATTCTGCACGGCGTTAAAGAAAAATGAGGAATATCACAAAATAATTAAATAAAATATTATTATGATGGGGAAATGTGAAGATAATTTAATTTTATAGGTAGAACCCTCAATTAAACAATATTTTAAGTAAGCTTCTTTAACTTCATGTGAAGTAGAAAGAGTTTTTTCCGTGTATGCTTAAACAATTACAATCAGATATACCTACGGCTGTTTTTCTGTAGAAAATTTAGAAAACGTTTAATAATGTACAGTTTTAATAATAATTGTAATAATAAATAATAAAGAATGATGATAAATATAAAGAATAAATGAATATAATGATGTAGGTTATAGAAATTTCAATAAATATTTTTTATGACTTTAGCATAAAATAAATATTTTTTTTTATTTAGCTTAAATGCCTCGACAGTCCATTGGTATCAAATAAATAATTAAATACCTTCAAAACAAGGATTACCATGTTGTTTATTTATATGCATTAAATGCATAAAAGCATATTTAAGTGCATATTTTAACTGTTTTTTGTGCATATTTGCATGCATATTTTAGGGTTTTTTAAGTGCATATTTCCCGAGCTCTAATAATCACTATCTTTATTCTACCGCTCTTCTGAAGAGTTCTATTGAACTGCATTTAAACCAGTCCCTTAAATTCTTCAACCATGACATTCTCCTTCTTCATAATATACTCCTTCCTCCTCTCATCTTTCCCTGAGTTATCAGTTATGTTAGTATTTCATATCTCTGTTCCGTCATTCTTTTTCCCTCATCCCTTCTTCTGTAACACTATTGTACATTTCAAATACAGTTTTTAAGTCCATATTTTAGTAACGATAATATCTCAGAACTCTGACTCAGTAATCCAGTGCCGGTTTATCCACTGCCTGCTTGGGGCGTAATCTACATATTCTCCGAAAAAAAATCTCATACCCAGATACGCCAATACACTGCAAAAGCCTATGTTCTATTGTTACATCTCTTCACGCCTATATACATAGTGGCGTAGCCTAGCCCCACAGGGGCCCCGTATCAGTGTTTGTGGCGGGGCCCTTTTCCAAAAACTACAGATAGTTAGCTATGTTTCGAATTGTACAAACGTGGACGATAGAAGGCTAAGAAGAAGAAGAATAAGGTTAATTAGTATTCCCTCACTTTTACATAGTAGTACTTCTTCAAAAATGGATTTGCTGCATACATTGAATAGTAGTGGAGACACAGTAGATTCGTGTTTAACTTCTTTCCTGATTTTAATTTCTGATCCAGGTTCGTTATCTATTACAATTTATGCTCTTTGATTCCAGTAAAAGTTTGTTATTATTCTTATCTCCCGTTTGTCTGTTTTTAGTTTAAGAATTTGGACTGATTGTCATGGCTAACTTTGTCAAATGCTTTTTCAAAATCAACGTAGCAAACGTGCACATCCACATTCATATCCATGCATAGAGCTATCACATTAAAAGTATTCTCACATTCTTTTTACTTGAATTACCGTCTATTTCGTTTTTAAAACATTGTTGCATATGTCACATATTGCTATAAAAAAAAATGATGATTTTGTTGTAACCAAATCCAGGTTTCATCATAAATAACATTGACCTATAAAACTCATCGTCAAGGAAATGAATTGTATACTAAAACAATAAGTTATATTACTTCCTGTTGCACTATCATTTAATTTGCACTTTTTACTGATAAGAAAGAGGATGTAGAAATTTTTTTACAAGTCAGGAAATATGAGAAATCAATAAGAAAATATATGTATGTATGTATTTATTTAAGCTACCATTTTTTGTTATTTCCAATATTTTTTTATAAAAACTCACATTGAACATTTCTCTCATTTTGGAAGGTTAAGTTTTTGTTGCAGTTTGCCATTCATATTGTTCCGTTATTGCAATGTCAAGTGTTGATCATGACTCAGGGAAAACACCGAAATACAATGAATGAAGGCAAAGATTCCCTAGCCTAGACATTTTAATTACTTCGTGCAATTTATGTGTTTTCAGATTGTGATACATATTTGCCAATTGTTATTTTAACTATAACTCACTTTTTAAATATTATTTTAACATCTACTGGTAATTTTTTTAATTATCTGGTATTCAGTATGACCAAACAAAAAATCTTACTCGTTAATACACTAACAAATACTCACCTGGTAAGTTTCTTGAGTAATTCTCTCTCTCTCTCTCTTTCTCCCTCTCTCTCTCTCTCTCTCTCTCTATTTCCCTCTGTCTTTCTCGCTTTCAGGCCTTCGTGTCCTCCCTGTCCCGCGACGCTACCCTCCAAGTTCTCAACGTCCAAGCAAATTTTGCGCGACAGCTGCCGCTTCATCCTTCTACCTTTTCCGTGGCCTTTCTTTTGGTCTTGCGCCCTTCATTTTACTATCTAGTTTACTATCTAGCATTCACTACTGAAAACTCTAAGAGACTCCAGAAGATAACGTGTCCTAGCAGTGACCTAGGGCTGCAGGTGCTCCGGGGGTAGGTTTTGATGGCCCATTTGTATTCAGCAACCCTAAAAACCCACGTGTAATCGGTTTACCTCAATTTAGTGCCGAAAATCCTCAAAACTCCAGAAGATGACGTGACCCTGGGCACCAGGTGCTCCAGTGGTTGGTTCTTGTTGTAGTTGTTCAGTGACCCAAAAACACCTGAGTAACAAAATCTGGTATACTTATTTTGACATGTTTATGCACTTTTGGATGCATTTTATTTGCACTTTTGGATGCATTTTATTCACTTTAAAATGCAATGAAGCATTTCCACCCATTTTCCATTATATACTTTTTTCCTGACATCATCCTGAACATCATCATTCTCTTTGCCTTACCCCTAAGCGGGGTCGGCTTCCCTAATTGCATTTCTCCACACAATTATATCTTGGGTCATATCAATATTAATCCATGTCCTGCCTAATCGTCTCCCCAGGTCTTCTTTGGTCTGCATCTCCTACTCCTTCCAGGAATCTGCACTTCAGCAATTCTTCATATTGGATGATTAACGTCTCAACACGTTGAACATGACCAAACCATCTTAACCTATGCTCTCTCATTTTGGCATCAGTTGGTGCTGCACCTAGACTTCCCCTAATATACTCATTTTTAATTTTATCCTTTTTTGTTACTCCACTCATTCATCTAAGCATTCCGCCACGTGCGGTCGTTGTTCCTCTTTCTTTTTCACTGCCCAACATTCAGTTCCGTACATCATAGCCGGCCGTATGGCTGTTATAGAATTTTCTCTTCAGCTTAATTGGAATTTTTCTGTCACACAACACCACTCGCTTCCTTCACCACTTCATCCATCCAGCCCTAATTCTACTGCATGCGTCTTCATTTATTTCTCCATTACTCTGTAATACCGATCCTAGGTACTTAAAACTATTTCTTTTCACAATCATTTCACCATCTAAAGATACCATTTTATTTTTTGTCCTACTAAGTTTTAAACATTTTTCCTCCAGAGCTTGTCTCCACTGTTCCAGTTTTTGTTGTAAGTTTCTTTCACAATTTCCTGTTAACAGTACATCATCAGCATTACATTAATACCATGGAATGTTACCCTGTAGTTTCGCTGTTATCTGGTCCAAAACTAATGAGAATAAGTAAGGACTAAGCACCGAGCCTTAATGCAATCCTACTTTCATATGTTTATCAGTCTCTCCCACACCTGTCCTAACAATAGTCATTACTCCCTCATACATATCTCTCACAATTTTTACATATTCACCTCGTGACCCGTCAAAATAGCCCGGTCAAAACAGCCCCGTCAAAAAAGCCCCGTCAAAATAGCCCGAACACAAAATAGCCTCGACAAAATAGCCCGCAAACAAAATAGCCCCGACAAAATAGATCGCACACAAAATAGCCCCGGTCAAAACAGCCCCGGTCAAAACAGCCCCGGCTAAAATAGCCCCGGCTAAAACAGCCTCTTATAAACAATTACATAATTATTTATACAAGGTGTTCAACAACTTTTTTTTAATTTAAATTATTTGACAAAATGGAAGAATGTATTTAATTTATTCAATTTAAAATGCATTTTGCTGTTGCCCGAAAACAGAAAAAAATGTTTATATCATAAATAAACATTGATTTTCGCTTAACTTAAATGTTCAAACTTCCAAGAGGCAGGGAAGACAGGACTCGAGTTCTCTGAAAAGACCATTCTTATTTAATGTGATTAAGATAAACATCTGAATAGAGGATAATTACCATTTCCGAAAAAATGTATTTTTAAGGAATTATTTCATGATGAATTCTCAAGGGAGCTTTTTTGTCGGGGCTATTTTGTCGGGGCTATTTTGTCGGCGGGCTATTATTCCGCGGCTATTTTGTCTGCAGGCTATTTTGTCGGAGCTATTTTGTGTGCGGGATATTATGTCGGGGCTATTTTGTCGGAGCTTTTTTGACGGGGCTATTTTGACGGGGTACCATTCACCTTATTGAGAATCTCTCTTGGAACTCTTATCATGCTTTCTCAAGACCAATAATTAATACCATATGAGCGTTTGTTTCTTTATTCCTGTATTTTTTTCATCAATTGCCTTATAATGAAAATTGCATCTGTTATTAATCTGCACTGCATAAAGCCAAATTGATTATCGGATATTTCGGTTTCTTCACGTATCCGTCTATCAATTACTCTCTCCCATAATTTCATGGTGTGACTTAATAGTTTTATAGCCCTGTAGTTTGTACATTGTTGTATATCTCAAAATAGAAAATGAGATATCAAAAAAAATACAAATACGTAGAGGAGTACGACAGGGATGCATTTTGTGCTATTTAATGTATATAGTGAAAGCATCCGCCAGGAAGCCCTTTTGCAAGCAAATGAAGGAATCGTAATCAATGGAGGGGTTGTAAATAATATTCGATACGCGGACGACACTGTACTAGTTCCAAGAACAGTAGAAGAATTACAACGATTACTTACAAACATAAATATTGCTTGCAACAATTATGGCATAAACATTAATATCAAAAAAACCAAGTATATGGTCTTCAGTAAAATCATGACACAACCAGCACATATTGGTATAAACGGCATTCAAATTGAAAAAGTATCAAGTTACAAATACTTGGGAACATTAATAAACGAAACTGGAGACCAAAACAATGAAATAAAAAGACATATCGAAATTGCCAGGGCCACCTTCATAAAGATGAGACAATTCTTCTACAACAGAGATATAAGCATCTCTCGATTAAGAATGCTAAGAGGCTACGTATTTAACACGCTATTATACGGTGTAGAGGCCCAAACTCTCAAACAGAACAACATAAAAAATATTGAAAGTTTCAAGATGTGGTGCCACCGTCGAATGCTGAAGATAAGTTGGGTTGAAAGAATCACAAACCTTGAAGTAATACGAAGGATAGGAAAAGACCCAGAGATTTTGTTAACGATAAAACGAAGAAAACTCGAATATTTGGGTCACCTGATGAGATGTCATAAATACGCATTACTTTAAAATATAATGCAAGGAAAAATAGAAGGAAAACGGAATCCAGGCCGTAGAAGAATGTCATGGTTGCGAAATTTGAGAGAGTGGTTTGGCTGCACCACTAATGAACTTTTTAGGTCAGCTGTAAACAAAGTCAGGGTAGCCTTGATGATTTCCAATCTCCGATAGGAGTGGCACAAGAAGAAGAAGAAGAAGTATATCTCCCTTGTTTTTGTTTTGACATCATCCTGAACACAATGCAAAAAATTGCAAGGGTGGTGTATTTAAAAATCGATTTATTCAGGTGTTTTTAGTTCTGAATGTCTGATCTAATAAAAATTTCTTTTCACTTTCCGTGTTAATAAAAGGAAATATTTTAAATATTTACGGCTTATTTAAAGAACGTTACAAAACCGCCATAATCCTAAAGAAAAGAATAAAGAAATTTACTAAATAGACATTATGTGCAACCAATCGGTTACTTTTCAAAGTTAATCACACGGAAGCAATAATAATGCTGGTATGGTGCAACATTTTTATGAGATATTTAAAAAAGAATTAGTTTTCAAAGAAACCGTTATGCGACTGATGGACCGTGAACCTTCACGTACAACAAATAACAAATTATTCTTATTATTCATGGTTAAAACAAAGTAAGAACGTGTTGATGTTCCTAAAGCTATTCTAAGTGCATTTTTCTCCATACGCAATATGTTAGGATCAGAATGTACTGAATGTAGATATTACAGGATAATTCCACTAATAAACGGTTGTTTGCAAGAAAAGCTGTAATAAATACACACATGTCCAAAAGTTTGGAATACGTACAAATAATATATATACGCTTATGGTGGTTTCAAAACTGTTATTGATATTCATTTTAGAGCGTTTTTACATGAAAATGATAAAAACTTTGAATCGTTTTTGTATCATTTTGCCCATTTTGGTCACATTCAACTGATTAGCGTATTTACACATTATTTTAGTCTGTGTTTCAATTTGAATTGAGCCGTTTAAAATTGCCTAGAAACGTGATATCTCACTTTGACAGATCTAGGGTGATTGCTTGTTACAACAGGGGTTTAGTCAAAGTGATATCGCGAATATTGTTGATGTTACTCAGAGTGCTGCATCTAAAATTAAAAAAAAATTCCAAGAGACAAATGACGTCAAGGATCGTCCCAGAAGTGGTAGAATTCGATGTACAACAGCAGCACAAGATTGGCAGATAACATTGATAGCTCGAATAAGTCGTCTGGAATCCACAAGTGGTATATTATACAGAGAAATTTCTAGGCTGCAAGGACTGAATATTTCACGGCAAACAATAACACGCCGACTAAATGCGGTAAATTTGTATCGTAGAAGGCCCTTACATGTTCCTAAACTAACCTACCAACACAAAATAGTAAGGTTGCAATGGGCTAGAGAAATGATGCAACATGGTCCTAACTGGAAAAACGTGATGTTCTCGGATGAGTCAAAAATTGGCTTGGTATATGATTCGCGAAGAACACTGGTTTTGAGGGTCCCAGGATGACAAGCCCGACTAGAAACAACCCAACCGCGTGTCCAGTTTGAAGGTGGCAGTATTATGGATTGGGGTGGTATTATGAGTTATACACGGACGCCACTGCTGGTTCTGGAGAGAAGTGTCACTAGTGCTGTGTACATCGAGGAAGTTTTAAATCCTGTCGTACGTCTACGTCTATTCCGAGGGGCAGTAGGTGATGAATTTGTGTTTATGCATGACAACGCACCTCCTCATCGAAAAACAGCAGTACAAAATTTTCTGGAAGAAGAAGGAATATCTACATTACAGTCTCCGTCGAATTCCCCCGATATGAACGTTATTGAACATGCTTGGGACATTCTCAAAACACGCATCAAAAAGCGAGACAATCCCCCTATTACACTTCGCGAATTAACCCTTAAAATCCTGAATTATTTTATTTAGAAAATTTTATTTTTTTTTGATTTTTATATATTCAGGAGAAGGTTTTAAAACAAAATACATAATTTTTTTTCCTTATTATTTTTGACTTTGTAGAAAATTGCCGTTACATATATGTAACGCTAGGACGATATAGGAGCAAACATATTTAAAATATTTCCGATTATAAATTTTAAAATAACAAACAAATACAAAACTAGATAAATGAAAAATAATAATTAAGTTATTGTAGATTAAAATCTATGTTGCACTTAATGCACACTCCCACATTGCACTTGCAACCCGTGGTACGCACATATGAACTACAGCATTCATTTGCAAAACGTCTCCTTTTCTTATCAGGAATGTAGGTCAGGAGATGATCAATCTTATCATATCTTATATCTACGACTACTTTGGACGAAGATGGCCTGCCTGCATCTTTTGGTTTGGTATCATATTTCGTAAGATACGATTTTACTAGATATATTAGAAATACTAGTTGTGGCATAGGATCATACGATCTATTATGTCCAGTTATGTCCAGCATCAATGTAAATAGACCATTATGTCCATAGTTATGTCCAGCATCAATGTAAATAGACACCACCATCATTTTTTAGAGCAAATTCCTACTTGGTATCTAGCTACATTCTGGTCCATAAGATCAACTTCAACTTTCCTTTCACTAGCATTTTAGCTTTTGCTTATGATCTGGAAGGCTGAGCCTCGTCAATATCATCATATATTTCGAAATTTCTTTCACTATTTCGTAAAACAAGTTCAACAGGTGCTCTTAGAATTCTCTCGGACGGCCTGTTAAAATCATTATATTTCTAATCACCAAACTCCTCTTCTGTAAGCACATTCAATTTTGGGGTTTCAGTACCTATATATAGCATCAACGTCTAAAGTTTCAACGACATCAATTATCTCCAGCGCCTCTTGAAGAGAAAACCCTTGTCTGTGACAAATAATACGTTACAATTCCAAAAAGTTCCGATATTTGCTCCCATATGTTCCTAGCGTTACATATATGTAACACCAAAAATGAAAGGAATTTTTTACAAAACCAACATAAAATTTCTAAAAATTTATATTATCAATAAGAAAAGACATTAATTTATTCTCAATTGAAAACACTTTAAACAAAATATAATAACAACAGAATAGTAAAAATAAACTTACTCAAACTTAAGATCCATTTTTACCATAAATAATAAACACCGTCACATAAAACACTCAACTAAATAAAAAGGTTAGATCAAATCCTCGAACCAACTGCTGAAAACTAGTAAACAAGTGTCCCTTGAAAGTCTTGCATCATCATCTAGTTAAAATTAGGATCGCTTCCCGAATTTAAGGCTTAAGATTTTAGCGGTTTCTGCGTTACATATATGTAACACTAGGAGTTTAAGGGTTAAAAGATGCTGCTCGTGAAGAATAGGAGAGAATTCCGCAAGCCCAGCTCGACCAGTTAATCGGCAGCATGCCAAATCGCCTGCAGGCATGCATACAGGCCAATGGAGGAAATACTAATTATTAGTTTTATTGAAAATTATTTTTTTCTTTACTAATTTATTTTTAAATGTAAGTTGTACTTTTGTAAGTTTTTCACTCCAAGAGAATAAATCATTTTTTTCCATATCGGTTATCTGGTTTTGAGATTTATTTAGTATTGTTAAAAATTGAAACAAAATGATGTTTAACTATTCCGAAAAATGTATATATAAAAATCAATAAAAAGACGAAATATTCCAATATTCCAAACTTTTGGACATATGTGTATTATACACTCTACAATAAAGAATAAAATAAATTGAAAATGGAAAACAGTTAACGTTTCATTCTATTTTAGAGGCAACCACCATCCTCTTACGTGCGTTTCACCTAGGGGTCGACAAGACAAGAATTCTTGTCTTGACAACAACTTCTTGTCTTGTCCTGAGAAAAAATCAAGAAATTTAAAAAATCTTGTCTTGACCTTTTCTTGACATTTTATATCTTGTCTTGACTCAAGAAATTTCAAGATCTTGAAATTTCTTGATTACCCGGTCCGGGGATACCCCGGCGACCTTTTTTATTGCGTTGCGTGCTAACACGGCCACTGGGGGGAGTCCCGATCGAAAATCTAAATAAATGCAAAATATTAGATAAAGAATGGATTCTGATCAGTAAATTTTGTCAGTATCTGAGATTAAAACACTTTCTTCAATACTCGGAGGGGAAAAATATTGCACACTCCCATTGGTGGTAATTATAGTAAACTTACTTTAGACAAACTGAAAATATTGGCTGATTAACTTGATAATTAAATTAATAGAGACACTACCGACGAGTAATTAATTTACTTCATTCAAACTGCGAGAGATAAAATAATGAAACACTATAACAAAACTAATTGGATATACTGTATAGTTCTTATTTTGGATCATCGGCATAAAGTAGAGGCATTTTTCTCTTCATCTTGGAGAAAGCTTCTACAATCAGAGGCAGTACAAAAAGTTGAAGAAATATTTAAAGCTTACTATTTTAATAAATCCCAAAATGATCTACAGAATCCAGTACCAGAGCCAGCACTTAGGCTACGGCTCCACGGGCGAGAAATTGACGCTAGCAGTAGCAGTAAAATGAACTTAAGGTTCCGCGGAACGGAATGGGAATAGCCGAACTGAACCGACTACGCACAAGTCCTGTAGTCGGTACAGTTCGGCTACTCCTGTTCCGTTCGGCGGAACCTTAAATTCATTTTACTGCTACTGCTAGCGTCAATTTCTCGCCCGTGGAGCCGTAGCCTTAGTCTGAAAAAAGAAGATAACGAATTTGATTTAGATATTACGCTTTATTTAGCTATTTAGATATTTAAGAACGCTGACAATGATAACTTACAATCTTGGAAATATGAAATTGAAAAATACAGAAACAAGCCTAGGTCAGAGTATACTGGTCTGAGAAAATATACTTGATTGGTGGAGAAGACACGAAAATATCTACCCGTCATTAACGAAAATGGCCAAGGATTTTCTCGGAACGTCAGCAACATCTGTACCTGCAGAAATGCTATTTTCAAGAGCAGCTTTAACAATAACAAAGACAAGAAATCTTCTAGGCGTTGACTCCATAAGAAGTTTATCTGCCTTAATTCATGGCTTATCAATTCCTATTTAAAAATGTGCTAAATTTGTTATTTAAAATAAAATCTAGTTTGCAATTTTATTTTCAACAGGATTAGGTAAGTATCATTAATTATTATTTTTTAATATACATTTTTGTAAATCGTTTTAGCAAAAAAGTGTTCAATAAATTAAAATATGTTATGTTATGTTAAAAGAATGTTATATTTTTCACAAATAAACACGTTTTAGAGTTTTCATTATTAGTCAAGAAATTTCAAGATTTCTTGTTTTCTTGACAAGAAATCTTGGTATTGATATAAAATTTCTTGTCTTGTCTTGAAATCTAAAATTACTTCTTGTCTTGATCTTGTCTTGAAATCAAGACAAGATCTTGAAATTTTCAAGAAGTTGGCGACCCCTAGTTTCACCCTTTTGGGATCTTCAGGGAGGCCAGTGGTCATTGGAAATGATTATTATTATTTCATATAATTTTGCTTAGCAAGATGGTTGGTTTTCGTTACGATTCAGAGCAGGCCACAGGCCTCTCTGAAGAATGTCATTTTCGAAAAAAAAAAAAATGAGATAGGTACGAGGTTTTTACACTAAGCTAACGCACAGTGGTTCCAAATGCTGAAAACGTGGTCATGAGGCGAAAAAAGGAGTCCCTATTTAGGGATTTTCATGTTTACAGTTGTTTTCTCATACTGTCGTAGAGTCCTAATATGCAGGTATGAGGATCAGACTGGATGTATTCTGGTTCACAACTCAGGAACAAGTGGGCCATGTCCGGGGTTATTTTGGCCGGCAGAGAAAGTGAAAAAGAACTCGTATATTGAAAACGCTGTAAAACGTTTTGTAGTTCATCAATTTTAGCGCTGTAAAGCAGATTCTTCTTTTTTAAGTATGTAGTAATGTAAGATATAACTTAAATCAACATTTATTAGCAATAAATGCTTTAAATCTGTTAATGCATAAATAGTGAAAATATACTTGAAATAATTAACAATTTGTAAAGATGCATTCCAAAAGTACAAAATTCTGCATAATTCTGCGACTAATGTTTATTAATCTTAAAATATATAGTATGGAGATACAGAATCACTTTGGTTTAGCTGCCTATAACTGCCTATGCATTGCTGGCAGTTGTTTCAATACAAAAGTGGGAAATGACGCATATTACATGATTCTGGCGATTTTTGAGTATGTATGGGCAGTTGTACATAAGTAATAGGTTCTGAATATTATACTTCATAAAGAAAATGTATTGGTAATCAGCAGCTTCAAAGGTCCCTTATAGTATAACGTTTTAAACAAAAATGCGGCTAAAATTAAATTTTCGAACTTCTTTCGTCCATATTGGATCCGCCATTTTGTTTAAAAAAAAGTAATGTTAGATTTGTAATCAGCTACCTTAACCTACCAAATTTGACAAAAAATTTTCCTTTTTGATTGATATTTTCAATTTCTTTCCGCCATGTTAGATCCGCCATTTTGTTTTTCAGAAAAAATAATGCCAGATTCGTAATCAGCGACTACTAAAAACCTTTAAGAACGAAAGTTATTCCAAAATGTATAAACAATATACGCTTTTAAAGGTTCATGACCACGTTTTCGGCATTTGGAACAACTGTGTAACGCTATCTTACCCATCAGGCAACTCAATGCTACTCGAGAGAATCACAGTGTCGTCAGCATACCTTATGTTATTAATAATTATTTCTCCATTTATCTTTATGCCCCCTGTCCTTTCCTCTAGCGCTATCTTAAATACTTCTTAGGGCCAATTTCTCATATCGAGTTTAACTCCAGTTTAACCTGAACTTCTAGTAAACGTCAGTTTTAAGTCAAAATCGTCTTTCTCAATTCGCACGTTCAACCGATGGCAGTTTAAACTTGAACGATGCTTGAACGGTGGAATTCGGCCGTTCAAAGATTTCAGAACTCAGTTCAGATGATTTCATGGACTACGCATGCGTTGTATTAACACGAAACGCTGTCATAATATAAATATATCCTATTTTATTATATTAAGCCTAACGATAAACGATAACATTATTTTTGTTTTTATAATATTTATTTATAATTATTAAAATTACTAATTGACTATAAATACTTAAATTTACCTTTATTCAAAAACAGCATAAAAAAGGTAGTTCAAAATGGCGACAGTTTTTTACCTTTTGCCATCTATTGGCATTTCTCGAAAGCTGCAGAACGAGCGCTGACATGAACGTGCAATAAGAAATGCATTCCGAACAAAACCGAAGATCAGCGGTGAACCTGGTTCAACTGAACCATAAATTACCGCAGGTATGAGAAATCGACCCTTATAGGTATTTATTATGTACTCTCTTAATATTCAAAATAATTCTCAACTCAATGCGGTATTATTGAATTATCAGGTATATAGATAATAATATAAACAGGAATCTACATTTAACCTGTTTCGAAAACTACCGTTACCATTACCGGGTTTATTTAGTTTACGTAATTGGTTTATTTAGATGAGCTGCAAAAGAAATTTATTATCTAGGTAAAGATAAACAAAAGTATGTATTTCAAGGTTTCTGTTTATTTGTGCGCCTACTTCCAACCATGGGCTATATATTTTCTTATTACTTATTCACTGTGGCTTTATGTAGGGTAGATTTGAAATTATTGTTTGGAAAACAAATAAATGCAGGTAATTTGTTCTCTTGACTTTCTTCAAATTGTTTTATATTCAATAATGTCTCCGACTTCACTTTCGTGCGTCATGGTCAATTTTAATGACCTTTCTATTTATGCAAATCGTTAACCTCAAATCCTAAACAATTTGTTGTTTTGTTTTGTATTTATAATTTTTAGCTAATTATTCTATAAATTTTATTGTTTAACTTGAGGTACATCATATAATAACATTCTTTTTGTTGTAGTATATCCTGCTTAATTCCCGAAACAGATCGATTTTTATTTTTAAATTACGGTTTTTTGGCATATATATCATACTAGTGACGTCATCCATCTGGGCGCGATGACGTAATCGATGATTTTTTTAAATGAGAATAGGGGTCATAAGATAGCTCATTTGAAAGGGTATTCAATTCTCTATCCCATAATATAAACATTAACATAATTATTTATACAGTGTGTTCAAAAAACAGTTTTTTAATTAAAATAAGTGAGACAAAAAGAAAAATATAATGTAATTATTTAATTCAAAATACATTTTACTACTGTCAGTAAACAGAAAAAAATTTTATTTGACAAATAAATATTGATTTTCGCTTAAACGAAATGTTAAAACTGCCAAGCGACAGGTGGGTGGCAGCTTTAACATTGAATTTAAGCAAAAAACAATATTTATTTCTCAAATAAACATTTTTTCCTGTTTTCTGACAACAGTAAAACGTATTTTGAATTAAATAAATTACGTACATTCTTCTTTTTGTCTCAATTATTTTAATTAAAAAAATGTTTTTTTGAACACCTTGTATAAATAATTAGGTTAATGTTTATATTAGTGAATAGAGAATTGAATACCCTTTCAAATGAGCTATCACATGACCCCTATTCTCATTTAAAAAAATCATCGATTATGTCATCGCGCCCAGATGGATGACGTGACTAGTATGATATATATGCCAAAAAATCTGAATCTAAAAATAAAAATCGACCCGTTTCAGAATTTTTCATTAATGTCGCTGGTTTACGAAATAATGAATTTATGCGTTACTTTATGGACACACTGTATATAAAATATATGTAGTAAAGTTTATATAGAATAAGAAGGAAAATTAATTTGATGGTTGAAATTGATGTGGGCAATTACTTACGTATTCTTCTTCACTCCATGCGGAGCATAGGGCGTCAACTGTCTGTCTACATTCTGTCCTATCCTTTGCACTGATCTTTATTTCTGCCCAGGTTTTTCCAATAGCATTAATATTTCTTTCTCGACACTTCTTTTCCACGTTTCTACGAGTCTACCTGGTCTTCTCTTTCTAAGTGGTGTGCATTCTAGGGCTTGCCTCGCTATGTCTGTGTCAGGTCTCCTTAGTGTGTGCCCCATCCAACTCCATTTTCTTTTGCATATTGTCTTAGATATAGGTTCCTGGTTAGTTATTGTCCATAGTTCTCGGTTTGATATGCGGTTTGACCAGTAAATGTTAATAATCTTCCTTAGGCATTTATTTATTAACACCTGTATTTGTCCGATACATTTTCTTGACACTTTCCAAGTTTTTGCTCCGTATAGTAGCACAGTCTTCACGTTGCTGCTGAATAAGCGTATCTTGGTTTTACTTGTCATCTGACGTGAACACCACATTTTCCTTAGCATATTGAATACGTTTTGAGCTATTCCTATTTTCCGTTTTACGTCCTCCTCCGTCCCTCGTTTGTTGTTCAAAATACTGCCCAAGTAATTAAATTTCTCTACTGTTTGTAATTCCTTGCCTCCCAGTGATATTCCCATTTCTCTTGGTGTATTTATTTTCATTATCTTAGTTTTCCGACGTTTATGTTAAGCCCGACCTTCCCTGCCTCTGCTACTTTTTCAGTTTTCCGTTGCATGTGTTGTCTTTTTTCTGTTTAAAGGCATATATCATCTGCAAATTCCCAAGTCCTCAGGTTGGTTAAAAACATTCCATCTTATTTCAGTCTTATTACTAGTAGCCTTGGACATGATCCTGTCGATTACTATCAGGAATAATGTCGGAGAGAGCACACAGCTTTGCCTTACTCCTGTACCAATATCTATTTGTTCTGTTAACTTCCCTTTCTACTGCGTGTTAACTATGCGTGCTGTGGGCCATTCGTAGAACAGTTTTATAATTCTGATATACTTGGGAGGCATTCCTTATTTCTCTAGTACATATTATTATACCGGGTGGTGAATTGGAAAACGGGCCATAGGAAATCAATGTAAAATTCTAAATTGTTGTATTCCTGCTTTCCTAATTATTTTACATCAAAAGTTATGAGAAACTATTTGTAGAGGATTAAAATCTGTATTAAAAACAAAAGTTAAGATTGTTCTACGATTTAAACAGAGTTCAAAATTTTGAAAATAGAATACATTTGCCATACCTAAGTAAGTGCGTAAAAGTAAGGCTACTCGTTACTATTTCTGACAGTACGCAAACTATTGACTGAATAAAACACCTTTATTATTTATACTTTCTTCTCAACTGAGGACATCTTTTCGCCTTTATTGTTTTTTAAACAATAAAAACGATGAATTAAAAATACTGACAGTTCAAAATATGTATTGGTAATATAATAATTTCATTGTGACCGAAGGCAACCTTATACACATTCTTGCACTTTGTGTAGCCTAAATTTGGCAAATACTTTGATAAAATTTATTAAATTTTACAAAATTTTGGAATGTGTTTAATTCGTAGAATAATATTAACAATTGTTTTCAATAAAGATTTCAATCTTCTACAAGTAGTTTCTCATGTCTTTTGATGTAGAATAATTAGGGAAGCAGGAATTCAACAGTTTAGAATTTTACATTGAGTTTCCTGTGGCCCGTTTTCCAATTCACCACCCTGTATATATATGGGCAATATCACCCTGATATTGTTGACGTGATGATGAATCTCGTGTACTGGACTTACACGAACTACATGGGAACAACAGGACTGTTGCCTTTCTTTAATATTTTAATACAAATAAACAAAGTTCAGACCACAAGTAAACAAATGTTCATTAAGTCTCTAGCTCCAGAAAACGCGTACTTTATCATAGTACTTTATCATATCATAAAAGAACAGTCAATATAACACTCACTAAATCCAGTGAAAATCTTACTCAGACATTTAGAACTAAATTAGATAAACAATATAAATTCAAAATAAGTAGGAGTAAATCTAACTATAAAAGAGAAATCACCATGATGATCATACATACATTAATAACAAGGTAATTCCTAAAATTAAGTATTTCTAGCATCTTTATTGAGACTCAAAAATAATTTGGAAAATACACAAAACCAAGATGATCGACTTGAAATTCAATAGTACTTCTGCCTTACATAATCCAAATTAAGCCTATAAAACCAATGACTAATATACAACACCATAGATAGATAATCCAGTATCAGACTTAAATTTCCCATCATCAGTGGATGAGTTAATCCAATATCAGGACTTAAATTTCACTTCATCAGTGAGGTAATTAGCTTAAAGACCAGAAAAATTGAAACTAACTTCTGGGAATTCCCGTCATTAACGCGAAAATTAAAAACAAGTATATCAAATACTACTAAAAAAAAAGAGTGTGTGTACTTTGTACGCACATAAGAAGTTATACTTCTATTTTTATGTTTTCAACGAAACAAATATATTTTACTTATTTTAGTTGTATTTTTATTTAAATATTAAACTAATTTTAATACTTAAATAACACCATAAATTAAAAATAACATTAATACGTCATTTTTATGAACTGGAGCGTTCCCGCAATTGATTTTCTCGTGAGGAATCGTATAAACTCTAAAAAACGTCGTTTTTCGACAAAAAAATTTAAACTTTAATTTTTTATAGCCTTTGGAGTTTCTGCTGTATCTTCGTCATATCTTAAAATCATTAAAAATGGCAAATTCTCGAAAAATAATGTTAATCCGTCATTTTTTGACGAACTGGAGCGTCCCAGCAACTGTTTTTCCTTTGAGGAACTGTAGAAAATCTAAAAAACGTCAGATTTTCTACACAATTTTAATAGAAGTATAACTTCTGACGTGCGTACAAAGTACACACACACATTCTTTTTTTTTCTATATTAATAAGTGCAAAAATATAATATAACAACTATTTAAAAAGTCAGTACAGCTATAAACTCACTTTTGTCTATGTTCTCACAACTTTTCAAACGCAACTTAACAACCATAACCATAATAATAAAAATAACAACACATTCTTCAACCACAACCGCCATATTGGATAATTTTTGACATGTCATTGGAATACCCAATTAGAGCAAACGTATAACGTATCTGCGCGTAGCACCAACAATTTTTGATGAATTCGCGCACATTTACATGCACTTCCAATAGCGCATAAAGAAGTATAACTTTAAAAACGAAAACTATTCATATGTATCTACTTTTATAATCCATTGTACAGTGAACTACAAGAATTATTCTCATATGATAGACTACAATGACCTCAGGATCATATCAGTAGGGAGCAAAAGTACGTGTGAACCAACAGCTGTCAGAGGAAATTGAAATTAGACTTGGAGCGAGACAGGGATGCGTATTGACGCCAATTATTTTTAATGCCTACTCAGGAGAGATCCTGAAAAAGCCTCTTAAGGGTGAAACAGCTGGAATAAAGGTAAATGGAGTTCCCATTAACAACATTAGATCACTGTCATCTCAGCCGAAAGTGTTGAAGATTTTCAAAGACTGGTGAACAGAATAGCTGGAGTATGGAAGAGAATACGGTCCAACAATGAACGTCAAGTAGCCACAGTTTATGAGAATATTGAAAACTCAAAGAAGTAACGAGAATCTGCCTTCTGATAAACGGAACCAATGTCGAACAAGTAGACAAATATGCATGTCTTGGTGCAATGATTAACTTCGCAAAGGATCACTTCCAGGACTGGAACAAAGGGTACCCCCCGTTAAGATAGGCAAAATGCCCTCACTCCCAGAATTCAATTTTTTAAATTTTTTTACGTTCTATGCAACTAAAAAATAAGATAACGCGGATTTTTAGCTCGCCACCCCCATTACCCCTCCCCCCACAGCCAAAAACGTAGATTATTAGATTTAATTTTTTTTAGTTGGGTTGCAATTGATATAGAAATTTCAAAAAATTCACACGTGTAGCTGATGCTTTTACAAAACATGTCCATTTTTTATGGACCCATAGGTCGAGTGTACATAACCTCAAAATTTTTTTTAACTTTTGTAAAGCTTATAACTTTAGAGGGGGCTGCAGGTCCAATTTTTTTTGCATTTTGTGTATTTTATCAAAAGCTATCACTCTGATTTTTTTCAGATTTTTCCGTCAGGTGCGCCATCTTTAAAAATCAGGAAAACTGTTTTTTTAGGGGGTTTTTGGGGATTTTCTCCATTTATAGACTGCAACATGGGTCAACTCAAGGTTTTGTTAATAGATTATGTATAATTTGAAATAACTGAGTATTTTAGCACCACCACCACACCCCACCAACCCTCCCCCTGCCCCCACAAAAACGTCAATTTTTCTGTTTTTTTTGTTTAGTTAAGTTGCAATTAATTTTAAAAAAATTATGAGGCTTCTACAAAACATATCTATTTTTTATAGACCCGTTGGTCGAGTGTACAATACATATAACCTCAAATTTTTTTTTATTTTTTTAAAACGTATTTTTGACTTGCAATCGATATTTTTTTATAACGTCCAATGAATTGTACATCTCTCTCGCGGACGGCCGCTTCAATACGTGCTTAGCGCTCATTTTTAATTAAAATAATAGTAATAAAACAATGTCAAAAATTTCTTCAGGCTATTCATAATAATAATTTTTAATCGAGGTATTAAGCCTTGAAAATGGCGATTTTCGCGTTTTTCAAATTTTAAATTACATGTAACTCGACAACAGTCAATTTTATAGAAAAACCACAAGAGACCTTTTTTGCTCAGGTTGATCCAAAGAATCTAAAACAAATTTGTCCGAAGTAAAAAAATTCATTTTTTGAATTCGTTTAAAAAATTGTTTAAGCAGTTTTCCGACCGCGGTACTGCCTGGCACCTTGTAGATTTGTTATAAAGACCTGTTTTTGAATAAGTTTGTGCACAAAAATGAATCGGAATAATTTACCTAACGGGACAAGCATACAGCGTGGACTATTTGCATTATTATGAGCCAAACTTAGATGGTTGGGAAAGCAAAACATTCAACGATAGATACTGTTGTAGATGCAAGTTGCGCAAACGGCAACATAACCATAGGCTGTTGTTCGCATGTAGCTGCCATAATATAATATTTATCGCATGGAAGATATTTTACAAAAATCATCAAGCCAGCAGAATATCTTACAAAACTCTTTGACAATACAGATGTTATACCTATAGGTACCTGTAATAGACGAAGACAGCGATGAGACTTTAGAACTGTAAAGTGTAATACCAACGAATATACTCTTCGAATACTCTACGAGTATATACGGAGCTATATATTCTTTGGTAATACTTTCCTTATTCTTTTTATTGTGTTTTACGTGGCAGTAAATGTGAAGCAAAATGACAGTATAGGCAGAGATATAGGTTATGTAGATGGTACAAGCCAGTGATGTGGTAGGGAGGTTGTTTTTAAGTTTATTCAATAGCAAACTTTATATATATGAAAAAATATTTGTCCGACAAATATGTTGGGCATTTTAATAAGTCCGCATGTCAAATGACAGGAATTATATTGGTGGTAAATAGTAGTTTGATTTTTGCATGAGACTAATGAAAGGATAACAAATCAATTGGAAATTCTGTCCGACAAAATACATGGGACGTTTTCGTAATCTGACGTTCGAAACTTGTAACCTGTTCAACAATTAAAACTTCCCCTGTTTCAGTGTTCCGGTACATCAAAGTTTGTCCGACTAGACACTGTTAAGCTATTAACAAATTTTCAGTTTGCTATTAATAAACTTGTTTTTGATACACAGTATCCAAGCCTGTATGAGTAACCGCTCAAGAACCTTTAAAAACATAGTTTTTGGGGGGTTTAGAGGTGTTTTGCACAATGTTTGAATATCCCTGAAAACTCAGTTATTTCAAATTATACCTACATAACCTATAAAAAACCTTGAGTTAATCTATTTTAAAGTCTATAAAATGGAGAAAATCCCTAAAAACCACCGAAAAACCCAGTTTTGCGGATTTTTGAAGATGGCGCACCTTACGGAAAAATCTGAAAAAAGTCAGAAATATAGTTTTTGATAAAATACACAAAACACAAAAAAATTAGACATGCAGCCATCACTAAAAAAAGTTATACGTACCTATTAAAAAACAAAAAAAATGAGGTTATAATAATGTACACTCGACCTTCGGTTCCATAAAAATAGATGTTCTGTAAAAGCCTCAGCTGTGCGTGTGAATTTTTTGTAATTTATAATTTAATAAATTATTAACTATTCTAAATGGGAAATAAGCCACAATTTAACTAAAAATGATTTTATTAACGTTTCGACGTCCACCACGGACGTCGTTGTCAAAATACAAAATATTAATAAATTAAACAAAAATGTTGTTGCTTGGTAAAAAAATCTTCTAATAATTTAATCTAATCTGACTTATTTATGTAGATTGTCCCAAACCCTTTTTTCAGTGCGTCAACAGATTATCGAATTCTCTCTTTCGCATTACAGATAGAAAATAAAATCATTTTTTAGTTAAATTGTGGCTTATTTCCCATTTAGAATAGTTAATTACAAAAATTCCACCAAGAAATAGCTTCAGAACAACATTTATAACTTATTTGCAAACCAACTTAAAAAAGGAGGTGAAAAGGAGGTGGGGGAGGGGAATAGGGGAAGTGGACTAAAATTGCAGTGAGTCCCAATTTTTTAAAATCATATAGAACGTAAAAACATAAAAAAAATATTCAGGCTCTATCGACCTCAAAAAATATAATTAGACCCGCAAAAACCCTTACAAAACTTAAAAAAAAACATGGTTTTTGGGGGGTTTAAAAGTGTTTCGCCCAATTTTTGAATACCATAATATACTCAATTATTTTAAATTATACATAATCTATTAACAAAACCTTGAGTTGACCCATGTTGCAGTCTATAAAATGGAGAAAATCCCCAAAAACCCCCTAAAAAACAGTTTTCTTGAATTTCCAAGATGGCGCACCTGACGGAAAAATCTGAAAAAAATCAGAGAGATAACTTTTGATAAATTACACAAAATGCAAAAAAAATTGGACCTGCAGCCCCCTCCAAAAAAAAGTTATAAGCTTTAAAAAAGTTAAAAAAAAATTTGAGGTTATGTACACTCGACCTATGGGTCCATAAAAAATAGACATGTTTTGTAAAAGCCTCAGCTACACGTGTGAATTTTTTGAAATTTTTATATCAATTACAACCCAACTAAAAAAAATTAAATCTAAAAATTTACGTTTTTGGCTGCGGGGGGAGGGGTAAGGGGGGTGGCGAGCTAAAAATCCGCGTTATCTCATTTTTTAATTGCATAGAACGTAAAAAAAATTAAAAAAGTTGAATTCTGGGAGTGAGGGCATTTTGCCTATCTTAACGGGGGGTACCCTTTCAGCAACATGAGAAGAGTTAGGTTGGTCGACTTTGTTCTATGGAATGGAAGCTTGGACCTTAAATGAGACATCAATGAAAAACTGTATATTCGAGATGTGGGTGTATAGAATATCGTGGACAGTATACGTCACAAACAAAGAGGTTTTAAAAATGATGAATGAAGCAATGGAAATTTTGAATTCAATCACAACAAGAAATTGGAGTATCTCGGACATATTTTACTTGGAGAGAGATACACCTTTCCCCAACTGATTGTCTAGGGAAAGATCCAAGGAAAGAGTGAGAAATGGTGCGGATATACATAAAATGAACCTTTCAGAGCAGTCGCCTTTGAAGTTCTAATAGTTATGATGATTGCCGACCTTTGACGCGGTGATGGCACTTGAAGACGAAGATTTTATAGTGAAAACTAGTAGATACCTGTCCAAACAACATTAATTTACCATTTCGTTTATTGTTAAAAAATGATCTATTCTCAGATCCAAGGTTGGACAGATTACACGGACTAAAAGTTTCGAAATACATATTATTCTTTATATAGTTTATATCGTTCTCCACACGAAGAATTAAAATTTCACAATCAACGAGATGGCAAAAGTAAAAATGTGATTTAAAATGTCATTAAAACGCAATTACAACTAACGACATGTCGACTAGTTTCTTAAAGTCGTGTTGTTACGAGCTAGAAACAAACAAGACGTACCTATTATATTGGGAAATATTTCTAAGTACGCTATAATGTCTCGTGAGGAAAAACCTTCGATTGACTATCATCGAGATGTTATAATGTAAGTGAACGCCTGCAGCCAGTAATTGAACTGTTTACAGTACCTCACATACAGCAATTTACTTGTCAATTACTTAATTTAATGCACAAAAAGTTTAGTAATAAAACGAAAAAAGATTCCGTTATTACTCCCAAGAAACAAAGTGGACCTTGAAAAGTATCTACATAAATATTCAAGCTTTTATGTATTGCCATATATAGCTGGGACCAGAGAGAAATTTACAAAAATGATCACATAATATACAATAGAACAGGTGGAGTATGAACTGACAGAACAATAATAAAATAATATTTTTTGAGGAAAAGAGGATTCGACTTTTCTAAAGCTCATTTGGCACGATTTTGTATTCAACATTTGTATTTGACAAATGACAATAGCCAAAAGTCATCTCTATCGCTATGGTTTATCGCTTACTTTGAGCTTGAGAACATCGTAGTAGAAGCTATTTAAACACAAACATCACGAATGTTTCACAAGGTGTTAGTGGACGACCTCTGCTTCGGTGGGTATCATCTTTTTATCTCCATTCCAGTATCCGCCTTGTCCATCTGTTATTTTTCATTCAAGAAAAATGTATATCGTACATGGGATCCATCTCTCTTCATAGTGGTATTTTGAACTTTTTGACGTAAGTTAAACTTTTGAATTCTAAGATCAATAATTCATTAGAGACCTTTTTATTGTAGCATAGCTCTGAAGGGCCGCATATGAAATGCCTCCCGAAAGTCGCTAAAATGGTCACATACGAATTGCCTCCCAAGCTTTAAATAAATTACATGCTTCTAATCTTTATGTGAAGGTGAGACGTTGCCACATCTTCGTCCCTTTGTAAATTTTTGGCAAAATTGGTATTTTGTTATTTAATTTATTTTATTTTCAACCTTTATGTATTAAACATTATTCACACTAGGCGGTATTTATAAATTTCAACTAACTTACACATTATACAATTAGTTTTATATCCATTATAATATATTTTTTCCAAAAAATACAAAAATATATTAAGTATTTTATAGATTTATTAAAAATAATATCACAAAAAACTTATTTGAAAATTACAAAATATTTTTCCTAAATTTATATGATACTACTTTGACAAATTCTAATCTATTTATTTTACATTCTCTTAATTCTAAAATATTTTCATTTAGAAATTTATTTTTGCTCTACTTTCCGCAACAATTTTTTTTTGGTGTCGAAACAGAATTCATTTTAATGTAGATATTTATTTGAAATTGTAAAATTATATCAATAAAATTATTAATGTTAGGAAGAGGGCAGTAGAAAGAAGAATCATACTTGGAATGAAAACTTTCGAATGGGTTTGTGGTTCTTTGTAAAGATAAAGAGTGATTGGCCCAAAGATGTAGAGGAAATGTCGAATTTTCAGATATGTAAACTCGGAGAATATAAACTCGTATTCAGAGAATATAAACAAACAAAAAGATTAAGGTAAAAGTACCTATTTATGGAATCATTAAGAAGAAGAAGATATTAGAATCGGAATTGGAATTACCCAGAAAAGCTGGATATTAGATTGTCGGGTAACAACTTTCTTTTGTTCTTACAAATGTTAACGTAATGAAAATGCCAAGAAACCTAATTAGGTACGTTAACATAGTTACGAAATGACATTTTCATTACGTTAACATGTGTATTTTTTAACGGAGTTTCAGACAGGGCAAAAATCTAACTTCTGGAAAAAAAAAATTCTCATACGAGGTTTTGCATAATCACCGACGATTTTATGTAAGTACACTGCATTAACAATTAGAAAAATCAAAATAGATAGATACTACCTATTTAAATTATGATTTGGCAACATTGTGTCATTATACAGAGTTAAATAGATAAAGTATCAGCCTAAATGATTAACGAAACGGAGGCATTTCAATTGTACCTGGGAGGCATTTCATGTATGAAAATATTTACCTGAAAAAGAGAGAGGCATTTCGATAACGCCGCTCTGAAGATGGCTTTATAAGCCGAAAGCGCTCAGCTAGGAATTATTTGATTTACACACTTCAAAAGTACACTTCTCCCTATTTACCTGTATTCATAAGTGTGTACAAAACTATTTCAGTCTTTACATTAGAACAAAAAATGATATTTTTACAGTATTTTTGTAGTTCCTTCAAATTAAAAAGTTGAAAGCACAGTAAGCAAAACAAAACTGCAATATATTTCCAATTTTTTTTATTTTCTGCACTAATTTGGTAGCTCTGTGGAGTTTATATACAGCTTCTTCTTAGTCCTGTGCGATGACTACTCGATCCTCCGCGAAATGAAGCGTAATAGGGTTGTGTCGTCCTTTAATGGGATATCCGTTCCAGATCATGATCATTTTTTCAGTGCCTCAGTAAGGTAGGTTTCGAAGAGTGGTGGATGTAGACTGTAACATTACTTTAGTCCCTTATTTACCCTAAAATTCTCAGAGAACTGGCTGTTAATCTTTATTTTTGATCGAAAATCTTTGTAGAATCGTTGTGTTGTAAAATTAGTAGATGGGTTTTCCAGTCCTTGGCGGTGTCATGTCATAGAGGTATCGTATCATAAGCTTTCGTCAGGTCCACAAAAATAATAGATGAGTAGAGGTGATGATAATGACTTTTCCGTTTAGTTGAGATAAAGTGTAGATGTGGTTGTTGGTTTTCATAAATTTTCTGTGAAATCAACGAAGAGTGCTGAATTTGCTGAAACGAGATTCAGAAATGGTTGACTTTACGGCTTTTTGATTATTTCCAACTAGTGATGTTGAAAAAGTAACTATTCGTTACAAAGTACTCGTTATTTACGAATACCGAAAGTAACGATTACTATACAGAGAGGCAAATCGTTACTTTGATTACTCTGATTACTTCGTTCTTCTTCTTCTTATGCCACTCCTATCGAACATTGGAAATCATCAAGGCTACCCTGACCTTGTTTACAGCTGACCTAAAAAGTTCATTAGCGGTGCAGCCAAACCACTCTCTCAAATTCCGCAACCATGACATTCTTCTACGGCCTGGATTCCGTTTTCCTTCTATTTTTCCTTGCATTATATTTTGTTATTTTATACTTCGTTACTTCGTACCAATCGTATCAGAGCTAGTAACGACTATTGTATCTACTTTGATTACTTTGATTACTCTGATTACTTAGTACCAATCGTATTAGAGCGAATAACGACTATTGTATCTACTTTGATTACTCTGATTACTTCGTACCAATCGTATCAGAGCGAGTAACGACTATTGTATCTACTTTGATTACTTTGATTAATCTGATTACTTCGTACTTCGTGAAGGTCGTTATTGTATCGGAATACCTATACAAAATACCTAACTACTGAGAAATACGATTCTCGATATGATTACCGGTACTCAAATGCAAAATTAACAAAAGTAATCATAGTAATCAAATCATTTTTATCCCTTAAACAGATTGGTGAAGGTCGTTGTTATATCGGAATACCTATACAAACCTACCTATTGAGAAATACGATTTTCGATATGATTACCGGTACCTACTCAAATACAAAAGTAATAAAATTAATCATAGTAATCAAATCATTTTTATCCCTTAAACAGATCGGTGAAGGTCGTTGTTATATCGGAATACCTATACAAATCTACCTATTGAGAAATACGATTTTCGATATGATTACCGGTACCTACTCAAATACAAAAGTAATCATAGTAATCAAATCATTTTTATCCCTTAAACAGATCGGTGAAGGTCGTTGTTATATCGGAATACCTATACAAAATACCTACCTACTGAGAAATACGATTCTCGATATGATTACCGGTACTAAAATACAAAAGTAATCATAGTAATCAAAGTAACGAATACTGTAAATGATTACTTTATACAAAAGTAACGATTTGTAACGAATACTCAAAAGTAACTATAATCAACATCACTTTTTTCCAACAGATATTTGAAATAAGGTTATTCGACCTTTATTTTAGGGCAAATAACTACTCTTTGATAACACTTGTACTCGTTGTCTACTTTTTTGTAAGGTTGTTACAATTATTTACTATTTATGAAGTCAATTTATGTATCAGGTCCAAAAACATAATTAACATGTACCAAAAAGATACATGCTGTAAAAACAAAGTAATTACATTTACATATACTTCAAATACACCACATTTGTTATAAATAGGTGATGACCTCACTTTCTGAAAATATAGTTCAAATGGGTTTCCTTTAGTTGGCTGTATACCATAAATCACAAAAATCATAAAAAAAACCCTTTATAAAATATATTTATTAAAAAGAACCTGTTCGGGATACATCACTGAACTTCTGCGGAATGAAAATTACATCTTTCGTGCTGCCAGAAGATACACGACAACAGCGAGTAGAACGTGCATTCCAACAGGCCACCATCTATGCCAGAAATCTGTTCCCAGACAACCAGGTCGATTTCAGGATATAATTCAGGAATTTTTGAAACCTATCAGGTGTTGTAAAGGACGATGCCAGGAATAACTTATACTAAAATGTGACCAAAAATATTGTGAGCTTTTTTTTTATTGCGATTTTCATTTGTCAAATTTGCAATTTTTAAAGATTTTTAATTTTGCAGCTTAGGATATTGATTCTAGAGAAAAACTTTTTAATAGAAAGTTGTAGTAAATTAAAAAACCTACAATTTGAGTTATGGTAAGTTTAATTTCGTTTATTGGTTATTGCAAAACAGCTTGCGAAAGGTCCAAAATGGCCGTTTTTTACAATTGCGTTATTTATTGCGTTATCTATTAACAATATTATACATTTTGGACACAACCAGAATAAAGGAAGGCGCAGAATGCATGTAGTCCATTGAAATGTTACATTTAGGCCGGTCGTCCATTGGAAGCGTAGTCGCGCGACTCGTAGGTAGCGCGTATACGTCCGTGTATGTGCAATCATGCGACTGAGCGACTGGTATCATCCACTGCAGACGACTGTATACTACTTAGTTCGCGACTGTCAAACTAACTGTCATCATCAAAAGAAAGTGTATTTTTGTGAATATCGTAAAATATACATAGAAAGCATAGTTTGAAAGGAATAATTTATTACATAAATATGTATGTTATTTATTAACAACTTTAAAAAGGTTTGTACCTTTGTAGAATGGCCTCCCCTTTAACGGGAATCGACTCTTCCATATATTGTTGGCGATTCAAATTTACACGAAATATTTACTTTATCAGTATTTAATTACATTTTTCACCAAATTGAAAAAAAAAACATTAAGTAATTTGTTAATAAAAATAATTTAAAGATTTATATATCTTTATATTTACTTGGTTTAGATGTAAGACTTTATTTTGTAAAAATTTCAAATAAAAATTCTTTCAAAAAATCCTCAGACTATAAGAAGTATTCACTTATGTCGCCACTCGCAAGTGCCACGCTCTATTTTTTTATTTTTCGTTTACATTGTAATTATATATTATAAAATAATAATATTAAAAACTCTTATCACTAGCACCTACTTCTTCTGCAACTTTCGACCACAATTTTCTTTGAACATCACGTGAATGATATCTTGTGTCTTTCACGTTTTGTCCCATAATGGAGACTTTTCATAAACGGCACTAATCAGTTTTTCGTTATCAATTTCCATATCGAAAATTAATGCAATATCAAAAATACCTACTCAGATATTTATTGCAAACCATTGTAGCATGAACATGCGATTACCAGCGACTAATCCCATTCTAGGGGAATCGGTTGCCAGTAGCTTGTGGTCGGCCGAGCCCGGTCGCTCAAAGTCGGTTGCAGTGGACGTTGTTTAGTTACATTTTATTTGTTAGGATTAGTCGCTTCGGGCGTATACGCGCTACTCTCGAGTCGTGCGACTACGCTTCCAATGGACGACCGGCCTAAGGGTTACATTTCTTAGAGGAGTCAATTTTATTTTTTGAAGTTATACTTCTTTAGGCGCGATTGAGATTGAGGGTGAATTTATGTTAATCTGCGCGCATGCGCACACCGAGAGTATGGTATTAGTCGTTATACGGGCTCTGATTGGGTGTTGAAATGATCTGTCAATAATAAATAATTGTTCAATATGAAGGTAAACAAATGTATAATATATTAGTTTTATTGTTGTGAGGACAGAACCAAAAAAGTTTATAATTGTAGTGATTTTTAAATAGTTTTTAAAAGCAACAGGTACGTAATAATTGTAAATGTATCTATCATAGGTATCTACCTATTTGAACCTACCAAAATACATAGTATGCAATACTTTTATTTACATAATTTGATTACCATCAAAATTTCTATCAATATTCACCTAATATATTATTTTCTTACTCTATGTTTTGTCGTATTTTTTCAATTCTTAATCATTTCAATTCAAAATCAAAATAATTTGATTTAATTCAAAAATGTCAAAAGTTTAATCCGTCTAGTTAGTCGATCTTCGCACATAATGACAAATTGTCTCCGTGGCGAAGCGTTTAAGGCGAATGAACACCAATACCAACCGCGCTGATAAGCTGGTTCAAACCCCAATAGAAACTTTTATTTTTTGATTTTTTTTATACATTTTATGATTGTATATATATTTATTATATAATTTTATTTTCAGAAAATACGTATTTATTTAAAAAAAATTTTCGACAATTAATGTTCAGAAATCATTTGTGGCATTTTTATTGTGTTTGTGTGTGTTTTATTCTTTTATTATTTTAATTTTTGGCACTGTTTTAATAAAAATGTTTGAGAAGTAGTAAGTATAAATTAGTTTAATATTTAAATAAAATATAAATAAAACGTATATTAATTTCGTTTAAGTCATATATAATAGAAGTATAACTTCTTACTTGCGTACAAAGTACACACACATTCTTTTTTAATGTGTAGAGGGGTTCAGTAGAAGCTTAAGTTCAAGTTTTTGGGGTCGCCACCCTTGTCCCCCGGCCGCCATATTGGAAAAAGGGGTGCAAAGGGCTTTCGCGCTGTATCTCCTAAACTAGCAATCCTACAGAAAATTTATTGACACATAAAATGTAGCAAATTAAATTTTCTTCAATTTTATATCTATTACTTTTTATCGTCAAGTGACCAACAAAAAAGTTACAAACAAAAATAAGAGAAAATTTTGTAAGAAGTTTCCTTTTGGAGGTTATAACTTTTTTTCCGTTCATTTCACAATAAAATAACATCATAGCGATTTTGTAGAGGATTTTTCATTTAACAATTTTCACTATAAAATTGTTTAATTAAACGCTTTTATTTAGTTCAATAGTTTGCGTCAAATCTTTAGACTTTAATTTGAGTGCCTTTTCTCCAATGCAAATGAATGAAAATTTGCCACATTTGACATATGCATTCGCGGGAACAATACACGAATAATCAATAAAAACTTTTTTTTTATGTTTATTAATTGTTTAAATAAAAAAAAACGATTTTAATGGAAAATGCTTAAATTCTCTTGTTTTTTACAATGTAAAAACTTAAAACTTTAACGGATTGTAGCTAATGATATGAACTATACATAATTTCACTTTTTACGTTAATTGTTTACGTTATGCTTCATAAATAAACAATAAAGTTTCAAATTTTTTGCCGATTCCGACTACTTTTCATGTTAATACATCATATGTTTTATACATATTTTAAGAAACATGACGATATATTTGAATGTTTGAAAAGTGTAAGACTAAAAAGTAAAAAATAAAAAAAATATGAAAAAAAAAATTTTAAGAAACGCTTTTCTTTAGTTACGAGTGACTAAAATTAAAAATATTATAAGAAAAAATCAACCAAAAAGCAAAAAATAAAAAAAATTGAAAAATCTAACACATTCGTTAAAGAAAAGCGTGGGGCGAAAACCGTTTATTCGATGAAGACGCGCCACGCTTTTCTTTGACGAATGTGTTAGATTTTTCAATTTTTTTTATTTTTTGCTTTTTGGTTGATTTTTTCTTATAATATTTTTAATTTTAGTCACTCGTAACTAAAGAAAAGCGTTTCTTAAAAAAATTTTTTCATATTTTTTTATGTGGTGGTTTGCCTGGTTTTGGTATCATTACTATTTCCGCCACTTTCCACAATGAAGGAATATATTTTAATCTGATCGCAGCATTAATTAAATAGGTCAACTTGACAATTGCTTTTCTTGGGAGCTGTTTTAATATTTGTCCTGTTATTAAATCAAAGCCAGGAGCTTTTCTCGGGTTTAAATTATACTTGATTTCTTTTATTACTTCTTCTACAGTTACTGGCATTATGTTCTCTTCTTCTTGCAAATGGTTGCTCTGTAATGCTTCTTCTTCTTGTTGTTGTTGATGCGGTTGAAATATTTTTTCTAGATGTGTAGCAAAGCATTCTGCTTTTTGTTCGCTGCTTCTAGCCCAAGTGCCGTCTTCTTTTTTTATGGGTGGTATTTGCATCATTGGTCTTTTTAATCCATTGGTTGCCTTCCATAGTGAGTATTCTGTGGATCTTTCATTCGTTAGGTTGTTTAAGTATGTCCTAATGGATTCTTCTTTAAATTCTTTTATCTCTCTTTTTAGTTGTTGGGTGAGATTATTTACAATTGTTTTATCTTGAGGAGCTCTACTTTGGAACCATTTTCGTCTTGCTTTCCGTTTTTTGTATACCAGCGTTCTAATTTCTGCCGGGTAGTTGCATCCTTTTAGGCGTCTTTTGATGTCTGGAGTACATTCCCAAGATATTCTTTGGATGTCTTTATTGAATTGGTCAACTTCTTTTTCAATGTCTTTTACGGTTCTAAGAGAAACGTTTAAATTAATTGTTTCTTCTAGCATTTGTCTGAAGCTTATCCAGTCGGTGTACTTATTAGTTAGCGAAGGGTTATTTTCTTTATATATTATGTTTTCGCTTAGTGTTAGTGTTATTGCTGTATGGTCAGAACATAACTTATGACATTCATCTATTTTCAGGTAGTTTTGCGATATATTTTTGGTTATGAAAAAATCAATTAGGTCAGGTATCTTGTTGGGGTCAGTAGGCCAATAAGTTGGCTTCCCTGTTGACAAGGTTATGGCTCCGTATTCATTCACAGCTTTTAAAAGTTCTCTGCCTTTTGTTGTGGTTAACCTTGAATCTCTTCCTATAGACCAATATCACTGCTACCCACAATGTCTAAATTATTTGAAAAACTTCTTCTCAGAAGATTGCAACCAATTATAGTAAACAAAAAATTAATTCCAAATCACCAGTTTGGTTTTAGGCATAAACACTCAACTATAGACCAACTCCACAGAGTCACCGATATTATAGAAAATGCACTAGAGGAAAGAAAAGTTTGTTCAGCTTTATTCTTAGATGTTGCCCAGGCATTTGACAGAGTTTGGCATGAAGGACTATTTCATAAATTAGAGACTATTCTTCCAAAATCATACACAGACATAATTAAATCGTACTTAACTGATAGATATTTCAGAATCAAGCAAGATGATGCTTATTCTGAACTTAAAGAAATAAAAGCCGGAGTCCCCCAGGGTAGCGTATTGGGCCCGGTCCTATATCTCCTTTATACATGTGATCTACCAGAATTCGATAACTACTGTTTAGCTACCTTTGCCGACGACACCGCCATATTAGCAGTAGGTAAAGATAACGTAGAAACAGCCAATAAACTACAAAATGCGATAAGCAAATTCCAAAAATGGACTAAGACGTGGAAGATTACATTGAATGAAAGCAAATCAGTACATGTTGATTTCACTAATAAAAAAATTCTGTACGCACCAATAAAAATTAATGGACAAGACATTCCGTATGCCAACACAGCCAAATACCTGGGCTTAACCCTAGACACGAAGCTTCGCTGGAAAGCCCATGTAAAGAAAAAGAAGGAAGAATTAAATATTAAATATAAAAAATTGTACTGGCTACTGGGAAGATACTCAGGGTTGTCAACGTATAACAAGATGCTAATCTACAAACAAGTTATAAAACCAGTATGGACGTATGGTATCCAACTGTGGGGATGTACAAAAAAGACAAACTTGAAAATAATACAAACTTTTCAAAACAAAGTATTAAGGGGCATAGTTAACGCACCCTGGTACATCCGTAATGACGATATCCACAAGGATCTACGAATGGAGCCCGTCGACAAAGAAATCCGAAAACACGCAGAAAGTCATGAAAAAAGACTTCTTCTCCACGAAAATATTGAGGCCATCCAGCTCCTGGACAACTCAAACCAGAAAAGAAGACTGAAGAGGACCAAACCTCACGAGTTGGTGTAGTGTGCGACAAAGCTAATAGCGGAGCATTGCGCGACTAGTGTGCAAGCAACGTGTTGGTGTAGTGCGTGATAAAGTGAAAAGCAGAGCTTTGTGTGATAGTGCGCAATCAAAAAGTGCGCCAGTAATAATAAAGACAACTAAGAAGACATCAAAGGGTGACTCTTAGATATTAAGTAGTTAGTAAGATAGGATAGATAAAAAGTTACTCATTGGTCAAAGACCAGATTGTAGCACTTAGCAAAAAAAAAAAAAAAAAATTTTTTTATTTTATTTATTATCTAGGTTTTACAGCGCTCCAAACTTGACCAGATCCTCGAATTCTCATAGGAATACAATAAAAATAATATTTTTCTATTCATAATATATTAGGCGAGCGGCATCAACCGTTATGCCGACCACGAAAATCAAATTTAAGGTGAATGACCAATTTTGGTCTATTTTTATGTTCTCGAGGTCGCTGAATCCGAATATGAAGTTTATTTTTATCTAGAGGTGGTGAAACCCATTCAAAAATCAAATTTTATAAAAAATCCAAAAATCCATTTTGATGACTTTTCAAATTTACCTTGCTGTATCTTTGGTCGCTGTAAATATTTACTTTTGAAAATTTTACTGTGTCATCTCTGAAGTATCTAGATAACAATGAAATTTGTCCAAAATGTTTAGACACATTAAAAAAGGAGTTGTTAATTTTTAAACATTTTGTCATATTTTGTTAGTTTCATGTTTACTTAAAAAAGTTGAGTGACAAACTTTTTAGTTTATAATTTTAACCAACACAACAATAAAATATATTTCATGAAGAAGTTTTTTTAGTCCTGTCGCCAGGGGGGTACAACGGTCTCCTTAATTCAGATGGACTTACCCAAGTTTTTTTATATATTTTGACCCGTAGAATACGAATTTTTTGGGTAACAGTTGATCCGGATGTCGATAAGATTGTTATAGACAAAGAACTTGAGGAATTACATAACAGCGATTTCTCGCAAAACAAAACATATTTTTGTATTTTTTGGGTCATTTTAAGCAAAAAATATTCCTACAAGTTTTTTCGTATAATGCATAGTTTTCGAGATAACCGCGGTTGAACTTTGAAAAAATTGAAAAATTGCAATTTTTGAACCCGAATAACTTTTGATTAAAAAATAAAGTAGCAATTCTGCTTACCGCATTTGAAAGTTTAAGTCAAATTATATCGGTTTTGATTATTTTCATTGCTAAAAATTATTTTTTTTATTGTTAAACTAATCTATAAACACATAGTGTTTCCCGTGCCTAATACATGCGCATGCTACGTAGAAATTGCCTCGCTTGCACTCGTAGCTACTCTACCTACTCGTTTGATTTTAAATGAGAAATCATTGAAAGCATCACTCACATACTAGGTGTTTATAGCTTTGTTTAACAATAAAATAATAAATTTTTAGCAATGCAAATAATCAAAACCGATATAATTTGACTTAAACTTTCAAATGCGGTAAGCAGAATTGCTACTTTATTTTTTAATCAAAAGTTATTCGGGTTCAAAAATTACAATTTTTCGATTTTTTGAAAGTTCAACCGCGGTTATCTCGAAAACTATGCATTCTACGAAAAAACTTGTAGGAATATTTTTTGCTTAAAATGACCCAAAAAATACAAAAAGATGTTTTGTTTTGCGAGAAATCGCTGTTATGTAATTCCTCAAGTTCTTTGTCTATAACAATCTTATCGACATCCGGATCAACTGTTACCCAAAAAATTCGTATTCTGCGGGTCAAAATATATAAAAAAAACTTGGGTAAGTCCATCTGAATTAAGGAGGCCGTTGTACCCCCCCTGGCGACAGGACTATTTGGAAAATTTTAAGTCAAAATATACAATAGGAAAAAAGTTATGTTACTTCATAGACAAGCGGCACACCCCAAAAAACGCTTAAATCTCGAGACCCTGACCACGGTGTGGTGAATGGCTAATTTTGATCATACTTTATGATTTTAATATCACAAATCGTTTTTTTGCTCTTCTTAAGAATTTTGCATTTTGCGGTGGCGTCATTCTTCCTCTGAACCAGCGAATTTGTTTTTTTTTGTTGCCAAACAACTTCTTGGGCCGTTTCTATATATGCTTAGGGTTATAAGTTTTATAGTGGGGAGAAAGATCAAAAACAGATTAATAATAGCATAGGAATGTTAAAATCATAATAAATTGTATGAATAAAAAATATATATATAGATAGAAAAGTAAGCCTAACTTTTGTTTTTATTGTATCCCTATGAGCATTCGAGAATCTGGTCAAGTTTGGAGCGCTGTAAAACCTATATAAATAAATAGAATTAAACAACTTTATAGTGGAAATCGTTCGCTGAAAAACCTTCTACAAAATTGCTATAGTGTTATTTTATTTTAAAATAAACTAAAAAAAAGTTATAACCTCCAAAAGAAAACTTGTTAAAATTTTTTTACATATTTTTGTTAATATCTATTTTGTTGGTCACTTGACGATAAAAAGTAATAGAAACAAAATTGTAGAAAATTTAATTTGCTACATTTTATGTTTAATTAGATTTTCCGTAGGGTTGGTAGTTTACGAGATATAGCGCGAAACCCCTTTGCACCCCATTTCCAAGATGGCGTCCGGGGGACAAGGGTGGCGACCCCAAAAACTTGAACTTAAGCTTCTACTGATCTTCCCTACACATTAAAGAAATAAAATTGACTCCTCTAACAAATACAAGGTATGGCTTAAAAAATGTAACATTTTAATGGAGTAATGATAGCATGGAAATAATGATAGTTGAGAGCAATCTAGCTGGCAAAAAATTATAAGGAAAATCTCGCTATTACTACATTCTTACGAGGAATAAACGACAGAAGTGAAGAATTTTATAAAACGAATTTTAATTAGCATTAATGGAGCTCTTAGAGTTATAAAAAATAATATATTTAATAATATATACTTAAAGTGCAAAAAACGAAGCTGATGTCATAGTTTTGTTTTTCCACAAACTAAATTTAGGTTACGTTATTGTAATAATGATATAGGTAATTACGTTTATTAAAGGTCGCAGAATTCAACATGTACCTAATATAAAATCGTCGAATAGCTAAGGCGTTGACTTTATTTTATACCGGTACTAAAACACTATAAAAATTAATCATTAAGACCCTGTTAATATCTGTTTACACCGGAAATCATAAAGCCGAAAATAGTCGACTTTCTTTACTACTAAACTTCGTAATGAAGACTTTCGATAGATGCAAACGTGACGAATAGTAATGGAATATTAATTGCACGTGTTCATTTTTATACCATTACACTAATTATAATGATAATGAGTATTGCAAAGGGTGTGTTCAAGGGCATTCAAGGCAACAGAGAAAAGACAATTGGGCGTTTTTAATTGCTCTACGATCGTTAGATAACTAGGTGGCGTAAGGCAAGCCGCACACCAAAGAAACATGAAACGAAAAACATGAAACGAAAAACATGTTTCATGAAAAGAAAACACTGCTAAACAAATCTCAAAGTCCGCCTACCAATGAAACGAGTGTGATCCATGCTCATGACACATTTTTATTTTCGGAGAGTTTAATAAATGGCCGGACGTATATTTGTTTAGCAGTGGTTTATTTCAATGAAACGTAATTTACGTTTCACGTTTCTTTGATGTGCGGCCTGGCTAACAGAGATGATGCGAATTTGAGTGAATCCTAGACCAGGGCCGACAATCTTTTGTAATTTTTCTTAAAAATTGATAGTTTTCGAGTTATAGGCGATTTAAAATCTGAAAAATGCGAAAATGCGACTTTTCGAGGCTTAAAAACTCATAAATTAGTATTTTTGAGGTTGCCATATACTTAAATTGAAGATTAAACATTCAGCTTCAAGATTCTAAAGAGTGGTCGCGTCTAACCTTAATTTATACCGTTGTTTTTTAATTGTTAAATATGCGTGTTTATCCGATTTTTTTGCCGGTGCGGCGCGCTCTGTTTCAAAAATCTCCCATTTTCCTCCGAAAAATATTTTTTCTAGATTCTTTCAGATATTCTAAAGAAAATAATTTTCTTGACATTTTTCTCAAAAAATAATAGTTTTAAAGTTATAAGCGATTTAAAATCCGAAAAATGCCAAAAAAAACGCATTTTTGGAATTTAAATCACTTCTAACTTTAAAACTGTTAACTTTTTAGAAAAATTTCAAGAAACTTATTTTATTTAGAATGTCCCAAAGAATCTAGAAAAAATATTTTTCGGATAAAAATTGGAGATTTTTGAAATAAAGCGCGCCGCACCGGCAACAAAATCGGATGGACATGCATATTTAACATTAAAAAAAAAACAACTGTTTAATTTAAGGTTAGACGCAATCACTCTTCAGAATCTTGAAGCTGAATGTTTAAGCTTCAATATAAGTATCTGGCAACCTCAAAAATACTAATTTAAATATGTGTTTTTAGGCCTCGAAAATGCGTATTTTCGCATTTTTCAGATTTTAAATCGCCTATAACTCGAAAACTATCAATTTTTAAGAAAAATTACAAGATACCATTCTTGTTTAGAATGACCCAAAAAACCTAAAAAATATATGTTCCAAAGCGAAAAAACGTGATCTTTTGTATTTGTTTAAAAAAGTTGTTTAAACAATTTCTGCCCAAAAATTCCGCCCGGCACCCTTCAGATTTATTTAAAGGAGACATTTTTGAATAGGAATCCACAAAGAAACCGAATCAGAAATTTTTCCAGACGGGAGCGGTCTCACCACATGGACTATTAGATTATCTTTGCGTTCCATTATTTTCTCCATTTTGATCTCGCATTCACTGCTAAATCGTCTGCAAAAGCGATAACTTGTTGTTTCTAGCTTGTAATAATATATCAACTGTCTCTAAGCCACTTTGTCCTAATATAGCTTATAGGATAAGGTTAAAAATAAAGTTGTGGACAATGAATCTCCTTGTCATAATCTCTTTCTTACCGTCAAAGACTCCCTTCCAGGATCACTTTATTTAACGTTTCTTTTAAAGTTATTTTCACTAACTTATTAGGTATTTTTAACAGATGCATCGCTTCGTATAGTTTTCTGTCTATTGAGTCGTATGCCCGTTGTTATGCAATAATTAATTTTTTCATCATAAAAAACTGATAAATTATTGTAAATCTGCATCTTATAAGCGCTCCCCGATATTCACCTCTTATTTCAGATTCATATTAGTCGGTTTCTTAATATGTAATTGAATTGTAATGGTAGGGGAGCCCAAGCGGGGATTTTTGCAGTTACTCGAGCGCGTCAGATTATCATATGGGGAGAAACATGGTACCCTGCAAATGTACCTCTACCATATATTAGCTCTTAACACAGGGGAGCTCGTACAGGGGGCCCGAAAAAAAAAGTCTATCCTTAAAAATACTCAAAATTGTCAGATTTAGATAAGGTAAGTTAAGTACATGCAAAAGAGTGTATATTTCAAAAATCTGTCGATTTGAGCGGGGCGTACGGAAATGGGCGAGTCAAAAAGTTTCACAAAAAAAAGCGAATATTTCGCGAAATGAACGTCACATCGAAAAACTAAAACATGTTCAATATTTTTCAAAAATCTATCGAAAGATACCAAACATGACCCACACGGAGAGGGGTGGGGGTAAATTTAAAATTTTAAATACAAATTCCGTGATATTTCGCAAAATAAACATCAGATCGAAAAACTGCAAAATACTCTTATTCAATATTTTGAAAAGTCTATCGAATGGTACCAAACACGACCCCTAACGCAGGTGGGGTGGGGGGGGGGTTACTTTAAAATCTTAAATGGGAGCCCCCATTTTTTATTGCATATTTGAATTCTTTGCGTAAAAATAAGCAACTTTTATTCGAAACATTTTTTCGAATTATGGATAGATGGCGCTATAATCGGAAAAAACGAATGTTGGAAATGGAAAATTAAATTAAAAACTGGAAATACTAAAATGGAAAATTTTACTTAACTTTTTTTGGTTTTAGGACCTAATAATCACAATCCAATAGGTCCCCAAAGCGCTCGAGTGACTGCACATTTAGCATAATAAAGCTAATATCTTGTATGCTACATCCCCTTTATTATCGGTATGCTATTGCTCCCCTATACCATAATAAAGCTAATATCTTGTATGCTACATCCAAAAACAGCAATTCCTCTATAATTTAGGCATTTATCTTCCTTTTTGTGGGTCAGACATATTGACACATTTTTACAACCTGGTGGTAATTTCTCTTTTTAAACAAATTCGTTTTACTGGGTTGTTTAATCATTTGAGTAATATCTCTGTATCTTCCTTGAATATTCGTGCTCTGATACCGTTTTCTCCTGGATTCTTGTTATTCTTCAGCTGCTTTATTATTTCCTCTACCTCCTGATCTGATGGTTCGTTTATTTCGGAGTCATTGTTGTTTTGCTCCGATCCGGTTGTGATTGTATTTCATTGGTATTTTATTTTCTGGGTTTAGCAGTTCCAAGGTATTTTGCCCACCTCCCTAGTTTTCTTGGTAAGTCACCTATTATCGTGCCTTCTTTAGTTCTGTATAAGTATGCGATTATGGATCCCGTAGCTTTATTGATTGACCTCTTGGTAAAAATTCTTAATACTTTCCTTTATCATATGATTTTCCAAATATTTTAACCTTACTAACCAGTATTCTAGTTTTTTTTTCTGCAGGTCTGTTTTGTTTTTTGGTTGCTGCTTCATAACTCTTTTTCGTTTCTGATGTATTTAGTATATTCATTTGTACTTTAGCTTTTCTTGGTCAGTATCTTCATTTGGAATTGCGTCTTCTAATCTTTGTCAGACCACATAGGTACTAATATAATTTTTTTGCGAAAACGCCCAAAAACACTAAAATATCTAAAATAATCTAAAACATCTAGGGTCGGTTGTTCGAACTCTAATCAACAATAATCAGTCATCATCCAGCATCAAAAGTCCACTGCTGAACATACTCCTCCTCTCCTCGTTTCCAACCCCATCTTCCTGCGCCGCTCTCATCCAGTTTTTATTTATCTTTCTTAAGTCGTCAGTCCATCTTGTAGGCGGTCGACCGACGCTTCTCTTGTCTTCTCTTGGCCTCCATTCCAATAACCTCTTCGTCCATCGCCATCGCCTATCTGTCATTCTGGCTATGTGTCCTGCCCATCTCCACTTCAACCTGGCTATCCTCTCGATGACGTCAGTCACCTTTGTTCTTCTCCTGATTTCTTCGTTTCTGATTTTGTCTCGCAGAGTTATTCCTAACATTGACCGCTCCATTCTTCTCTGCGTGACTCTTAGTTTGGTAGCCGAGGCTTTTGGTACGTCAAGACTGGGAGGACGCACTAATCAAATACCTTTCTCTTTAGGCATGTGGGCAATTCACTTTTAAAAGTTTCTCTCAGTTTTCCAAATGCTGCCCACCTAAGACCTATTCTTCTCTTCAGTTCATGAGTCTGGTTATCCCTGCCAATCGTAATTTCATGTCCCAGGTATTTATATCTATCTACGAGTTCTATTTCCTTCCCAACAATACTGATGTTCTGGTTGGGTACCAAATTTGTCATTATTTTTGTTTTCCAGATGTTTATATTTAAACCTACAATTTTTCTGTAGCCACAACGAGTTCTTGTACCATCTCTCTTGCCATACCTAGATCCTCAGCTACTATGGCTATATCATCGGCGAAGCGTAAGTTGTTTAGGTATTCTCCATCTATTTTTATTCCCTTTGTCATCCTATCCAAACTCTTAAAAGCATGTTCTAAGACCGTATTAAAAAGTTTAGGTGACATTGGGTCTCCTTGTCTAACCCCCCGTTCTATTTTTATGCGATTACTGTTAGTATGTAATTTGACAGTGGGTTGTTGCCTGTAAGTATATTTTGTGTAATAATTTTGTATACCTATAATCTAGCCTGCATTCTTTAAGCGCCTGTAATATTTTGCTAAGCTCAACTGTGTCAAAGGCTTTATGAAAATCGATAAAAACTAGAACTAGAGATTTACTGTATTCCACTATTTTCTCTATTAGGATTTTTATACTTTGTAGATGGTCATTTGTTCCGTAACTTTTTCGGAATCCTGCCTGTTCTCTTGGTTGATAAGTCTCTAACTTTCTTTCCATTCTCTTAACTATTAATCGCGTAACTAACTTATATAAATGGCTGAGGAGGCTAACCGGTCTGTAATTCTCTAAATTGGTTTTGTCTCCTGCTTTGTGTAATAGAATCATAGTAGCGTTGTTCCAGTCTGTTGTAATATTGGCGTTGTGAAGGCAGGTATTGAAAAGTAGCTTAATTTTTTCAAGTAGTATATTTCCTCCAATTTTTAGTGCTTCTGATACTATTCCATCTTCGCCTGGGGTTCGATTATTTTTCATTTTCTTCAGAGCCTCTTTGATTTCTGATTTTGTTATATCGGGCATTAAATCTGATCCTTGATTTAATACCCCAGTTTTTACTGTAATTGGATGTTACGTATTGTCATCTTTTTTTCTTGATTTGTATAACTCTGTGTAGAACTCTTCGACTATTGTTGATATTTCATCTCTGTTTGTAGTTTCTTTTCCAGTTCTGTTTCTTAGTTTGTTGATTTCCATTTTTCCTTTTTGTACGCTTTTCTTCAAAACTTTCATGTTCTTATTTTGCTCTATTGCTTGTTTTGTTTTTTCTACATTGTAGTTTCTTATGTCTTTTCTTATTGCCTTTGTGATCGTCTTATTTATTTGATTTAGCGCTTCTTTGCTGGAACTGGTATCTCCTTTCATCTGTCGTCTTAGATGATCACTATCAAATATTTAATTACTGTCACAACTGTCAATGTCAACTTTGGTTGGGTTGCTGAAAACGTAATTTATTATAATTATGAGATCAGTTAATCAATTAGCATAACAATTATTAACATAATTGATTAACTAATTTCATAATTGTAATCAATAATTATGTTTTCAGCAACCCAATCAAAGTTGACATTGACAGTTGTGACAGTAATTAAATATTTGATAATAATCATTTTTGATTAGCGTTCGAACAACCGGCCCTTAAAATAATTTATTGTTGATTGATTTAGTGGCGTTAAATTCAGCATAAAGTTAAATAACTGTAATAAACACAAAACTTTCACCACTCGTATAAATAACTATTTTTAAATGACCACACCTGCTACTGTATCACACGAGATATGGGCAGGTACTCAATTATTCCATTTTCCCTATCAACGCAGCAACAACAAAAACTAAACAAAATAAGTCTTACGGTACTTTTCGCTGTGAAGCATTTATTATGAGTTTATGTTTTAAATACTTCCTGTACCTACATGAATACAACCGATAATATCTGTATGGTAGTCAAGTCAGGGAACACTAATAGAAGAAATTATTAAGAAGTATTTTGCATTTTGTTTGGTATTGACAAAGGGAATAATACATCACTGTCGAGTCATCATTCTTTATAAGTTTATAACACTGTTTATTATATTTTTACGAGTACTATGCACTATAACCTCAGAACTATTTATTAATAAACTTACTATTTCAGGATAAAAGTACCCAAACAAAATATTTCCTCTAAAAATGGTGAAAATTTCTTGGAGGTCACGTTCAAACATTGCATTGTACAAATATTTTAAACAATAAGTTCAAGCTATCAGTTATCAGTTGGTTATTATTCTCATTTACTGTGCAAGTGACAGGATTAGAAGATTAAATATAAAGTAAGTGATGGATTTTATCGTTACTTGATGGAAGTTCATTTTATCTAACAATAAAATACTGAAAAGTTTTGTTTCTGTTTCCAATACTTCCACAATTTTATTACAAAGTAATACCACTACCTCTGTTTAGACATAGTGCTTTTCTCAAGTGTTCAATTTTTTACTATGAGTCTACACCTTTTATCTCCATATATTTTAATAAAGATAGCTTAAGGCCATCGGTACATCATTCGCAAATATTTTACGGGTATCCCTACCTTTTCTGTCTTTACGCGGCAAATTACGTGTAGTAAAATTCACACTGGTATGGATATGTCATTACTAGAATGTCATTCTACTTGAAAATGTCATGATTAATTTAAAGAGATGGCTTTTGAATGTTCTTGGATAACTGTTATTTTTATAATTGCAAATTATTAATTCAGTTAATAAATGTCACAATTTTTTCACTAACTATGTTTTGAGTGATTGTAATAATTTGTATGTACAACAAAAACTAATACTCAATCGAGAAAAGAGGAAAAGTATTTAAGTGATTTTTTAATAATATATTGTTACTATGGAACGCTTACAATTTTGAACATCTTTAACAACAAAATACTTGGATCACAGAATATATTATCCTGATGTATTCTCTGCTTGGATCTTCCACAAATGATACACAATAAATAACTTTTTATTAAGTTCACATCTTAAATCAATTATTTATCAAATACACTATATATTGTCCTTTTCATGAGCATTTTTCAGTGCGTAACAAATGATAGGAAAAAGTGTAAGTCCGTGATAATACACATTTATGACATTTATTCTAACATGACATTTTAGTTAAATCTGACAGTTGTCACATTTTATTTTCAATTTGGAATAAAAACAAATCAAATGTGTTTCTTGCATTTATAAAATGGTATTTTCTTTGATTTGTGTAGTCTTATAAATTATACAGTTTATATTTGTAATTATATTATCTAATTAAAAAAATATATATTTTTTTTATTATGGCGCCATCTATCGCCAACTAGAATAAATGTTGTAAATGTCTGTAATCTCGGACGTGCCTTTTTTTCTGTAACATACAATTTAATGCGTTAGAAAGAAATCGAAAAACTGTGACGCACTGAGAGATGATCATGAGAAAAAGAATATCAATATTATTTAATCAACAACTCAAAATATTCCCGATGCCATGTCAAATATTTAAAATTGTCACTGATTGTCACTGTCTGACTGACAGTATGCTGACAATATTCGATTCGACTGAGTGCATTGTATGACAAAGATAGATTTGGAAATATTACCACGGATATTGTGTTCATTTTTTTTTTCGAATCCTGAAAAAACCAATAAATATTTTTGAAAATTTGTAACGCAGAATGAAAGACTATATTATTACCGAGGGCCGAAAGTCCCTTAGAATAAATAAAAAGTTTATTTTGAATGAGATATTTTAAATTAAATATCACACTAAATTTTCTCTTAGTTCTTCACCCCTGTAACTTATTAAAATAAACATTATAGAAGTTCTCGGGGACTTTCGGCCCTCGCCAATAACGTAATCTTTCATTCTGCGTTTAAATTTTTCAAAAATACTTATTTGTTTTCTCAGGATTCAAAAAAAATGAATCCCCATTTGAATAGCATTGCAGCCAAAAATACGTACCCATCATCTTAAGAGGAAAGGAACATTTTGACGCCTGTCAAAATTTTCAATGTATTTTAAATGTAATCATTTTTTTCGAATCCTGAGAAAACTAATAATTATTTTTTAAAAATTTAAACGCAGAATGAAAGATTACTTTATTACCGAGGGCTGAAAGTCCCTTAGAATGAATAAAACGTTTCTTTTGAATGAGATATTTGAAATTAAAAATCGCACTAAATTTTCTCCTAGTTTTTCACACCTGTAACTTATTAAAATAAATATTATAGATGTTTTTAGTGACTTTCGGCCCTCGATAATATCGTATCTTTCATTTTGCGTAAAAATTTTTCAAAAATACTTATTAGTTTTCTCAGGATTCGAAAAAAATTAATTCCATTTAAGTACCATTGAAGCCGAAAGTTCGTACCCATCCCCTTAAGGCTTTTATTTTGAATGTGAATGATTCTGGTCTAAGTCTAGAGTCTAGAAGGTGAAGTGTGTACGTATAATCTGTTTTTCTATTATTGAAAGCCATTGTGTGTTCTGCTGTACGTTCGTTAAAGCTTCCACCGGTTTGAACGATGTAAGTTTTTGGATAATCACCACATATAAGTTTGTATACACCACGGTGTGAGGGCTTTTTCTTTTGGCTCTTGTTGTTCTTGATATGTTTGCTTAAGTTGTTGTTTCTTCTGAAAGCTGGTGTTATTCCATTCTTTTTTACGTGTTTGACCATTTCTGTATCTTTGGCTGATCAATATGAAGTCAAATTGGTTTCTTCCAAGGAAGTCATCCAAATGTTGTGGGTGTTTGAAATAACAAATTTTTTCTTTCTGGCAAAATTGGATTAATAAATTATTGTAGTCTCTCTACCAAGGCGCAAATTTGTGGCCGTAATGATTTTAACGCTCAAGTATCAACTTATTGTTTATAGGTTGGATGAAATAAATTATGGTAGGGGAGCAAAGTATGCTAAATGTGCAGTTACTCGAGTGCTTTGGGGACCTATTGGGTTTTGAAGAGTAGGTCCTAAAACCAAAAAAAGTAAAGTAAAGTTTTCCATTTTAGTGGGGACTTTCCATTTTTTAATTTAATTTTCCATTTCCAACAATCGTTTTTGTAGATTATAGCGCCATCTATCCATAATTCGAAAAATGTCTCGAATAAAAGTTACTCATTTTTACGTAAGCAATCCAAATCTATAATAAAAAATGGGGGCTCCCATTTAAGATTTTAAAGTAACCCCCCACCCCACCTCCGTGGTGGGTCGTGTTTAGTACCATTCGATAGATTCTTTAAAAATATTGAATAAGTGTAATTTTTAATTTTTCGATCTGATGTTCATTTCGCGAAATATCGCGGGATTCGTATTTAAAATATTAAATTTACCCCTCACCCCTCTCCGTGGGAAGTCGTGTTTGGTATCATTCGATAGATTTTTGAAAAATATTGAGTACGTATTTTTTAGTTTTTCGATCTGTCATTCATTTCGCGAAATATTCGCTTTTTTCTTGTTAAACTTTGGGACTCACCCATTTCCTTACTCAAATCGTCAGATTTTTGAAATATACACTGTTTTGCATATACTTAACTTACCTTATCTCAATCTGACGATTTCGAGTTTTTCTAAGGATATATTTTTTTTTCGGCCCCCCCTTAACGAACTCCCCTGCATTAAGAGCCAATATATGGTAGAGGTACATTTTCAGGGTACAAGGTTTCTCCCCATGTAATAATCTGACGCGCTCGAGTAACTGCAAAAATCCCCGCTTGGGCTACCATTATGGGCAAATTAAATAATTTGATTAATTAAGGTTGCATCATGACCTACTTAACACAGAAAGGATTATACGTTTTATAAAAGTAATTCCAAATTATTGCCTTATGAATTATTAAATATATCAGCTGCTTGATTGATTTTTTATTAACGACTGATGCTTTACGGTTAACAATTTATTATTTATTTATTAAAATAAAAGATTAACAAAACGATTTTATTAAAATCACAGTGACATTAATTGTGGAATAAATTTCAAGGTCGTTTTAATTAGGATTCAATCAATAAAGGTCGAATTTGTAGTGCATTGTGTATTTTAGCTGTACATTTTCTTTAAAAATGTATAGAAAAAAAAGCAAATTAGTTTTGAATCAGATTTGTATTTCTAAATATAGATACAGATAAGAATAAGAATACAGATAAGAGGTGAGGGCAATGCCATAAAAAAGTGAAAATGTCCTGCCTTTTTTTTTTCTTTTATTTCTTCCTTCGTTTCTTTCGGTTTTTCATGTAAAACGAAATGCAGCCATGAGAAGAGGACAATACCATAGCGTAGAATAAATTCCAAACAAAAAAACTGTAACAAAGAATCGAAAATGGACAGTTCTGCGTTCTTTTTTTCTTTCTTTTATTTCTTCATGTCTTTCTTCCCTCTACGGACACGTAAGACGAATAGAAGAAAGAAGAATAAAAAAAACGTGTTAGAAAGGACCCCACAGAAAAACGAAAACGAGAGCAGCAACCACATGGATAAAGAGCATTTCCAAGGCAATGTCGGAAAGAAATTTAAGAGAACAAGACTGCCACAACAGAAAAGAGTGGCGATTAGGAACGGAAAGGCGTATAACGCTATAAAATCGGTTTACTATATAAAAAGAAATAATTGTGATTCAGTTCTTTTAGTTCGACGCAAATTCCTCTTCCTGTCACCGAACAATAATTTATAAAATTTATTTAAAATGTACAACTAAATTTAGAACTAAATGTAAAAACTTATAATCAGTAGGAAATGAATTAACATTGTACCAATACATGTTACACAAAACCAAAATAATTTAAATTTCAAAATAGACAATATAGTGCACCATATTCCTGGTGTGGCGCTAGTAATACGTCAGTCAATATGGGGAACAGTTTATGAAAATGACATAATATCACTTTCTCTTCGTACACAAAAAATTTGAGTGAAATTTAGTTTATGTGCAGGTGTATGAACACACGTTGATTAAAATTAAACAATAAATTTGCATCACTATACCATATACCATATACAATTACAAAACAAACACGTTTAACCGGTGAGATCATACACCATGGATTGACGACTTTAGTTAACAATATAAATATTGTAACCATTTTATTCACTTTTATTATGTTAAGAAAAAATGGATAAAAAATGATTTATAAAACAATCTAAAAAATGTAAAATGATGAAAGCTTTATTTAACATTTAGTCCAGAGAAATAAGATTTTTCTCTTGACACATCCCTCTCCAGGTCGAAACCAAATTTTTTTAGTAGTATGGACATCTGTATTAATAACTTATATGTTTCCTGCAGCCGATTTTGATGATATCATCATCATCATCAACCCGTACGCGTCCACTGCTGGATATAGGTCTCCCTCAGCTCTTTCCATCTTTCTCTGTTTTGTGCGGCTTGCATCCAGTTGCCGACAATACGTTTCAGATCGTCAGCCCATCTGGTTGGTGATCGTCCTCTGCTCCGTAGTGCTTCTTCTCGTGGCCTCCACTCGACAATACGTTTTGTCCATCGGTTGTCTGACAATCTGGCGACGTGTCCTGCCCAATTCCACTTAAGCGACGCGATTCTTTCGACGGCGTCCGCTGTTTTTGTTCTACGACGTATTTCTTCCTTTGGGATTCGGTCCTTCAGGGAGACACCCAACATCTGGCGCTCCATAGCCCTTCGAGTTATGCGAATCTTGTTCACTACCTTTTTTGTGAGTGTTAATGTTTCCGCTCCATAAGTGAGTACAGGCAATACACACTGGTCAAAGATTTTCCTTTTCAGGCATATGGGTAAGTCCGATTTAAGGTTATCTCTTCCCAATCGAATTTCATGTCCCAAGTACTTATAAGATGCAGTCTGCTCAATATTCATTCCATCAAGAACAATATTACGATTTAGCACCAGATTAGTCATTATTTGCGTCTTGTTGATGTTAATCTTTAGTCCGACCTCTAAGGAAGCGTGATATAACTTGTTCAACATTATTATTGCATCATCCATACGATCGGCTATAAGGACGATGTCATCTGCGAATCTCAAATGACTGAGCTTCTCTCCATTTATGTTGATACCATATTCGTTCAGATTTGCCTTCTTAAAACAGTGTTCCAAAAGGGTTGTGAACAGCTTTGGTGAGATGGTGTCTCCTTGCCGTACTCCTCGCTGTATACAGAATTTATTTGTTTGTTGATCAGATAGTCTTACGCTAGCCGTTGCGTTGTGGTAGATATATTTTATCATGTTAGTATAGCGATAATCTATTCGGCATTCTGTCAATGCTTTTAACATTTTCTGCTGGTTTATGGTATCGAACGCTTTCTCGTAGTCCACGAATATCAGTGCCAATGGTTTGTTGTATTCGGCAGACTTCTCGATCAAGTTTTTTATTACCAGTAAGTGGTCGTTAGTGCTGTATCCGGATCTGAAGCCAGCTTGTTCTCTAGGCTGATAGAAGTCTAACTTAGCCTCCAGTCTCTTTTTGATAATTTTTGTGAAAAGTTTATATATGTGTGATAGCAGACTGATAGGACGGTAGTTTTTTAGATCTGTTATGTCACCTTTCTTGTGCAATAAAACAATGACTGCATTGTTCCATTGAGAAGGCGTTTTTCCTTGGTAAATGCATTCGGTGAAAAGTTTGGCCAAAACCTGGATAATTTTATTTCCACCTTGTTTGATTGCCTCGATCACTACTCCGTCATCGCCAGGGGATTTATTATTTTTCATTTCTGAAAGTGTCTTTTTAACTTCGTATGGTGTTACTTCTGGCATTAATTCTGATCCCTGGTTTGTGATCTTGGACAGGAGCTGATCTTGCCTTGCGTTGGTGCTCTCATACATTTCGCGATAAAACGATTCGACAACCTTAAGGATTTCGGTTCTATCCGTAGCAATGCTGTTGTCTTTATTTCTTATTCTGTACATATTTTTGTTGCCAATGTTATTCGTATTTCGCCGCAAAACTTTTAAACTTTTGTTTTCTTGAATTATTTGAGTTATTTCTCTTGTATTGTTTTCTCTTATGTCTTTTCGGATTGACCGGTGGATATCTTTATTTAATTTCTTCAGTGTTGTGTAGTTGGAGTCGTATTTTTCCGTCAGTTGTCTTCTTTTACTTATTAACTCTTTGGTATTTTGGCTTAATTTTTCTTTATGGGTCACGACCGTCGGGCAGCACTCCCTTTCGGTTTCTTTAAGTGCCTCCGTTATGAGATTATTTGCTAGTTCGATGTCTTCTATTTCATTTTCTAAATCTTGTATACGTCTGGTTAGTATATCTTCATAGATGTCGTTGTTTTCTGGGGGAATCCATTTCTTCTTTCGTGTTTTGAAGATCATCTTTGTTCTTTCCAAGTTGACATTTAATTGTATCCTTGCTCGGATTAATCTGTGGTCGCTTCCTATCGAAAATTTGTTAAGTACTTCATCTTTAATTATTTCTTTTCTGTTCGTAAGTATCTTTAATTATTTCTTTTCTGTTCGTTACGATAAAATCTATCTCATTTTTGACACTGCCATCTGGGCTTATCCATGTCCATTTACGCTGAGGCTTTTTATCGAAAAAAGAGTTCATCACGGATAAATTTTCCTGGTGTAAGAAGTTAAGCAGTCTTTGCCCTCGTTCATTTCTTTCGCCGTAGCCATACTTGCCCATTGCTACTTCTGCATCATCTTGTTTAAAGCCCATTTTCGCGTTAAAGTCGCCCATAACTATTGTGTAGTATGCTGGCGTAGTATGTAATGCTGTTTGTAGGTCGTCATAAAATATTTCAGTTTCTTCATCCGAGTGGCTAGTCGTTGGAGCATATGTCTGAATTATCTTAAGGTTATATCTTGCATTTAATTTGAAGATGAGGTACACAATCCTGGGACTTATGCTGTTAATTTTAGTTATATTTTGGGCGTGCTTTCTATGTATAATGAATCCTACTCCGCCTTTTGAAGTGTCTTCTTCTCCTCTAAAATGAAATAAGTGCCCCGATTTAAGGGTAATTTGCGCTTCTCCTCTTCGTCTGATTTCACTGAGGCCGATGATGTCCCATTTTATTGTTTTCAGTTCTTCCTCCAGTTCCATCATCTTCTGGTCCGATATAAGAGTTCTAACATTATATGAGGTGATATGCATTTGTCGTTCTTTGTGGTAGCCTGATCTTTTCCGGGGATTCTTAGCACCCTCTGCTCCAACCCTTTTCCACCCGCTACCTTGGCTGGGGGTGTTGGAGCCGCCGGAGACTGAGGGCCGTTCAGTAGTTTCGTCTTTCATGGAAATTTGCCTTTGGGGTTTTAGCCATTAAAACGCCACGCTTGGCTAGTGCGTGTTGGCGAGTTGGTTAGGATGTGGAAGGAGGAAATGGTGGAGATGGGAATGCTTTGGGTTTGGACATGGTTTCCCCGGTAAAGGGATGTTGGGGAAATCCATGAGCTCGCGTAGGGCAGGTGTGCTATTCCTGAAGTAGATCTATTCCCTACCGGGATCGCAGAGAAGTATCTACCCGCTACCACGTGATGATGATATACATAGTTATAAACAAATAAAAATCAAAAAACGGTAAATTTTCGCTTTTTTCGTCTATTTCTAAAAAGTAAAGCATTCTAAACAAATTTGAGAATAAGAAACTCATAAATTATATAAAAAGCTTCAATATGACGTTCGCTGAATCTGTCAATTCTCTATTGATTTTTATGCCTTCGTTTGCTTCATCTAGTGCTTTATTTAAAATTTGTTCGGAGTAAATATTAAAAAGGAGAGGAGAGAGAACACATCCCTGTCGCACACGAATTGTGCGACGAATTGCCAACTTTTACCCTGGCTGTCTGATTCCAGTAGAGACTTGTCACAATTTGGATGTCCTTATTATCAATTCCTGTTTTGTAGAACTTCAATTAGCTGGTCATGCCTTACATTGTCAAAGGCCTTCGAATAATCTACAAAGCACATGTAGACATCGTTGTTCATATATCTACACCTCTGTACTAATACTTGCAGGCAAAACACTGCCTCACTTGTGCTCAAAGCGTTCCCAAAACCAAATTGTGACTCGTTGATTTCCGCTTCACACTTTTGTAGATTCTGTTATATATGATTTTGGTGAAGACTTTGGTGATATGATTAATTAGGCTTATCAGTCTATGATAATCACACAATTTAGTGTTTGGTTTTTGAAGTTATACTTCTTTAGGCACGAGGGTGAATTTTTGCATTCCCCGGCGCATGCGCACACCGACAGTATGGTATTAGTCGCTACATCTTTTAAGTTATGTAGCGCAAATAAGGTGTGCGTGAAAAGAATATATTATTAGTGTTTTTAGTAAATATATTTATTATAATTTTTATGTCTGTGGATTTGTCTTCCTCCTAATAAGTATTATTGAAAATGTTTATTTTCAATTAATGTATCTGTCACCGTGATTGTAATTATGTCCGAGAAATGATCGACTGAATACATAAGCGGTGGTAGCTGATTGGTAGAGCATTCGCCTAGGGATCGGGAGGTCACCTGTTCGAATCCGGACAAAGTCATATCCATTTTTTTTTTAATTTTTGGTATTCTTTTTGTTCTTTCTAAAATTAGTTTAATATTTAATTACAATACAAAAAAACTGTTTAAAGTAGATAGTTATATTGATTTCGTTGAAATCATAATATGAAGTTAGATTATACAGGGTGTCCCGAAAAGAATGGTCATAAATTATACCACACATTCTGGGGTCAAAAATAGTTCGACTGGACCTAACTTACCTTGGTACAAATGTGCTCATAAAAAAAGTTACAGCCCTTTGAAGTTACAAAATGAAAATCGATTTTTTTCAATATATCGAAAACTATTGGAGAGTGTTTATTGAAAATGGACATGTGGCATTCTTATGGCAGGAACATCTTAAAACAAAATTATAGCGTAATTTGTCCACCCCATAAAAATTTTATGGGGGTTTGTTCCCTTAAACCCCCCCAAACTTTTGTGTACGTCCCAATTAATTCATTATTATGGTCTCATTAATTAAGTACAACGTTTTAAAGACTTTTTTGCCTCTTAGTATTTTTTCGATAAGCCAGTTTTTATCGAGATGCGGCTTCTTTTTTAATATGTCCACATAAAAATTTTATGGGGGTTTTGTTCCTTTAAACCCCTCAAATGTTTGGGTACGTTCCAATTAAACTATTATTGTAGTACCATTAGTTAAACACAGTGTCTTTAAAACTTTTTGTCTCCTAGTCTTTTTTTGATAAGTCACATTTTATCAAGATGTGGCTTCTTTTTCAAAATATACCTAAAAATGTAAGTTATAAATAAATTTTCAGATTATTAACATGTCTCTATAATCGTACATAACCATATACAAATATGTGGTGGATTCGACAAATATTCAAAATATCTCGATAAACACAAGCTTATCGAAAAAGTACTAAGAAGCAAAAAAGTTTTAAAAATATCGTGTTTAATTAATGGTGCCACAATAATAAGTTAATTGGAACGTACACAAAAGTTTGGGGGGGATTAAGGGAACAAAACCCCCATAAATTTTTTATGGGATACACAAATTTTACTTTAATTTTTTTTAAGATGTTGCTGCCATAAGAATGCCACATGCCCATTTTCAATAAAAAATCTCTAAGAGTTTTCGATATATGAAAAAAAATCGATTTTCATTTTGTAACTTCAAAGGGCTGTAACTTTTTTTGTGTGCAATATTGTATATAGGTAAGTGAGGTTCAATCAACCTGTTTTTGACTCCAGAATCCGTGGTATAATTTATGACCAATCTTTTCGGGACACCCTGTATAATAGAAGTATAACTTCTTACGTGCGTACAAAGTACACACACATTCTTTTTTTAGGTATGGCGACGAAAGTTGATTGTAACCAATTTTTAGGAATTCTGCCGCTGTCGTATATTTAAAAAGAGTGGTTAAAGTTTCTAGGAATGAATTGTCCGTTTCGCATAAATGAGCATGAATATTGTCAGGTCCTGGAGATTTGTTATTTTTGAGGGACCGTATTGCTTTTTCTACCTCTGAATTGAGAATGGAAGGACTGTTTTCGGTGATTTCAATTGAGTAATTATTAGACCGGTCTGAAGTAAGAGGTTTTTAACATATAGCTTCCATGTTTCTAGAATCTTTGTTGGTTCTGACAGAGTTCTGAGATCAAAATTCCGTTGGTGTCAAGTATGTCCGTTGCTGACCTATTGTATTTTCTTTTTCTTTTGTCATTTCGTGAGGATCAATATAGATTCAAAAAACGCAGAAAACAGGAATATAAAAATGAAGGGAAGTTTTATATCCACAGATTACAGTTCGATAATATCCATCCAACACATCAATTGCACTTATTATTTATATTTTTACATTTGTTACTCATGCTATGTTGCAGAAAATCTAGATCTGGAAAGCCTGTAGTGTTTTCATCATTAAAAAAAATAACTCAACAATTTTTATTGACGACGGTAATGCAAAACGTACGAAATTTTACCTTCAATCTTCTGATTCAATATCAAACATTGAACTATTTTTAAAATACAGGAACATATCTCACTACATAAAACAAATATACCGTGGCTGGGGTCAATTACGCCAAAGAATCATTCTAGTGTTCCCGTTTTCAGTTGTTTAACTAACAGTGCAGGTACATCGGTTTATACATTATCAAAGGAAATGTTTAATGGTGCACTGCGAATTAACGAGAGAGTGCTTTTGCATGTATGAGCACGACACGAGAGTGCGAAGAAGTTTTTGCCATCAATCATGATTAAATTTTTGTGATGGATCCCCAAAATGACTCAGTATAATAACCTATTGTGTGGCATTTGGTATTGTGTTTTGTATTGATCATTTAACTTATGTATACGAATTGTAGGAGTAGGAGTTCTTACTTAGTGCATTTGTAGACTGTAAAAGTAGGACAAAAGTCAATAATGAATTTAACGTTTCGTTTTAAATTGTTTGTTACTAAAGTTAAGTGGCTACTTAAAAATTATCATTATTTATGTCTGAGGATATTCAGGATACCATGTCTGAAGACAAGGAAGCAAAAACTGAATTAGACAATATAATATGTATATATATGAGGGCATAAAAACAAACTTACTATAACCACAATCCGGATTTTAACAAAAAATAGCAATAAATCATAAAGTAATGAAGAAATCTTTAAAATGATGAAAGAAAAAGACAATTTACGAATATGAATAAAAAATATACCAGGACAAACATCGAGAGGTAATAAAAAAAGCACAGTAAACACGGTTACTTGACATAATGTGAGGACATAATACAATATGAGGTTGAAGAAAACGATGATAATTTTAATCTTGTTCTTTATTCTTCTGAACAGGTAAAGTGCCTGTTAAAGCAAGAACAAAAAGGAAGAAAGACATGAAGAAACAAAAGAAAGAAAGAAAAAAGAACGCAGAACTGGCCATTTTCGATTCATTGTTACAGTTTTTTTGTTTGGAATTTATTCAACGCTATGATATTATTGTCCTCTACTCATGGCTGCATTTCGTTTTAGCTGTTGTCTTTGGGTGTCATTTAAGATTGTTCTTTCTATTCCCATTTGATGTCTAATATAGTCGTTTCTGATACGTTATAGTCTAGAGTCTAGATTCCAAAAAACCTTCTCCAAAAATCCATCTCAGTGGCTAGTAATTTAGCGTTGTACTTTTTGGTTAATTGCCAGATTTCAGCTTCATAGGTTAATACTGGTTTTAATATTGTGTTGTAAATTCTGTTCTTATATTTTTTTGACACAGTACTGAATTAAGAGCTCCTGTCACCTGTTTTCCCCTTTCTATCCTTTCTTTAATAGTATATATTCGTTTTGTTATGTACTCGGTAGTCATTAGTTTTATTCCCAGATATACATATTCATTCATACCACCTTCTCAAATGCCTCAAAAAAATATGGGCCTGCAAGTAAATGAGGAGAAAACTAAGATGAATGGCATCAACACCCAACAATAATGCCAGAAACATCGGTCACCAATTCACGGTTGATAACACTACCTTTGAAGTGGTGGACAAATTCACATACTTAGGCTCCCTGATCACCAAGGAGTAAGTCATGATGGAAGAAATCAAGCGAAGGATAATCCTAACAAACAAATGCTTTTTGGACTGAGTACACATATGAGAAGCAGAAACTTAAGCCAAAAAACAAATATAACCATATACAAAACCCTTATACAACCAGTGTTGACATGGTATGGATCGGAGACATGGACCATCTCCAAAGCAACGTAGATCAATCCTTATGTCACAACCTGTGGAAAGTAGAAATAGGGGTAGACCAAAACTCAGTCGGAAGGATGGTGTAGATGATGATGGTAAAAAAATAGGCGCAGCAAACTAGCAACAGTTGGCAGTGGATAGAACTGACTGACGTAGCACCATTGATGATGATCATATTCATTGCAGTTGCAATCGTCTCTCGTTTCTGGTTCAGGTTCTCCGTTTCTTCCCTTCCTACGCATAGATAATGGGTGCGTTCGGACGACCACAGCGGCTGACTGTCAGCACAAATCGGCTGAGTGGTTGTATCCAGCGCTGATAGGAAAAGCTTAGTAAATCTCTCAGCGGCTGACTTCCAGCGGTGTCGTCTGACAGCTATTGCTTACTCAGCTGTCCAGCCGCTGTGGTCGTCCGAACGCACCCATTGTTTTTATTTTGGTATTTACCTCCAGCCCAATTTTATATATTCCTTTTCTAATTTTTTCTAACAAGAATATTTACTCTGATAGGCTAGAATTATCACCTAAGTCAAATATACACTGTGAGTTCTTTATAAACCCCCGATACTTTAAAATTATTACAAATAACGTGGTTTTATTGACTAAAAAATAAACTACATTAATGTCATAATTTTTCAACCTGTCTAATGCCTTTTTCTCACATAAAAACTAGAACGATATTCAAATCTCGCTACTTAAAATATACAGTTATCAAAACTAGCACTTGTTAGTTCAATCAGAGCCGTGTCTTACAAAAATTATTGATCACGTCTTGCGCAATCAAGTTGACACGATTAACATTTTTTTAAGCAGCGATTATAACCGTACAAGTAGAAAACGAGTTTCCTTTAATCATCATTAGTGGTACAAGTTGCTTTCGCTCTTTTCAATCAATTTTATTTCTTTGTACTCTGGGCAAATTACGAAAAAAACAAGGAAAAGTTGTTTAGCAGTTATTTCATTGCTGGAATCGAATCTTAAGATTGCATATTAATATCGGTATGCAAAGTGTGCTATTTTTTTATAAACGAATTATATGTAACAGCACTGTAGGCCTCAGGGGCCCATGGCTCGAAATTTTACAACTGTCTTTCTCCAACTTACTGTGTCCAGGGCAGATGTCTTCCAATTTACAACGCCTGCTCTTTGTAGATCTTCTTTGGCTGCCTCCAGCCACTTTTTCTGTGGTCGACCCGTTCTTCTTCTTCCCTCACCTCCACCTCTTAACAATATACTCTTCGCTCATCGGTCCCTGACCTCCATTCGACATGTCCCAGCCAGCGAAGTCTTCTAGTTTTAACCATATGGCTGGTTACTGGCTTCCCAAACAGTTCTTAAACTTCCGTATTCGTCAGTTCTCTCCATTCTCTCCCACTTTCACACCACCGAAAATCTTCCTCAGCACGCTCCGTTCCCATCTATCTAATGCGTTTTCCTCTGCCTTATTCAGAAGCCAACACTCACTACTAGACAGTACTGTAGGATGTATCATCTTACTAAATAACCGTGATTTTGCTGCTCTTGAGATAAGACTACTTTTTAAAAATTTGCTCAATGCTCCAACCGTCCGCCTTCCCTTCGCAATTCTTTTTTTTATTTCTGGAACTTCATGCCCTTTCTCCGGCAGAGGCATACCCAAATTCTTTCACTTTGTCGAAACAATATTCTTTTCCATCATTATCTATTCTAATTTTCAAAACCTGTTCTTCATTTAGTGTATCGCCCATTTCCATAACTTTTGTTTTTTATTCGTTAATAGTCAGACCGTACTGTTTAGCTTTTCTTTCAAAAAGGTTAAATAATTTTAGCAGTTCTCTTTTTGTTCTTGTTACCAATACTATGTCGTCTGCATATGCAAGTACTTGAGTTCTTCTATCATGGATCGTACCTTGCGTTCTGATCCAGCCTTCCCTGAATATTGCCTCTAATACACAATTGAAAAGGACAGTTGACAGAGGATCTCTCTGCTTCAAACCCCTTCATACTGTAACGATCCGAAATAAGTATACCTTTAATTTAAGAATATTTATTCCTCTTTTAATTCACACCGATTACATGCATGACGTAATCATTATAATAAATGGTCACCGCGAGAAAACTTTTTAAATTCAATTTTCAAACGCAACAAATTCCATAACGAAAGTCATCTTTCTGATAATCCACCGACTAACTGTCACTGTCTAATAAATCATTTTAAAATTTACTTGTGCATACAATCTGGTTTCACACAATAATTTTGGTTTTGGAATGTGAAAAAGTCACAAAAAGTCCTGACTTTTTGGCCAGATTTTGCGAGGTAGCGTATTTTGTTAGGACGCTCTCGTTTTGATATGCCGTTAATTTGAGACCAATTCAATTTGAGACCGTCTAGTTTGAGGCCTGTACGAATTAAGTCAACCATATTTTGATTATTTTACATTTGCTTATCCTGTTGCTGAATTTCCACTACATACCCATTTGGAAAACTAAAGTAATAAATTTTATTTTAATATTTCTCATCGATTCGGAATGTGACGACAGAATCCAGCTTATTTCCTGTTTTTTTTTTGAAAATTGGATATTTAGTTTCTAAAGAATTTTGTTAAGAATACTCTGAATAATATTTTATTATTTCTTAATTGTGAAGACTAAGAAAGCTTTCCGGCGTCCAAAAATAAGTTAATTACATAGTAAATAATAATAATATCTTTTTTGGTTTGATAAAATTATAATTTTTTTTGTTATTTAATTGAAAGATAAATATACCATACTCTTAACGTTATTACCGTTGTTCAATATTCCTAGTTTTTTTTATACTTAATTCTAATCCAGGTGATGAGTTGTATCTAGATGATACGGTAAAGGTAGGTAACCTCCTAATAAATATTTCATATATTGTTTTTTTTAGTGTAATCTGACTATGTATACATGTTTGTTGTGTGTGGTTTCCATGTTTCTCCTAGGTTAGCTGAAAGATATGGTGGCGCCCGCTGATGATTGGAAAATAAGACCTGACACCGATCGTTGTACTAATATATTTTTTTTATTTGCTTTTCATAGTTTGATCTGATAAACAGCATCACATCTCCAATAACATCCATACGAATCCTTCCCTATAATCTCTGAGACTAGAGCTATAGTCGGTTCGCTAAACTCAGACGCAACTGGCTAGATATTTTAGTCGATAATTTTTTTGTTTTTTGCCAATTTTGCAAAAATTGGCAAAATTGCTAACTATTTAGTGATTATTAACTATTTAGTAATTATTTTTTGCCAATTTTACTAAAATTGGCAAAATTACCGACTAAAATATCTAGAAAGTTGCGTCTGAGTTTAGCGAACAGACTATACCGTGGTATTTATATGTGTTAGCTTCCTGCAGTGTGTTTCTCATTTTTTTATCATTGTATTTGAGTGAAATCTCACCATTCTATGAATCGATACTCCAGTGTTGCTACAATACTTTGAATTTTCTGAGAGGCTACCCTTCAATGCCACTAGATTTTCTGTTCTCTCCAGTGTCACTTTCACTACAACTTTTGCTACTTTTGTAGTTTACCTAACTTCTCCGGTATCCCGATTAACCGAAGTGCATGATAAAGACGTTTCCTTACGACTGTAGCATATGCTTGCTTGAAGTCTATAAACAGTAGCTTCATGCTTAGTTGTTGTTCGAAGGTACTGCTCTGTAACATCTTTAGTACGAAAATCTGATCGATGGTAGGTCTTTCTTTTTTAAAAGCACCTTTATATTCCCCTACCTGCACACTAACATAAGTATCTGTTTAATTTTTCTCTTATATCCTTGGCGAAGATTCTATAAATTACATCAAGCAAAGCGATATCTCTGTAGCTTTCACACTGACATTGATCTCTTTTTTTAATATCGGACATATTATTGCGTAACTCCATTGTTTCGGCATTTCTTCCTGATCCCATATCATCTTTAGTAGGCTACATATTATATTTTCTAGTATTTTACTCCCATGCTTAATCATCTCGCCAGGGATGTCGTTGATACCCGCACTTTTATTCTTTATGCTTCTTAAACTTTCCATTATTTCCTGATCTGTGGGAGGCACCACTACATCCTCTTGGTTATAGTTTTCTTGTATCACTTCCATCTGGACCTCGTCCTTACCTTCCTGCATCTCATTCAGTAGTTCCTCAAAATGTTCCCTCCATCTACCCAGTTTTCCCTCCTTGTTGCCTATTAGGTGCCCCTCTTTGCTCCTGTAAAATTTTTGTCCTCTTGAATACTGTTCTTTACTTTTTTTTTGCTTCTTGTTTCAAATTACTAATGTTCTTGTTGATATTGTGTTGTTCAATATCTCCGAGCTTTTTATAGTCCATTAAAATGTTACATTTAGGTTGCATTTCTTAGAGGAGTCAATTTTTTTTAATGTGTAGCGGGGTTCAGTATAAGCTTAAGTTCAAGTTTTTGGGGTCGCCACCCTTGTCCCCCGGCCGCCATATTGGAAAAAGTGGTGCAAAGGGCTTTCGCGATGTATCTGCTAAACTAGCAATCATACAGAAAATTTAATTACACATAAAATGTACCAAATTAATTTTTCTACAATTTTATATTTATTACTTTTTATCGTCAAGTGACCAACAAAAAAGTTATAAATAAAAATATGAGAAAATTTTGTAAGAAGTTTTCTTTTGGAGGTTATAACTAAAGACTGGATTATATGCAAAATGCATATGCATATATATGCTGCATATTTCTCATGTTTTTCATAAATGCATATGCCTTGCATATTTGGAGATTTAAGAGCATATAAATGCATATTTTGATGGGAATTTACTCTACCCCATTTAAAAATAAGGTATATATTAGTAACATCAACATCCATTAAAATAAAATGTGAAAGTAAATATTTTGCTGTTAAGCTCCTTTGTTGTTGTACCCATAAACATAATGGGCGTTATTTATAGCTGCAGGTATCATTATCCGGATATTTAAGATTTATAGACTTCTCAGAATTTACAAATTACCTAAGTAAATACCGATTATATTTTGAATAACATTACAAATATTACCTGTACTTTCTGCTGGTGTCGGCCAACTATGAATTATTCTGGGAAAACCAACCAAAACGAAATTTTAAGGCAGCGTTGCCAATTTAGCTTATTTTATGCTAGATTTGGCATATTTTTGTGTTGTTTAGCTTATTTATTTCTTGTTTAGCATATAGCATATTTTCTAGCATATTAAATAATATAAAAATTATTTAGTAAAAATCGAAAATCTTCTAATTCAGAACAAATTTTTATGTTGGCCTTACAATTACTAAAACAACTTAGGAACTCTCTCACAGGAACTTGAAACTGATATCAGTGAGTCAAATCTGATTCCTAACAAAAAATGTTTAACCATTCACACATACACACCTACATCAGCAAATCCCTTCGCCTTCAATAATGTTTATATTAGTACTTATGTCTGTGGACCATGAGATTACTATTAACTACAGGATCATGTTTCAGCATTTTTTAAAACAAATAATTTATCTGTACTGGGTTATGCTTGCTATAGGGATTTTTTATTAGTTGATAATGGAATACCTACTGTTGAACTGATCATTCCATCATTCTTGTGAGGTTTGGCAAATACTATATTGGTCGAGTTGGCAACACTGTTTTAAGGGTAGGATAGATTATTTTATTTTATGAATGGTTAGTCTTAAATCAATCGCCGATTATTCAACTTTTGTGATTGCAAGTTATTGACTATACTGTGTAAAAAAATCATTTTATTATTATTGTGAAAATGCCTAAAGTAGCAAGGGAAAAATCAAGTCTTCTCAGAAGTTGGATTGGAAGTAACAATCATCTAAAAGTTATCGACAGTGAAAGTATGTTTTGCACCATTTGTGATAAAAAGGTAAGTTCTCCACTTCAATAGATTTTTAAACTTATCAAACTTCTTTGCACATCTATGTGTCTGTCTATTCTAAAATGACAAACCGTCCCATTTCTTCAAAAACTGTTTTTTAAAGTTCGCAACGGTTTGGCTTATACAGAGCGAGGTGTTGAGAGTGGCCCACCCTGTATACTACGGTACACTGACTGTACTTTATTGTTTGACGATTTCAATTTCACTTTGAGAAATAAAAAAAAATTGGGGGAGGTTTAAAAAGTTTGATCATTTTAATGTAGGTATCTATTTACGAAAACATCTAAAACATCATTATCATTATATTCCAGATTCCATGTCAAAAGAAATTCCAAGTAGTTCAACACATAAAAACTTCACTTCACCAAACTAAGCTATCAAAAAATGATAATAAACCTCGCCAGCAGATTCTACAGAACAGTTTGCAGATTCAGAATACGTCAGTTGGGCAAGAAACCTTTGCAAAGGATTTATGCCATTTTTTTTTGAACTGCAATATCCCTCTGCACAAGTTAGAACATAAATCGTGTCAAAACTTTTTAAAAACTTATTGCAAGATTAAAGATAAACCAGCTCAAATACCAAGTTCTTCAACTCTTCGGAAAAAATATGTCAGTGCATGTTACAAAGATGTGATGACGAGTATTAAAAATCAGTTAAAAGCCGATTATCTTTGGATTTCCGTCGACGAAACAACGGATACAAAGGGTCGACAAATTGCGAATCTAATTGTTGGAGTTCTTAACGACTCTGGCGATTTTAAAAACTCATACTTAATTAGTGTAAAATGTTTGGAAAAAACAAACTATGCTACAATAGCTAGATTTGTTAACGAATCCCTAACAAATTTTTTTTTACCTGATCAAGTACCATTTGAAAAAATATTATTAATGCTTAGTGATGCCGCCTCATATATGATGAAAGCTGCATCCAATCTTAAAATCTTTTTCCCTAATTTAATTCACTGTACATGTTTGGCGCACGGCCTAAACAGAGTTGCAGAGAAAGTTAGAATTGAATTTCCCAATGTAAACACCTTAATAAATAATGTAAAAAAAGTATTTCTGAAAGCACCACTACGTGTACAGGTATATAGGGAGATGCTTCCCGATATTCCTTTACCACCAGAACCAGTATTAACCAGATGGGGAACTTGGCTTAAAAGTGCTATATTTTTATCTGAACACTACGACGACATCAAAAGCGTTATTTCAAGTTTTGATCCGACTTGTACCGCTATTGATAACTGTCAAAATATTTTTAAAGAAAAGTCTATTAAAAATCAATTGTTGTATATAAAATCGAATTTCGATATCATTGAAAGTTCAATTACAAAATTAGAGGCTCAAAATTTATGTCTTCACAATAGTATGTCTATTGTTGATTCGGTTAAACAGAAAATAACAAATCTGAATGGGGAAATTGGAGTAAAAATTAAAGATAAACTTGATGACGTTTTAAACAAAAATGAGGGTTTCACTTTATTGCGTTCAATAAATAATATAATCAATTTTGGAAACTTCGATGAAAATATTAATATGGATCCGTCTCTAATAGCAAAGTTTAAATATGCCCCAATTACATCTTGTGACGTTGAGAGATCTTTTTCTGCCTATAAACAAATATTAACAGATAGAAGACATAATATTAGTTTAGAAAATATGAATCAATATATGATTATTTATTGTAACAATAAAAATATGTAAATTTGTTTTATTGTACTCTTTTTATAATATTAGTTTAGAAAATATGAATCAATATTGTAACAATAAAAATATGTACATTTATTTTATTGTACTCTTATTTATCTTGTGGTCAAAATAAAATATTTTGCCGTTTTATTTGTCACAAAACCTGAAGTTAAAAAAATATATTAAGAAATAATAATACAATTTGGTTTAAATTCAAACCTATTTATTTATTTTTATTATTTTTTATTTATTTATGTATTTAACGTAAACCATAAAATTATTCATATAAAAATAAGTGCATATATAAATGCATATTTGCATGTTAATTGTGCATATTCAGCTTGTTTTAAAATGCATATTGCATGCATATTTTAGACATTTTTTAGTGCATATTTTCCAGTCTCTAGTTATAACTTTCTTTCCGTTCATTTCACAATAAAATAACATCATAGCGATTTTGTAGACGATTTTTCAATGAACAATTTTCGCTATAAAGTTGTTTAATTTTATACATTATCTAGGTTTTACAGCGCTCCAATCTTGACTAGATTCTCGAATTCTCATAGGAATACAATAAAAAAAAATACTTTTCTATCTATATATTAGTCGAGCGGCAGCAATCGTTATGCCGACCACGAAAATCAAATTTAAGATGAAGGACCAATTTTGGTCTATTTTTATGTTTTCGAGGTCGCTGAATCCGAATATGAAGTTTATTTTTATCTTGATTTGGTGGAACATGTTCAAAAATCAAATTTTATACAAAAATGCCGAAAATCAATTTTGATGATTTTTCAAATTTACCTCGCTGTATCTTTGGTCGCTGTAAATATTTCCTTTTGAAAATTTTACTGTTTAATCTCTGAAGTATGTAGATAACAATGGGATTTGTCCTAAATATTTAAACACATGAAAAAAGGAGTTGTTAGTTTTTAAACATTTTGTCATCATATTTCGTTAGTTTCATGTTTACTTAAAAAGTTGAGTGACAAACTTTTTAGTTTATAATTTTAACCAACACTAAAACAAACAACAATAAAACATAATTCATGAAGACGTTTTTTGGAAAATTTTAAGTCAAAATATACAATAGGAAAAAAGTTATGATACTTCATAAACAAGCTACACACCCCGAAAAACGCTTATATCTTGAGATCCTGACCACGGTGTGGTGAAAGGCTAATTTTGATCATACTTTATTATTTTGATAATAAAAATTCGTTTTTTGCTCTTAAGGATTTTGCAATATGCGGTTGCGTCATTCTTCTTCTGAATCGGCGAATTTGTCCTCAAACAACTTCTTGGGCCGTTTCTATATATGCTTAGGGTTATAAGTTTTATAGTGGGGAGAAAGGTCAAAAACAGAATAATAATAGCATAGGAATGTTAAAATCATAATAAATTTTATGAATAAAGAATACATAGATAGAAAAGTAAGCCTAACTTTTGTTTTTATTATATCCCTATGAGCATTCGAGAATCTGGTCAAGTTTGGAGCGCTGTAAAACCTATATAAATAAATAGAATTAAACAAATTTATAGTGGAAATTATTCGCTGAAAAACCCTCTACAAAATTGCTATAATGTTATTTTATATTAAAATGAACTGAAAAAAAGTTATAACTTAAAAAAGGAATCTTGTTTTTACATATTGTCAATTTCAATAAAATTTTTACATATTTTTGTTAATATCTTTTTTGTTGGTCACTTGACGATAAAAAGTAATAGATTATAGAAAATTTACTTTTCCACATTTTACGTTTAATTAGATTTTCCGTAGGGTTGGTGGTTTACGAGATATAGCGCGAAACCCCTTTGCACACCATTTCCAAGATAGCGGTCGGGGGACAAGGGTGGCGACCCCAAAAACTTGAACTTAAGCTTCTACTGATCTCCCCTACACATTATAGAAATAAAATTGACTCCTCCAACAAATGCAAGGTCTGGCTTAAAAAATGTAACATTTTAATGGAGTATTACTCATGTGTTCTCTCTTTTTATATCTACAAATTCCTTTTGTGGTTCTTTTTTCTTCTTCATATTTCTTTCTATTTTTCCTACTTGGCTCATCTATCATTCTTTGCCGTGCCTGATTCCTTTTTGCCAAAGTTTTTCTATAGTCATCATGGAACCATTGTTTTTCCTGTTTTCTTCTTATTTGTCCCAGTTGTTTACTTGCTGATTCCTTCAAGGATTCCTCGATTTTTGTCCACTCCGTTTCTATATGATCGGGTTACTGCCCACCTCTAAGCTTATCAGTAATTTCTGCTTCAAAGTTCTTTGCAATATCCTCGTTGTTCAATTTGGCAACAAGATACTACAGCAAAAAAACAACTCCTAAGCAACTTTTCCCAAAAATGGTATTTTTTTTTCGATAACTTGCTCAGACTATTTATTAATCACCATTAGTGGTACAAGTTGCTTTCGCTCTTTTCAATCAATTTTATTTCTTTGATAATGATAGAATATTCCAATAAAACATTGCCGGTTATTTCCAAGCGATTTGCTCCGCCTCGGTTATGTCTTAATGCCATTATTCTCCGGCGAAAGCGTTTAAATGAAAGTGATTTTAACGGAAAAAATATCGTAAAGTTGGTTTATCTGCTTTTATTACATGCATCGGTATTGCAGAACACCAATAAAAGCTTATCAATCGACTATGCTTTCAATTAAAAACTGTTCTTTAATTAAAAACGTAATGAAAGTCATTCTTTTCTCGACCAGTTTTATCAAGATTTGTATAATTAACATCAATGTTGTACGATTTTTGAAAGAGCAGGTTTAAAAGTAGGATTTGCGCAGAAAAGGTACTAAAAATATCAAGTATCATCAGATGTTTCGAATCGATAATTTTTTTTTATTCTGGCCTTGGTTTAGAACTTTTAGCCACGTAATTATGTACAATATAAAATTATTATTAGTATACACTTAAAAATAAAAATGATAAAAAATAAAGCCTACAAATAACAATGTCTACTTACTATGTTCATAAATACAACTATGCTAATTTTTTTTCTTCACTACGATAGGAACTAAATCCGATTCAACCTGTCGGAGATTTAGAACCTCTTAGTGATTTTTTTTAATATATATTTTTTATTTATTTTTATTTTTTTATTTTTTTTATATATATTTTTATTTATTATTTTTTTTAATATTTTTTTTATTTTTTTTAAATATTTTTTTATATTATTTTTTTTTTATGTTTTTTTATGTAATTTTTTTTCGAACATACATAGGTTACAAAATAATATAATTAATTACAGGAAATATCTCATTCATACATAATACAAAGGAAATACCTGTCCATTCAAACGATTAGTTTTACATTCACACCTTTAATTTAATTTTTTGAAGAAATATCATAATTAGTTTAAAAATTTTTATGTCTTCTTCACTTAGTAGTACATTTAAGTCTAGGGGAGTACTTAAACCTGCTTTCAGCAATTCTTGTAGCAGCCTACTTGTATTGCGATGTAAGGGACAGTTAAAAAATATGTGATTTAGATTAGCTATGCTAGTTCCACAGTCACATCTGCCTGTTGGGAGAACTCCGATTTTATGTAGATGCTTCGGAAAACATCCATGATCTACTTTTAATCTTAGGATGGTCGACACTATATTTCTACTTAGTGCAACAACTTTGTAAAATTGGTTAACAGCTACTGTTGGTTGTAATTTAAACAAATTAGTGCCTGTCCTTTCACCGAACTGAATCCAACGTCTATCCCATTTACATTTAACATGCTGTTTAACATATGCAACAAGATCACATGTGTTATTCTTCAATCAATATATGAGGGTGCTTTAGTGGATTTTTAGCTATTGAATCCGCAATACTATTACCCAATATGTCTGAATGTCCCTCAACCCACACAAATTTAACACTATATGTTGAAGCTGATAATTTTAGTAATTGTTGCAATATTTTTAATATAAATATATTGCTGTTAATTGTGACTTTAAAGTTTTGTAATGCATTTAATACTGATAGTGAATCACTGCACACGACAATTTTGTTCTAGATTCTAGATAAAATAAAATAAAATGTTTTGATAAAGATGTTGCACTACTTAGTGGCACATAAGACCAGTTTTGATGTATGTATGACGGTCTGTATTTAATATTTAATGCAGTATTGATGGAAATTCAGTACAAGCGACAAATTTTCAGTGTAGAATGGAGATTGAATTTATTGATTTCCGTAAATCTTGCTTAACCGTTGGATAAACGTGAACAATCGGTCCTGATTAATTTTAAGTGCCAGACCACCCAAATATCAACAGTTTTCCATAATTAGGTATTATAATCCACTAAACGTATTTATTTCATAACTATCTTTACTATTTTCCATACATCAAAGACACAAAAATACCGATTAATCATATTATGATTTAAATTACTGTACTTTCGTGACGTAATCGCGGGCTTAATGTTCATTGGTTAGTCGCAGTAGGCAACCGTAGTAGATGTCTAAGAACCGTGACCAATCCCAACGTTCACAATGACATATTGATATATGACAGGTGACGTTGAGTTGTTTTGAAATATTTGTCAGTACAAAATTTAATGTTGATATTTTGTATAAAATAGACCCTATGCTAAAAGAGCGTTTTATAAATAGTTGAAACATATTTTCAACAGGTAGGTTAATATTTGGTAAAATGATTTATTCATACATTTTGTACATTTCTTTTGTATAATCCTTTAACTTTAGACTATTTCCTGTGGGGTCACTTAAAAAACATCGTGTATAACACAAAACCTGTGAATATTCAGGAATTAAAAGATATAGGTAGTCAGGCTTTCTCAGTCAGGACACTCAGAGATTAAGAAGTCAGGGATGGTGCAAAATGTATTGCAAAAAATCGCATGGCTTGTTGTATTGAAGAATGTGCTGTTATCGCCTTTACTGGTTTTTGAAAATTCATAATTTTTCTACTACTCTAATATTGACATACAAAGGCAAAAAATATAAATGGTGTTGCATTTGAAATAAGAAATTTTATTAGATTTACAGAAAAACGGAAGATCTGACAACAACCTGTTCCAAAACTAACTCTGTATATTCAATTACTACCCAATATAGTCCAGAGAAATAAGGATTTTCTTAGGACACTCAAATATCCAAGTAGCTGACTACCTTTTTAGTTCTTGTAGACCTATAGAAAGAAAACCTACCTGTTACCTTCCTAGAGTTTGCGTCCGTTTTTTAACTATTAACAATTTAGTGTAAAAAACGCGACTTTTTCGATTTTTGTCACTCCCTTAAAAAGCTAAATAGTTGACATAAAATTACAATATTTGATTTTTTAGAACATTGAAAAAGGTTCAAACTGAACAAACAAAACAAAACTGAAACAAAATTCTAAAACAAATGAAAATGTAAATTTATTAATAACTTTTACTAAATTTAACTTTACCAAAACAAACTTTAGGGTTTCACCTAAAGTTGTGTATTGGTGTACTTAACAAACCCTCTGAATTTGACACCGATCCATTAATAATTAGTTTAAAAGTTAATCTATTTGTTTATCCCAAAGACCGTTGCTTTGCAATAACATAAGATAGAAAATAATAAAGATATAACAATTTTCCCTATGCCAAATGAAAGTAGAAGAGCGATACTATCAAAATGTATTAAAAAAAGATAAAAAATATTTAATAGTCAAAATAGTCAAAAATCCTATGTTTGAAATTTTGTAGTTTATAAACATTTAGAATAACTTTAAAAATATTGTCCGTAGAAAAAATCTTTTTATACATTCGAAAAGCTAGTATTTTAACACGAATTTTCAAATAAACAAAATTTAGCCTAAATTCATTTGGGCCAAAGTTAGTGATGTATGTTTTTTAATTCACAGCTAATTTGTTTATAATAATTAAGGAATCTCATTTGTTCTATTTTAACGAATGGGATTTGTATTTTGTGTTAAAAAATTTTCACAAGCATTGTGACTACTAGGGTTACTAGGGGAATTGTGGTTACTAGGGGAAACCTACAAATCCACAGAATTCAAAGATCGAAAAAGCAATTTCAAACTAATACAATTTTCTGTATCTCCGAATCTACTCAATGGATTTTGGTCTTTCTTTTCCTTTTATTTGTATGCACTTTTTGTGCATATTACAAATATGCAATTTGTTTATAAATTTATGAATTAATAAACAGTATAATTTGTTTAACAATTCTTGAAAAAATAATTTTTTTTCAAAAATCTTTTTTTTTAATTATAGTATCATTAATGATCATAAAAAGTTAATGTACACTTTAATAAATAAATTATTTTTATTAAATAATTATTTATTAAAGATAATTTATTTATTAAAGTATACCTTAACTTTTTTGATGATCATTAATATTAATGATACTATGATTTAAAAAATAGATTTTTGGAAAAAAAAATATTTTTTCAAGAATTGTCTAAACAAATTATGACTGTTTATTAATTAATAAATTTATAAACAAATTGCATATTTGTAATCTGCACAAAAAGTACATACAAATAAAAACAAAGACAGATCAAAATTCATTGGGTACTTCCCGAGATATAGAAAAAAATTATAGTAGTTTTAAGTTGCATTTTTAGTTTTTGGACTAATGCATTTGTCGGCTCCCAGCTCCACCTTCACTTACCACGACTGGTCACCAATTGAACTACATTTTTAAAAACTAAGTAGTGTAAAATACCAGCTTTTCGAATATGTAAAAGGATTTTTTCTACGGTCAATATATTTAAAGTTATTCCAAATGCTTATTTACTACCAAATTTTAAAAATTTGGCATTAGGATTTTTGACTTTGCCATTATATTAGATCATTTTTTTATCATTTTATAATACATTTTGATATTATCACTTTTCTACTTTCATTTGGCATACGCAGAATTGTCATATTGTCATAATTTTCTGTCGTATGTTTATAATTTATATTATTGTGTGATAAATGTTTTTAATTTAGTCACAAGACTGTACCCTGTATAAAATAATTCAAATTTCAGGGTGGTAACCTTTTTATTTTCGTCTTAAATTGCTTCATTCCGAAAGTAACACTAAAAATGTCGTGCTATTTTCTTCTTAATTCCTTTTAACCTATTTTTATACTTTTTTCGATAAGTTCTGACGCCGCGACTGCAGCAATGACGTCAGTCAACACTATACAATGACGTATTTGTATTTATAACCTACCGACATAAAATAGAAACGAGCCTCTTAAATGTCATCAATTATGGCCCTTCCGACACCGGCGCAACTAAAATAGTTTTTAGTACGGAGGATTTGTCTCTTAAAATACTTATTTTATGCCTTTAATCATTATTACATAAAGTTATAGGAGCAACGGAATGGACACTAACGCTTCGGAAACTAACCACTATTATAAAATAGACTTCTTAGTTGACGTTTCGACAATATTTAAAGCTGGGGTCCAACGGAACGTGCCGTGGCACGCCAAGAGGAATAGAAAATATGTAATAGAAAAAGATAAAAACTAAAGATGGGTATTAACGTAACGTGAAATAGCGTTATTTCCCTCAAAATTTGTGATTTACGATTCTAGGGCTACCACCGAACTCTCTATTTATATTCGGCGTGGAGTCCCCCATCGTTTGTCGGTAAATGAATAAGGTTCAAAGGAAGTCAGAAGCTGATACATATCTTTTCAGCCATAGATATAATAAAGGGTAGACCAGGCAAGGTATGGGCTACTCTATGCATCGAGGTGTAACGACAATATTGCAGTGGCGCACCTAGAATTTTCCTTTGGGTGGGGTTGGATTAGGTACCAACATTTTTTTTGTATTGTTTGTGAAAGACAAGTTACACTATCCTATAGGCAAGGAAATAGCTTCAGAACAACATTAGGAAATAAAGCATTACACTTCTAACCTTTTTAAAGTAAGACGGATCGTTATGAAACCTTTTGCTTTCAATTCGGGAGAGTTTGAGAAAAATTCTCGAACACTTGGCATGAGGGACAAATGAAAATTGCATTGTTGTAAGCGGAAAATTCATTTTCCAAAGTGCTTCTCAAAGTGTCCAAAAAATAAAAATTCACAACTGGGAAAATACCTAATCATGGAAATAAGTACAATTTTCATACACGTGAGTTTTGAGGTCGCTGAACAGGAATATGGGTTCGGCAAAGCTGTAAGAAGTACCTGGTGCCCGGTATCCCGGTAGGCACGTCGTCTCCTGAAGTTTTATGGAAATTCATTTTATGAAAATCGTTGAAACTTGTTTTTCTGGGGTTATTGAGGTCGATGAAAACGAATATGGCTTCGGCGAGGCTGTATTAGGTACCTGGTGCCCGGTATCTATGTCACCACCTGGAGTTTCATGAAAATTCGTTATGAAAATAGTTGAAATTTATTATCTTGAGATTTTCGAGGCCGCTGAACACGAATATTGCATGGAAGATGCTGAACGAGGTACCTGGTGCCCGGTATCTACGTCGTTTCTTGGAGTTTTATGGAAATTCGTTATGAAATTCAACAGTGAGTGACAATAACAGCAAGTTATTTTAATTCAGAGCGCAAATTATGAGAAAAAAAATAATTTGAAATTTTTTTTCAGCGTCAATAATATTTTTTTAGATATAAAGATGCCAGAACCTCGAGTATATGATTAAAACTGCCAGTTGCCTTAAACCCCCCGGAATAACAAATTTCAACAAATTTTATTACGAATTTTCATAACATTCCCGGAGACGACGTAGATACAGCGCACCAGGTACCTCGTACAGCATCTTCGTTGCACGATTCGTGTTCAGCGATATCAAATACCCAAGATAATAAATTTCAACTATTTTTATCACAAATTTCCACAAAGCTACAGGAGATGACGTAGAAACCGGGCATCAGGTACCTCGTACAGCATCGCCGAAGTGTTCAGCGACCTCGACCAAAAACCTAGGGATAGCAAGTTTCAACGATTTTCATAATAAATTTCCATAAAACTCCAGGAGTCGACATGTATACTGGGATACCAGGCACCAGGTACCTCTTACAGCTTCGCCGACCCCATATTCCTGTTCAGCGACCTCAAAAACCCCCGAATATGAAAATTTAACTCATTTGCATGATTACTTTCCGAGTTGTGAATTTTTATTTTGTGAACACTTTGAGATGCACTTTGGAAAATGCATTTTCCGCATACAAGAATGCAATTTGCCTTTGTCCCTCATGCCAAGTGTTCAAGAATTTTTCTGAAGCTCTGTCGAATCGAATGCAGAAGGTTTCATAACGATCGGTCTTACTTTAAAAAAGTTAGATGTTTTAGAAGAAAAGTTAGGCGATTTTAGTGCTTTATTTTCTCGCCTACTACTATTTTTTATATGCTCTGGGAGGGGTTTTAACCCCCAAAACCCCCCCTTGGGTGCGCCACTGCAATATTGAAACATGAATGGGAAATAGAATTTGACACGATGTTAATATGTCATATAAGGATCTGACGTGTTACACAATTTGGAGAACATGTCCACGGTTGCTCAGAACCGGAAGAGATATGGGAGGTTCTTAACAATATGTTATTAATATACTCTTATTAGCTTAGAAATAAAAAAATAGAAAAATCAAAATAAGAATATCAAATAAAAAGAAATAAAATATTGGGCGCCACTGGTTACCTTATGGGAACCAAAAAAATTCAAAAATAGAAAAAATATTAAAAGAAAAGATAGCTAACTCAAAAATTAAACAAAAAAACATAGTCAATATAAAATATACAAAATACTTTATTAAATGAAAGAAAATATGGCGTGACTTACCTTATCTATGACTTTACTTAGAAAATTCTTTGTTGTACTTACGAAACAAGAGAGAAGGAAAAGAGAAATAATAAAATTGTATTTTGCAAATCAAACATTATTTATTATTGAAACAAAATGAAATTAAATCTGTGATCTCTTACGGTGTTACAAATAGAGATCGTGATTACCAAAAAAATTAAAAGTTTTACATAGAAAAAATAATACCTTGTACATCATAGTCCTGTATCTTCTTGGTTGGTTTTAAGTCCAAGGCACAGTTCACTCCACTAAATGTCACTTTACATATGAATAGATACAACAACAGTACATCATGTTACTCCCATAGTTCATAGAAAAGTTCAGCATGGAATTTATTTTTCAAAACAAATCTGCACTACTCGAACTATTAAAAAAAAATTTTTTTTCTAGTTTATTAAACGGGATCAAAAAATACTAAAATAAAAGCAACTCTGTGCTTTAACTAGGATGTTGAAACTAGTAACATAAAAGAAAACTCCTAACTCCTGCTTGCATGTAAGAAAAATTATACCAATAGTGTTATGATGAAATCGACATCCGCCTAAAAGTAGCGAGAATGCCGGAGTCCACGCTGTAAACCGCCATGTATGCCGGGCTGAGCTGAGCTACCACTTGCAACTACATTTTAAACTTCACTATACTCAAACTAAACTGGAACCTACCTCCTGACGGCTCAAACTAGACTTGACTTCTTGACGGCTCTAACGTAACTGACTGTCCTCGTCCCAATTCAAGACAAGATTCCTAAACCAAACGCAGAAATTTACACTCCCATTCTAGCAATCATCAGATAGTTTATCCAATAAAACGAAACCAAAAATTTCTTCTGCCAATAAAATAGCTAGGGTATGTTCCTATGAACATCCCTATTATATCAACATCCTAGCTCTAAAATAAATAAAAATCAGTAAGATATAAACAATTTGAGGCAGTTACGATATCTACGTCAAATTCCTGAGAAGAGTTAGATAAACAACACAATATCCGACAATCGATCCAATTCCACGCGATACACGGTACAATTCCTGAAACGGATTTTGCATATAGGGTGGAACAAGAATAATACTAGGGTTCCGAAAACGTTAGTGACTTTCGTACCGTTACAATATCAATGGACAATATTCACTTTAAGTGGTCCAGCCATCTTTATCTGTAACATGCGTGGGATCTCTTTGTAAAAAGATATAGACAGACCACCGATCGACTGCCCTCGCGTTACGCTATTTTGGGCAGTATACCTTGTCTATCCTGAATATGTCTATGCTTTCAACTCAATTAGGGACTGGTAAGGTTAATGCGGTGGTAATTTTACTATGGATTGACAAAACCATAAAATGGATTGGAGCAAACCGATACCTCCATATATTCTTCTTAGGATTTTCCACTAGAAACGTTTGAGGAGTTCTTGGTACTTCTGTGTAAGTGACCACACGTTTCTTCTCTATATTTCTTCCATTTTCTGACTTTTATCTTATCGATGTATATTGATCTGTTTCTGTACCTTTTTCTGTAACTTCCGATGCCTTCTTTATCATTTATGTGTGTTAGGGGGGGGGGTATGGTTTGAAATATTTAATTTTTTTTATTATTTGAAATAAAAGTGCATATTTTCAAGAATACTCTCTGAAAATTTCAAAATAATCGGAGTAAAATTACCAGAGATACAGCGTGTTGAATATCTCTACCTTCGACTCGCTTTGCCGCGACTTCGCGCCAGCACGCTTGAGCGTAGTGAGAAACGTTAAACAACTGTTCGCCTTCTCTTTTGTAGATTACTCCTCGATTCAAAAAACATATTCCAATGTGCATCACTTTACGATTTGGCAAACAAATAAGAAGATGAAGATGCAGTTGTCAAAACTTTAAACGCATTTTTCTCAAAACTACTTTTTCAAATGCGGTGGACATTGTAACTGAAAAACTACTCGGCCGATCTACCTGATATTTTGCACAGAGTTTCTTGAGACATTTCATGAGGTAACAACGTCGAGATATTTTTCTTTTTTTGCTTATCTTTTCTTCAACAATAATAAATCTGTTGATTTTCACAAAATTTTTACCAAAAATTTCATTTTTTTGATTTCTGAGTGATACCAAAAATTCAAAAATCATTAAAAATAAAAAACTCGACGTTGTGACCTCGTGAAACTCATAATCTAATTAAATCTTTTTGAATTTTTTGTTTTGTATGATCTAGTGACGAGTTCTGATGTCCACCGCAAAATCCATTTTTTTTGTGAGCTGCCTGTCAAAATTTGTCACCAATAGCTTACTTTTCAATATTTTGGATTGAATTTTTTTCTAAATATTCTTTGAATTGTACTTAATATGTTTATTTAATTTAAAAATAAAATAATTGTACCATAGCTTCGAAAAAGATTCACAAAAATGTGCTTGATATGTTAATTTCAAACCATAACCCCTTCCCACCCCCCTTAAAAGACTCATGTAATTCTCGTAGTCTTTCTATTTCACATCTTTTATAACTCAACCAATTTTCTTTTGCATTTCTCAGTTTATTTACATTTGAAGCTATCTTTTTGTCTGCCATTAATATTTCGTTTTACACGTGGTTTTAAGTTGTTCCACTTACTTTGCGTTCTGATTTATCCTGTTATGAGTTGTAGTTATTAGTATTTCTTCATACACCCTTTTTTCTGTTTACAATTTAGTTTCTTTGTTTTTTAGTTTCAAAATATCAATATTGACGCTATGTATTTGGATACCACATTCAACACTGTTGAATGCTTTATTGAAAATGAACTCCGAATAGATGTTGAACTCTACGTCTTACTCCACTTCGTATTTGAAGCTCTTCAGAATTATCCCGACCAATCCTGACGTTTGAACGTTGATGCCAGTTGTATACTTATAGATTCTATTTAGGTAATTAGAAATAAGACACTTAATTAGAACAGGTGCCGGTTTATATGATAGTTTGAAAAAGGGGTTAAATCAAAATTATTCAATTCAATTGTGTGGTATGCATATAATGTACGGTACCTTTATGATGTCTTCTTCTTCTTCTTAGTCGACTAAGGCTGGGTGGCGGTTTGGCACTGGTTTTGTTTTAAAACTAGATAAAACTGTGATTTCGCACTGAACTCTATGTCATGTCATAAAGAATGTCTATACGATTCTGAGGGATGCGTGTATATGCATCGCAATCCAAGCTATTTCTTAAGTGGCTATTAGCTTGGGGGTGGTGCAGGACCGTATTAGTACGTAGCATACACACACATGATTAAACAATAAAAAAAATGAATAATAATAAAACTTAGAATTTTAATTACTAATTATATATATAAAAGAAAAATATGTGGAGGGACGGAACACCAGTAAAGATTTTTAATGATAAGTAGGTCTTTATCATCAGTACCTACCTACTGAAGAATGGCTATAATCTCAGTAGGTTTACTCGATCAAAGGCTTTCTCAAAGTCAATAAAATTCATACAAATTGGATGGCCGACATCTCTGTACCTCTCTCTGCTGTAAGTGCTGTACCTCTTCCTAAATGGGAGTCTGAGAGAGGCTTAGGTGAAGGAATCACAGTAGAGGTTTCGGTTAAACTATAATTGCTATTCTAGCCAGTGCGTTTTGATTCAGGTCAGTCTTCTTACAAGTCTCTCTGATGATGCGTAGATCCTGAAACACATGTAACTGACTCGAATTGAATCAAAATGCAACTGTCTACTCGTATGCCTATATATTTATTTCGTATACTGTTTTTTTTATATGCTTTTTCTAATTGCCAAATAAGCGCTACTACTATGGGAAGAAACCTCTTCCAGTCTTTTAACCTATCTATTTTGACATTTCGTGTATTGAACAATCGATGTCTGTATCATGATGGGTAGTTATTTTTGGATAAACCATGATTGGATGCCGGTTTCAAATATATAGGCTATCGATTATTTCTGATCTTTTAATTTAGTTGATGCAAGTCTTTTGATGAAGTCAGAACTCAGAACATTGTCTGAGCCCTGTCCAGAACGGTATATACTTTGCACTCTTATAATCGAGTGTAATTTTTAGAATTTAATTCCTTATTTTGACTTAATGTGTACCTATTATAGTCCATTTACTCACGGTTTTTCCTATAAATTTTAAAAAATTTGGATTGACATGAAATTTGGCATACATATAGCTAACAGTCATAGAAAAAAGTGATATTGTGCCGATGTGTGCGTTTGCCCTGGGGGTAAGTACCACCCTTTCTCGGGGGTGAAAAAACATACGTTCAAAATAATTCCGGAAATTGATAAAATGAGTCGAATTATTTGCGACTGAATATGTTTATTTTTCAGCAAAAAAAAACAAGATTTTATTTATATAAAAAAAATTCCTAGCAAAAATATAGCTTATAAAAAAGCGAAAACGAAAGTGAAAACGGTGTATGCATGAAGTCCATAGACCCAGTAGAAGCAGAGTTGTAGTTAATGAAAAGTAGGTTTTTATTCGTCAAATTCAAAACCGAATATTTTAACGAGAAATAACCAAAAAATGAAGCACTTTTCGAGGAAAACTCATCACATATTTTTTAAAGTGTTTAAAAAAACTTTATTTTTTTTTTTTTTTAGTTTCTAGTATCAAACGTAGCAAGTTAGGCTTAAAATCAAGTTGATCCCTTTTTTGGTAAACAATATCGTGAAAATCACCTCTTAATTAGCATATTAGATGAAATTAATCGTTACAGCTTCACAAGTTACTTTACTACTTATATATTGTTTATACCTGTAATTTTCATTGGTTCAAAGTGAAAGTTTTTTGAAAAATTTGGTTTTAAAGTAAAAATGTTTGTTTTTAACTTTGAAAAAAATGTATTTTTTTCAAAACAACTTAAAAAAATTAGTGATGTCAAAAATCTCAAAGAGTAAAAAATATAGGTGTTTATTGATTTTCTGAATAATTTGCAGTTTTTGATTTTCTGTAAGAAAAAAATTGGTTAAGATATGGCTGTTCAAAATAACACTCGTGATTAGTGACTCGTTCAAGCCCTTTCACCTACAGCCCTTTCAAAAATAAGCACCTTGCACTTGCTACTTTTCAATAGCTTTAACTCTACTTCTCTGGATCCACAGACTTCATATATAATTTTTTTTCACATTTTTATAAGCTACATTTTTGCTAAGAATATTTTTTTTTCGATAAAATATGTACTTACTTTTTAAACTATTTGCGAAAAAACCCTGTAAAAACTCGTTTTTTTTTTGTTGAAAAATGAACATATTCACTCGTAAATAACTCGAAAAGTATTGACGTGAAAAAATTCTATAGAACAAGAGTTGCTTAAAATTAGTCAGTTTATCAATTTCCGGTCTTATTTTGAACGTATATTTCTTGACCTCCGAGAAGGGTAATACTCATCCCCAGGGCAACAGCACACATCGGCACAATATCATTTTTTTGGTTGACATGTTAGCATGTATGCTAAATTCTGTCAATCTAAGCGGTTCTTTAAAATACAGAGCAAAAACCTTGTAAATGGACTATTTATACAAATAATGGTACAGATGGAACCAATATTATTAATGTTTTTTCTTTTCAGACAAACTCTGGAGGGCGTTCTGTCCAAGAGCAGAAGCCAAAATTCAGTAGGTAATGATTATTCGCAACTGTCGCCGAAGAAAACAGTCACCGTCCGGAGATCTCAAACTCAGAACGAGATGCCTCAAGCTATAGCTGACCTACGAGCTAAACTGCAGGAACGGGGAGAGTCGGAATGGAAGAAGAGAGTGTCCTTGAACAACAGTGCAAGTGACGAATTGAAATTATTAAAGGAGAAAAACAGATACAATGTAAGTACCTATGTAGATTCAAACTTATATTTGACATATGATGCGTTCTTTTTTGATTTTTCTTCCTCTTCATGTGCCGTCTCAATTATTGGAGCTCTATCAACCATTTATCTGCCTTCAGCTGTACGCATAAATTCATTAAAGCCTGGTCCTAGTTTCTAATATTATGCAGCCAGGACATTTTTTTTCTTCCCATATATTCTTTTTGCCAATTTTCAAGTAAATAATACTACCACATGTTTTTTCTATTAACAGTCAAAATTTTACCTCTCAGGCTCAGCTGAAAACTGAAAATTTCTAATAGTCAAATATGTATCACATATGTTGACTAACTAATGAGACACCCTAGCTCTTTTCATATTGTAGATTAGGGCTTTGTTCCAAACTAGGCTTTTTCTATATCCAGTGTGGCCAGTCCTATTTTTTCCTTCTCTTGAAGTCGATTTTTTGCGTTACTGACCAGACCTTCCAGTTGTAATTCACATTGTCTTCCGTTTCTGAGACTTGATGAATTGATCTTTCTTAATGACTCTTGTTCTTTCTGCATTTTTGTAGAGTTTTTGTAGGTGATCATTTCCAATAATTTTCCAAGTGATTCCAGTAGTGATATAGGCCTTTCTGGGCTTTTTCCGTTCTTCTTTGGGTTTTTAGTAAAGGAATAATTTTTGCCTGTTTCTAGTTGTTACGAAAATATGCTAGAATAGTTGCACATCATTTTCTTCGGTAGTTATTTTTAGTGCTATATTGTGGGCGTCTTCCATTCCTGGTGGTCTTTTTCCTTTTAATTTTCTTATTATTTTTACCACTTCTACTGGACTCAAATTCTACTATGAAACCGTTTTTATTCTTTATCCTTTCGTAGTTGTTTACCATTTCTATGGTTTGCCATCTGACATGTGTGAAAAATGTTGATCCCGCATATGAAAAAAAAGTTGATTAATAACAAGCTGAAAATTTGTTAATAGCTTAAGGGTGTCTAGTCGGATAAACTTTGATATATGAGAACACTGGAACAGGGACAGTTTTAATTGTGAAACGAAATAATGTCGAGTTTGACGAAAATGCTCAACATCCAACATAACTTCTGGGTGTCTAGTCTAGTAGGGTGTCTAGTCGGATAAACTTTGATAATATATGAGAACACTGGAACAGGGACAGTTTTAATTGTGAAACGAAATAATGTCGAGTTTGACGAAAATGCTCAACATCCAACATAACTTCTCGGTAGCTTACCACCCTCAATCGATAGGAAGCTGCGAAAAATTACATCGCACACTTAACGAGTACGTCAGGTGTTTCATCAACGAAGGTAAGGATGACTGGGATGAGTGGTGTAGAATGTTCACATACTGTTACAACACCACCCCAATTCATACCATGGGTACACACCTTTTGAATTAGTATATGGGAGGCCAGCAAATATACCTGAGAACCTCACCTCTAACATCCAACCATGCTACAATATAGACGCATATTATAATGAGCTTAAGTATAAACTTCAGTTTGCGCATACCAGAGCCCGCAAAATTTTAATACAACAAAAAATAAACAGGCAGGGGCAAAGCCAAATCGTAGCATCACCTCAGAAATTCAAAGTAGGTGACTTAGTCTTAATTAAAAACGAAGAGAACACCAAATTCGATTCATTGTACAAAGGTCCATATAGGATATCAGAGATAGGTAAAGTAAATTGCAAAATTGAGTTAAAACCGGGAAAAATAAAGGAAGTTCATAAGAATAGGCTATATTCATACAAGAAGTGAATTAGTGTGAAAGAAAGACTAAAATATATTTAATTTGTAAATAAGATTTAATCTGCTTATAAAATAGGTACCAATTTATTAGAATAAGGAATAATATAAATATTTTATTGCTATATTTTGGATACAAATAGGATTTCTGTTAAGTTAGGGTGATAATATAGTTGAGGACTTATATCTGACGATATAAGCCCTCCTCTCTAAAAGGGGATGATGTAACATAGTACGTTAACCCTTAGCATTGAATAAAATATTATAAGTATAGTTTATAGTAATGTAAATATGTTTCGGCATTGACCGGTATTGACCTTAAGATTTATTGTATATAAACGAACCAAAGAATTGACGAGACATTCAGATCAATCGATTAGTCACGATGAAGCAATAATACCTTAGTTATTGTTTACATATATACTGTTGTTTAATTATTTAAACGAACGCTGTGAAGTTCAAATATATTTATAAAGTGAAAATGGTATATTATTATACATCCCGCACTTAGGGCACAATAGCTCAGCCACCAGACCTAGTACCACGTCAACAGGTTAAAAATTTGGAACGGTCAGACCACGGAAACGGCACATTTATTTTGTCCGACAGAATAGACTTAAACTCTCCGAACAGAGATTAAACTCTTATGCAAAAATCAGACTGCTATTTATCACCTGTCATAATTCCTGTCAGTTGACATATTCTACATGTTCCACTCATTAAAACGCCCATTTGGTGATAAATAGCAGTCTGATTGTGCCGTTTTCGTGGTTTGACCGTTCCAAATTTTTAACCTGTTCCACAATTAAAACTTCCCCTGTTCCACAATTAAAACTTCCCCTGTTCCAGTGTTCCCATATATCAAAGTTTGTCCGACTAGACACCCTTAAGCTATTAACAAATTTTCAGCTTGCTATTAATCAACTTTTTGAAGTTATACTTCTTTACGCGCTATATGAGGGTGAATTTTTATATGTTAAAACCTACGATCCCGGCGCATGCGCATTATAACTTTGTTCTGATTGAATGTTCAAATGACATGTCAAAAATTATCCAATATGGCAGCTGTAGCGCAGCTGTGGTTTGGACGGTTGACGGTTTGGTTATGTATGGTTGTTGCGTTTTAAAATTTGTGGGAAGAGAAACAACAAAGGTTAGTGCCTAGTTATACTGCCTTTTTAAATAGTTTTCATATTATATTTTTGAAGTTATACTTGTTTTAATTTATGTATGTATCAGTCCAGAAAAGGTGTGGAAAGAATATATTAGTGTTTTTAAATATATTTTTCTACAAACGTGTTAAAAATGCAATTTTTAGGACTCCATAGGAGCGTTAAAAATGCTACTTTAAGGCACTAGTGCTTTAAAATTTTTAAGGCACTGCAGTTAAAAGTGAATTGTCAAATTGTGAAACGTCAAAATATTTATATTTCATTTATTAACATTAATATTAATAATACAAGTTGCGCAATTTGAAAAAGGTGGTTTAAAAGGTTTTTTTATTATAATTTTGTGTCTTTGGATTTGTCTTCCTTGGGCGTAAAATAATAAAACATCTATTTTTATATTTCACTTGTCACCGTGATGTATAATTATGTATATCTGAAAGGTAAGTTGCATGCGGCTTGATGGCCTTGTTGGTAGAGCATTGGACCAGAGATAAAAAAATCGCGAGATTGCGGGTTCAAATCCCGGACGATTCATACTTTTTTCTTTTTTTTTTTAATATTTGGCATTGTTAAGTTTTGGTTCATTTTTGGTAATTATTGTTAATTTTTTGTATTGTAACTGTTAAGTAGGTATATTTATTTCGTTGAAATTATATTATAATAGAAGTATAACTTCTTACGTGCGTACAAAGTACACACACATTCTTTTTTTTTTTTCATACGCGGGATCCAGATCTACACCTAAGTCTTGTTACAATCCCAACAAGACAGTTTATAGATATCACTTTTATTTATTATTTGTCAATTTTATCTTTGGTTTGGTTTAAGATAGACTTGAAGTTGTTTGGTTTAAGGTTTAAATTAATATGATGTTGTTTGTTTTAAACTAATTTGCGAAAACGATCAATAGAATTTTTTTTATAATGTTCTAATAATCCTCTTTGTATAAATAATCGTAAAACATAGTGTAACAAAAAGTGAATATGCAAATAAATTACCAACATTGATTGATGGGTAGTCTTCAAGGTGACAATCCAAATTGAGATAATTCGATTCCTCTTTTATTTATCTAAAAACGATAAATTAGCGGAATTTCCTTGAATGCGGAAAAAATAAAATGCCAAACTAACCAAGTGAATTCAAGGCACGCACATTGGATTAGCCTACAAATAAATAATTGATAAAAATTCAATGTCGACCTGCATGTGCGCGATCCTATTGCCATTTTAGGCGCGGATCGAGAAACACGTGAACCCATTCGTCGCTGGTGTTGGTGCTGGTGCTCTAGGTTAACTTCCATTTAAACGGCACGCATCTGTCACTTCCTCTAAACGTCAATGCATTGATACGTTGTTGTTTAATAAAAATTATATTACAGATGAACAAAAACAACAAGCAGTTTGTCAATAAAAGGACAAATTTACGAAGTAGACTACGGATTAAAAAAAGTTTTTAAATATCAAAGTTTGAATAATAGGGATGTTCACTAATTTTTAAGTATAGTTAAATTCAATAGATTACAAGGTATATAAAAACGTAACAATCATAAAACTGTTTAAAAATGTATATTTTTTAAGATAAATGAGTTCATAATGTTGATTTTCTTGGAGGCTAGAAAAACGGTACCCTGCAGCGAGGCTACGGTCTGTGACGTCAGCAGTCGTAACGTCTTTGATCGACGACTAGTTTTGTATACTTATTTACTAAGTGTATTTGAATGTGCGCAGTTTTTTACGTATTTAATTATTAAAAATGAAGCCAAATAAGTGGTGTTTTGCTCCTGGGTGTATAAATACATCAAAAAACAGTTCTGACAAGATTTTTATTACCGTTCCAGCCAATTTAAAACAGAAAAAGAAATGGTTTGTTGCAGCTAGAACTTAAAATAACTAACTTAAAGAACTAACTTAATAAAATAAACGTTTTCCAGAGACTTTCGGCCCTTGGTAATAATGTAATTATTCTTTCTGCATTTACATTTTTCAAAAATACTTATTAGTTTTCTCAGGATTCGAAAAAAATGAATGAATTTAAATAGCATTGGACCAAGATTTTGCACCTACCCCCTTAAGGAGTAAATGAAAAAGTTTCGGGACCTCAAATTTGTATTCTTTAAACTGGGATATTCCTAAAAACGGGATTCTAATAATACATACAGTAAAAGTAAACCTTGAAATAACTACATGTGGATGTAGGTATGACTTTATATTTTATTAAAATCATTAATAATTTAGTGAAAAGATTGGTTGAAATGAAAATGTATAATACCCAAGTTCAAAAATATTTTTTACCTTGGAACAGTTGTCAACTCGAAATACGAAACAACCGAAATAAGATCTAGAGTTGAAAAGGACAGAGCAACATTTAACAACATGCATGAGAAATATTTTCACCCATTGCGACATAATATCTCTTCCACTAAAAATGCGGCTGCTAAAATGTTATTATTTCCGGTCTTGCTATATGGCGCAGAGGCCTGGACAATAATGGAAACGTTAATGAAAAAGCTAGAGGCATTCGAGATGTGGGTGTACCCACGTATCCTCAAAATATCCTGGGCGACCCACACCAACGTACAGGTATTGCGTCGAATGGGAAAACAAAAAGAAATCTCTTTTACAATTAAGAAACGAAATCTTAAATATTTCGGTCATATCATGAGGCATGATAAATATCGTATACTCCAACTGATCATGCAAAGTAAAATAGAGAGCAAACGCGGACCCGGAAGAAAAGACACTGACTTTAAAACTTACGCCAATGATTTGGACAAAAATCGATCGAGTTATTCAGAAACGCCGCAAATGAAATTAAAATTGCCATGATGATAGCCAACGTCCACAACGGACAAGGCACATGAAGAAGAATAAAAATATTTTTAATACACCTAACCAAGGTAAAGTAATAACCAGCCAATGTATGTATACAATATGCATGCATACAATGCATGCATACAACTTTCTCTATTTTTTTTTGTGGAGTATTAAGCATTTATTTTTTTAGCTTAAAGAAGACATGGAAAATTATATGGAATATACACTCAGTAAAGCTGTGGTAGATTTATTTTTTTACAAGATGCCAATAAATCATAGAATCATACACCATTGTTACATCTACACTACAGTCGTAGTTTATACGAATCGGCTTTCTGAAAACTTTCTTCCATTTTATTTGTTAATTTTTGTTCCACCAAAAATATGTCCTTACTCCTTACAAACAGTCTACCCACTTTAAACTAAACAAATTCACTATAAAACTCCACTTTAACCCTGATAAAACAAGAAGAGAACAAAATAAAATGACCTGAAACGTCAAACAGGTAAACAATAACACTATGAGAATGGCGCGCGCTTGGGGTATGCAACTAGTGACGTCAGGCCAATAGAGAAGCGTTCTTGAAATTTAAAATAATGCTAGATTTCTAATAAAGATTTTTTATAGAAAGGCTTTTTCAATTTTGTTGAAATTTTGGACAATTATTCCTAGGGTGTTTCTTAATCGTTTTACATGTTTGAAATGAATTTTTAATTTTTTGTGAACATCCCTATTGAGGGGGCCAGACGAAAAAGGGCAGGGGTGCAGTTTTGATAGTTTTGAGATAATCAGCTTCAAAGTTGTTTGAGTTTTATAAATTCTAGGAGTCATTAAACGAAAATATGTCTAGTGTACAATATACTTTAAAATGTTAAAAATATAAGAGTATATTCTTCTTCTTCTTCTTCTTCTTCTTTAGGTGCCGTGTCTGTATTCAGACGTTGGCCGTCATCATGTTTACAATTTCCTGAAATCTCTCTCTATCGGTTGCTGCGCGAAATAATTCTTCTACTGTGCAGCCACACCATTGTCTAGTATTACGCAGCCATGAAAGTTTCTTTCGACCAATCCATCTCTTTCCCTCCACTTTTCCTTGTATTATAAGGCGAAGCAGATGGTATTTAGGTCCTCTAATTATATGGCCGAAGTATTCTGTTTTTCTCCTCTTTATGATGCTTATGAGCAGACGTTCCGAATTCATCATTTGAAGAACATCTTCATTGGAAGTGTGCGAAACCCACGATATCTTTAGGATTCGTCGATAGCACCACAATTCGAATGCTTCTATTTTGTTTAGCATTGTGGTTTTTAACGTCCATGTCTCACAACCATACAATAGGATAGACCACACATAACATTTCAGCACCTTCTTTCGAATATTCATCAACAGGTTTCTATTACATAAAACTGGTTTCCAGGTCATAAAAGCCTTCCGTGATATTTCGATCCTAGTTATTATCTCTTCATCAGAGTCACAATTTACATTTAACCAGCTGCCAAGGTACTTGAAATGATTTACCCGTTCTAACTCCTCTCCATCAAGAGAAAGCTGACCTTGATCTGTATTAATCTTTCCAACTGCCATCCACTTTGTTTTTGAAATGTTGATTTTAAGGCCTCTCCGATAGCTTGCTTCACTGACTAGATTTAGTAGTGTCTGAAGATCTTGTAAATTTTCAGCAAGAATGGCTGTATCGTCAGCTTATCTAATATTGTTGATTACTTCTCCGCCTAGCCTCACTCCCTCTTGTCTGTCATCCAAAGCCTCCCTAAAGATTTCTTCAGAGTACAGATTAAAAAGGGTGGGTGATAAAACACAACCTTGTCGTACTCCACGTTTTATCGGCAGTTTTTCAGTACGACTGTCTCCAATTTGGATAGAGGCTACTTGATTGTAATATTATTGTAATATTATATTATTACTCTTACTATATCCATCCTTTTTTCAATTATTAAAAAAATGTACTTGAATCGGTACACGGTGTTGATAAATGTTACTGGTAAAACGGTTCAAGTGCAGATTTTAACTACATATGACTAATCATTTTTGTCCCAGCTGTTATCCACAGTGTAAATACAACTGACACGTTGCATAATACTTAATTAGTCTTCAAAATTGGTCGCAAATCTAATATTTATTTACTTGAAATTAATCCTGTATTAACATGTGTTAGAATTAACATTAGTATTAACATTACAGAATACTAAAAATAGTTTTGTGGTAAAATGGTTTAAGCGCACTTAAACCCGTTTATTCCTATTTCTTTTTACGGAATACTAAAAATAGTTTTTTTTGTCCCTGGTGCAACTCTTTCTGTGGGTGGCCATTCTTACTTAACGTAACTTAAATTTCATTCTTGACTGTCCCATTCTTACAAAAAACAAGGATATTTTATAAATCCAGACTGCTGATCCAAAACCACGGACATTATTTTGAGCTATCCACAGAGGTGTCAACAACATTTGCTGCACTTTATTTTATTGAGATGCACTTAGTGAGCAACAGAGACCGAGACATAGGTATGACCATTATTTTACAACAAGACACCCTTCAGGCTCAGTGCTTTCAAGAAAAATTGATTATCCTTGTCATTTTTATAGATAAGGTTTTTCACAAGATTGAAGAAAATAAACAACAAATCTCCAACGACGATCCGAAATGCACACAAGAAGGTATTTTTCTAGTGACTTTCTTGGGTGTGAATCCGTCTTTTTCGTTTACTGCTCCTGGTTTAAAATCAAAGCATAGTGGGATGAAAAAGTTCTAGACGGGTTATATTTATACAGCCTTTTCTGTCTTTCTCTGTCACGTTGTTGATAATTGTTATAAATACATAAATTTACAATCATTTTGAACATAGTGTTGTTTCTAGTAACTTCTTTGCTTTGCGCCATATTAGTTTTTTGGGATCAGTTCACATGGTACGGCGGTAATTGAGGCAATGCGATTTTACCCGCATTTTTCATTTCATTCACATATTTGTATAACTCTTTTTAGGGAAATTGCAGTGTTCACTAACTTTTAACAAAAGTATTCAACATTTTGTCCTGCCATCAATTTGAAAAGTCATTTTTAGTCTGTCATTGTGCTTGTTGCTGAAAAGTGTGTTTAGGTCATTGTTTTCTAGTAGAAGCCGGCATCTTTTAAATTTGTGTATACTCCCTAATGGCAGCTTTAACATATAAATATATATATATATATATATATATATATATATATATATATATATATATATATATATATATATATATATATATATATATATACAGGGTGTATCAAAAATACAGGTCATAAATTTATCACATATTCTGGGACCAAAAATAATTCGATTGAACTTAACTTACCTTAGTACAAATGTGCAGTGCACATAAAAAAAGTTACAGCTCTTTTAAGTTACAAAATGAAAATTGATTTTTTCGAATGTATCGAAAACTATTGGAGATTTTTGAAGTTATACTTCTTTAGGCGCGATTGAGATTGAGGGTGAATTTATATTGATCTGCGCGCAGGCGCACACCGACAGTTTGGTATTAGTCTTTATACGGGCTCTGATTGGGTGTTGAAATGATCTGTCAATAATTGTTCAATATGGAGGTTATCGGTAAACAAAAATGTTGTATACTATATTAGTTTTTATTGTTGTGAGGACAGAAATAAAATCCAATTTATAATTATAGTTACTTTTTAAATAGTTTTGAAAAGCCACAGGTACGTAATTCTAAATGTTTTAGTTGTATTCCAATAAAAAATTATCTTCATACCTATTTGGAAAATGTAAAAAAAATAATGTACTTACCTAGTACTTGCTATGCTATACCCCTAGTAGGCAATGCTTCAATTTACATAATCTGATTACGAACAGACTTTCGACAAATTTTCATCTAATGTATCGTTTTCTTACTCTATATATTGTTGTATTTTATTATATACTTACTCTATATATTGTTGTTATAAAAATTCATATAAACAAAATGTCAAAAAGTTGTTCAGTTTGTGTATATTCCCACATGACGTATACGCGAAGGTGGTGCAGTTTGAAATCGCTTCGACTCTCGTACGGCGGGATACACGGGAAGTAAGTAAGCCCAATGCAAGTTATATCATTTTTTTATTTTTTTTTATAGATTTTATGATTGTAAGTATATTATTATATAATTTTGTTCAGAAAATACGTATTTAATTAAAATTTTTGTGTTTGTGTGTGTTTTATTCTTTTATTTTTTTAATTTTTGGTATTGTTTTAATAAAATTTTTTGGAAAGTAGTAGAGAAACTGTTTAAAGTATATTGATTTCGTTGAAATCATATAATAGAAGTATTGTCCTTTTCATGAGTATTTTTCAGTGCGTAACAAATGATAGGAAAAAAGGTAAGTCCGTGATAATACACATTTATGACATTTATTCTAACATGCCATTTTAGTTAAATCTGACAGTTGTCACATTTTATTTTCAATTTGGAATAAAAACAAATCGAATGTGTTTCTTGCATTTATAAAATGGTATTTTCTTTGATTTGTATAGTCTTATAAATTATACAGATTATATTTGTAATATTATTATCTAATTAAAAAAAAATTATTTTTTTTATTATGGCGCCATCTATCGACAACTAGAATAACTAGAATAAATGTTATAAATGTCACCGACGAAATGTAATCACCGACGTGCCTTTTTTTCTGTCACTTACAATTTAATGCGTTAGAAAGAAATCGAAAAACTGTATCGCACTGAAAGATGATCATGAGAAAAAGAATATAACTTCTTTCGTGCGTACAAAGTACACACATTCTTTTTTTAATTAAAAATGGACATGTGGCATTCTTATGGCAGTAGCATCTCAAGAAAAAATTGTAGTGAAATTTGGACACCCCATAAAAATTTTATGGGGGTTTTGTTCCTTTAAACCCCCCAAACTTTTGTGTACGTTCCAACTAAATTATTATTGTAGTACCATTAGTTAAAAACAATGTTTTTAAAACTTTTTTGTCTCTTAGTACTTTTTCGAAAAATCAGTTTTTATCGAGATATTTCGAATATTTGTCAAATCCACCACATATTTGTATATGGTTAAGTACTATTATGGAGACTTGGTAATAATATGAACATTTATTTATGATTTACATTTTTAGGGCTATTTTGAACCATATTAAAAAATACGTCACATCTCGATAAAAGGTGCCTTTTCGAAAAAATACAAAGAGGCAAAAAAGTTTTAAAAACACTGTGTTTAACTAGTGGAACCACAGTAATATTTTAATTAAAACGTACACAAACATTTGGGGGGTTTAAAAGAACAAAACCCCCATAAAATTTTTATTTAAACATATTGAAAAATAAGCCTCAACTCGATAAAATCTGCCTTATCGAAAAAATACTAAGAGGCAAAAAAGTTTTAATAATAGTGAATTTAACTAATGGTACCAAAATAATAATTTAATTGAGACGTACACAAAAGTTTGGGGGGGTTTAAGGGAACAAAATCCCCATAAAATTTTTATGGGGTGCACAAATTTCACTATAATTTTCCTTTAAGATGTTCCTGCCATAAGAATCCCACATGTCTATTTTCAATAAAAAATCTCCAATAGTTTTCGATATATTTGAAAAAATCGATTTTCATTTTGTAACTTCAAAGGGCTGTAACTTTGTTTAGGTGAATATTTGTACTAAGGTAAGTTAGGTTCATTCGAACTATTTTTGGTCCCAGAATATATGATTTCATTTATGACCTGTATTTTTGTTACACCCTGTATAGATAAACTTCTAGAAAACGTTGATATTCTTCGTTTAACTGTTGAGGGAATAATGGGAAATGAAGAGAAATTTTTCTTTTCGCATAGTTGGATGTAGGTATCAAAAGAATTTTGTAGAATTTCCAAATACAAATTAGCGGTTTGCAATCATCTCAATACACATATCCATTACGTTAGTGCTCCGTGTAACTGCTCCAATTGATGCGGCATGCGCTCCTCTACATATAAACCGCCACAGATTGGATCGCCAAAGCACCAACCTATCCACTATGTGGAGCAGTTACACGGAGCACCAACGTATTGGATACGTGCCTTTATGATCTTTGCTTGCCATGGGGTGCATGTAATCAGTTTACAAATTTCCAAAGGTCTATTTTAAAATCCTGGTTTGATTTCGGTAATAAGTTTGCACTGTGCAACCAATATCTTGGCCATGTTATGAGGAAGGAGCGGATATATGACTTAATGCAACTCAGTCTTCAGGGAAAGTTATTTGGAAAGAGAGGACCAGTGAGAAGACAAATATCTTGGCTTCAAAACCAGAGAAAGTGTTTCAATACATCTACACCTGGAATATTTCGAAGAGCAGCAAGCAAAGTTAGGATAGCCATGCTGATCGTCAACATCCGGAACGGATAGGCACCGTAAGAAGAAGTTTGTACTTTCTACGAGTGCATTTATGCTAATTGGAGTTTACGTGTACCTTATGAGATATATGCAATTAGTATGGTATAACTAGACCCAAACCCAGACATCCAAAGTGAAAGTTATCCTCCAACAGCAAATTGTTCTATATGGTCCACATAATGTTCAGAAAAAAGTCACACCATTTTGAGCGTCGGGTTTGGGGGGTGAGGGTAGAGAAAGAAATCGGTAAATTCGTATGTAGTTTTTTACGTTTTTTGTAAATATTTCTAAAACTATACGATTTAGCATAAAAAACCTTCTATACAAAAATGTTTACATTAAATTTGAAATAAAAAATTCCCTATGCATAATCCTTCTAAAATGAACGGTTTCAAAGTTACGGAGGTAGTATAGTATAATTGGTCCAAAAAAAGGCCTAACCTAAACATCCAAAGTAAAAGTTTTCCTCCAACACCAAATTGTTCTATATGGTCCACATATTGTTCAGTAAAAAGTAAGTTACACCATTTTGAGCGTTCGGGGGGGGGGGGGGGAGACACGGGGGAGAAGTCGGTAAATTAGTAGTTTTTTTTACGTTTTTTGTCAATATTTCTAAAACTATACTTTAGCGTAAACAATTTTCTATACAAAAATGTTCTACATAAAATTTAAAACAAAAAAGGTCTTATGCATAATTGTTATACAATCAACGGTTCCAGAGTTACGGAGGGTGAAACGTGGAGGTTTTCGATACTTTTTATATTTTTTGGGCAATTTCCTACTGATTTTCTTTAACAGGATTGGGTTTTATAAATCAAATTTGCTATTTCAATGGCCGATGGTATGTTAGTGATAAGCTCTTAAAGAAACGTCAACCTCACCACCCAAAATCATCATCAATTACCCAAAAAATATAAATAGTATCGAAAACCTCCACTTTTCACTCTCCGTAACTCTGGAACCGTTGACTTCATAACAATTAGGTATAGGACCTTTTTTGTTTTAAATTTTATGTAGAACATTTTTGTATAGAATATTGTGTACGCTAAAGCATAGTTTTAGAAATATTGACGAAAAACGTAAAAAAACTACTAATTTACCGACTTCTCCCCCATCTCCCCCCCCCCCCAAACCGGACGCTCAAAATGGTGTAACTTTTTACTGAACCATATGTGGACCATGTAGAACAATTTGGTGTTGGAGGAAAACTTTTATTTTTGATGTCTGGGTTAGGCCTTTTTTTGGACCAATTACTACCTCTGTACCGTCCGTAACTTTGGAACCGTTCATTTTAGAAGGATTATGCATTGGACCTTTTTTATTTCAAATTTAATGTAGAACATTTTTGTATACAAGGTTGTTCATGCTAAACTGCATAGTTTTAGAAATATTGACAAAAACGCAAAAAACTACGAATTTACCGATTTCTCCCCCCCCCCCCCCCAAACCCGACGCTCAAAACGGTGTGACTTTTTTCTACATTATGTGGACCACATAGAATAATTTGGTGTTGGAGGAGAACTTTCACTTTGGATGTCTGGGTGATGCCATCTTTTGGATCAATCTTATCATACTAAATTGAATTAGTCAGATGATTGATAACTTTCTAATTAATTGCATCTAATGATAAACGATTGGGAGACTATTTCTAATAATGAAAAATGGGTACTTCATCCATAGACCAACTTTTTTCATCTTATCTTGACTTTAACCGACATGCCTATGTCCTCTTATCGCCGCTATCGCAAATCCGTCCTGCATCGATATATAAATTTATCTTTGGTGATTCAATTGTGTCCTCAAATCAATTAGTCATGGACGATCTGAGCCAGATCGAGTCGGTATAGTGCAACAAACAACAACAGTATTTATAATTAATTCTCTTCGTAATTTTAATTTAACGTTGAAACCGAATTCTCGGGCATATCCCCAACTGCGCTCCAACATCATTTCACTATTTTTCACTATTATTTCGCCGTGTGTGAGTGTGTGGTGTGTGTGCACTCGCGTATCAGCAATATAATAATAATTATTATTTTGTATGAACGAAACGGACAATGATTTTGGTGGCTTTGACTTTTTTGTGGTTGGCAGTGTGTTATTATTTTTGTAGAACGAGATCTCCACCCAGCCAGAAGCAAAATAAGGTGAATAATGTTTATTATTTTGTAAAGAACGTAGAATTTTCGATTAAAACATGCTCAGTGAATAATATAAATAATTGATTGGGTAAAATTAAAGGTACTAGAAAGTGGTTATTTTTATTTGATAATATGATACAACTTCAAATAATCAAATAAATCAATAAATCAAATCAAATAATCTAAATACAAGCTTTTGTGTTTTCTGCTCTTGGCTCTGCTAAGCAGTTCAACATTAAATTCGATTATGTTTTACTTTTTCGTGTTCTTTGCATTATTTCGGGCCATGATCTCCGTCATTGTCGATATGAGGACCATTGTGCAGATTATAATTTTTATGCCATGTCTACGATTTGCTTACAATCTGCTTACAGCTTGTGAGTTTTGCCTCTAAATAATATCTACGTTAGATTTGTTGACGCATTCTCTTAATTGGATACCTTCTGTCAAGTCCAAGTTGAACTTGAGACATGGTAATTGAAAATTGGGTTGTTGGAGTTGTTTGTGTTTGTTCTCTAAGAACACAACACTGATTGATTACTCCAAAGTGAAATGTTTTTGATTGGAAATTATCATCATATTATTACTGGACATCATATATATGTCCTCATTGCTATCAACGGTAAATGACCGTAGCTCAGCGGCAAGGTACTGGCTTCATAAGCCAGAGAGCACGAGTTCCATTCTCGGCGCTAACAACGACATTTTCATTTCTAAAAGTGATACGAGCCGTTCACCGTGCTACGGAGGGTACGTTAACCCGTTGGTCCTACTGGGTTCTAGTGATACGACACTATACCGCATGTCAGACATTAGAGTCAGTGTGCGGAGGATAGGGCCAATTATAGGGCCTAAATGAGAATTTTCTTGATAATGTTGCCGCTCTCAACGGCAACGGCTGTGAAAGGTAGTATTAGGCAGGTACTTTTAGAAGATTATCGCTGTTAACTGCTGTGAAATACTAAAGGAAAATTTATTTATGATAATTCACAGAATGGCAATTCCGCTTGCAATATACAACCGTACTGATTCTAATGTTTGAAACGGAGATTAGTTACTTCAAACAGAGTTAAAGATACAGTGGCGCTGGAACAATCCGAAAGAATCTCCCCGGCAAAAATGCCACACGATATTATTATTATTGTTGCCATCAATTTGTTCTACTGCCGCAAATGCGTCTATTGTAATATTGAATTCTTCAGTCACATCTTCTAAAACCCACTGGCAAATATCCTGTACTTGAGACTCACGGAAATATTTATGCCATCTTTTAACTTGTTCCTGTGGAGATGTTATGTCTTCACCTGCGTTGCTATTTACACTTGGTTGGTGGATGGCATATATTTTGTTGGTTAGTTATGTAGTGACGATATATATTAGTCTTATGCTTTGATGTTCATGGATGACCAGCACTTCTTCACTTTCTGACCTTTCTTTTGTCTTTCTTTGGTGCCTTCTTGATAACTTTATTGCCTTCCTTATAACTTTCTTGAAGTCGCTCCTTCTCTGCTTCCATTCTGGAATTTCGTAGTTTTAAATTAATGTGTTTGCGACAATCTATTTTGTACCATGTTTCTGCGGTGATCTACTCTTTCTTTACATATTTCTCTAAGTCTAAAACGTTGATAGCTTATATTTTGGTTTGCAGTTCTCGTACGAGTTCTATTTGCGTCTCGTGGTTTTGTAGTTTCTCAACGTTGATTTTCTTTTGTATTGGCTATCCATTCCTGGCTATCTTTTAACTTTTTTTCATCACCAGGAAGTGATTACTGGCTTCATCTGTGCCTCACTATGATCTGATATCGCGATGTAGTCGATTTGATTATAAGTGCGGTCGTCTGGCGATTTTCACGATACTTTGTGGATTGTTATATTTGGGAACAAAGTTTCTTCAATTCTAAAGTTTCTTGTTTTTGTTTAGGTCATGGTTACCAGACAGTCCAATGAAGCGCTCTCCGTTGTTTCCTTGGTCAGTGCCATAACGTATCCTAGTCCTTTTATCTTTGCTGCCGTGCTAAGCCCAAAGGCGGTAACTGATTTTTTATCGAAAATGACATTTTTGTATTTCTAGGTAGGTTTCATTATATTATAATGCTTCTACAACTCCAAAGACTTTGTAAATATATTCTAGATACCCATTATAATAGTTCTACAACTCTAAGCACTTGGTAAAAATATTCTAAATACCTATAATCTACGTAGAAATACAACAATCTCATTTTCGATAAAAAATCAGTTACCGCCTTTGGGCTTAGCACGGCAGTTTGGCTCTAGCCAAAAATTGAAAAACCTTTCAAATGAGCCAGCAAACGAGCCATATTCTCATTAAAAAATCATCGATTACGTCATCACGCCCAAGTGGATGACGTCACTAGTATGATATACAGGGTGTCCCGAAAAGATTGGTCATAAATTATACCACACATTCTGGGGTCAAAAATAGTTCGATTGAACCTAACTTACCTTAGTAGAAATGTACTCATAAAAAAAGTTACAGCCCTTTGAAGTTACAAAATGAAAATCGATTTTTTTCAATATATCGAAAACCATTAGAGATTTTTTATTGAAAATGGACATGTATCATTCTTATAGCAGGAACATCTTAAAACAAAATTATAGTGAAATTTGTCTACCCCATAAAAAAATTATGGGGATTTGGTTCCCTTAAACCCTCCCAAACATTTGTGTACGTTCCAATTAATTCAATATTGTGGTACCATTAGTTAAACACAACGTTTTTAAAACTTTTTTGCCTCCTAGTATTTTTTCGATAAGTCAGTTTTTATCGAGATGCGGCTTCTTTTTCAATATATTTACGTAAAAATTTTATGGTGGTTTTGTGCCTTTAAACCCCCCAAATGTTTGTGTACGTTCCAATTAAAATATTATTGTGGCACCATTAGTTAAGCACAGTGTTTTAAGCACTTTTGCCTCTTAGTCTTTTTTTCATAAGTCACCTTTTATCGAGATGTAGCTTCTTTTTCAAAATATACCTAAAAATGTAAATTATAAATAAATTTACAGATTATTAACAGGTCTCTATAATCGTACTTAACCATATACAAATATGTGGTGGATTCGACAAATATTCAAAATATCTCGATAAACACTGGCTTTTCGAGAAAGTAGGAAGAGGCAAAAAAGTTTTAAAAACGTTATGTTTAATTAATGGTAGCACAATAATAATTTAACTGGAACGTACACAAAAGTTTGGGGGGGTTTAAGGGAATAAAACCCCCATAAAATTTTTATGGGGTGCACAAATTTCACTTAAATTTTTTTGTAAGATGTTCTTGCTATAATTATGCCACATGTCCATTTCCAAGAAAAATCTCTAATAGTTTTTGATATATGGGAAAAAACTGATTTTCATTTTGTAACTTCAAAGGCCTGTAACTTTTTTTATGTGCACATTTGTACTAAGGTAAGTTAGGTTAAATCGACCTATTTTTGACCCCAGAATCTGTGGTATGATTTATGACCAATCTTTTCGGGACACCCTGTATAATATGCCAAAAAATCATAAATCAAAAATATAAATCTACCTGTTTCGGGATTTTTCTTTAAACTCGCCGACTTACGAAATAACGAATTTATTTCTTTCATTTCCACCATACTGTATGTACACTATGCTATTGAGATTATATTAGTTTGTAATATTAATAATTAATAAGTTTGGCGAACAAATACACTATTTTTATTTCTTTAACTTTATTCGTACACATTTTCTCTTTAAATTACCAAAATTACAGTGAAATGTGAAATTTTGTTATCATGGCATTTTATCTCTAAATTATGAAAATTACAGTGAAACGTGGCAACAATGTGATGCATGCAATGAAAATGTTTGTTCTAGCAAACAGTCAAACTAGTCAAAAACCGTCAGCAAACAGTTGGTCAGTGAGAAAACATAATACAGTCACCAGTGTTATCCCCTCTACTCGCGCTGGTCCACTATTCGCGCTGGTCCACTATTCGCTGATGGTTTCAAACCGTTTGAAACTGATGCTAGAACAAACCAAACCTAATGTTAATTATCGAATTATAGAGTTGATATATGTGACACCGTGGTTGTCCTACTTCAACATTTTTTAACAATTTTTGTATGTTACGGACCACGATTATTAGACATTCACTAGTCTAAGAACCGTGGTTACGAACAAAATATACAAGAAAGCTGAGCATATAATGTTTCATTTGACACAGTTGTCATACTTCAACATGTTTTAGCACTGTTTGTGACTCATCAATAAAATATGGAGTAAAGATGAGCATGTGTGTTACATATTATGACACTGTGCTTGTTATATTTCAACATTTTTTCAAAGTTGTAGTTGTTTCAAAGTTTCCTGTATTTCAAAGTTTTTTAGCCGTTTCTGTATGTCATAGATAAATTTGTCGGTTGTTTTGCCATTGGCATTTCTTAAGGCAATTTTTTTATTGAATTGGAAGTTGGAAGACAAGTTGTGTATAAAATTCTCTATGTTTTGTACGTAAATATCCTTCCTAGATAATACAGGTTTTCTGATGACCTCAGTTGGATGAAGTTTTGGACGGAGGACAGATACGGAACCGACAATTTACTTACCTCTCAAATATTTTGATAATTTATTCTTGTAAAAATGTATAGAAAAAGATGAAAACTAAAGAACGGGAAGCAAAGCAACGTGAAATAGCTTTATTTTTTTCAGAATTTTGTGATTTATGATTATTGGACAAACAGCAAACACCCTATTAATGGAGCGCCGACTGTCTTGGCTTGTCCCATCGTTTGTCGGTAAATGAGGGACGAGGACGCTTCCAACTCGGAAACGGAGGTCCAGAAAACCAGTGCCGTGGTAATTTTGTGGTCTAACGACATTGTGTTGTAATTTTTATCGTTGTGGGAATTACCCAAGCTACTAATATGTCTAACGCCACCATTGGTTGTGGACCTTGTTACTATTAGAGACATGATGGTTCGACCGATTATATCACAAAGTAAATATTTATTCATTTTACAACTACGTGGGGTGCCAAATGTGCTCTCTTTTCTTTTCACTATTTGTCTTCAAATTTTGTTTATATTTAAAAAACGAAAAATGTTCAAATCGATTTTTCTGAAAAACGGTGTATTCTACGACTTAACGCAAGAGTACCTTTTAGTACTAGAATACCTCACAATTTAATAATCCAGTGTCAAGAATGCTTAAAAGTTAGAGACAAAAAAGTTATGTAATAAAATAACCGTTGCCCTACCCAAAAGGGACACCTATGACTGGTACTAGAAATTCGCAATTTATGGAATCGATGTATCTCTGGAAGATAAATAGACGTACCAGTTTTCGTTTTTCTAAGTAGAAGCGTTCTAGAGATATTTAAAAAAAAACTAATTAAAAGACGCCTTCTTCAAAGAGCTCTAGCTTCCTTAGAAAGCATTTTCGCACTAGGTGATTTGAATTAAACCATAACATTTTGAACCCAGGACTCTACAGTTACAATATTAATGAAACACCCTGTATAAATCAAGTATTATGTTCATATGGGATTGAGCCAAAATTATTGGTGTAATGTAGACATGCCACAAGAAAACATTTTTGATAAACAAGAAGTAAATTATAATGTTTAAAAATATCTTCTGAAATACGTAATTCGATCCTTTGGTGTTATGTTATTTTTTTTTTGTTTTTTTTTTAGGATGAACTCTCTGAAAAATCCTTATTGGCGTCGAAGAAAGACGAGCTGGATGCGGCGTCTAGGCATTGGAAATCGAGAGTGGAGAAATCCGACGCAGAAAAATTCTCCGTCGCCGGAAAGATGGGAGAGAAAATTAAGCAGACGATTCCTACGATTAATATACCGGCGGCCACAGATAGCAACAAGAGGACCCCGCAGGCGAAGAGGTTTAAACTGAAGGATGGTAAGTAAAGTTTGATTAGCAATATTTAAAGGACACTCACTTAACCCCCCACCCACCCAATACTCCAAAGAAGTCAAACTTCGAATAAAGAAAGCACGAACCAACTTCAATAAAATGAGAAAGGTACTTTGTGTAAGAGAACTGAAATTAGACTTTAGAGTTAGGCTGGCAAGGTGTTATATTTTCTTGACTCTGCTTTACGGGACAGAAGCATGGAACTTGTCGACTGCTAAAAAGTTGGAAGCATTTGAACTGTGAGTGTATAGAAGAATCCTGAAGATATCATGGACCGAGCATGTAACAAACAACGAAGTCATGAGAAGAGTCAACAAAAGAATGGAAATATTGGAAACCATCAAGACACGAAAGCTGCAATATCTGGGGCATGTTATGCGTAATGAGAGTTACAACAAACTTCAATCAATTATACAAGGGAAAATCCAGGGCAAGAGAAGTGTGGGAAGGAGAAGACTCTCATCTCAGGTTGAGTAACTTGAGGGAATGGTACAGATGCACATCAATCGAACTATTCAGAGCAGCAGCATCTAAGATCAGAATAGCCATGATGATTGTCAACCTCCATCACGGAGATGGCACGTAAAGAAGAGCAAGGAACACCCTTTATGAAGAGTTACACCTAACACCTACAAAACTCTTGGTTACCTTATTCAGATATCCTAGCACTCCTCGTTATGAAGATGTGAGAAACCAGATAGTGCTTCTTCGAGAAAGACTCCACTTCAGACCTTCGGTGTCCTATTTGGGGATACTAAGAAGAAGAGCTAATTTCCTAGGTACACTGATTGGTAAACTTGAAAATACCTCTTCTAAAACTCTCCTGCACACTTACAAAACCTAACCTAACCATAAGACCAGTTATCGAGTACAAAACATGTATCTATTTTTCGCTAAATAACAGCCAAAGTAACATCAATTTAGCTACAGAAAGAAAAACTCTGAGGAAATGAATGAGGTAATCTGCAGATTATCCGTCAGTATTAATCCACCCTCTTGCCAAAATCCCCACATTGGAGGACAGGATCCGGTCTCTCAACAAAAGATATGTGCCACGCACAATAGACAGTGCCAACAACAGAGCAAAAGGTCTTAAAAGCCCCTTGGTATGGCATTGGGCATGTATTCACCAGGCATTCCAAGAAAAAAGTTACATTCCTTTCAGCCACTTGGCGGGGAACGAACCTGATAAGCAACTCTCCTTGGATATTGCGAGATAATATAAGCTACAAACCAAAAATGTTGATCCAACAGCCGTTTCTAATATATAGCTGATAACACTCAAGGTATATACCTTCCTGATCACAACTTGACAACTTAGCCTTTCCTTCCCAAAAAGAAACTCTCAGCCCATCTTTAATTCCTCCGACTCCACTAGCAATTCCGCCGCTCTACCCACTTTACAACTGGCATTGCTCGTGTTCGTCCCATTCCACGCTCCCGTTACAAAAAAGGGGAGCATCTCCACCGCGAAGAGGCGAAAGCCTAAGCAAAGTTTCATAAGAATGTTACTCTTTTTGAGTCTTCCGTGAAATGTACCCTTGCAGCTGCAGCTCCCGACTTCTCAAATTTACCAACTGTAACTTTACTATCTTTATCAGCACAAGCCAGCAACAACCAGCCTAATGGAACTTTTGGTTGCCTTTGGTTTTTGCCTTTGAATCCAGTTCGAATGGCTTCCAAATATTCCTCTGTCGAGACTCTGCTTCACTAAGCACATACTTAAAACCTTCTTTATTTCACCTTCCTTGTTTCACCGCTCATTCTCACTTCCTGAATAATTTTCCTTCATGGCTAAGTTTCATCGAGGGTTTCCTCTATTATAATTTTTCATTAGTTTTCAGTTTTTTTTTCAGAAGTTCCTTGTACCATTTTTGATGATTTTCCTATTGTTGTCCATATTTAATCCATACACCCCTCACTTCCGGTATCAAAAGAAATGAGCTCTGGAAGAATTATTTACGTGTTGCCGAGCCTTATGTGATCTGGAATGTTAAATTATCTTCCAAAAATTTTCTGGAGATATCTTAGTTGTTTTATGTTCTCTTAGGAGATTCTTCAAAATGACACCAATAGTAGGCAAGATGATAGGTATCTTCTGGCTACTTTCCATTCTCCATTGTCTTTTTATGTACAAAGAAGTTCCAAATAAAGGGATCCAAAGGCTTCAAACTTACATACTCGTAACGTTATAACGTTGTATCAATTTTGCTGACAGTCACTTCTTTTTACAGCTGTTCCTCGTATAGGTAACAAACTACATAAACTCTGCAAGAAAGTTGGTGTTGAAAGTGAAACTGCTCACAAAATGTACCTACATAATTTTTAAGCTTATCAGAATATTTTTATGCTTCTATTAAACCATCTTGGAAGCCTCATTATCGCTCAACGAGAACGAAATGAATACTAATTCGATTATATATCATTTGTGATCACAATATAAATTACTTGAAATTCCTGAGCATCCAGCCGGAAAATTCATAGAAACGTATAACATACAGAATCATTATTAACATTCACGGTTATGCTATTAGATAATTTTTATTAAACCATTAGAGATTGTCATTCGATCTAATGGGGAATAATTGTATTTAAACTAAAATACTAAGGTGGGAATGCACTTATTTTGTTTATTATTCAGGAGTAATCAGGAGCTATTCAAATTGTATTAGAATTCCTTTAATGTTCCAATACATTTTTTCTACAATTTTTATCATGAATAGACTTTCTCTCTCATCTATCGTTTGATTTTTTGTGGCCCTCTCCGATATTTTGGTTGAGTTTCGCTTTTTTACTTCGATGTCCAGCAAAAACAACTTAAGTTGTTGCGTACTGTTTCACTAACTAGGACCTTGCAGTCTTTACACTCAAGTATTTTTTGTTCGCTTGTGTACATAATACGTTGAATTTCTTTTTTTTTAAAGAATATTGTGACACTATTTATAGGCCGCTCACAACCTGGCCTATTTCTTTCCGAACATTCTCGTCGTCACCAGAGAACACCATTCCTTTCCACGGCATTCGGAACGAGGGATACCGAAGTATATAAGAACGAGAGACTCATTTAACAGGCAGTCAGTTATCGACGCTTAATAATTATTGTATTTCGAATTGAGTTGTTCGCCGTGTATTTTAAAATGTATTAGTTATTGGAATTATTATGTTTTATTTAGTAAAATCATAAATTTGAGATTGTAAATAAATTAAATCTGTTAGTTTGAATTGTTTGTAAGTATTAAATAAATTAAATAAGTGTTGTAAAATAAAATAATATAAAGTAAGTCTTCCTTTATTTAAATTAAACTTAGTGCCTAAAAACATAAATAATAAAATAGTAAAGTCAACCGCGTAAATCAGTACAATATGTTAACAATCGCTATATCTAATGCTGTTGATGACTCAAGCATATCATCTCCAGCTTCATTTCTAGTTCCAAAGCCTAATCCTTCATATATTACTTGATGTGCTAATTTTTCTAACATGTAATGGTTTTCCCCCTGAAATAGTTCTAAACCGGAAATCCGAAAGGAAGCTCAGTTTGCTTCCAGAACATTTAACCTCGGGAGATGCCATCATTTCAGTATTTCTATTACATTGGAGGTCTTTTCATTTTTATGGCCTGAAAAATATACATACTACAAATTTTTTATGTTATTAACGTAGATCATTTTTATCATTTATAATAGGTATTTTTTATTTATCAGTCTGTGTAAAAGTGATCATGTGAAAAACTATCGGAAATTATGACTTATAAATGTTTATTAACTCACAAGATTTTGCCAACAAAATTTAAATTTTTGTGTAGACTTTTCTGACAAAAAATTCGAGTAAGTCTAATTTAGTACAGTATAAGATTGTTTCGCAACATTCAAGCGTTAGGTATACTGTATACTATAGACATGGTTGTTATCAGTAATTAGAAAGACAAATATAGTTTCTCACCTTGAATAAAAAATCACCAAAAATATTTCAGTTTCTACCTTAAGGTAGTAAATAAAACACTTCCTATGATTCATGTAATAAGTTTCTTGAATGGCGCCTGTTGAAAGTATGTATTAAAAGTTGCAAGTGGTTAATAGTGCTTTCTGTTTAGATGTGGTTTTTTACATTTGCTTATTTTTTTATATTTTTTGCAGGTCCAGATTCAACACCCACGTCTCCAGAAAAAAATAGTAACTTTGATCTCACTAGAAGTAAATCCCTTTCATATTCAGCAAGTTTAATATCCAAAACAGGTAAATATTATTTTTAATGGTCAAATATATCAAATATTTTTTTCATGGTGTTCATAATCATCCAATTCAAGCCAAGAAAAGTTGGTAATCATAGCACTAACCGTTGACGGTGATGACCTGGTCAACGTCGTTATCAAAGACATATGGACCGATGACACGCCAGCTCAGAATCCATCATTTTGCACCAGAAATTTTTCCATTTATTTGGATGGTTTTCGTTGAAGACATAGATTAAAAAGTGGATCAAAAATTGATCTTCTAGTTTAATTGTCTTCGTGACTACACACTACACTATCTTTCCCTGGAGCTCTATTTTCTTTTATATTTTTGACACTATGTTGAATTTGTACCTTTCGTATGCGGAATGGGACGTTTCGGCGTCGCCGTTTCGGCGTGGCCGTTTGGGCGTAGAGCCGTTTCGGCGTAGGCCGTTTCGGCGTAGGCCGTTTCGGCGTCGGCCATTTCGGCGTCAGAAATTTTATTTTAGTTGACTAAATACCTACATTGAGGTTTATTGTCAGGCAATTTTTTGGAAAAAAATCTTTTAATATAGTTATTTAAATACATTGGAGTTCATTGGTCACACAATTTTAACATTAATGGTCAAGTAGAAAAATAAACTAAATATATTTCTTTTATAAACATTTTGTTATATTTTATTCTGCAAATACCTATATTGGATTTTTTATTAATGCATATTAATAATAATTGCTGTTCTCTTAATTGTCCCAGAGCTAATTAGATGATAACTGACATTTTTCAACTTTAATTAGACATACATTATATGGTATATAGACGGAGAATTTTAATATTGTTAAAATATCTTTTTTAAGCAAAAATATTTGCAGAATGTATATTTTTATAACCCTACATGGGGATGGCCCGTTTCGGCGCCGGCGATTCGGCGCCAGCGATTCGGCGTCGGCGTTTCGGCGCCTGCCGGTTCGGCGCCCGCCGATTCGGCGCCCGCCGATTCGGCGCCGGCTGATTCGGCGACAGATACTTTGGCAAAGTGAGAGAGAAAAAAAATAGTTGTTAATGTATGATAGTCTGAAATTTTCTTTAACAAAAAATGTAGAGTCAGGAGAACAATTTTCGACATTTTAATTTTAGAAGATGTAAAATAATACCCGAAAGTTAGGTTTGGACCGAAGGGTTAGGTCTTCCTCCTTTGAAAATTGTACTGTATAATATATAATATATATAATATATTAATTTTTTAATTAATTATGTGCAATTAAATAGCTTACATTTACAAAAGTTGGAAAAAATAACATTTAATATATTTTTTTAGTGTGGTATAGATATAAATCAAGAGCCTCTTAAATTTCTAAAAAAGTAACGTAGGTATAATCTAATGTCTTACTAATAGACTCCAATGTAGGTATTTAGTCAACTAAAATAAAATCTCTGACGCCGAAATGGCCGACGCCGAAACGGCCTACGCCGAAACGGCTCTACGCCCAAACGGCCACGCCGAAATGGCCACGCCGAAACGGCGACGCCGAAATGTCCTAGACCCTTTCGTATGTGCTGTTCGACGAGCGCTGGAATAACTTTGCTTTAATATAATGTTTCATAGAAACTTTCCACTATATGTAATATGCCTGGTCTATCTGAGAGTACGTATATTTCCGTTTTTGTCTTTAAGTTGGAAGATTTTCTTTGTGCCAATTTTGGTTTTTTTCCTTAATGTTTTCATACTTTATAGTTTTTATAATTATTGTTCTTTGTTCTTGTATTTTCTAATGTCTCGTCTGATAGCTTTAGAGATTTCTTTATTTATGGTGTTTGTTTCTTGTGGGTCAACATTTAAGTACATGTCTTTTTTGTGCTACTCGATTTTCCACCTTTTCTTTCGGTTCTTTACTAATTTTTTCTTCTTTTTTATTTGAATTCAAACTTGTCTTGGGCTTGTGTTATTCTGTCTACTATGGCTTCGTTGTGTACTGCTGATATTTTTTCAAAGTCAAGTTCATTCATTGGGCGCGTCGAAGGTTTGAAATTTTTTTCCACCTACCTCTACCGAAAGTATACTTTTCCGGATCTGATTGTAGGGAGCAAAGTTGTACTTTTCTTCCCTAGGGAGGAAAAGTAAAAGTGTCGTCATGATATTTCATTCATGAAATATAATTTATTGACGCCCTGTACAATATCTATTTTCTATTACGTAAGTATCTATACATTTTAACGTTTATTTATAAAACACCCTGTATTTTGCAGAATGGTAAAAAACAGTAAATTGTTATTTTGATTTAACAATGTTTACAATAGGTTTGTTCTAGCATGTAGTTTTGTATGGTTTGACACCAAATTATTGTACTGCTTTATTGCGCATGTTCCATCCACAAACTGTTTTTTGCTAGAACGCTTTTTTATCGGAGTAAAATACCAACGTCAAATTGTTGGTTTTCATTTATAATTTTGAGGTTAGATTAGAAATATGTACATTTTTCTTATAAGTATCCAAATTTTCAAGATTTATGCTATATATTAAAAATTAATATTATAAACGTAAATAATGTTAAGTAACATAGTCAAAACCTATTACTTTCATTTAAAATTTGTAAACGTCAAACAAATAATTCCACTGCGTAACGCACAAACTTAAAATCCGGACAAAATCCGCAAACTCTTTTGACCGTTTGACGCCAATTTCCAAATCAAAATTTACTGTCGTTAGAACGCCCGACCAGTAGTTTCGAACTAGTAATCTGTTTGCTTGAACGTCATCAAACAAATGCGCATGTTCCTGATGGTTTTAAACCGTTTGAAACTGACGCTAGAACAGACCTATTAATAATTTGACTTATATTTGACAGTTGACAGTTATATTGTACCTACCTACTTGTTAGTTTTAGTTTTAATAAATTTTGTTGGTTAGTTACACTGGCGAAGCGTCCATGTAACCACTGTTACCATTGGTAACAGTTAAAAATCTTGCAAATAAATATGTATTTTATGACGATGAATAATTCCATTTATTGTTTTATTTTATTTTTACCAATAGAAATATATTATTATATTATGTGTTAATAGTACCTAATTCAGTAAATAGCCAGACACACGAAAATATTGGCGAGTTTATGTGACTCAGTTGCACTTTATTATATTCTGTTACCAGTCTCATTTGTGGTGACAATGAATGGTTATCTCGCTGTCGCTCGGGCGGCTCGGGACCGGCTAGTGAAAATGTTGAAGGAGCGATGGGCGTAAGCGCGCTGTGTATATCAGTAGGGCTGTTACCAGATTTAAATTTGCTAACAGTACCTATAATAAAAAGTGTGCGTGCAGTTCACCATGGATGAGTGTCGCTGCGTAATCGATCAACTACTTGAAAAGTAATTCTGATTGAAAAATAAAATGAGATTATTGAAAATGAAAGACCTATTTTAAACAATTTAAAAAAGGAATTTAAAAAATTAGCTCGATATTTTAAATTTAGTTGGTACAGTGAAAATCCTTGGTTATGTGGTTGCAAGAAAAATAGACTGTATTGTTGGCCATGTCTTCTGGTTTTTACAGAAAAATGGGTGGACCAGGTTCACGATTTAAATAGTTTTAGAGTTTTAAAAAAGAGACATGAAAAGATTCAGTTTGGCAAAACAAGAATCAAAAGTTCTCTTAACCAAGCATTTAAAGCAAATATTGCTAAACATAATGAGTTTGTTAAAAAATAGATAGGTACTCCTATATCCTTAGATCACTTATAATAGATATGTACCGTATGTTTTTTGGCCGAACAAGAATTAGCGTTTCGTGGTCATTTTGAGGGCGACGGCTCTGACATTCGAGGCAATTACAGGGAATTGTTAACATTAATTGCCAAAAAAGATCAAAAATTTTGCCAACATCTAGAAACATCAACTGTTTTTTCGAGAGTTTCAAGTGATATACAAAATGATATTATTGAAGCTATATATATATATACATTTAGCAATATCTTCATTTTTTTTAATAAGATTTTTTGTATCTGGTTTTGGTAACACTTTAGAAAAAGTCACGCGTCGCCACTGGTTAGTTACATAAATAAATTAAGTAAAAATGAAAAAATGACTTGTTATTTGAGGAAGGTGGAAAAATCATATGTATAACATGGGAGTAAAGTGCCTTTTTTCTCCCTTGAATGATTACTGCCCTCCGCTACGTGTCGGGCAGTAAACTTAATTCTCGGGAGGAAAAGTAGCACTTTTCTCCCTTGTTATACAAATAGCTATTACTTTTACTGTCTTCAGTCTTTCTTACATTTCCTGATTTAAAAGGTACATTTCTTCCTCGATATGACCCGATGTTGGTGCTTAGATTTAAAGAATCTTTGTGGAGTAACCGGTGTTTAGTTGTATTTTTGCAAGGATATAATTTGTGGGAACTGCTTTTACTGATATGATATTCTCAGATGTCACATTTTTGCCACAGAAGGTGACTTTTTGCTCCGTGAGTCGTGTTAATGCGCATGTATGACTCCATGCCCAAAGGCTCGTAGTCTCTATGCTAATTTGCTAGATGTAGCTTCAGTAATATGGCCACTAACAACTGCCAAAGTTTAGAAGTCTCTATTAAAAACGTCAGACGTATTTTCAACTGAAATTGTTGTGAAGTCCCATTACAGACACTAAATTACATTTGTTATTGTTAATGTTATTCTCTTATGTTGAATTTATGTTATTGTTAATGTTATTCTCTTATGTTGAATTTATGTTATTGTAATGTTAAAATTTAGTTTCTCATGAAGAGTAAGCGTGCACAATGAGCAAATTTTCTTCTTCAATATCTTTCTGATCTAGTTTGTTGGTTTTTTTATTATACCTACCTATATTTTTAACATATTTTGTTATTTTAGAAACCGAAACCAGCAAACATGTCACAAAATCAGTATCCGTACTTAAACCAGACGACGATACCACCTTCAAATCGTTCTTCAAGAGTTTTGAGCATTTTGACAACAAAGAGCAATTGGACGTGTCTCTGGAAGACTTCGATGCCATAAAAAGACAACCGTTGTTGGTGATTAAGAAGAACGTGCAAGTCCAGAGGAGGAGAGGCGCTTCCAAAAATCCTATAAAAGTTCTTGCTGCCAGATCGGATATCTCGGATGAATATACCGAAGTTATCACTGGAGTTGCGGAGAGAGAGAAAAAGAGACTTAATATTGAGAAATGTAAGTATTTTTACTTGTGGGTTTAGTTTTATAAATTCTACTTTTCGATTATCGAAAAAAAAATCTTTAGGATTAAAATCAGGTGAACGAGGACGCCATTCAATACGAGGTGGTCTGATTAAATAAAGTCAAACATTTACACCAAAATGAGCTGGAGCTCCGTCTTACTGAAAGCATATCTCATTAAAATTGACTCCAAACCTGTTTTTCAGGGCAGGTACAGGACTATTCACTATATTTTGACCCCCCTGTAAACTGATTTATTTACAGAATTAGAAAAAAATTTAAAATATAAAAGTTATTCAATTTTTAAATTATGATTTTTTGACATATATATCGTCATATACTAGTGACGTCATCCATCTGGGCGTAATGACGTACTCGACGTACATTTTAAATGAGAATATGGGTCGTGTAATACCTGATTTGAAAGGTTATTCAATTCTCTATTCAGTAATATAAACATTTTAATATTAAGAATATTAATTTTAATATTACAAGATAATTATTTTTACAGGATGTCCAAAAAAAATTTTTTTGAATTAAATTAATTCACACAAAAAGAAGAATGTATGTAATTCAAAATATCTTCTACTGCTGTTAGAAAACAGAAATAAAAGTTTATTGCACGAATAGACATTGCTTTTTGATTAAATTCAATGTTCAAACTGCCAAGAGGCAGATGGGTGGCAGCTTGAATATTGAATTTAACCTTTAACTACCCGCGCATCAAGTTATAACATAACTACACGCGTGGCGTACTTTATACGCCACAAGAAAATACACTTAAAAACAGCGGATTTGTTAATTTTTTTTTGAAAAAATACACTTAGTTGTTTGTTATAAACCTTATTCGGCATAAGTGAATACTTGGAGTTCCTTCTCAGTAAGCCAATTGGGATTTATAACTGGAATCATGGAATAACTGGATTCCATGATAAATAAAATTACTAAAATTTTTTTTGAAATGTGATTTTTTACAGGAGAAGAAGTATTGTTTATAAAGAAAAATATATTTTGTGCCATAATGACTAAAAAACAATTGAAATATATACTTATATTACTACTTATATTAATATAATCGTGGTGTATATTGTCTACCACCGGAAACAACAAATAATAAACTGTAAATTACGACCTTCCCAGAACGCCGATTATAACGAAACTAAAACCAAATTGTAAAGCTCATTCCAGTGATAGGTTAGAGAGATAAACAAGGTCAAAAATTAAATTTTTAAATATATTTGCAGTAGAATTCTTATATCTGGCGTACAAAATACGCCAGCGCGTGTAGTTAAAGGTTAAGTGAAAAGTAATGTTTATTTGTTCAATAAACATTTATTTCTGTTTTCTGACAGCAATAGAATGTATTTTGAATTAAATAAATTACATACATTCTTCTTTTTGTGTCAATTAATTTAATTTAAAACTTTTTTTGGACACCCTGTATAAATGATCGCGGTAATGTTTATATTACTGGATAGGGAATTAAATATCCTTTCAAATGAGCTAGCACACGACCCCTATTCTCATTTAAAAAAATAGTCGATTACGTCATCACGCCCAGATGGATGACGTCACTAGTATATGACGATATATATGTGAAAAAATCATAATTTAAAAATCGAAATTTTGAAAATTTCAGGAGGTGTAACCAAAGAAAGTATTCCACCTGTTGTTAATCTGGTGGTATGGAGACGATATTTATTGTCGTTTTCTGTGCTACTTCGATTGATAACTTACTTTGTTTTTCGGTAGATGGCTTTAGTTGATCCGTGACATTTCTTTCTTTGCAATTCGGAAGGGCCCAAAGTATGATACGTGGAGCTGGAGAAATCGGAGAGAAGAGGATATGGGACTACTGATGAGGAAGAAAAGACCTCCGAAACCGGCATTAACTCTTCCTGCACTCTCCGATTTAACCAGAGTATATTGCAGCTACTGCATTTTCGTGTTGCAAAGAAATTGAAAATGTTTATACATTTTTAAAAATCGAATAACTTTAGTATGTTACATTTTTTTTCTAATTCTGTAAATAACGCAGTTTACAGGGGGGTGAAAATATAGTGAATATCCCTGTACAATTTCATTTCTAAGTGTAGCATTTCATAATTATCGCTGGTTAAATTTCCTCCTATAAAAAAAGCTCCAATCAACTGAGCACCCACTATTGTTACATTTAGTTTTTGTGGTCTTTGAGTATGGTTTTCACGTATCCAGTGTAGATTTACCTCACTCCAATACCTTAAATTTTGGCGATTTACATTCTCACACAGTGTAAATACTAATGTGATACACACAAGACTGATGAATGACCTACATCTTGTATTTGTGAAGCTCTGCGTGAAGAGGTATGTGAATTTTGAACGAAACTGCACCATATCTAAAATTTTATTCTAATTCATAACAGTTTTTGGTCTATCTGTTCGAGTGCCATCTTTTACTCGTCTAGTTTCCTCAAAGCTCTCTACAATTTTTTGTACCGTCGCATTACGGATAGGAAAATGGTTTGGGAAAGTATCGTTGAACAAGTTTGCTACTTCTCTAAAGATCTTTTTTATCGATGAAGCCCCTCATCATTAAAACAGTAATTCGTTCTTTTTCATTAATAATGTTTTTCATATACATTATGTACGTTTTCTTAACTACTGTTTTTTTGTTTTTAGTGGCCAAAAATTCTAATAAAGCCCTAGAAGCCTTGGCCGGTTTGGCAAGTACAGAAAACTTCAAATCCGTCGCCTTGAAGAAATCAACAAATCCAATCGGTTGGCAACCCTGGAAAGACGTGATGCTGTTGCAAGTGAAAGGTAGAAGGCACATCCAAACAAGGCTAGTGGAACCAAACGCCAGCAGTATTAACGAAGGCGACAACTACATCTTAGTCACTTCGAAGGCTCTTTACACCTATACGGGCGCCTACTCGAATGTGATAGAACAATCCAGGACTTCCGACATAGTCAACCATATCCAAAAGACGGGAGACATGGGATGTAAAGTCAACAGGGTACACAGTATTAGCAGCAAAGATAAATCCAAATACGCTCTGGAATTTTGGAAGATTTTGGGAGCGGACAGTATACCAGATACTGTAGGAGCTGGACATCCTGACGAAGACGAAACCTACGAATCAAATATACTCCACACCAACATGATATACACCTTAGAAAACGACGAATTGGCACCATACGAGAAATATTGGGGAACTATACCAAAAGTTGAAATGTTGAAAGATACTAATATCATAGTTTTTGATTTTGGTTCGGAGATGTACGTATGGAGTGGGAAAAATGCTGTCCTGGACAGAAAAAATCTAGCTCTGAAACTCGCTAAAGAAATGTGGTTTGAGGGGTACAACTATTCTGACTGCAATATTTGTCCGTTGAATATTGCTTCCATTTTAGGCGAGAGAGCACAAGAGTCGTTGCCTCTTAAAGCCGACAAGAGACCCGAATGGTCTCTCTTTGCCAAAATAACGCAGCATCGCGAAACTGTTCTTTTTAGAGAGAAGTTCCTAGACTGGCCAGATTTTTCTAGGGTCATTAGAGTAAGGAGCGACGAAAATATCAGAGAAGTGAGCGCTTCCATTGACATTAAACCATGTGACGTCGTCGAGATGGTTAAAGAAAAAGATAAAGAACCAGATTTGATTGTTGAAAAAAACACGCATTTAGGCCGTGGAGATTCATATTTTGACGAAGAATCCAGTCGACTTTTTGAGTACGAGTCTCTGAAGATAAAAGGTTGGCGAATTTTGGAAAACAGTTACGAAGAACTGCCCGAAAAGTCTTTAGGTCAGTTTTATGACGCCGACAGTTACATCTTTCGGTGGGATTTCAGGCAAACTGTTAAGGGGAGAAGGTTAGGTGGAGATCCGTCTAAACACTTGGCTGTAGGGAGGGACAGGTGTATTTTCTTCTGCTGGCAGGGAAGTAACTCGTCAACGAATGAGAAAGGCACTGCAGCTTTCCTCACAGTGGAATTGGACAAGCAGGTGTGTATGATTATATAATATTTTATTAAAACTTATTTGGTACGAAGTTCCTAATAGGTTTGTTCCAACCCGTTAGATTACCATTCTCGGAATGGTTATGCGTATGCGCAGTAACGCATACTTAAAAAAATATTGCATGGTTGAGGTCTGAGAATGTGATGACGAGTTTTCATTTATAGTTAATTTGACTAATTTATACTTTTTGTTACTAAAACTTTTGTGACAATTTCTTTAACTAATTATTCTAATATTAAATTTATCATGCTCAAGTCTGAAGGAGATGCAACTGGATTATTATTAATATTTCCCTTATAGTTAATACTGTCTAATATCCCTCCTGTAGGTAATTGGGATCTAGGGGAAGATATAATTTCATTATGCAAAATTAATGTTGGATCTGGACTATTTGGTCTCTGTCTTTTACATGTTCGAGAATTTGTATTATTTGAATTATTATTGTAGAATATATTATTTGTTGACATTTTGTTAATTGAATTTGATGGGAGCTGGGTGGGTGTATAATTATTGGGATTTATAATGGAGGGAAAGTTTTGAGGCAGGAGAGATTTGTAGTTAGTTCCGTATTAATGGATGTTACTTTTGCATAAGCGTTTCTGAGGAACTGTTTGTTGGCGTCTTGATAACTAATATTATTGGAAGACATAGCGTCTTTAATAAGTTTTTGACGCTGAAATTCTTGACACGCGCTTAAATTTGTAGTAAAATGATCCCCCGAACAATTAAAACATTTTGGAGTGAGATCGGTCTTTTTACATTCTTTTGAGTTATGTGATTCTTGACATTTATCGCACCTAGCTTGCTCTTACACTGCCCACCTGTATGTCCGAATCGAATACAATTAAAGCATAGTAGCACCTTTTGTTTATACGGTTCGACTTCCTTTAGTACCTTGTTGATTGTTACATATTTTGGTAGCACTTCTGACTTAAAACTAACTATACATGTTTTTGTTGGAATGTATTGTGTACCGTTTTCATCTACTTGCCTCCGATTTAATCTTGTGACTTCAAATTTACAGTGTAAATCGTACATTTTGATTCTGTTTTTAACATACTCTACTGAAAATTCTGTGGAAATATCTTTTATTACGCCCTGTCTAACTAAAAGAAACTTAGAAATGTATATGTCTAAATTATTTTTTGTAAATATTGCTTCATTTTTTTTTCGTTACTGCTCATAATCGTAACCATTCCGAGAACGGTAATCTGAGGGTTGGAACAAACCTATTGTTATTACTAAAGCCATTTTTATTACTTTTTCCCGTCTGTCACTTATTCTCTTCCGTCCCTTATTCCCATTTCGTCTATCTCTGACTGAACGGCAGTAAACCACTTCCTTCGTGACCCCCCTCTTCTTTTCTTCCCTTGTTCCCCTGTTTGCAAACCTCTTAGGACGTTTCTTTCTTTTGGTATTAGTAAAATACGTCGTAATCATCTAATTGTCTGTACCCTGATTTTCTGTGTGATTTTGGGTCTATTATACGTCTCCATTAGCTCCTGATTGGTTCTTCTGCGCCATTCCCCGTCAGCCTCTTTTATAACACCAAAATACTTTTCTCAAGATTTTACTCTCACAAATCTCTTAACTTTGTTAGTCCAGACCGTTGGTCTCACTATTGTTTCAGAAGTTCGAATCTTCGTTGCTCTGGATACGATTTTGCATTAAACAGTGCATTTAATGATCCTACCTCTTTGCTACCTTTCAACAAGTGTTTTTGGTACTCAGCAAGGCACTCAAATTTGGATACTTTCCCAAATTTATACTCTCTCTCATTCGTCCTTGGATTGATCCATTGATTTTGTTCTGCATTCTCCCCTCTCATTTCAGTATAAATGGTTTTTTGTTGATTTTGTGAACATTTTTCGACGTTTTATTCTTGAACGCGCCAGAAAGTTATCTGCGCAACTTGATTTAATCCTCTATTGACATTAACCTGATTTGAAAGGTTTTCTTCTATAATGACTTTGTTGAGTGCATTAGTTAGCGTTATCAGTTTCTCTGGTATTCCTTCTTTTTGTACGTAGTTGCCTTGTATTATTTCTACTGGTTTTTCTAGTAATGCCTTCTTTTGCCTACATCTACATAATCGTTTAACTTCTCTCCTTTTGGTTTTACAATGCGCTTTACTTTTTTTCTGTATTCTAATATTTTCCATTTTTGCGTTGTCCCTCTGCGATAGGATTCGTTTGCAGCCCTCTTCAAACCAGTGTTCTCTCTTTTCTGTTTTTTCAATGCTAAGGTCTGCCACTTCTGTCTAGGCTATTCCCATTCCTTCTCTATTGTACGCGTCATTATTCTTACCAATCTCTTGTTTATTTGTTCCTCTGTTCTTTTTATACTTGGTATACTCTACTTGGTATTTTTTCCTTGTTTTCCTTTTCTTGCTTGTTTGGGAATTTCTTGTTTTGTTTGGGAAGTTTGACTATTGCCAATATATGGTCACAATATTGACAATCAGTCATGGATCTATTGTATTTTCTTTTAATCAGAACATGGTCTATTTGGTTTCTCGTTTTCCCATCAGGGAGAAATTTAGGTTATTTTATGTACATCTTTATGATCAATTTGTGTACTTGCTATCTTCTAGGTTATGTTCCATTGAAATTTCCTTTCCTTATGCAGGCTTTTACCACTTGTTATATTCATATATATTCTTATAAATATCTTCTCTTCCTACGTTTGTGTTCATATTTTCTTCTCTGTCTCAGTTTATTCTCTCTGACATCATAAAACCCATCTCCATTATCTCTTTTGCCAACCGCTTTTAAAAAGAGTACTTTCACTATCTCACTTCCCAGATGTTTGGTTGCATCTTGCATCAAATTCACAGACTATATAACATGATTACTAAACAACCTGGAATGAAGTAAACACTTCTGTTGTATATAGGTATATGAATTTATTAAAATTCTTAAAATTTATCCACGAGGAAGTGGAAAATGTACAAAACGTTTTCGGTCAAACTGACCATCATCAGTGTAAACCTGGAAATAAGTAAACCACTTAAATTAAAAAGCAAAATGGTGAAATTTTGACAGTTAAAAACATAGAAAATGTGGTTACTTACGTCCAGTGTACAAGTAATTGTAACTAGCCACTTCGATAGGTATAAAAACATCTAAATTACATTATTGTTACATTATATATTAAAAATTAGTCTACATTAAGTCGATGTCTTAAGATTTTAAAGTTTATAATGTAACAATAATGTAATTTAGAGGTTTTTACACCTATCGAAGTGGCTAGTTACAATTACTTGTACACGGGACATAAGAGGATCGGTACGTATTTTCGGCTGCAATGCTATTCAAATGGGGATTCATTTTTTTCAAATCCTGAGAAAACTAATAAGTATTTTTGAAAAATTTAAACGCAGAATGAAAGATTACGTTATTAGCGAGGGCCGAAAGTCCCTGAGAACTTCTATAATGTTTATTTTAATAAGTTACAGGGGTGAAAAAACTAAGAGAAAATTTAGTGTGATTTTTAATTTCAAATATCTCATTCATAATAAACTTTTTATTTATTCTAAGGGACTTTCGGCCCTCGGTAATAATTTAGTCTTTCATTCTGCGTTTAAATTTTTCAAAAATATTTATTGGTTTTTTCAGGATTTGAAAAAAATGAACACAATGCCGTGGTAATATTTTCCAAATCTGTCTTTGTCTTACAACGCACTCAACCGAATATAATATTGTCAGCATATATTGTCAGTCAGACACTGACAATCAGTGACAATTTTAAATATTTGACATTGCATCGGGAATATTTTGAGAAATTGATTAAATATTATTGATATAATATAGTGTATTTGATAAATAATTGATTTAAGACGTGAACTTAATAAAAAGTTATTTATTGTGTATTATTTGTGGAAGATCCAAGCAGAGAATACATCAGATATATCCTGTGATCCAAGTATTTTGTTGTTAGAGATGTTCAAAATTGTAAGCGTTCCAAAATAGCAACATATTATTAAAAAATCACTTTAACACTTTTCCTCTTTTCTCGATTGATCATTAGTTTTTGTTGTACAAATAAATTATTACAATCACTGAAAACATAGTTAGTGAAAAAATTATCACATTTATTAACTGAATTAATAATTTGCAATTATAAAAATAACAGTTATCCAAGAACATTCAAAAGCCATCTCTTTAAATTAATTATGACATTTTCAAGTAGAATGACATTCTAGTAATGTTTACATATTCACACCAGTGTGAATTTTACTACACGTAATTTGCCGTGTAAAGACAGAAAAAGTAGGGATACACGTAAAATATTTGCGAATTATGTACCCATAGCCTTAAGTAACCACATTTTCTATTTTTTCAATTGTCAAAATTTCACCCTCTTGCTTTTTAATTTAAGTCATCATCATCATCATCATTTGGCTCTACAACTCTGTGAGTCTTGGCCGCGTTTACTATTTCCCTCCATTGTTGTCGGTCCTGAGCAGCTATTTCCCATTGCTGTACTCCCAATTTGCGTAGATCGCTGGCTACTGCGTCCTTCCATCTCTTTCTTTTTTAATTTAAGTGGTTTACTTATTTCCAGTTTTACACTGATGATGATCAGTTTGACCGAAAACGTTTTGTACATTTTCCACTTCCTCGTGAATAAATTTTAAGAATTTTAATAAATTCATATGCCTACATACAACAGAAGTGCTTACTTCATTCCACATTGTTTTATCGAAGGTATACAGCCAACTACAGGGTTTACCCTTTTTAAAGTTTTATGATTACTAAACTGTCTTGCTGCATCTGTTGACTTTTTTTTTTGTTTGTTTTGATAATTTATGTGGAATAAACTTTTTGAACTTTTATATGAAGTATACATTTCATCAAATTAAACCTTACAAATGCAATATTAGAACTAAACAATACCAATGCAATTTTAGAACGCGCCTCAGATCAGGGTTGATCAGGGATCAGAACCAGCAGCATTTTTGAGGCTCTTTAACGGAAATATGATTATAAATAAAGGCAAACGAGATGGAACTGAAAAATCAGATAAGCCTAGTTTGTATATCCTGAGAGGGGAAAAAGTTAACGAAATTTACCTCATGGAAGTTCCTTTAGCGATGAGTTCCTTGAGAAGTAGATCTTCGTTTGTTATCATTGATGTCGAAGGAGAACAGGTTAGTATTTGAAGTTTAATTCTAGATTTATTTTAATTAAAATATTTTCTCCTGTTGTTTTCACCCAATTTTGAAAAAATGTGAAAACGTTGAATTGTCCACGTTCGTCTGTCCATCTGTCCGTCTGTCTAATTATACCATTATCACCATCATACCTGTCATGAAAGCTTATAATCCAAGGTAGGTACTAAAGGTGAGAAATTTGACCGGAAGTACTGTTTTAAAGTCACCGGAATAGTACAAGTGATATATTATTCGACACGCCTTCGCAAGACGAGAGCAAATATGTATATACAGTGGAACCCCGATAAGTCGGCCCCCGATAACCCGGACCGATTTTCATCAGATAAACATATTCTCCGGATAACCCGGATCGGTCGCGGTCCCGATTAATCCGAGTTATCGAGGTTCCACTGTACTTTCGGTTTCATGACTGTCTGTCCGTCCGTCCGCGAATATAACTCCTCCATTATTAATACAGATAGAATGACAAATGAGGTGTCGAATGGAAGCTTATACACCCAAGAATGCTATTAAAGATGAGAAATTTGACATCAGACTTCCGGTTTTAGAGTTGCAACCGGAAGTACTGTTTTAAGGTCATCGAAATAGTATACCTAAGCGATATATCATTCGACGTGCCTTAGCAAGATGAGAACAAAAATGTATCCTTTTGGTTTTTATCAATTCCGGTTAAAAAGTTCTAACCGGAAGTGCCGTAATTATAGTCGCGGAAATTGTACATGTGACGCATCAATTGAAGCGTATTAAAAAGTCGAGTTTAAATTTTTAGTTCCGGTTTTGAAGTCATTTCTGTTTAAACAATTGTGACCCAAAGTTTAGTAAACATGACTCAAAATGAGTGAAATCGTATATCAATCGACGCAAAGTTACACGAAGAATTCAAATATCGACTTCCAGTTCTACTTTCGATTACTTTGGGTGAAAACCTAGGAGTAACGAAGTCCAATTACTTGTCTTTTTTTACTAGTCAACTTTCTACAAGAATTCAAATCTAACAATGTCAACTCATAGATACAATTTCTCTTTATCAATTTCTTACCTATCTAATACTTTAATTATTTATTAACCCCATATTGCATGAACTTTAAATATGGACGTTAAAAATCATTTCTTGTTTTGACATAGCTTCAGTGATATATTTAAAAATTCCTGTAGACATATTTTTGAGTTGCCCCCCATTTTGAAAAAATATGGAATGTGTACCTACTGTAAGCAACATTATGCAGTAAAACTACATACAATATGTAGGTATATTAAAAATCCAACATTGTGAAAATTTAATTCTGTATGAAAATTCTTAAAACAATTAGAAGTTGTAGTGAAACAATGAAATATTTTATATTTTTGGCATTGAACTTTGGGAGTTCCTTTACAATTAGGATATTTACATCTTCCTTTTTTATTAAACGCTTTTCTTTACTTCAATAGTTTGCATCAAATCTTTAGACGTTAATTTGACTGACTTTTCTTCAATGCAAATGAATGAAAATTTGCAGACATATGCATTCGCGGAAACAATACACGAATAGTCAATAAAAGAAATTACGTTTATTAATTGTTTAAATAAAAAAAAAACGATTTTAATGGAAAATGCTTAAATTTTCTTGTTTTTTACAATGTAGAAACTTGAAACTTTTACGGATTGTCGTTAATGATATGAACTGTACATAATTTCACTTTTTACGTTAATTGTTTACGTTATGCTTCATACATAAACAATAAAGTTTCAAATTTTGAACGCTCAACTATTTGTTTATATATAAATCGGCGTTTATTCGTGTCAAATTTCAATACGATACGAAACAAAACTTCAACCAAAACTCGAATTCAAAAAATTCGTGTTTTTATCGTAGTCTTAGAAAAACCACCGGTAGAGACGTTTTGTGCTACAATTAACATTAGAATTCGTTTTGTCGTATTAATTAATTAAACGCTTTTCTTTAGTTCAATCGTTTGGGTCAAATCTTTGGACGTTAATTTGACTGCCTTTTCTTCAATGCAAATGACTAAAAATTTGCAGACATATGGGGGAACAATACACGAATAGTCAATAAAAACTTTTTTTGTTTATCAATTGTTTCAAGAAAAAAACGATTTTAACGGAAAATGTTTAAATTCTCTTGTTTTTACAATGAAGAAACTTCAAACTTTTACAGATTGTAGCTAATTATATGAACTATACATAATTTCACGTTAATTGTTTACGTTATGCTTCATAAATAAACAATAAAGTTTTAAATTTTTTGCCAATTCCGACTACTTTTCATGTCTGTACATCATATGTTTTATACATATTTTAATAAACATGACGATATATTTTAATGTTTGAAAAGTGTAAGACTAAAAAGTAAAAAATAAAACAATATGAAAAAATATTTTTAAGAAACGCTTTTCTTTAGTTACGAGTGACTAAAATTAAACATATTATAAAAAAATCAACTAAAAATCAAAAAATAAAAAAAATTTAAAAAATCTAACACATTCGTTAAAGAAAAGCGTGGTGCGAAAACCGTTTATTCGATGAAGACGCGCCACGCTTTTCTTTGACGAATGTGTTAGATTTTTTTAATTTTTTAAATTTTTTGCTTTTTAGTTGATTTTTTATAATATGTTTAATTTTAGTCACTCGTAACTAAAGAAAAGCGTTTCTTAAAAATATTTTTTTCATATTTTTTTATGTTAAAAATATATGGGTCAATGACCCAATTGATATTTAATAACTTCTTCGTGATGTTGCATGATATTTCCTTTTTTTTTCTCGTATGCCGTGGATTGGACCTGGATGGACGCCCTCTTTTAGAACAATATACCTTATGTTTAAAACAAGTAGTTTGTGAAATTTGTGCTTTGAATTCTAATGTAGGTAACTGTTCTTTTTTTGTTATTTTTAAAGAATTGCAATCTCTTCTATATAAATACCATGCTTGAAGGAACACCATAAATAATAGTTTTCTGTTCCTTAAATGAACCTCATCCTTGTTTTTCATTTCTTTCCAGTCTGATATCAGTTCAGATCCATCGTATGTATTTTACTTATAGTCCCTGACATGTTTTTTAGTTTAACATTCAAATGACTCTTTTTTTTTATTTACCACTTATTTTATTCCACTTTTCTTCATATTGGTGATGGTGGCTACTGTTATCGATGATAGTTTGCTATAGAGCGTTTCAGGTTAACAATAGAACATTGCGGAGATAGCCCAATGTATTTCTTATGAACGATAAAAGCGCGCCGATGCCGCGCCGTACTGACCAGAATGAATCGTATATCGGCATCGGCAGTCGAGTACCCACCTGTGCGCGAGAGGTTTGGCAACACTGATCTCCGTAAGCGTAACCATTGTTTATATAGGGATAGTTGGTCAGCCCAATAGGAAAATTTGTTTGATTCAAATTGAGAGTCAAATTTCTGTCAGGGTCGCAACGTCAAAATGCATATACACCAAGTTGGATGCGATCCTATTCATAACACCCCAACTCGCATACATATAAAAATAAATACAAGAAAAATAAATACATATATATGGAAGAATATATTTAGAAATTGAATTAATGATGTCTTGCTATTATATATATAATGTATAGTAGCATGACATCATTAATTCAATTTCTAAATATATTCTTCCACATATATTTATTTTTCTTAATATGTATGCGAGTTGGGGTGTTATGAACAGGATCGTATCCAACTTGGTGTCTATGCATTTTGACGTTGCGACCCTGACAGAAATTGTGGGAACATCTGGTGACTGTCTCAATTTTAATCAAACAAATTTTCCTATTGGACTGACCAACTATCTCCCTATATAAACAATGGCGTAACGTTCTATTCTTAACGTGAAACAAAGTATAGGACTGAAAACGTTTTGAAAATTTTAATCCTTTTGGATATTTTCATTTCAATTCATCATTTAATTATGTTATTCTTTACTAGGTAATAATTTGGAATGGTATTAAATCAACCGATCAAAAAAGACTCGTAGCCAAGAGAGCTGTGGAAAATTTAATGAAAAATAAACCTTCCGAACTAAACTTGGACCAATTCGATGAGGATTTAGACATAATTGAACTAACAGAAGGTTCTGAATCAGAAGATTTCTTCAGCATAATCGGCACTGAAGATAGAAATAGCTACTACTCGCTACAAAACAACGAAGAATCCTTTGATCATACCATGAGGCTTTTCAGGATGAGCAGCATTACCGGCGATTTCGTTGCCAGTGAAGTATTGTGTCCACATAGAAGTGAACATTCTAGTCCTTACCCATTTGTGCAATCCGAATTATATTCCTCTAGTCAACCAGGTAATATATTTAAACATTTTTTTGTTGATTTTAAAAAATAATTAATTTTTAAACAATTTCTCATTATACAGTTGAGTCTATGGTTGTTTACCCCTGCGTCATTAATACCTGACGAGATAAAATATATACTTTTTATCTAGCATCATTGTCTTCCACGCATGAAAATAAAAACAAACCAGCTACTGCCTGTTATTAAGTAAATACACATGTTATTTTTATGAACGTTCTAGACTCAGTACATCGGAAAGAAATAGATACAAAAAGAGGATTGGGGACGCTTTCAGATTTTAAGTACAATTTGTGACGTTTTTGATTTGTTTACTTGTTGCTGTCAGCTTGTTCGATTTTTTGCTGTTTTTAACCTGTTTTTGCATTTCGAAGTAATTTATATTACACAAACAGTTGTTTTCACAACTAAATTTATATTGGAGTTTAAAATTTTATAGTAAGTGTATTGTATTTTGCCATTAATTTACATGCAAAGTTCGCTTCATTTACACAGTTAAGGAAATCCGTGATCGGAGTAAAGAATGATGACTTACGGACTGGTAATGGAATCATGGACTCAACTGTACATATATTTTTAATTGATGACAAACCTAACACAACAAATACCACATCACGCAACAAGTCAATAAGCCATGGTCTGATATACAGGGTGGTCCTTAAGTAATAATTATACAAAAAAAAAGAATGTGTGTGTACTTTGTACGCACGTAAGAAGTTATACTTCTATTATATGATTATATGATTATAAACGAAATTAATATACTTTTTATTTATATTTTATTTAAATATTAAATTAATTTATACTTACTACTTCTCAAACATTTTTATTAAAACAGTGCCAAAAAACACATTAAAAATGCCACAAATGATTTCTGAACATTAATTGTCGGAAAATTTTTTAACTAAATACGTATTTTCTGAAAATAAAATTATATAATAAATATACTTACAATCATAAAATGTATAAAAAAAAATAAAAAAAATAAAAGTTTCTATTGGGATTCGAACCAACTTACCACGCGGCTGGTATTTGCGTTGTATTGGGATTCACCCGCATTAAAACTTCGCCACAGAGACAGCTTGTCATTATGTGCGAAGATCGTCTAACTAAACAGATTAACCTTTTGACATTTTTAACTTATGTAAATCAAATTATTTTGATTTTGAATTGAAATGATTTAGAATTGAAAAAATACAACAAAACATAGAGTAAGAAGACAATATATTAGGTGAATATTGATAGAAATTTTGATGATAATCAAATTATGTAAATAAAAGTATTACATACTACTTATGTATTTTGGTAGGTTCAAGGTAGGTATCGGAGCCCGTATAACGACTAATAAATTTCACAATCACTTGCGTCGTGCAAAGTGGCTATGTTCAAATATCATAACAAAATTTGATCAACTATTTATAAAACACTTACCAGTGAAAGATTCTTTAGCTTTGAATAAGCGAGATCTGCGGCACTCATACTAGGCACAGTTTGATGAGCTTTCACATTGGCATGCAACAATCATCTCTTCTATGTAAATAAGTCCAAAAATATAATATGAAAATTATTTAAAAAGGCAGTATAACCATTAACTAACTTTTTGTTTGTTGTTTCTCTTCCTACAAATTTTAAAACGCAACAAGCATACATTATAACCAAACCATGCACAGTCCCACAGCTGTGCCACAGCTGCCATATTGGATAATTTTTGTCATGTCATTTGAACATCCAATCAGAACAAAGTTATAATGCGCATGCGCCCGGTCGCTAGGTTTTCCCATATAAAATTTCACCGTCATTACGCCCGTAAAGAAGTATAACTTCAAAAAAAAGAATGTGTGTGTACTTTGTACGCACGTAAGAAGTTATACCTCTATTATATGATTCTAACGAAATTAATATGTACTTTAAACAGTTTATTTATATTTTATTTAAATATTAAACTAATTTTAATACTTACTACTTTCCAAACCTCAAATACTTTCCTTTTTACTTTTACCCCGTATTCTCATTCCCACGGGTTGCGCTGTTAGAATCTTTTTTATCACTAGAGGTCTGAGTCTAGAGGTAACTGAGGTCTGTCATAATATTGGAGGTTAAATAATATAATGTCCAAATAATGTTTTCAACTTATAATCGGAGAAGACAAAATACAGAAGATATACTATTGTTTTAATACAATTCAATTAAAATATCCAACAATTTTAATCAAAATCAAATAGAGAAACTAAAGTAACAGAATTTAGTGTGTAGACAGTTTCATAGATCAGTTTATATTTTAACCAACTTCCCATCTATGAACAAAAAATCTTACATAACCTTCCATAGGACAACATGAGTTTGACATTTATAGTACAGATCTTTGTTTCGGTATATAAACAGGTAACCGGTAGCTGCTGTGGTAAATAAATATGTTTTTTTTTTTATTTTGCAACAGCGTTTCCTGCTAAACTTGCCATTAGCGAAAAAACTAATTGTTTGAATTGGACCATACATGATTTTTTTTACAATTTCTTTTCAATTATCCTACATTATGATATGTTGTATTTGTTGTAGCTCTATTTTTGATCGATAACCACCACGAACTGTGGTTGTGGCAAGGGTATTGGCCCGAGAAAGATGACGACAACGATTCAGATTTAAGCGATCAGACTGGATCAGGAGCTGTCCGATGGCAAGCCGAAAGGAAAGCAGCGATGCAGACAGCGATAGACTATTGGAAACAGACTAACGGTGATAAACCGATGGTTGGACACTTAGTGTGGGCGGGATTGGAGCCATTGCAATTTAAAAATATGTTTCCGGCTTGGGAGGATAGGCCTGATGTCATGGAACTCAACAAAAAGGTACATATAAGTTTAAATTATATTTATAATGAAAAATACAAGATCTGTATGTATAGGGCAAATTTGATAACATAATTGAATGCTCTGGTACTCCCTTTACTTCTACAAATTCAGCCCTATTCTGTAACTTTTAACAAATCAAATAGAAATGACCAAGTCGAATCGTAATTACCCGAAATCGAAATGTTTGATATCTATCGCGTCATTTTCGTGTTTGGATTGGCATTCTGTAACTCACATCGTAAGCAAGTTAAATAGAAATAGACAATTTCTACTTCACGCGGTCAAGAGAGGGTGGCAACCCCGCATTGTCAAGCGAAATTAGTGTTCTGTGACCTGTTTGTTGCTGGTTCTAAATTTGAAATACGAGACCGTTGCCATATCTTCCATTTTTCATACTATCACATTATATACAGTTACATTTAAAAAAATAGTTTTGAAATAACAAAAGTAAACGAAAAATCCACGAGGAAAAGTTTCCTGTAGTTGGCTGTATAACATTTATTACAAAAAACTATGAAATCCTTTATAAAAGGTATATTTGTTAAAATCCCTATACAGGGCTACATCATAAAACAAACAGAACTAGTTTTCAATCGGTTGACCGATCATCATCAGTGTTTATTGAATTATACATGCTAACCACCTAAGTAAAAATATTAGAGTAAAAACCCTTTAAAACTAATCCGTCATAGGAACATATAAAATTGATGTGACTTTAAATATGGATGTACAAAATATCCAATGTTTCACGCTCGAGTTACCATTGAGCTAAATTTGACTTGTTCACATCATGGCTGTGTAGAAGCAAGTGACTTGCTTCTACACAGCTAAATTTAGTTAATGTTAATATGTTGCTTCTTCTTAACACACCAGAAAATGAAGTGAATTATTGTTTATTCAATGTTTTGGTCCGTAAGACTTTTCTGTTTCGTAGGTTTTCATTCTACGTCTTATCATTTGACTGATTCCTCTTTATTCTTGATGCCTAAGATGTTTAGTCTTGATTCTTAAAATATATTATGCGGGGTTCCTTCTTAGACGTCTGCTTCAGTATGTACTATTTTCGGGGCTGCAGATATATCCCTACTTGACTATATTCGTCATCCACCTGATTAGATGATCAGTTAGTCAATAAGGAATAAGCACTGTGTCCTGTTGTTGGCGATGATATCCATCAAGGAGTCTTGTTGTAACCTGATGGTAAAATCAGTACTCTGTCTCCGGTTATAATTATAATAATAAGTTGAGTTTTCTGTTGAGGTGGACTACCAAGTGATTGACAACTTTGCTTTGGATTCTGTTCCCTCTTATTCTGATTTCTTCTCCCAGTAGACTGACCTGCCGACTGAATTGGGTCTTGTCCGTTGATCTTGATCTTCCATTTATCCGTGAATTTTGCTATTTTCTCCAGCTTGTTTGCTATGATTCTTCTGTTCTTTTTCCTGTCATTTGCTGCTGTCATCTGCGTAAAGCGTAAATTTATGATGGCGAAGCCTTATTGTTGAGGAAACAATATTTAGCATCTTATATTGCTCCGAATGGCTTCACTATAGGAAGTTATGAGACCGCATCATCCTTGGAAATAGACGAAGCAACGAAGTACTAAAAAGCCCGAAACCTAGGAATTTTATGCTGTAAGATGAATCGTCATGCAACTTTTTGCATTCAATTCGAGAGAGTGTCAGGCAATTTTGTGAACTAAATTGATCTCCGACAAAAAATTTTGTGCATGAGAAAATGCATTTTCAAAGTGCATCTCGAAGAGATGGAAAATGAAAAATTTAGAACTCAGGAAATATTGAGTTCCATCTATCCATAATTCGAAAAAATGTCCCGAATAAAAGTTACTTATTTTTATGTAAGGAATCGAAATGTGCAATAAAAAATGGGGGCTCCTATTTAATATTTTAAAATTATACCCCACCCCACCTCCAGGGGGTGGAGTGGAGGGTCGTGTTTTATGTTATTCCATAGGTTCTTAAAAAATATAAAAGATGTATTTTTTGGTTTTTTATTTGGAAGTGTATTTCTCGAGATATTAGACCGTTTCTATAATTTACCTATGGTATCACGAAAAAACCGTTTTTCCGATTATAGCGCCATCTATCCACAATTCTAAAAAATGTCTCGAATAAGAGTTGCTTACTTTTACGTAAGCAATCCAAATCTGCAATAACAAATGGGGTTTCTATTTAAGATTTCTCCCTTCTACCCCAGATTTCCACCCCACTCCACCCCCACCTTCAGCGGGTGGAGTGGGGTGGTCATGTTTAGTGTCATTCGATAGATTTTTGAAAAATATTGAAACGTATTTTTCAATTTTTCGATTCAATCTTCATTTCGCGAATTATTCGATCGTCCCGCGAATTATTCGGTCGTCCCAGGCGACGAGTTCCACCCTGGGCACCAGGTACCTCGGAGACCATCGCCGTCATGAAATTCGTGTTCAGTGACCTCCTAAACACCCAAGTATAAAAATTGAACTCATTTCCGTCAATATTTTCTAAGTCCTAAATTTTTTATTTTCCATCTCTTCGAGATGCAATTTAAAGATGCTTTTTCTCATGCACAAACATTTTTGCCGGAGATCAATTTAGTTCACAAAACTGCCTGACACTCACCAATCGAATGCAAAAAGTTGCATGACGATTCATCTTACTGCACAAAACTCCTAGGTTTAATGCTTCGTTGCCTCGTCTATAATGACAATAGGTAGTCATTTTTTTGTCAAAACCTTTATTAGCAGATGTTTTTCTTCCTGAAATGCATTTTGCTTAGAGCAGGTGCTGAGGGCTCTATCATAATGATTTGATAATTTCTTTTTCGATCTTTACGTTGTGGTTTAAGTTGTAATTTAAATATCTGTTGGCGTGGGTTGATTTTCTGTAAAATTTAGTTATATATGCGGCTTCTTCTTAACACATCCAGAAAAAGAAAGTGAATTATTGTTTTCTTGTTCGACGGTGAATTTGACTGATTCCTCTTTAAAAATACTAGATTTGTTGTAAAAGGTATATTTTAAAATACCCTAAATAAGGGTCACATTAAGATAAAACGTTTTAGGATTAAGAAATCCATCATCAGTGTTTTAAAAGCCAAAAAAATAGCTTGCCTGAACCACCAAAATGGGTTGGGTAAAACCCTTTAAATGTGAACGATTATGTTACGTTACATATTTATATAATGGTTAAATGATGTTCCAGTTGGCCATTGAAATCCAATATGTGAGGTTTTATTTCTCCAAAAAAATTCCAACCACGTGGGAAGAGTCCTGTGTTGCCCTGGGTAACATCCAGGCATATCTGGAATATCATTTAACCATTATATAAATATGTAACGTAACATAACCGTTCACATTTAAAGGGTTTTTACCCAACACATTTTGGTGGCTCAGGCATGCTATTTTTTGGCGTTTAGAACACTGATGATGGATTTCTTAATTCGAAAACGTTTTGTCTTAATGTGACCCTTATTTAGGGTATTTTAAAATATACCTTTTACAACAAATCTAGTATTTTTGTGATTTATGGTATACCGACAGCTACAGGAAGTTTATTTTCTTCGTGGATTTTGATTCCTCTTTATTTTTGATGTCCTTCAGTTTATTCAATGGTTTTGGTCCGTAATACTTTTCTGTTTCGTAAGTTTTCATTCTACGTCTTATCATTTGACTGATTCCTCTTTATTCTTGATGTCCTTCAGAAATTTATCAATGATCCGATAATTTTAAGTACCTAGGATCGGTATTACAGAGTAATGGAGAAATAGATGGAGATGCATGCAGTAGAATTAGGGCTAGGTGGATGAAGTGGAAGGAAGCGAGTGGTGTGCTGTGTGACAGGAAAATTCCAATGAAGTTGCAGGGAAAATTTATTTTCTTATATTCTGTAATATTTATCGATTTATTTTTGTTACAGGAAGGTAAAAATGAAGGCGACATCTTATCCATCGAAAAAGAATTAGCTCTGCTATCCCGAACGACATATCCTTTAACGGAGCTTCTTCAGAGGCCTTTACCCGAAGGGGTCGATCCCACCAATATCGAAAAATACTTATCCGCCGAAGATTTCCAAGAATTACTCGCCATGACCAAAGAGGAATTCGAAAAGCTTCCGTCTTGGAAGAAGACCGCTCTGAAGAAAGAAAAAGGACTTTTTTGACCGTTGTTTACTTTTTTTGTCGAATGTCTTATGAGTGGATGCTTTGATTATTCAAAGCCCAATGATTTTATTTAATGTTGTGATTTTGTTCTGTTATATTATGTACTACAAGAAGCGTTGGAAAGCCAAAGTGTGACGTGTGAAGTGTATAATTTGAAATGTGAATGCGGTAATATCACTAGTATTGTAGGTAACACTGATTTATAGCGTCCTGCACCTTCCGGTTCCTATTTTTCAGCCTCGTCGATCTTTCAAGTCTCCTACTCGTAAATCTTTCTCAGACATTGCTTTTTTGGATTCCACTTATACCAGTGGCGGCTCGTATCACTTTAAGTAGGTAGTGCCAGAATTCGGGCAGCTGCGTAAATTTTTAGTGACGGGTTCACGATATTGTCAAAAAAGATATAATTATAAAATTGTTGAATGGGTTGCATGTGAGAGTTCATTTTAAATGAAGTAAAAGACAGACGTACTCTCAATCATTTATTGTAACTTCCGACGACCGGTTTCGCTCTCTAAACTATGCAGAGCATCTTCAGGTCAACGGTTACAAGTCACTAAATGATTCGGATATAAGGAGCTACTACCTCAGTATTCATTAACATGATGTTATTGCTTAAGTTATGCTAATGGGATATGGTGGAATAGACGGAGAATGTTACAAAGGTAAACAAGTTTATGGGATTTGGGAATTCTTGAGGGTGAAGAGATAGTTGTTCACACAACTGCTCACAAACACAATAACAGGCACAGATTTGTTGGTTGTCTCTCAACAACTATCTCTTCACCCTCAAGAATTCCCAAATCCCATAAACTTGTTTACCTTTGTAACATTCTCCGTCTATTCCACCATATCCCATTAGCATAACTTAAGCAATAACATCATGTTAATGAATACTGAGGTAGTAGCTCCTTGTATCCGAATCATTTAGTGACTTGTAACCGTTGACCTGAAGATGCTCTGCATAGTTTAGAGAGCGAAACCGGTCGTCGGAAGTTACAATAAATGATAAATGAGAGTACGTCTGTCTTTTAGTTCACTTCATATAATTATAAATTAAAGGTATATATTAAAGGTATATTATTATATTTTACCATTTCTGGGGTGTCAAGAAATTTAAACATTTAAAATGCATTCAGTGATTGATTTGACATCATGTCCGTCCAGCAAGTAAAATCTCCAACATCTCTCAACTTGTCGCCCTTTACACAAATATCGGAAAAATATAGCTAACTGAAATTCACCAGCGACGTGACGTCTGTCGTTCCATCGGCAATCACTGCAACACAAAGATAATTTTCAATTTCTTTACTTATTTCCTCGTGATAAACATCTAACATGCACTGAAGGAGTTCATTTTGTGTTGTTTTGAGCTACATACTTTTAATAGATTTGGAACTTTGAATATTAACCTAGTCTTTGTCTAATTCGGCTAACATTGAACAGTTCCATAAAGATGCCTCGTATTTTCTTAATTTTCCTTTTGTCGTGATTTCTCAAAACTAACTCGAAAGCTCCACAAAACCATATAGATAAAATTTTTAATTTGATTCAAAACATATCGATTCTTATCCACTTCTTGTTCATTGCGTTTAATTAGACTATATCGATAAGCTGAATTTAACTGGGGGTTTATTAAAAATTAAATTTTTTAAAATTATTTAAAAATATAATAATTTATAATAAAAAGTTTAATAATTAAAAATGTAATAATTATAAATACAAAAACGAACGAGCGAGCGTGTAAAGAAACTCGAAAATATAATGTACTACTCTGTACCAGAATCTTTTTGCATCTACGATCCACTATTCACTATGATCAAAGTAAAAAATAGATCTTCCTTGTCGAGCCAGGCACGAATAGTCTCATGTAAACGTGTATTAAAAGTGCAATATAGCTCTATCTCTGTCACTTACATATAATGCCCGTAAAATCTTTCTCTTTTCAGGCAAGCCATCTAAGATTTCGGCACGATCATCCCGGCCGCTGTGAGTGGCGACGGTTGTATTACACTACACAGTTGCCAGATTTTATATAATTTATAAAGAGAAAAGAAATACGCACAAACAAATGAACGGGCATTAAGACGGTTTAATGATAAAAAAATATGTTTCTGCATAAAAATAAGATAGTGCCATGACTCCATGGCACTACCTCACCGGCCGCCACTGACTTATACAGGTAGTCTTCGGTCTGCTTTTCTTTTTTTCCGGGGGTTGCCATTCCACTCTCGGCTTTGGGAGTCGATGTTTCTCCATTCTTTTTACATTGCCACTCCAACAAAGTTGTTTTTCCTGGATTTCTTCTATTATGTTTGTTTTCCTATTCATTGTATATCGTACTCGTTCATTCGTTATGTGTGAGACTCTAGAGATGCAGGCCGATCTTCGCCAGAAGTCCATTTCCAGTGCGAGCAACTTATGTTCCGTTCCCTTATTCAGCTGCCAGGTTTTATATTCCACACTTTTTAAGATGCTATTATATAGCTGTGTTTTCTTTTCTTCTGATATGGTTTTTGACCAAAGTAGTGAGTTCAAAGCTCCTATTATTCTTCCCTTTCATAATTCTTTCCTCTATTTCGAATTCTGCCCTTCCAATTTGTTGAATTCTCTTTCCAACATATACATAATCAGAGCTTTGTTCGATAACCATATCATCCTCTAGTTGTGACTCATTTTTCTCTCCTCCTATACTCATATATTTGCTTTAGGCCCCATTTTTTGTATTCTCGTAACAGCCGGTTTGTCATACATATTAGATCATCTTTATCCTGGGCAATCACCACCTGATCTTCAGCAAAATGTAATGTGTATACTGTTGAGTCGTCGTTTAGCTGTATCCCTATGCCAGAAGATGATTTCCGCCATTTTTTCAAGACCTCATTTATATGGCTTTAAACAGTGTTGGCGATAAGCTCCATCCATGTCGTAGTCCTATTCCGTTGGTGGATGTGTTGACGGAAACAATTATATAAATAATATTAATTAAAACGCAAACAATTGTCAATAATATACTTATTTATTTTTGGGTAAACAAACGTGCTTCGTTTATTATCTCGTAAGGGTTTTGTTGTTGTTTTAGCGAGGGTGTGTCTGAACCGCGCGCCTGCTGTGTCGATACTGAATACTGCGAGACCACCACACTCGATTATGTCACCACGCTTGCGGTTTTACAATATGGCTAGAAAGGCAATAAATTACTACATCTGCGTTTTAAAAAGATGAGAACCTTTCTGTATTTTAAAAAGTTGACATGAGCGTGGCAATCTGGCGTCGAAATCTATTAGTGTTTCCTTGAAAAAAAAAAAACATTAATTTTATACAATCTGCTTAGGGATACATTTCGTTTCTTAAACTTAACGGCCCTTGTTAGCATATGGTTTGTATATTAAATGTGAATTTAAAATCACTAATGTTATTTCGTTTTGAGAAAGGTTAGTAAAAATTTAGCAAAAATAGTAATTAAAGCGTATCGCTATAGTCCCTTATTCACCATGAAGCTGTCGGATAATCTGTTATTGATTTTTATGTTTGATTGGGTGTTATAGAATTTCTGCACTGCTTTTATTAAAGTTATATTAATAGGGAATTTTTCCATGACTTGCTATAATTTACACAGTGACACTGTATCATATATCTTAAAAGATCGACGAGAGATCGACGGTGTATTTCTGTCTCTGGCTACTTTTTTTTCATGGAGTTGGTTTTGCGTGAACATGTGGTCGATGCAGGATCTTCCTGCTCGGAATCCTCTTTGTTGATCGATCTCTAAAGGACAGCATTAGAGTTTTGAAAGTTTTTCCATATAATCTCCTAATACAACAATTTTTCGTAATATACAACTAGTATTATCGCATTCACATTTCAAATAAAGCACCAAACCTTTTAAAATATATACTCGGGTGACTCAGTTGTTTACAGTTTGTTTTTTCTAAATTTCTTGTAGTTACTGTAGTGGTGATATATATTTTGTCTTTTTTATTTTTAAAACATATCAAATTTTAGTGGCTTCAAAAACTCTTAACCAAATTGCAAAGTGTCTGCCATATTTTTGTAAAACTTAATATTCTAAATTTGATATAATCACGTCATCATATTGATATAAATGGTGTTAAAAAAAGTTATAGCGACATAGATAGTTATAGCAATATAGAAACGTTTATTAAAACGTTCCTATGTTGCTATAATTTTATGACTGGTTTGTCAAAGACTTGTTATTTCCACATTTATCTAATAAAGCGACAACTTTTACAACTTTAAAGTTTAACACGTTAATTATCCTTACTGTTTGTGTCTAGTTTCATCCATTTTTTAGAAATATATCTGCCCCTTTTTTTCACTGTTCTCTTCCAAATGTGGTTTTCGTTAATCTGATGCCATATTACTCCTTGATATGATCGTTCCCCATTCTCTTTTTTATTTCAAAAGTTTTACTACTTATGGATCATTTGACATTGTTGACTTTCCCACGCTACGCACTGAAATATTGTGTCTTCCAGAGTCTTTAGCTACCAGGGGCTCTTTGGGAGTTGAGGCTTGCTGTAGCGGTTACGCTGCTAATTAAATAAATTCAATTAAAATTCCATTCAAATACCCCTCAAGAAATTCCGTGTGAGACGCTCGCGACCGATCCTACAACGACCTATCGCTGCACAGGCGCGCCAAGTGGAACAAAATCGATTTAATATCGATATCTCGATTCCTGATATCGAGTTTGACCAACCGCTGGTTCAGATCGACAAAGTCGATTTTGTTCCACTTGCCGCGCCTGTGCAGCGAAAGGTCGTTGTAAGATCGGTCGCGAGCGTCTCACACGGGGTTTCTTGAGGGGTATTTGAATGGAATTTTAATTGAATTTATTTAATTAGTAGCGTAACCGCTACATTGGCTTCAAGATGTACTTAAACTTTTCCTACTACCATACTGCATAGGTGCTGCTTAGGCTGTTGAGATTGATCTTTGTTTTGATCGCTGTTATGACTAATTTTCAATTAGTTCCTCTTCTTCGTCAGTCACCGGATGGCAAAGGCTTTGTTTGCTTCTGCTTTATTCTTGTGCCACGAGATAAGTATGGCCGCTCCAGGCAGAGCCTCATGACGAAAGAAGATTATGCCCTGAGACCAAGAGTTAAGGCGACCTTCTTGAGTTCCACAGTTGAGTATACAGTTCTTCCCCACAACGGTCAAGAATAAAGTGCTACGGCTCTCAGAGGAAACTTTACATAGTAGCAAGGCATTTTCTCAACTCAGGCTACAAAAAAAAAACAGAAATTCGACTTTTGAAAAGAAACAAGGGATTAAAAAAGTTATATTTTGTCTGAATGTGATTGAGGCGTTAACATTTGCGTTTATTATTGTCGTAGATGTTACTAAAGGACATTTAAATCAATATAAGAAAAAATTGAAGTAATAGTCAAAGTTAGAGATGTATTAATAAACTGTTGATTTAACATAGCTTTCAGAAACCGGTTATTAGTGTGTTATGAAAGGGCAATTTTGTAAAATATGGATATCATTGTTGTATCAATGCCTCTTAGAGAGTCTTAATTAATCAACACAAAGTTTAAAGATATTTTACAAAATATCCTCACATTTTTTTACTAATTAGATAATTAGGTGTGGACGTATAAACAATTTTGAAGCATTTTTGAGCTTAATAAGGACGTTTTATAGTTTTTTACTGTTTTTTGAAACTGCCATTTAAGAAATTAGCTTTTGTATTTACATCAAGTGAGTACTTAATTCGTTTGTTTGAAAATCAAATAAAAGATCAAAATTTCTTCAGTTGTGGTATAATTTTTGTTGTTATAGGTAATTATTTTCTTTATCAATTTTGTTTGAAAGAACATACGAAACTGAATCTTACAAATAACTTCGCTAAAACAACTATGCTATAAAAATAGGTTATTTTGAGGTAATTTTTACAGTTTCTTTTATTTACTTAATATAATTCCTATCCTTTGCCAAGGCCTTAATTTTCTAACACCTCTGACATTCCCTTATGGCTTTGTTATACTTCTTATGTAGGGTTTTTCTTCCTTGTCGATAAAGTGCACTTTCTTTACTTGAGAGTTCCAGCCTAAAACTGGTCTAGGATCCTTTTAGCTGTCGATTGCTATCAGCCCATTTATCCCCAGTTCGTGATCAATACTTGCTTATTTGCGGAAGCCTGCTCTGTGCTATGTCATTCATTTATTCATTCATTAAGCATTACACTCCCTAGGGATTGTAGTTATTGTCCTTTTCATGAGCATTTTTCAGTGCGTAACTAATGATAGGAAAAAGGGTAAGTCCGTGATAATACACATTTATGACATTTATTCTAACATGACATTTTAGTTAAATCTGACAGTTGTCACATTTTATTTTCAATTTGGAATAAAAACAAATCAAATGTGTTTCTTGCATTTATAAAATGGTATTTTCTTTGATTTGTATAGTCTTATAAATTATACAGATTATATTTGTAATATTATTATCTAATTAAAAAAAATATTTTTTTTATTATGGCGCCATCTATCGACAACTAGAATAACTAGAATAAATGTTTTAAATGCCTGTAATCACGGACGTGCTTTTTTTCTGTCACATACAATTTAATGCGTTAGAAAGAAATCGAAAAACTGTGACGCACTGAAAGATGATCATGAGAAAAAGAATAACGTCATGGCGTTCAAAATCCTATTCCTGGTTGCGGTGGATTACTCATCTATGTCATTTATAGCTTGCTGTGTCTTTTCTGCTGTCGTGACCCTTTTCCATTTTTTCCTGTCCTTGCACTAAACTTTCTAGTCTTTAATATTCATTGTTCTTAAACCTTCTAAATCATCCATCCATCTTCTTCTATTCCTTCCTCTACACCTGTGCGATAGTGGTGGTTGTTTTCATTCTTATTTCTCCCTCTTTTGTTACATTGTGGTCCAGTATCGTTCTCATTATTTTTCTTTCAACTTTCAGAAGGCTATCTTCCTCTTTCTGGTTAATAGTCATTGTTTCCATCCCATATGTAACAACAGGTCTTATTGTTCATCTTAGAATCTTGCTTATCAGCAGATGTCCAATAATATAGCTCTGCGATATTCACCTTGTTAGGCCACCAAATTATAATGATATTATGAAGGCACCTACATATATGCAACAGAAACTTGAATCTTCAAGCTTGTTTCCATATCTTACAGTTATTCAGGAGAACCCACTTCATGCGGAAGTTGTGCAGAGCATCCTTAATTCTTTGTAATCCTGCTCTGTACTTTTTAATCAACCCTTCTATTTTCTTTCAGCGTAAAGCTAAACTAAGAAAACTAAGAAAAAGTGAATGTGTCCCAGATGCCAAGACTTTCGATCATTCGTCATACCTGGACAACCAATTGCGTTAAAGGAAAGAGGTCACATGTTCCGTGGGTGGTGTGTTGACGGAAACAATTAAATGAAATTACAATAAGTGTAAGACAACGAACAATATATTTATTTATTTTTGGGTAAAAAGTCGTGCTTATATCTCGTAAGAGGGTTTGTTATTTTTTGCGGGACGACGGTTTGTGTCAGACTGCCTGTGGATGAACTAAAAACATTAGTTTTACATTTCTGTGGTTTTTAAAGAAGTTGAAGACTGATTTATTGACATAAGGAGGCTGGCCCTTTATCGTCCCGTAATCTATTATGGAATTTGCGTTTCCCATACATAAACTGAACAGGCCATCAACATCTTGTGTTTTAAAAGCTGAGAAGGCATTTTTTCTGAATACTGATTTATTTCGTTTCTTAAAATTTAAGAGGCCCTTTATGCATATGGTTTGTGAATTTTAAAATGGGACGTATTATTTAATTTTGAAAAAGTTATTAAAAATTAAAATTAGCAAAATAGTAATTGAAGCGTGTCGCCACAGTTGCTACATTGATAAATTATCTGTGCACACCTGTGCACCACTTATTTATCTCAAATGAAGAAAATAGATACATAAAACGGCATCAAACACATATCATCATAAGCCTCTTCCTCGTGTCTCCATCCCCGTCTATTCTGCTCCGCTCTCATCCAGCTTTTTATCTAGATTTTTCCAATAACCCCTTTATCCATCGCCCTCTATCATTCTAGCTATGTGTCCTGCCCATCTCCATTTTACTCTGGCTATGCCAGTCACCTTGGTTCTTCTTCTGATGTTTTTTTATTTTATCTCGCAGAGGTATTCGTAACATGGATCGCTCCATTCATTTCTGCGCGACTCTCAGTTTCGTAACCAAGGCTTACCTTAAGGTAAGTGTTTCTGCCCCGTATATCAGTACTGGGAGGACGCAGTGATTAAATACTTTACTAGAGGCATGTAGGCTGCTCATTTTTAGAAGTTTTTTTCAGTTTATACAGGGTGAGTGGGGAGGAACGCGCCAAACGTTAAGACTGTATAATATACGTAAAAATAATCAAAAATAACTCATATTCGATTTTCATTTGTTTCTGAGATACGGGGAGTTAAAATTTTTATTACAAACTGACGATTTATTTATTGCTCTAAAACCGGTTGAGGTGTGCAAATGAAATTTGGTGGGTTTTAAGACATAGCTATTGCGCATGTTTTGACACACAATTAAGAATTTTATATTCACCATTGGCGCGCGTACGGGTAATAGTCTGAAATTTTTTAAAGATAAAAATGGTACGGCACTGAAATATTTCAAATTAAAAAGCTTTCTTCAATTCCTCGTTCAATTTGTGACAAAAAAATCTATCTTCCCTTTTTTTCATGCGACGCTTAGTTTTCATGCAAAAAATAAAACATCTTAACGCTTACAAAGTTTTCGACGAAGTTTCTATATGAATGTGTAGAAACTTATTTCGAATACTTTGTAAGCGTTAAGATATTTTATTTTTTGCATGAAAACGAAGCGTCGTATGAACAAACATGAAGATAGATGGTTTGTCAGAAATTGAACAGGGAATTGAAAAATAATGTTTAATTTGAAATATATCAGTGGCGTACTATCGGTACGCGCGCCAATGGTGAATATAAAATTCTTAATTATTGTGTGTCAAAATATGTGCAATAACTATGTCTTAAAACCCACCACATTTCATTTGCACACCTCAACCGGTTTTAGAGCATAGATAAATCGTCAGTTTCTAAGAAAAATTTTAACACCCCATATCTCGGAAACAAGTGAAAATCGATTAACAACGTATGAGTTATTTTTGATTATTTTTACGTATATTATACAGCCTTAAAGTTTGGCGCGTTTCTTCCAACTCACCCTGTATATGCTACCCACCAAGACCGAACAGACACATAAATTCATGAAATTCTCTCAGTTTTTCATATGCTGTCCACCCAAGGCTGATCAAACACATATAAATTCAGAAAATTATGCAAAATCGTACACGTTTTTTTATATACGGGTTGATCGATCTTATATAAGATAAGGTTCTTCTTTTTAATTCTATTTTAAATTCTTCTGGCCGAGCGTCTTCTTCTTAGGTTGATATTATTGTTGCTCATCTGTTTTAAACTTTGTAACTGTGTTTAGTAGCAAGTTTTCTATGCTCTACATGTTACAGTTGAAACTTTTTGTTAAATTGACTTTGAAAATATATTACTTTATTCACTGGTTATCAATTATCTTGTAACGCTAATATCTACGAACATAAACTTACGTGCATAGAAATCGGCCCACTTAAATATTTGGTCATTTTTGATGTCTAATATTTCCTAAACCTGTCGGTCGATTTATGTGATTTTTTGAACATGTTATAGCCTGATTCCTTAACAATACCACTGTAATAATATTGTTGCCAAAGAGGTAAATTTTCATTGTATACCGGGTGTACCAATCAAACTGTGTTTTTTTCTCAAAGTTCTCATCGCCCTGTGGAATATTCTAGCATTTATAAAATACTGAAATTAAAACCCAACTATAGCCTCAGGTTCTTTTAACATTCCGTTTTTTGATTCATTCGTTTATGTTGGATAATAAAAAAGGTAGGTACTTTAACAACTAGACATGTTCTTTATCAATACACGTGTTTCTAAATAAGTGCGACAAACTTTAAGGGGCAATTCTGCATGAAAAAATAATGACCGTTTGCATCATAAACGTATGTCCGCAAATGTTTCGTTTACGAGATACGGGATGTTGAATTTTTTCTTACAAACTGACGATTTATTTATTGCTTTAAAACCAGTTGAGATATGCAAATGAAATTTGGTGGGTTTTAAAACGTAGTTATTGGACATTTTTTGACATACAATTAAGAATTTAATTTTCACCATTAGCGCGCATACGTGTAATATGACCGATCATATTACCCGTATGCACGCTAATGGTGAATATATAATTCTTAATTTTATGTCAATAAATCCGCAATAACTATCTCTTAAAACTCACCAAATTTCATTTGCATATTTCAACTGGTTTTAAAGTGATAAATAAATCGTCAGTTTATAAGAACAATTTCAACATCCCGTATCTCGGAATCGAAACATTTGCGGACATACGTTTATAAAGCCAACTATCATTATTTTTTAATTCAGAATTACCCCTTAAAGTTGGCGTTACTTATTTAGAAACACCGTGTATTGATGAAGAACATGTCTAGTTGTTAAAGTACCTAACTTTTTTATTGTCCAACATAAACGAATAAATCGAAAAACAAAATGTTAAGAAAATCTGAGGCTATAGTTGAGTTTTAATTTCAGTATTTTATAAATGCTAGAATATTGCACAGGGCGATGCGAACTTTGAGAAAAAAATCAAAGTTTGGTTGGTACACCCGGTATATAATGAAAATTTACCTGTTTAACAACAATATTATTACAGTGGTATTGTTAAAGGATCAGGCTATAACATATTCAAAAAATCACTTAAATCGGCCAACAGGTTTAGGAAATATTAGACATCAAAAATGACCAAATATTTAAGTGGGCCGATTTCTATGCACGTAAGTTTATTTTAGTACACTTATATTCGTGGTATGTGGTTTGGAAGATTCAGTTTTGTAAATTTTTTTGTAAACATTTTCCTTGAAGTGTAACCAAAATTTTCCAAGCTTACCAGATGACCTAAATGTTCATAACTGGATTTTTATTACATTGACATTGCAAATATTTTCAGGTCATTGTTTGGAAAATATGCATAAATAGTTTTTTATTCTGGTCTTCTGGATAAAACATTTACCATCGTCGTATATCATTTCGGTTTATCGTAAATGGTGTTGTTATGATGAACAAGTGTAAAAAAGTATAAACTGGAGGTGTAGTAGGTAATATTGGATAATTTGTTGACAATTTGGTAATCTATATGTGGAAATTACAAGAAAGTGCTTTGGTCCCTTCTAGTCTGCCCAAAACATAGACCGTAACATTTTCACTTCATCTACTTCTATCTTATTTTCCTGAACGCTCTTTGCATTTCACACTTCACCGCCGTAACCCAATGCTGGTCTCACGTCTCTTGTATATCTTTTCTCTCAGCCCTCTCCCGATTTTTTGATCACAGAGTACACCACTCATTAGCTTCCAGATAAATCAACTAACCTTTATCCTGTGGGCTATGTTTCGGTCTAGTGTCTCATTTTCCGTTATGTAGGAGCCATTGTATTTAAATTCTCCTATTCGTTCTAGTTTTCCCAAGCAATTCGTTGTTCCCCACAATTCCTGTACGTCCAGATCACATATACTTTGTTTTCGACCTGCTAATCTTATATGTCTTCCCTTTCAATAGCCGTTCTCCAACTCTCGAACAGTTTTTTTCTCCTCCGCTAATATAGGACAATATTCCAGCTGTGTCCCGGAAAATAGTGCGTTCCTTTAAGGTATGGATAGAATACACAATTAGAACAAAAAAGTTCAGTAACATTTTTTTCTAAAGTTAACTGTTTCCAAAAAAATATTACATTGTTTTACGTATTTTAATGTTTAGAAATTTAAATAGCCTGGTAATATCATACGCACTACGGAATAATAACAGATAATAAGAACTGGCTTGTGATTTTTTACAGTACATATTTAAAATAATCCAACCTAACAGTACTTGTGCATTTACTATTATTTGTTTTTTTTTGTTATTTGTTTACTATAATTATTTAGATACACATACACATACATAATTTTAAACGAATTATACATCTTTTCACATAAAAACACATCTTTTAACTGAACTAGTATTATGTATTTAGTAAGTTTTAAATGTGTTGAATGCTGAGGGCTTTAACATGAAAATTAAATACACCAGATTAAGTTGTACTTACTTGAATATAATTATTATAACCAATAAATGTTCATGTTCAAAGTAACTCACTTTCACGAACACATACATTCATACGACGAGAAATACCGGAAAAACACTTTGAAAGAAATTATAGTATGTATCTAGTGATCTGCCATAAATAATCAAAATAATAACATAATAGGTAATGAAGTCACGATTCGAAAACATTTTAGGCATTGACACTAAACACGATTCTTTCAAACTATCCATGTATTTACTAAACATAGGACTGTCTACGTTTAAATTTTCATACCTCACAGTGTTGCCAGATTTTAATTTGCATACCAAAATGTATTTTAATTTTTTGGTCAAACGGTACCATTTAGAAAAAAATGTTAAAAGAGTTTTTTGTTTTACATGGTGCTCTCTACCTACACCTTTAAGGAACGCACTATTTTCCGGGACACCCTGTATAAACATGTCTGTAATTTCACCTTATTTCATAATTTATATTGTAAATATCTGATCTAAAGACTTCCCTTAGTTTTCTGTAAGCTGCCCATTGCCCATGTTAGTCCTATTCTCCTGTTTAACTCTGTTGTCTGATTGTCTCTTCACAATTTAATCTCGCGGTCCAGATATTTGTTAAATTAGTTGAGATGTTTTTGGCCAGTACAAGGTTGGTCATGTCAGATTGTGTTTTAGAAACGTCAATTTTAAGGCCAACTCGTGTACAAGAGCCATGAAGTTGGCAGGCATGATACCCCCTGTCTGCAATAAGTACTATGTCGTCTGCAAACGTCAAGTTGTTTAGATACTCCCCATGTATGTTGACTCCAATATTTTACCAATTACTGTTCCTCATAACACTTTGTAACAAAGCGATGAACAATTGAAGAGAGATGGTGTCCCTTGCCTAATACCCCTCTTCAAGTGAAATGTGTTTGTGTCCCCTCAGTAGATTCTCACGGCAGCTGTTAATCTGTTAATATATGTTACGAAGAAGAGCTCTTTAACTACGATCAATGCTGCATTCTGTAAGTGCTTTTAACAATGCTGGACTGAATCAAACGCTTTCTCAAAGTCTTTATGCTCATACAGGTAAATAATATATGATTTTTACATTTACCATAGACAGAAAAATTGTAATAATATTGTAAACTATAATAAAAAGTTCTAAAAACAAACAATTACAAAATTAATAATAGCTGTAGTCTATATTCTTTATTAATTACTATTTCTACAAGTTTTTTCAAAGGTCTAGAGTGGTAAATGTTAAACAAAGAATTCTATTTGATGAAAATCTTCATAATGAACTAAATGAACGCATTCTTGAGACTGGAGAACAAAAAGATGAGTTTGTTCATCATATTGCACCGTTATAATGAACCGATTTGATATAAAATTTCTAAAAACTATAAAAATATTTTAACTTTATTTTATCTTCTAATATTATCTGTGATTAGGCTATGTATTTATGTTGTAACTTGTATATATTATACCCAAAGTGTATATAAAAGAGGTGCCTTGTAATTTTTCGGAATTGAGAGCACTCAATAGATTTTTGAGTCGCTGAACATTTCTAGTCTTTGTGATCCTCACGGCACTGACATTATTAAGTTATTATTTCTGAGATTTTTCACACTTTCAAATTTTAATTTATTTGTATGATATCGACATGTTTAAAATAGTTTTTAGAGTTATCTTTGAAGGTTATCGAAATTTTTAGTTTTAACAAATTGGCGTCAAAGTGACAATTTTTTGGCAGAGTGTTCCAATGAATGAGCGAAAATCACTTGACTGGGTCCTATTTTACTCAAGTTTTATTGAGTTTGCATCAACTTCTGAACAAAGACCTCCCTGTTTTGTGCTATTTGGTCGCATTTTTTTCTCCTCACACCTGTCTAAAAATTTATTAATAAATAAATAGTCAGTGGGGAATATTTAATCTTTTTCCTATGCCCCGGGTTGGGCGCCTACGTAAAAACACACATTTTTTTTCAAATTTATTAGTAAAGAGAATCTTTTTCTGCCCACTTCCAGAATATTTATCATGTTTGTTCTATCCTGCCAAAAATTATTATCAGTATGAATACTACACCGCTTTTTTCCACTTTTTGGAATTGTTATTCTCAATTAGTGTATTGTTTTAATTCATAAGTGTTAAATGTCTTAAATTTATAATCTCATATTATGTATTCTCATGTTGACATTCTTACCGTCTGGAGATAATTTGAAACTTCTTCTGATCCTTTTTTAAGACTTAATAAGATGAAATATTGAACGGATGTAGACTTGCACACTGTTCTCAATAGTGTATCCTTCCTTCTGTGTCTACCGCCTCTGTTTAAGTATCTGCAATTTAAATATTATAATTACACATACATATAATTTCAGCTTATGTAATTTCATATTTGTGTGTAAATTATTTTGCCAAATAGCCCGGTCAATGAGCACAAAAGTTTGCCAAAAAAATAAATCAAGAATGAAAGTTTATTATACATTTCTAAAAGAATATATAAGTTGAAAATGTTTTATCGAAAAAAAGAACAATACCAAAGGACCTCCATTTTACAAAAATGTTGCGAAAAGAGTTGACTTATGTATTTCTTGTATTTCGTAAAATAATTAAAAACACAATTTTTTTGACAATTATATTGGCACTTTGCTTTAAAAATTGGTCTTCTTATTTATTTTTCATTATTTTACAAAATACAGCCCAATATATGAAAACTCAACCTTTCTTGAAAAATGTTTGCAAAACAGAGGTACCTTAGGAATGTACACTTTTTTTATTTAATAATAGACACTTTCATCTACCTATTCTCAAATTCTCTTCCTTAATTTATTTTATTTGGATCATAGAGTTCTTTGATCGGGCGAAAATGCCATTTTGGAAATTTTATGCACTCTTCTCGTATATTTTATTCCAATGATTTTTTCGCTTTCAAATAAAGTCGGATTTTCAGTTATTTTTGCACCTTGTATTTAGATTCTTTTAAGAGTTTCCAGTTTCCGAAATGTTTATTTGTAGAAGATATCAACATTCTTTCTCAGTTTTTACAGCCAAATTGTCAAAATTATTAATTTCGAAAAACTTATCCCAAAAAAGTTTTCATAAATATATAGAATAATAAATAGAACATTATTTGTAAATAACGCACATCTTTATGTAAAATTTGACGCTATTAAATAATAAAATAATCCAAATTTAACGTAATATTTCCAATAGGGCCAATCCTATTATTTTACATATGATCAGTTTTTTTATTATTCTGTATATTTTGACAATATTGTAATCGAAGTCTGTAAAATTCGTATTGTATTTAAGTCTTTTCTATACTAAAATAAGATCATACATTTGTAATTATATTGTTGTGTACTCTCATAACCTTTTTGATTAATAAATATTTTCACAGAAATCAGACCATGTGTTCAACTTTTCACATGCGGAAAACAATATTAAATTTTTCGCTGTTTCATTCCTATAATTCCCAACCTCAATTTAGCCAACCCTTAGTAATAATTCCTACTACAAACTTTATCCCTCATCCTCTAGAAATACAGACATTTTTGGAATGTGCAAAACAAAAATCGCTCTGGAGTATTCGTCTCAGAGAACAGATGCTTTTTGAAGTTATACTTCTTTAGGCACGAGGGTGAATTTTTACATTCCCTGGCGCATGCGCACACCGACAGTATGGTATTAGTCGCTACATCTTTTAAGTTATGTAGTGCAAATAAGGTGTGCGTGAAAAGAATATATTAGTATTTTTAGTAAATACTTTTATTATAAAAGACTAAGTTTTTCAACCTAATAAAAATATTTGTAAATTAAATATTTTTAAAAGATTTTTAATTGAAAAACTTTATTGGCCCATTTCCTGGTGACAACCTCCAAGGCTTCTACAATATGCAAGCCAAATGGATGCTGCAGTGAAGACTAAAGGGAAGGAATTCTACACTATGCAATTCACAATCCCCGTCTGCAGCGTGGTAAAGTTCCAACGGAAAATGTACCTAGTTACTCTATAGGAGTAATACTAATATAAAAATAAAAATGTATACCATTTTTATTCATTCAGTTGCGGTGCGAAACCAAAACTGTCTTAATTTTTACTCAGATCAGAGAGTGCAGCCAGCACTCTTATCGACGATTTCACCTCTTGTTAGAGGTTCATCAGAGACTGCATAGGCTGCATTTCTTCTGCATGTTTTTAAAAATATTTAATTTACAAATATTTTTATTAGGTTGAAAAACTTAGTCTTTTATTTAGCAGATGCCGCTAGGCACCTACTATCATCATCTCGTCAGTTGCGGTGGGAGATGGATATGTCGAAGATTTTTACCTGGGCCAGAGAAATGCAGCCTATGCAGTCTCTGATGAACCTCTAACAAGAGGTGAAATCGTCGATAAGAGTGCCGGCTGCACTCTCTGATCTGAGTAAAAATTAAGACAGTTTTGGTTTCGCACCGCAACTGAATGAATAAAAATGGTATACATTTTTATTTTTATATTAGTATTACTCCTATAGAGTAACTAGGTCCATTTTCCGTTGGAACTTTACCACGCTGCAGACGGGGGTTGTGAATTGCATAGTGTAGAATTCCCTCCCTTTACTCTTCACTGCAGCATCCATTTGGCTTGCATATTGTAGAAGCCTTGGAGGTTGTCACCAGGAAATGGGCCAATAAAGTTTTTCAATTAAAAATCTTTTAAAAATATTTAATTTACAAATATTTTTATTAGGTTGAAAAACTTAGTCTTTTATTTAGCAGATGCCGCTAGGCACCTACTACCATCTCGTCAGTTGCGGTGGGAGATGGATATGTCGAAGATTTTTACCTGGGCCAGAGAAATGCAGCCTATGCAGTCTCTGATGAACCTCTAACAAGAGGTGAAATCGTCGATAAGAGTGCTGGCTGCACTCTCTGATCTGAGTAAAAATTAAGACAATTTTGGTTTCGCACCGCAACTGAATGAATAAAAATGGTATACATTTTTATTTTTACTTTTATTATAATTTTTATGTCTGTGGATTTGTCTTCCTCCTAATAAGTATTATTGAAAATGTTTATTTTCAATTAATGTATCTGTCACCGTGATTGTAATTATGTCCTAGAAATGATCGACTGAATACAAAAGCGGTGGTAGCTGATTGGTATAGTACTCGCCTAGGGATCGAGAGGTCCCCTGTTCGAATCCTGACAAAGTCATATCCTTTTTTTTTTAAATTATTGATATTCTTTTTGTTCTTTCTAAAATTAGTTTAATATTTAAATACAATACAAAAAAACTGTTTAAAGTAGATAGGTATATTGATTTCGTTGAAATCATAATATGAAGTTAGATTATATTATAATAGAAGTGTAACTTCTTACGTGCGTACAAAGTACACACACATTCTTTTTTTCTACTTACTACCTTCCTTAGAGTATAGACGTTTTTTTTCTTCTTGACGGTTGACTTCCATAGATGCTGTTTTCTCCTTTTGAACTAGTTAAAAAGCAACTAACATAATTTTAAAACCACCCACATTCGGTGGTCAAAGAGCATGGAAAACTTATCGTTTTCAATTCGAAGCTGCAGCTAGAGTAAGCGGTTCCTTGGTACTCTTGCTTCGAGGACATGCAGCAACCCTCTCATCTTACAATTTCTCCCCAGAATCCACTTAGGCATACCTCTTTTGTTCAAGTATAAGCCTACCACTCACGCTACTGCGGCTTCTTTCAACTTCATCGAATTCGACGAATTGTCGAGGATTTTAATCGTGTGTGACCATGCATCCAACGAAATCGTACAATTCGACCGCAGACGTCAGTCTGCGGTCGATTAATACGATATTTTTACCTACTTGCTTTGATCATATTATAGAAAATCGACATGGCTTCTTTTAGCGATAATTTTAAGAGAGTTTTTTGGGTTATATAAAGATTATGGCAAATTACAACTAAAACATATCACGATAAAAATACCCACAAACAGGTAATGGACATTATAGCTTCACAGTTTAAGAAGTAGGTAAATAAAGATGCGGTTGAAGAGAATTTAAGAAAAAATTAACAATGTTAGAACATCATATAAAAGAAAATTGAGGGGATCAGATGCTAAGGGGTACAAGTGATAAAATGGTTCAATTGAGAAAAACGAAGTCAAAGTTAAATTTATATAGTAAATTCTACAGCAAATTAATCACTTATGAACTTATTTTGAATTAATTTTATACCTTTTATTTATCTAATTGGAAAAGCTTTTGTAAAGTTAGTATTTATTTTCATTCAAAATATTTGAAATTTGAAAAACGACGTTCGCACTTGTACCCATCTGCTTCAAATTTTGCACTTGTTTCTCTTTGTCACTTAAGTAGGTACCTTACGAATTTCTTAAATTCTTAATAGGGCAGTCAATGAGGGTATTTGGCTCCGAAATTCATCCGACTACATCGATTCACATGATATTTTCACAGTATGTAGGTAATAGCTCAAGAAATAAAGTCTATCCTATATACTATGGCGCTTTTGTCTTGGGGGCGGTTCCCACCCTTTCAAGGGAGTGGAAAATTTTTTGGTCAAAATAACCACGGAAGTGGCTAGAAAACCTAATTCTAAGCAAAAATTGTTCTATAATTTTTTTTTGAAAACTTTATACTCTTTGAGTAATTCGTGGTCGAAAATTGGCCATTTTCATTGAAAAATTACACCTTTTCGGACGTTTTTTGGCGAATACCATAAAGACTATGCATTTAACTAAAAAGACTGCATAAAATATTTTTGTAGTTTATAAAAAGCAAAGAGATTCGTTCCTTCATAAATCTTCTAGCTATACTTCAAAAAGAGATACGGTAGGTGAAACGAGTTTGTTTTTTGTGCATGCTCAAATCGGTGTATTCAACTTGAAATAATAGAGGAACGGTCGATTTTAGGTGTATAACGCTACCAATACCTTTTGTACTGTTTGAAAAGATCTTTAAAATGGGTAATATTAAATGTCGATTACATTTAAACTAAGCGAGATATGCTGCAAAAAAGTTAATGACTAATGTATTTTAAGAAAAAATGAGAAGTGTTTTTAACCTCTCATCCACCAGAATGTAAATGCTTCGTTTTCCTTCTGCAATACCTTTTACTATAGTGTTATTTCTATGTTCAAAAAGTTGGACGAGTTTAAAATGAATAATTCTTTATAGAATAAATGAATAGATCTTTTAGTTTCTGAATATTCCTTTTTCTCCATGTAACTCTGAAATGATAAGAGATACGACAAAAAGTTGTACAATACAAATATGTAGGGTTTTTCTAGATAAAATTTTTGTTTTTAGTCTTAATTACTGTATCTCTTACCATTTTCAGTTACATGGTGAAAAAGGAAGATTTTTAAGAAAATATATATTTATATATTTTGATCTTATTTTTTTCAAAAACCCTTCAATTTAAAACCGTCCAACTTTTTGAACATAGAAATAACTCTATATTAGAAGGTATTGTGGAAGGAAAACGATGCTTTTAAATTATGGTGGAAGAAGGGTTAAATGCACTTTTTTATTTTCTTTAAAATACATTAGTCATCAATGTTTTTGCAGCATATCTCACTTAGTTTTAAAGTAATCGCCATTTAATATTGCTCATTTTAAAGGTCTTTTCCAGCACTACAAAAGATGTTGGTAGCATTATACACCTAAAATTGACCGTTTCTCTGTTATTGCAAGTTGAATACACCGATTTGACCATGCACAAAAAAAAACAAACTTTTTTCACCTACCATATCTCTTTTTGTGTTATAACTAGAAGATTTATGAAGGAACGAATCTCTTTATTTTTTTATAATCTACAAAAATGTTTTATATAGTTTTTTTAGTTAGATGCATAGTTTTTAAGGTATTCGCAAAACAACGTCCAAAAAGGTGTCATTTTTCAATGAAAATAGCCAATTTTCAACCACTAATAACTCAAAAAGTATTGAGTTTTCAAAAAAATTTATAGAACAGTTTTTGCTTAGAATTAGGTTCTCTAGCAACTTCCGTGAATATTTTGACCAAAAAAACTTTTCACCCACTTGAAGGGGTGGGAACCACCCCCGAGATAAATGCGCACATCAGCATAGAGTAGACTTCGAATTAGGAGATAAGTAGAGGCAAGTCCCAAAATGTCATTAAAATCCATTCAGTAGGATAGAATTCGGAGGTAATATCCTGTGTTTGCTCTCATTGACTGGCGTATAAACTAAAATAAAAGCAAAATTACGTAAAAATTAAACATTTTTATTTATGAAAACTTACTTGGTACATTTTGTGTTATTACTTCACTTATTTTGAATACTTTTTAAGGGCTTGATTTGCAAAGATACTAAACAAATCACCAAAAATAATATCCAGCACCTTACAGGCAAAGGGATACAAGTGAAGTTACACCTGTTTGCCGCAAACTGTTTTTAAATATTTTGTAAGTAATCAAACTAGAACACCATATGCGATATGTCGCCACCAGTAGTTTAATTCACCTTTATCTCTTTCCCACTAAATTTTTAATACTATCTAGTATTATTTTGTACCTACACTTAACTCAGTTTACAATATTTTGTCACTTGTACCCCTGAGCATCTAATCCCCTCAATTGAAATTAGTATAACAGTCAAGTAAATCGGCTGCAGGGTATATTATTGATTGATGGGACATGATCGAGAATTGAACAAATACTGCGGCGCAGTACGGTGTGTGGGCACATCAGATATGCCGACAAATTTAACAGCGTCGTTGTACGATCTTGTCGATTGACACTGGAGTACCGAGAGTGGCTGGTTTTAGAGACAATATATGGCCAGTAGTATGTAAAGCAGGTTTTCCAAAGTCAGTTAAAAGTTCGATATCAAAAACAACGAAAGCCGTCAAGAATTTTAAGCTGGTTTTAAAAGAATATTGCATTTGGCGTAGTCTCAAGTACCTAAAGGTTTTTTGGAATAAATTGGTATACAGGCATTCATAGGTGGACTACATGATGTCGAAATGCAACAAGATCTCTGATAGCAACATCGCAAAATGCTAAATAGAGCTCTAATCTCAGCCCAGGAGTATGAAGCGGCGAAAAGTATTTCCAGATCTCGCCCAAAGTTAAAAGAAATTAAATTTCGAGAAAATGAGGAAGCCACTGCCGCAGATAATGAATATCTTATTTTATCCCAAATTTTAAGCACATTGCAAAATCTTCAACAAAAACTCGAAATGATAACAGAAGATGTTTTCATTGCGGAAGAATGGGATATTTGCAAAATAATAACTATAGTATTTCTACATGTCGACTTAGGCGACCTTCTCACCCCTCTCTTTGATTATTCTCTCCTTGCTTGGGATCGGCGCCTGCAATTATGGCAATATTCGTAGGATTCTTCTGTACCAGAAAAATTCAAAGGTGGCCAACCTAATTCTATGCGCTTATCTTAGTGTCCATGCCATAAAGAAGAGTAGAGAACACGTAACACCTGATCATCATTAGGCGTAGTTCTAACCTTATATCCCAACAAAAAAGAAATAAATTTAATGGATGATGCATGTGCTATTTCAATACATGTCTTATTTTTTTGTTTGGTTTTACATTTGATCATAGACTTAGGTCTATGTCGGCGTTACACCTCGATGCATTGAGTGGCATATCCCTAGCCAAGTCTATCCTCTTTACATGTCTCTGTGTTTACCACGCGCGAAATAGCGCGCCCGATAAAAAAACCTGACAGCTGATGGAGTTACCACCACTACCACCAGAGACATGTAAAAGGATAGACTTGGCTAGGGATATGCCACTCAATGCATCGTGGTGTAACGTCGACATAGGATTGAGTGGTGTAGCCATATTTGTCAGTCACATGCGCGGGATCGTTTTGTTAAAAGAGATAGATAGACCACCGATCGACTGTGTCCATGCTGTTTCCGCGTTACGCTTTTTTGGTGAGTATGCCGAGTCTACGCTTAATATGTCAATGGTTACCACACCTTACCTCGTTCCCCAAAGGATATACCTACTACTTTTTCTTATAAGAATATATAGGCCACCAGTATTACTTCGCATACCATCTTTTGCCACAAATAAAATTGGAACATGTTAAGCTTAGCAAAGTATTAAGTTAAGTCCAAATTAGAAAAAAAAAAAAAATGAAGTTACTACCCTTTAACTCTACGGTAAAGAATTTCATTGCAAAAATTAAAGAATTCGTTTTTTACAATTCAGATTTTTGTTTTTTAATATAGATGAAAAATATTACATAACGTTTTCCAGAAATTAATTAAAACAAATTAGAAGCGTTGTTTTAAATAATCAATTAAAAATAAAAACAAACACTAAAATTTAGTCGGACATCAACTTAACCTTGACCAAAAATCGTCTAATCTGGTTTTTAAATTTATTTAGCAAGTTTAATACAACAAAATCAATAATAATTTAATTTTTGGTAAAAATAATATGATAATTTATATAATTTCATTCCAAAAAAGATAACCAAATTAACGTTTTTCAATTGCAATTGTCGTCTTTTGGCATTTTTTTTGTTGGTATCTTAATGATATTTTCAAAATAATTTAGGAAAGCAAAGGCGTCTCATCTTTTAATACAATTGGGTTCTTAAAACATATATTTATAAATATGTAGGTTATAATTCCTCAGACCAAATAGAAGCTGAATAAGCTTCAACGAGAAGCATGTTTACTTATAACAGGAGCGATATCGACTGCCCCAACCGCCACCATGGAGGTCATACTTGACCTCTCTCCATTACATAATATATAGATGAAGAAGGAGGTGAAAGTAGAAGTATACAGAAGGCAGATAAGACACCAGGAAGCAGGACAAAAGGATACTGGGATCAAAACTGGAGATATAATGAATACAATTTACTATTCTCAGTGGGAATAAGACACAATTTTACTTTAAAATTTAGTATAATTAAGGTAGTTATTCGGAGCGCGAATCGGAAAAGCTAGATCCACCTTCAACCGGATGGGAGACTTGTTCAAGAGCTACAACCTCTCTCTTGGCATAAAAGTAAGAATGCTGCGATGCTGTCTTCTCTGTTCTTTTTTATGGTGTTGAACGAAGATATGTACACAAAATTGGAAGCATTTGATATGTAGCTGTATGGAAGACTACTTCCATATGGGAGAAAATCCCGTGGACTGACCGGACTGTCCTCACAAGAATGAAGAAGAACCGAGAGGTACTGACCACCGGCACATCTCGAAAGTTACAATTGTGAAGTTGGGGGTTGCTGGACGAAGACACTACCCCGAACAAACAAACTTAAACTTTATTCTTAAACTTTATTCTTATAAGGTACAAATACAAAGGTTCTATTTCATAATTGATGGATTCGACCGTTACTTGATGGAAGTTCATTTTATCTCGCAATAAAACACTGAAAAACGTTTGTTTTTCTATACTTCCACAAAATTTATTACAACTATGTTATTACTACAGCTGTTTCGGCAAAGTGCCTTTCTCAAGTGATATATTTTACAATGTGTTTGCCTTTTTAAGTCTTTAACTGAAGAGGTTGAGGAGTGGGGAGCTGTTTGTCTCGAGTTGGTCATTCAGAATTATATCTGTATTTTTCAATTTATTAATTTCCATTGATTCTAAAAGTGATAGCTTAAGGCCTTTATTTTGAATATGTAGAATTTGAAACTCTTCATTGAAAGAATGATTATGATCATACTTCACCTTCTAGATCATAATCATTCTTTCAATGAAGAGTTTCAAATTCTACATATTCAAAATAAAGGCCTTAAGCTATCACTTTTAGAATCAATGGAAATTAATAAATTGAAAAATACAGATATAATTCTGAATGACCAACTCGAGACAAACAGCTCCCCACTCCTCAACCTCTTCAGTTAAAGACTTAAAAAGGCAAACACATTGTAAAATATATCACTTGAGAAAGGCACTTTGCCGAAACAGCTGTAGTAATAACATAGTTGTAATAAATTTTGTGGAAGTATAGAAAAACAAACGTTTTTCAGTGTTTTATTGCGAGGTTCTATTTCGTTTTGAACATTTGTCGGCAGTCTACATATTTTTCCGAACACTAATTCGAACGGTGTATAACCCGTTGCTGAGTGTACTGAAATGTTATATGAAAAACAAATATTGCACCCATGTACTCCAATTTGTAGGGAACTTTGATAGTTGTATCCTAAGATACGCATTTAAATGTTTATGAGTATTTTCTAAAGCTCCTATTGGTTCGTGGTGATATGCTGTTGAGTTTAGTTTCTCTATTTGCAATAATGAGCATGTTTCCTTAAATACTCTTGCCATAAACTCTGAGCCTTGGTCTGTGACTATTCTTCTGGGTACTCCATACCTCAGAATAAAATTTTCTACCAATGCCTTGGCTACTGTTTCGGCTTCTTTGTTCTTTATTACATATCCTTCTATGTATTTACTTAGCTCACATTGCAGTGTCAATATATATCTATTCCCATTGCCATCCTGGCAGGGTCGCCATGTGAAGTTGGAGGTTGCTGGACGAAGACACTACCCCGAACAAACAAACTTAAACTTTTTTCTTAAAATTTATTCTTATAAGGTTAAAGGTACAATTACAATTACGTCGACCGACATTGTCGTTATGATAGGTCAAGGTGACCCATATCTCGGTAACTATATTCCCTGAATACGCGCCAACAGAGTTCGATGACAACAACGATCTCTCAGGTACTCGACCTTCCCATTTATATCTATTATATTAAAAACAATGCCCATATGTATCACCATATATGGTTATACTATACGTATTTCAATAATGACGTGTGCTTTCTTTGCAGTCTTTCGAATGAGTTCAATACTATGAACTTTGCTACTATCGTAATAAATTATACAAATTGCAACTATAATATTGACCTTATTTTTATAACAAATAAATTAGGAAAATTCCGTGAGGGTTGTCGTGTACCATCACACAATATTTCGGACACATTATGCAAAACGAAGTAAGACAAGCCATTCTGCAAGGAAAAATATTTGGAAAGCGAGTTCCGGGAAGAAGAAGAACATCTTGGTCAAAGAACCTTAGAATATGCTTCAACAAAAAACATCTGTGCAGCTTTTCCGCGCTGTTGCAGATAAATAAAGATTGCCATGATGATCGCCAACATTCGTCACGCATATTCAAATCCAGTAGCGTACTGATAAATGAGCGGGCCCTGGTTCCATTTGGAATGCCCCTCCCAATAAAACACACATTGTATATCAAAATTGTATATAACTGGCCTATTAGAAATATCTCGAGAGCTAAAGGCAACAGAATCATGAAAATTGGAATAAAGGGGTTTTGAAGGATGATCTATTAAATGAAAATATTTTCATCTCTTTGCAACTTCCGGTTATACCGGAAGTTGCTTATAATTTCGTTTTTTTAAATGGGACACCCTGTATCTTTTTACATTTTAGGATTCTCTTCGATGTCTTCTTTCTTAAAATATGAGGTTTTGTAATATTATACAGGGTATTTTAAAAGATAATTATGTTTTTTTTATTAATTTCGTACCAACATTCACACCCTGTAGAATTGTAGTAGTTTGACATCTAAAACTCTATTTACGTTCAAATGATTTTTAATATACTTTACTATTGTTAAGAATCATTAGTATAGCTAAATTTTTAATTTTAGTGTACAGGGTTGGTCGAAACCCGGAATGAGTATTTTCTGAGTTTTCTTAAATGGAACACCCTGTATTTTTGTATTGTAGTGAAATGATATTTTATAGTACTTTTTTATTTCTTAAGCATTCCCTATACCTAACTGCTTTAACTTGTGAGTTATTGGTGATTCAAGCTAAACATTAATTGCAACAAAAAATACGTAAAATTTTATTAGGTTGGCCATGAAAATACTCAATCCCCAATAATGTTTCAGAAATAAATACATATTAATCCAGACTGGCCCTTAAAATTACCAATAATGGTTTAGCTATCAAAATACCTACGTAGCTAAGATTGTTGGTGCGATTAACAATTAAGCACAAATTAAAACAGTTAGGTATAGGGAATGCTTAAAAAATAAAAAAGTACCATAAAATATCATTTCATTACAATACTAAAATATAGGGTGTTCCATTTAAGAAAACTCAGAAAATACTCATTCCGAGTTTCGACCAACTCTGTATACTAAAATTAAAAATTTAGCTATACTAATGATTCTTAACAATAGTAGAGTATATTAAAAACCATTTGAACATAAGTAGACTTTTAGATGTCAAACTACTACAATTCTACAGGGTGTTAATTTTGCTACGAAATTAATAAAAAAACGTAATTATCTTTTAAAATACCCTGTAAAATATTAAAAAAACCTCATATTTTAAGAAAGAAGACATCGAAGAGAATCCAAAAATGTAAAAAATACAGGGTGTCCCATAAAAAAAACGAAGTTATAAGCAACTTCCGGTATAACCGGAAGTTGCAAAGAGATGAAAATATTTTCATTTAATAGATCATCCTTCAAAACCCCTTTATTCCAATTTTCATGATTCTGTTGCCTTTAGTTCTCGAGATATTTCTAATAGGCCCTTTATTTGCCTCACCCTGTATATAAACATATAAATCAACATATAAAAATTCAAGGTAATTTAAAACAGTAAAATAATTTTGAAAATAAAAAGAGAAAATTGAGTGTGATTTTTAATTTCAAATATCTCATTCAAAAAAACTTTTTATTTACTCTAAGGAACTTTCGGCCCGCGGTAATAAGCTGGTGGTAATAAGACAGCCGGTGGTAACCAATACGCCGAACAGCGTGTATTGGAGACCACAGCCTTAGATCTAGCTCTTAGATATTTCAAACTGTAACTGTACTGATTAAACTTAGTAACTGCAGTGACTGCTTCCACACATGAAAGGCGAAAGTTCTAGTTGTCCTCATTTTTGTCTATATTTAGAATTTAATTTAAGTTATTTTATAAGAATAAAATTACCTAAAAGTAGGTAAAAGCTGAAGAATGAAGCTGCTATAAATAGGAACAAAAGGAGCATCGAGCGTCTAACTTATTGTCTTGGGATTATTTTTATAACCCCCCGTCTAAAACTTACATTGAATATCTAAATTTCTACAACTTTGTAGTTTACAACAACTATTCATGGATCGTGCTGATATAAACACAAGTGTTTGGGTTAGTAGGTACAAGCGGTTATTCTTTAAACAAGTGTTGAAACCAGGGTTTCGGCTTAAGTAGGTAAACAGAGTACAGAACCTGACGAAAGCGTTCCGTATGTTTTGTTTTCAAATTCTTTGATAAATAGGTATTATTGGTTTTTATTTATAATTAACCACACAAAAATTTATTAAGCAGTTACATTTCCCAGTGTGTACTTGTGTAGTTCAAAATGTCCCCATCAAATTATAAAAAAAAGAAACAAAAAGCGTATTAGAGCGGACCCTGGTTCCGCGGAACCCTCGGAACCATACTCAGTACGCCACTGCAACCTAAATATAATTTTGAAAAGCTTTTTACCGTCCTGTTTACAGGAAGGGACCAATGGTAGTCGAATAAAATGAATCCCAAAATGTCAAATCAATGTTGGTATATATAGACGGTTCTAAAATCGATGAAGGAATTGTAGTTGGGGTCTAGAGTATACGGAGGGAATCCAAGTGTAAGCCTTAATGAAAGCGTAAGCTGTCACTCTACTAACTTTCAAGCGAAAATTGATCCTATAGAGAAGTGACTGCAGGAACTAATAAAGAGGAAATGCAGGAACAGATCTATAAAAAATATATCTGATAGCCAGACGGCGTTAAAGGCGTCACTCGAATCAGATTGACCCCTTTAGTTTGGAACGGAAAAGCTCTATTACTAAAAGAACCACTCATAGGCCCAGAATCCAAGATAGAACTACACCGGTAGTAGGTAGGAACTCCTTTTGGATAGTCCTATCAGGGAAATTGAATAAATCCCTGCCTTCTGCAGATTCCAGGTGTTTCCTGACCCGGGAAACTAGTACCTGCTAAGGGTCCCCTGTCCAGGGTCACGGATGAAGCCCACAACGGCATCCAGGGCGGAGAAGAAGGTCTTCACAACGGTCTGGAGGACGGAGGTGGCAGCCCCCTGGTTTTAGGGCTTGTATAAAATCGAACCTGGAAATCGGCAGCTGGTTTTTCAGTATCTGTATTAAGCGGAAGTCATTTAGGCCAGAACGGTCAATACAGAATAGTACTCGGTGCGGTGGCAACCACTTAAACAGCGTGTACACAGCGGTGTAGAAAGCCAAGGGAATGACTACTACACTATTTTTCCCAGGTTAATCAATATGGCTGAGGAAATAAACGATGGCCCCGAGTACGGGCGCTTCTTAAATGGGGCAGGGGTGCGAAGAATCTCCCGCTTGGCCAAATTTGATATACAGAGAAGTTGTAGAATAGGCACATGGAATGTGCGGAGTTTATATGAACCAGGAAAAACACACAATGCCATAAATGAGATGAAAAGGCTGCAAATATCAATTCTGGGTATCAGTGAAATGCGATGGCCCGGATCTGGCCAATGCCATGTGGATGATCATGAAGTATATTATGCAGGAGAAGAGAGTAATTACCATCGTCATGGTGTAGGATTCATAGTCTCAAACGAGGTTAGCAAATGTGTTAGAGCGGTATGCCAGGTATCTGAACGAGTCATAATGATTCAGTTGAACGCGAAACCCAGAAACATAAATTTAATACAAGTGTATGCACCGACAGCGGAAAGTGAACTGGAAGAACTTGACAAGTTCTACGCCGATGTAAAAACTGTTACCGACCAACTCAAGACTAGAGATCTCACCATTCTGATGGGTGACCTTAATGCTACGATAGGAAAAGGCAGACAAAGTAATATTATTGGCTGTTATGGACTGGGCGATAGAAATGAAAGGGGAGACTATTTCGCAGATTTTTGCAAAGAACATAATCTATGTATAATGAATACCTTTTTCAAATTACCTAAAAGGAGATTATATACGTGGAAATCTCCAGCAGATACCCCCAATAATATCGTAAGAAACCAAATTGACTACATAACCATCAGTGAGCGTTACAGAAATGCAGTAAAGTCTGTAAAAACCTATCCTGGCGCCGATGTGCCATCTGATCACAATCTATTGTTAGCCGAAATAAAATTAAAACTTAAACGGATAAAACAACCACGATCCTCTAACAAACTGGATACCGATTTTATTAGAAACAACAGTCAGGGGATTTCAAACAATTTAGAGAGCAATTTTGAGAATAGCGAACAACAAGAATCCATCGAGGATCATTGGAACCAAATCAAAACGATTATAAGCAACTCAACTCCAAACTTCAAAGAGAAAAATCAAAAGAAGCAACAGTGGATGAACGATGAGATTTTGAATTTGATGGAAAAAAGACGCAAATTTAAGAATCAAAACATCGAAATGTATAAACGCATTAATAAAGAGATAAGGACTAAAATACGAGCGGCAAAAGAAACATACTTTGAAAAAAAATGTTTAGAAATTGAAGAGTTGCAGAGAAAACATGATTCATTTAATATGTATAAAAAAATAAAAGAACTCACCGGTCAGAACAAAAAACATGCAAATAACATCGTTGATAGAGACGGAAAACTGATTATCACTGATTTGGACAGATGGAAAGAATACATTGAGGAACTGTTTAATGATGAAAGGCCCGAGCTTGAAATTAACGAAGTAGTTACAGGACCTGACATAACTATGGACGAAATTGAACAAGCAATAAGATTAGCAAAGACCAGAAAAGCGACGGGACCAGACGAAATACCGAATGAAATAATAAAGCTCTTCGAAAATTCAGGTAAAAGATCTCTCCTTCATCTTTTTAATAAAGTTTATCAAACTGGCTATATACCAACGGATTGGCTGCTGTCGACTTTTGTGACGATACCTAAAAAAGCAAACGCGAAAAGATGTAGTGACTACCGAACCATTAGCTTGATGAGTCATGTTTTAAAGATATTTCTACGAATTTTGCACTCTAGGATGTACCAAAAAATAGAAGAACAGCTTGGTGATACACAGTTTGGATTCCGCAATAACCTTGGGACCAGAGAAGCACTGTTTAGTATTCAGGTTATGGTACAGAGATGCAGAGATGTCGGACATCCGGTTTATATGTGTTTCATTGACTTTGAGAAGGCCTTTGATCGGGTAAAACATACGGAAATGATTGCTATTCTTCAGAAAGTGGGTATTGATGATAAAGACCTACGCATTATCAAAAATCTTTACTGGCATCAACGTGCAAACATCAGGATTGGCTGGGACACGTCTGAAGAACTTCAAATACGAAGAGGAGTAAGGCAGGGCTGCATTTTGTCCCCACTAATATTTAACATCTATTCTGAGTTTGTTTTCAATAAAGCAGTGGATAATGCTCAATGTGGTATCAAAATGAATGGCGTCAATATTAATAATTTGAGATATGCGGATGACACGGTGTTAATTGCGAGCAATTATGAAGAACTTCAACATCTGAATAATAGGATTACCACAACGTGTGATGAATATGGACTCAAGCTAAACACCGCAAAGACCAAGGTGATGGTTGTCAGTAAGACGCCAATACAACCGGAAGTAGTAACAGCTTATGGTGAACAATTAGAAAGACCTAACAGTATCACCTACCTTGGTTGTAATCTAAATGAGAACTGGGAGATGAGCAAAGAAATTAGAATACGTATAGAGAAGGCCAGAGCTGCATTCTTTAAGATAAAGAAACTTTTATGTGGAAACAACATTACTTTGAATCTTAAAATTAGATTAGTGAGATGTTATGTGTTCTCTACTCTTTTGTACGGTGTCGAAGGTTGGACTTTAACAGATACTCTTTTCAAGAAATTGGAAGCCTTTGAAATTTGGGTATACCGAAGAATCCTACGAATAAGTTGGGTGGATAGAGTTCGTAACGAAGTTGTTTTGCACCGGATGGGAAAAGTCACAGAAGTCGTCAGAACAGTTAAAAATCGAAAACTTGAATATTTTGGCCATGTTATGCGACACCCAGAGAGATATAATATACTCCATTTAATAATACAAGGCAAGGTAGACGGAAGAAGAGGGTCAGGTCGAAGAAGAACGTCATGGCTTAAAAACCTGAGAGAATGGTATAACAGATCCTCTGCATCCCTTTTCCGAGCTGCCGTTAACAAAATTACTATAGCCAATTTGATAGCCAACGTTCGATAATCGAGCACGGCACATGAAGAAGAAGAAGATGACGAAAAGGAGTAACATGTTCTGTGCAACCGCCCAGTTTTGATCAATACATTTGAGCATTATATTCTAGAGCCCTATGACTGCGTAGAAGTGTTACCTAAGAACCTTTAAAAAAGGTTAGGCTGAAGGGACAGCTTTAATAGTTCTCTCATGAACATTTGTTTCAAAAAGAATAACGCCATCATCATCAATGGTGCTACAGCCCTATGAAAGAGCCTTGACCTTCCGAAGTCTATTACACCAGTCAGTCATATTCATTGCCAACCGTTGCCAGTTTGCTGCGCCTATTTTTCTCCCATCCTCATCTACACCATCCTTCCATCTGAGTTTTGGCCTACCCCTATTTCTACTTCTCACAGGTTCTGACATAAGGATTCTTCTAGGAGGGTTGTTCCGCTGTGATTTTGCTAGATGTCCTGCCCATATTAGTCTTCCTATTATTGTAAGAGATACTACGTCTTTACCACCAAATTTTTGTTTATATCTATGGTATATCTCGTAGTTGTATTCTCCTCCTCCAAAAACCATTTTCACAGATGCCACCGAATATTCCTCTCAGGATCCTTCGTTCAAATATAGGCAGAATGTTTTCATCTGCCTTGGAGATGGTCCATGCCTCTGATCCATATGTCAACACTGGTTGTATAAGGGTTTTATATATGGTTATTTTTGTTTTTTGGCTTAAGTTTCTGATCTCATATGTCTACTCAGTCCAAAAATCATTTATTTACTAGAACGCCCAAAAAGAAGAACGCCCAATTTGTAATGAGTGCGTGTGGGGTTCACTCCTTACAGTAAAACATGTGCTACAGTGGAAAAGTGCGAAGAGTTCAATAGTCATAAAATTAAATACCATTCAGCAAACAATCTTAAAGACATTTTAAATTCAAATAACACTTTTTGATAACCTACTTATTTTTATTTTTTAATTTTTTTTAAGTAAAGTATTATTATTATTAACTGTTACTGTTCCGCTAATAAGCTTATTTTAGGTTAAAGCAGGTTTTTGTAAATAGAAAAAATTGTCTTGTTCTTTGATTGTACTAATACATATAATATTATAAATAGAGACTGGAAAATATGCACTAAAAAATGTCTAAAATATGCATGCAATATGCATTTTAAAACAAGCTGAATATGCACAATTAACATGCAAATATGCATTTATATATGCACTTATTTTTATATGAATAATTTTATGGTTTACGTTAAATACATAAATAAATAAAAAATAATAAAAATAAATAAATAGGTTTGAATTTAAACCAAATTGTATTATTATTTCTTAATATATTTTTTTAACTTCAGGTTTTGTGACAAATAAAACGGCAAAATATTTTATTTTGACCACAAGATAAATAAGAGTACAATAAAATAAATGTACATATTTTTATTGTTACAATATTGATTCATATTTTCTAAACTAATATTATAAAAAGAGTACAATAAAACAAATTTACATATTTTTATTGTTACAATAAATAATCATATATTGATTCATATTTTCTAAACTAATATTATGTCTTCTATCTGTTAATATTTGTTTATAGGCAGAAAAAGATCTCTCAACGTCACAAGATGTAATTGGGGCATATTTAAACTTTGCTATTAGAGACGGATCCATATTAATATTTTCATCGAAGTTTCCAAAATTGATTATACTATTTATTGAACGCAATAAAGTGAAACCCTCATTTTTGTTTAAAACGTCATCAAGTTTATCTTTAATTTTTACTCCAATTTCCCCATTCAGATTTGTTATTTTCTGTTTAACCGAATCAACAATAGACATACTATTGTGAAGACATACATTTTGAGCCTCTAATTTTGTAATTGAACTTTCAATGATATCGAAATTCGATTTTATATACAACAATTGATTTTTAATAGACTTTTCTTTAAAAATATTTTGACAGTTATCAATAGCGGTACAAGTCGGATCAAAACTTGAAATAACGCTTTTGATGTCGTCGTAGTGTTCAGATAAAAATATAGCACTTTTAAGCCAAGTTCCCCATCTGGTTAATACTGGTTCTGGTGGTAAAGGAATATCGGGAAGCATCTCCCTATATACCTGTACACGTAGTGGTGCTTTCAGAAATACTTTTTTTACATTATTTATTAAGGTGTTTACATTGGGAAATTCAATTCTAACTTTCTCTGCAACTCTGTTTAGGCCGTGCGCCAAACATGTACAGTGAATTAAATTAGGGAAAAAGATTTTAAGATTGGATGCAGCTTTCATCATATATGAGGCGGCATCACTAAGCATTAATAATATTTTTTCAAATGGTACTTGATCAGGTAAAAAAAAATTTGTTAGGGATTCGTTAACAAATCTAGCTATTGTAGCATAGTTTGTTTTTTCCAAACATTTTACACTAATTAAGTATGAGTTTTTAAAATCGCCAGAGTCGTTAAGAACTCCAACAATTAGATTCGCAATTTGTCGACCCTTTGTATCCGTTGTTTCGTCGACGGAAATCCAAAGATATTCGGCTTTTAACTGATTTTTAATACTCGTCATCACATCTTTGTAACATGCACTGACATATTTTTTCCGAAGAGTTGAAGAACTTGGTATTTGAGCTGGTTTATCTTTAATCTTGCAATAAGTTTTTAAAAAGTTTTGACACGATTTATGTTCTAACTTGTGCAGAGGGATATTGCAGTTCAAAAAAAAATGGCATAAATCCTTTGCAAAGGTTTCTTGCCCAACTGACGTATTCTGAATCTGCAAACTGTTCTGTAGAATCTGCTGGCGAGGTTTATTATCATTTTTTGATAGCTTAGTTTGGTGAAGCGAAGTTTTTATGTGTTGAACTACTTGGAATTTCTTTTGACATGGAATCTGGAATATAATGATAATGATGTTTTAGATGTTTTCGTAAATAGATACCTACATTAAAATGATCAAACTTTTTAAACCTCCCCCAATTTTTTTTTATTTCTCAAAGTGAAATTGAAATCGTCAAACAATAAAGTACAGTCAGTGTACCGTAGTATACAGGGTGGGCCACTCTCAACACCTCGCTCTGTATAAGCCAAACCGTTGCGAACTTTAAAAAACAGTTTTTGAAGAAATGGGACGGTTTGTCATTTTAGAATAGACAGACACATAGATGTGCAAAGAAGTTTGATAAGTTTAAAAATCTATTGAAGTGGAGAACTTACCTTTTTATCACAAATGGTGCAAAACATACTTTCACTGTCGATAACTTTTAGATGATTGTTACTTCCAATCCAACTTCTGAGAAGACTTGATTTTTCCCTTGCTACTTTAGGCATTTTCACAATAATAATAAAATGATTTTTTTACACAGTATAGTCAATAACTTGCAATCACAAAAGTTGAATAATCGGCGATTGATTTAAGACTAACCATTCATAAAATAAAATAATCTATCCTACCCTTAAAATGCTTAAAATTTCGTTTTGGTTGGTTTTCCCAGAATAATTCATAGTTGGCCGACACCAGCAGAAAGTACAGGTAATATTTGTAATGTTATTCAAAATATAATCGGTATTTACTTAGGTAATTTGTAAATTCTGAGAAGTCTATAAATCTTAAATATCCGGATAATGATACCTGCAGCTATAAATAACGCCCATTATGTTTATGGGTACAACAACAAAGGAGCTTAACAGCAAAATATTTACTTTCACATTTTATTTTAATGGATGTTGATGTTACTAATATATACCTTATTTTTAAATGGGGTAGAGTAAATTCCCATCAAAATATGCATTTATATGCTCTTAAATCTCCAAATATGCAAGGCATATGCATTTATGAAAAACATGAGAAATATGCAGCATATATATGCATATGCATTTTGCATATAATCCAGTCTTTAATTATAAAGTAGTAAATATTCCTCCGCCCATGGTTTCTTCGCACAGCACTAATTTTTTTACTTATATATAGATTTTTATACCAAAAACAAACTTTTTATTATTTGAAAGAACGATGTACCGCGCGAAGCTGCTAGTGATTTTTATGTTTTTATTGACATGTGGGGCACTGGAGTTGGAACCATTTTACGAATTCGTTTCAGAAAAATTGGAACAAATCAAAAAGTTTGAACTACCGACCAACAACGAAAAAGTATTTAGGATAAATCACACCAAAATATTCGGTTAGTAAAAACTTAAAATTTATATACTTACCTACTAATTTTTTTTAACTCTGCTATATTATTTTTTGCAACTGATCTCAAGTTTGTAAGTTACTTTTAGATAGATTTTTTTCTACTAATTCTTTAGGTGATTCTTAATAGTCCAAGTAATGAAGCTTAAAATAGGACAAAACCTCGCAATTTTTACAGAATAGATCGATTTGCTTGAAAATTTGAGCAAAAGTAGTGGATAGTCCAAGGATCAAAATCTATATGATGCCAAAAGGCGCTTTTACCATGGGGGTGGCTGCTACCCCATCTCGGTTGTGGAAATTTTTTATTATATTTTGACCGCAAAAGTTGGTAAAAACATTTATTATAAGCAAAAAACATTCTATAAATTTTTTTGATAAAATTAATAGTTTTCGATTTATTCGCTATCGAAATTGTTAGTTTTATATCGAAAAATCAATGATTTTAATCAGTTTTCTGCTAATAACTCAAAAAGTTTTCGTTTTATCAAAATAACTTTACTTAACAAAAATGTACCTTTAAAAAAAATAAACAATAAGACCAATAGTAATCGAGATTCGAGATATACTTTATCATATGTTAGCTCTTCTTCGTTAAATGCTAAATATTGTAGTTTTAAAGTCAAAAGACGGGAAAACTATTTTTCGAGGATAACTTGTTCAAACTAATTTAAAGTATTTAAAAATATCTATCTCCAGAAATAAAAAAAAGTCTCTAGCTCAAAAATTAAGTGACTTATAATGAAAAGAATGTCAGTCCCTATTTTTTTCAGCAAAAAGTGATCGAAAACAACCCCCTAATCACCACCCTAATTAAAATTAGCCATTGACCTGATTTGGTCTTCTTTATTTATGTATTATTAATAGGTTCTAGAAGTTTGATCGGCTTAGAATAATTAGTTTTTAAAAAATGGAGTTAAAAGCGAATAACGAGTTTTTGTAGTTTGGTAAAAAAATCCCTTTTTCTTCAGAATAGAAAGATTAGCATCAGAGACACGAAAAAATATTTCAATATGAAATAGTAGCTGATTTAATTCCCAAGAATATGGTTTGCAAAAATTTTTTCTACGGCCAAAAATGGGTGAGCTATTGACAATTAAAACTTGTAATTACATGCAAAAACCACCTTTACCAACCCTGTCAATGTCACCTCTTTTTGTGACTGAGTATTCTAAAATGATTTAATATTAATAGCTACAAAGATCTTGTAAAAGCCTACAAAATTCTTTTTTACCAAACTTTGTAAGATAAAACATAAAATAGTTAGGTTACAAAATCAATATATTTAAAAAAAATGGAGAGTTTACTTGGAAGCATAATAATGTAAGTTAGCGGTGTTTTTAGTCATTGGCATTATTCATTCTTCTTTATTTATGTATTATTAATAGATTCTATAAGTTTAACTAGCTTAGAATGATTATTTAAAAAAAAAACTGGAGTTTAAAGCGAATAACGAATTTTTGTAATTTGGTCAAAAATGCAATTCTCTTCAGAATAGAAAGATTAGCATCAGAGATACGAAAAAAATGTTTAAATATGAAATTGTAGGTTATTTAATTTTCAAGAACTTTGTTTGAAAAATTTTTTTCTACGGTAAAAATTGAGTGAATCCTAAATGGGTATACCATCGAAAAACATTGATTTTTTAGATATAAAACTAATACTTTCGATAGCGAATACATCGAAAACTATTAATTTTATCAAAAAAATGTATAGACAGTTTTTTGCTTAGAATGAATGTTTTTATCAACATTTGCGGTAAAAATATAATAAAAAATTTTCACCCCCGAGATGGGGTGGCAACCACCCCCATGGTAAAAGCGCCTTTTGGCATCATATAGATTTTGATACTTGGACTATCCACTACTTATTCCCAAATTTTCAAGCTAATCAATCCATTATACAGTCGAACCCGCTTATTGGAATAGCCTTCATGCCAAGCAAAAGTATTTCTATAACAGGGATATTCTAATAACCAATCATATGTGCATAGTAAAACGGTTTTGGGACCTCAAATTTTTATTCCTTAAACCGGGATATTCCTTTAACCGGTATTCTAATAAGCGGGTTCGATTGTATATGGGATAGTTCATCATATTATATATGGGATAAACGTTTTCTTGCAATAGCTGCATATTCAATAGATTTCTTTGTCACATATTTGTCACATGCAAAAAATATATGATCCAAGTCACTTATTGTATTGCAATTTTCGCACAAATTCGACTGTATTACATTGATTTTATATAGATGTGCGGGATAACATGCATGGCCAAATTTTAGTCGAGAGATAGTAACAATATCGTGTCTTGAAAAATGTAAATTTTTATGCCAATAATCTGTCGGGATTTTCGGGTGTAAAAGAGTATACCTTGTCGGACAATTTATACAGTATTGATTTCATTGAAATTTTCAGTTATCATGTAGTCTTGTTTTACTTATGATACATTCTTGAAGTCCAATACAGTCGAACCCGCTTATTAGAGTACCGGTTATAGGAATATCCCGGTTTATGGAATATAAATTCGAGGTCCGGAAAGGTTTTTATTTACCCTTTAATAAATTTATCCGTTTATTGGAACATAGTTTAGTAACCTAATACCGCTTTTTAGAATAAATTTTTCAAGTCAACAAATAACTTTTTACGTACAATTTCCTAAAAATTTTGAAGGACATCGCACACATCTTATGGAAAATATAATGTCACTCAAATTCAATAAAATTTATACGAATAGATTCGTTTTAAATTAACTGTCAATTCTTATCATTGCGCCAACTCTTAATTATGATTAATTACGGCGCAAATTGCAATTAAAGTTTATCGAAATCACATTTTTGGAGTCTATAAACATGTCAGTTATAATCACTATTGCTCTGGGTGCTATTCAAAACAGCTTAAACCCCGCTGGGCCTAAGCGGATTAGTGAAACTATTATAATAAGATGCTTAAGAGCTCGAGAAGATTTATAAACTAACTATAATTTGGGTATTTTAAAATATTTTTTCTCTCTCTAACTTATGTACCTACCCATTTGATTTCAGATTGATTTATATCAATTTCTGCTCTTATTATTGAAAATTAAGAGTTGGCGCAATGATAAGAATTGATCGTTAAATTGAAACGAATATATTCATATAAATTTTATTGAATTTGAGTGACATTATATTTTCCATAAGATGTGTGCGATGTCCTTGCCTGATCTAATGGTTTGTCGGTTTGTCGTTTTGTATATTATTACGGTTTCTCAGGTACCTACCTCATAAACACTTTATTACTGTGGTATGATGAGTAAACGCTCCTCTCCCATAGAAAATTCAATCGTATGCCGACAAGGTCATAAAATAATTTCATTTGTCTACAAATTTCTATAGGTACATTGCCACAAACTTGATGCTTTTAGAAACAGCATTTTTCTATAAGGTTATGTATTACCAATAGTTGATCGTTTGTTCGGAAGTCTTTTCTAAAACCCAATTCCAATTGTGAAAGTCCCTTAGAATAAATAAAAAGTTTATTTTGAATGAAATATTTGAAATTAAAAATCACACCAAATTTTCTCTTAGTTTTTCATCCCTGTAACTTATTAAAATAAACATTATAGAAGTTCTCAGGGACTTTCGGCCCTCGCCAATAACGTAATCTTTCATTCTGCGTTTAAATTTTTCAAAAATACTTATTAGTTTTCTCAGGATTCGAAAAAAATGAATCCCCATTTGAATAGCATTGCAGCCGAAAATACGTACCGATCCTCTTAAGATAATTTAGTATTGTGTAAATATTTCTCTTCCGTGATATTTTTAACATAATTTCCTAATTATACAACGTGCCAATAAATTAGATATGTAGATTACTTATAGATTTTTTATAACATAATAATAAACAACAGAATTGAAGTATTTATTACATTTGCTTCATTATTGTGGTAACTTCAATAACCTTGAATATTTTGGAACTAATTAATTGGTTTTATTTTCGTACTTGAATTAAATGCTTTTGAGAAAACTGAAATATTCAAAAATATGTTTTTTGTTTTTACCGATTTTGAAAAACTGGTTTCCTCTCAATATTTTCGACTAACACTATCATCAGCATATTTAAGCTTTGTACTTAATTGGTTGAACATCCCTGGAATTTATTCCACTTCAATAATCCTAAAAAACAAAACTCTTAGCCTATTCCCTGCTGCCTCTCCTAAATTTTTTAATGCTGCCCCATGGTCATCTGGACCAACTATTTTACCTATTTTTGTGTGCTATTTTCTTTCTAACATTCCTATCATAATAATTTGTATCTTTCACCTAAATTATTCGACTGCTTTTATGTCTGCTTCGTCTCTGTCATGTAAACAATTTCGATTTCTTTTTACTTAACCGAATTTAAGGATTCCATACTCTATATTGTAAAACTTCCAAGATTCCAAGACCGTATTCTCATTATAACCCTTATTGGCGTTCCTTTTGATATAATCTTCACCCAGAATTCCGAACAGAGGAACAAAGATTTTGTACAGTTTACCTCAGGAGAGACCAATTTTACATAAATGTAAGATATCGGACCAATGAAAATATTATATAACATTTCCTTATACCAGAACGGAAAAACAAGTGATCTGCCAATGAAGATATCGACATATATCAGAGAGGACAAAGATTGGAGTATTGCAAAAGGCATTGGAGCGTAGGAATTTGGAGCAAGAGGACACCCAAATCAGGCAAAAATGGCGAATAGGCGTGAGAAAATTATTCTGATTTGTAATTTTTAGAAAGGAGTTTTATTAAAATTAAACATTTTAGTTGTTCGGATTTCGGGGTACATTATATCTATATATCTACAACCTAAATAAGTTTTGCTCTAATTACTTAATAATGAATCGTTTGTTATTCAAATGATAGTGGTGTCAGTTGGAATTGATTTGTTTACATTTTTTATCATTGCCTTAACATTTAAATTCCAAGGTGATTTTCAAATTTAGTTGGGCTAATTTCGTTAAAGATAAGTTGACATCTATTTCTCTAATTACACTTTTTCTAGGTCAATGTTAATGAAATGTTTAACATGACATAAATAGACTAATAATCAGTGATGGGAGGTGGACGAAGAGATTACTTGAGTGGAGGCCGAGATTAGACTGAAGAAGTAGAGGAAGACCCCCTACTCGTTGGACTGACGATCTCAAGAAAATGTCAAAAAATTGGATGTAAAGTGCTCAAAATAGAGCACAATGGACAACAATGAGGGAGGCCTATGTCCAGCAGTGGACGCAAAGGGCTGGATGATAAGACTAATTTTTAAGTTGAATTTTGTTTGAGAATTACAAAGAAAACAGACATAGTCTAAAGAAGGAAATAAACAAGATTAAAAGATAATGCTAAAAATCTTTATGGGAAGAAATAGAACAAAACATTTGGGGGGAAGCCTAGAAAATAGTCTTTAAAATAATAAACACAGAAATGTCTTATAGTTTGGAGGAAAATAGAAGATGGAAGGTGTCAATAAACGTGTCCTTCTCAGAAGGAACTAAAACAAACCAAGAAGGGACACCAATAGATTTCTCTGTTTAGGATTTAAGAAAGGCAGGAGAAGCTTTAAAGCCCAAAAGGGCACCGGGTCAGGACAGGATATCACGGGAGTTAATAAAAGTATTAATCACATAAACCAGAAGAGTTAATGCCCATCTGGATAATTTGTTAAGAAGACAAAAGTTTCCAGATGAAGTAAAATTAGCCTACCTGGCACTATTATTACCGCCAAGAAGGTCAACGGAGGAGACCAATTCATTTAGACCATTTTGTTTGCTAGATACCCTGGAAAAACATGAAATACTCATAACAGATTACAAAATGAGTTGGTTAAAGGTAATCCAATATCGAAACAACAATTTGGATTCCAAAAATGAAAATCAGCAGTTGATACAATAAAATAATGGCAAAACAAGTTCTAGACAGCATAAGAAAATAGTTAAGTAGTTTATAGCAATGCTTCATATATTTAAAATGTCTTTAATACAGCAAATTGGGTCATGATAATCGAAAAAAAAAATGAAAGACATGAATATACTTACACATATAACAAATACTATATGTGACTAGCTATCAAACAGAAAGCTGATGATAACCAGTAAAAAATGGTTGGACACAACGTCAGGAGTTCAGCAGGGATCGGTATTGCGACCGATACTGTGTAACATCATGTACAACGGGGTATTGGAGCTTGAGTTTGGAGCAGGGGTGGAAACAACCATTTTGCAGATAATCTAGCTATCATAGTGGAAGACAATACAAAGTAGGGGATGACAGAAAAGGGAAACAAGGCTCTGAACAAAGTATATTTACCGGTTAAAAAATAAATAGGTATTAGCTACGGAGAAGACAGAGGACCAGGATTTTCTGTCGGGGTTTAGTATAGCCAATGCGGCCCAAAAAGAGGCACTGGACCCTCGCTCATTCCTTCATAGGTAGGATCTTCTAGTGTCACCTGCAAGTGTAGGCTTGGGCATTACATGACATTCGCTGAAGTTTATACTTTTATGAATCTTGTTAGGAATATATGGATGAAAATGGAGTCTTCCGCTAAAAGGTAACATAGACTCCTCTGTAGCGAGAATGTTACCAGGCTCCATTATTGTGTACTTACATTTACCCTTTGCAACCTTTAGGTGGAACAGAGTTTGTACAGCTTCACGACGCATTAATCTTGTTAGGGATATACTGAAGAAAATGTTGCCTTTCTCTGAAAGGTATCATTTATAATGAGAATGTTGTCAGAGTTGTAATTATTTGAAAGTTTTGTTTTTGAATCAACTTCGTAACTAAAGTTTCTATTTTGCATAATTGATTAGTTGTATCTTACGTCTTATTATTTTTTAAAATTTAGAGGTTTGAAGCACATTTTTCATACATACATTGATTATAAAATATATGATCGTTAGATCAATTTCAATTTAAATGTGGCACCTGGGTGAGACTCATTGCTACTAATGACCCAAATTCTATTAGGAGTTCCTTCCATGTACGTTTTTCCATTATGTTTGTCCTGAATAGGTATTCCTTCTAATATCACCAAGATAATAGTAAAACTAATATTTTGACATTTAATTTTTTTAGATTTTGGCCGCTATGATTTCATTATCGTTGGTGCTGGTGCTGCCGGATCAGTTTTAGCTAACCGACTGTCCGAAATAACTTCATGGAAAATATTACTGTTAGAGGCTGGAGGTGAAACTGATGACTTTAGTGATGTTCCTCAATTTAACAATTACCTACAACAGACGGACATGAATTGGGGGTATTTTACAGCTCCACAAACAACATGTTGTCAAGGTATTTACACTCTATTTGTTTGCAACTGGTAGCTCATTTAAAATGCAAATCAGAGAATACTCTGAGAGTCTTTAAGTTTAGCCTGCAACAAATTGAAACGATGATTCCATTTTAACGCCTGGACTGAACTGCTATAAAATTCGTCACAACACTGCCTTAGTGACACTGGGTAGCAGGTAGACAGGTACCCCAAAGATGATATTATTTGTTAAATTCGTCAAAGTCATTAATAAAGGATTATCACCCTAATGAGACAATGTAGATATGACTTATAATTTCAAAAATAGTACTGCAAGTGTTAAGAGTTTTTAGACCCAAGACAAAATACAAAAAAGTGAACCGAGAGATTATGAGAAAAATTAGAGAAGCCAAAGAGTTCTGGAAAACTGCAAGGAAATAGAAGAATATGAAAGAAAGTACGATAGCTTTAACATGCATAAAAAGATCAATGAAATAACAGGTAAAACAGTGAAACAAGCATCCATTGTAAAAAAGGTAAAATAATTGCAGATTTAAACGAAAAACTGAAGAGATAGACAGAATACATTGAAAAACTGTTTGCAGACGAAAGACCAGAAATAGAAGTTGCAGAACCTACAGACGACACAACAGGGCCTGAAATCCTAAAAAGCGAGATAGAATATACTACAAGGAACACTAAAGGGGATAAAGCTGCAGGACCAGATGAAATTCTTGTAGAATTGTTGAAACTTATAGACGACGACACACTTGAAATAATGGTGAACTTCTTAAACACAATTTATAGAGCAGGCATCATATCAAAGAAATGGCTCTTCTCTACTTTTGTCACAATCCCGAAGACGAATAACGCCAGAGAGTGTTCAGACCACAGGACTGTAGCATTGATGAGCCACACACTAAAAGTATTTTTAAAAATAATTCACAAAAGAATATTTAATAAATTAGAAAATGAAATACGTGCCACATAGTTTGGATTCAGAAGTGGACTGGAACACGGGAAGCTTTGTTTGGTCTGAGTGTGTTAATGCAGAGATGTTTGGATGTAAACCAAGACCTTATGTGGGTTTTATAGATTTTGAGAAGGCGTTCGATGAAGATAGACACAAAAAACTGTATGAAATCCTAAGAAGCAAAACAGCGACAGTCGCGACATTAACATCGCGCATCGTATCCAGATTGTACTGGGGGCAAACAGCAAAAATCAAGGTTGATAATGAGTTAACCGAAGAAATTGAGATTAGTCGAGGTGTGCGTCAGGGTTGTGTGCTTTTTCCACTACTATTCAATATATATAGCGGAACAATATGTCAGGAAGCGCTCCTAGAGCAAAACATTGGTATGAACATTAACGGAGAGTTAATTAACAAATACGATACGCTGATGACACGCTAATAGTAACAGATAACCTAACAAATTTACAATATTTGCTGGAAAACATAAAAACTCATACCCACAAGTATGGTCTAAAAGTCTAAAACTTAACATCAAAAAGACTAAATTTATGATTTTAACAAAGAAGCTATACACCAATGTGAATTTAACCATAAATAATAAGCAAGTTGAAAGAGTTACGTCCTATAAATATTTAGGGGTTTGGTTCACTAATACTAATGATCAGACAAGAGAAATTAAGAGGCGAATAGAATCATTTATCAAAATAAAAAAGTTCTTGTGCTGCCGGGACATAAATCTAAACTTAAGAACGAGACTGTTAAGGTGCTATGTTTTCTCCGTTCTGCTGTACGGCATGGAAGCTTGGACATTAAAAAAGATAAACATCAAAAACGTTGAGGCATTCGAGATGTGGTGCTACAGGAGAATATGGAAAATACCATGGACAGAGAGAGTAACAAATCAAGATGTTTTGCTGAATATGGGGAACGAATGTGAAGTCATAAAAACCATACAAACGAGAAATCTGGAATATCAAGGCCACATATTGAGAAGGGAAAAGTACTTCCTGCTAAGGCTCATAATTCAAGGAAAAATCTCGGGAAAGAGAAATGTGAGACGTAGGAGGATTTCCTGGTTGCCAAATTTAAGGGAGTGGTACGGGTGCAGTTCAATACAATTGTTCAGAGCTGCAGCCAACAAAGTTAAGATTACTGTGATGGTAGCCAACCTCCGATAGGAGACGGTACTGCAAGAAGAAGAAGATCCATGGTTTTTTTAAGTATATGTAACTAAACAACTTAATGCATAACTCATAATGAAAAAATCTTTATTAGCTTCAACTACATCCATACAGCAATGGTTTATGGCCTTAGCAGTAACCCTTATCCCCAATTTGAAGCTTTGCATTTGTAATGAGCTACCATCTGGAAACAAATAGACTTTAGTCGTTTATTTTCTATAAATTAAATTTTCATTTATAAAATCATTCTAGGCATGGAAAATCACCAATGTGTCTATCCACGAGGAAAAGTAATAGGGGGCTGTACTACTTTAAACGCTGCCGTATACGCTAGAGGAAGTCCTTCAGACTACAACAATTGGGTAGCCATGGGTAACCCTGGATGGTCATACGAAGAAGTTCTTCCGTACTTTAAAAAATCAGAATACGTGGTGATGGAATCGTACGACAAATCCTATCATGGAACAGAAGGCATAGTGTTTGTTAATCATACATCGCCAAATTCGACGATAGGTGACACAGTTCTAAAAGCTCATATGGAAAAAGGTTTGAAGGAAGTCGATTATAATGGAGAACACCAGCTGGGAGTTTCCAAAGTTCAGTTTAATCAAAAAGACCACAAGCATCAGACAAGTGAGCATGCTTTCCTCGATGATATTAAAAATAAAAATAATGTAAAAATCGTTCTTAATGCAGCTGTTAATCAGATATTGTTAACAAAACGTAAGGCCAAGGGAGTTACTTTTGTTCATAATGGAAGAATCTATAAGGCAACGGCCAAGAAAGAAGTAATATTATCTGCTGGAGCTATCAACACTCCGCAACTTTTAATGCTTTCTGGAATTGGTCCTAAAAAACATCTCAAAGATCTAGACATTCCGGTTGTTGCAGATCTACCAGCAGTGGGTCAACATCTACAAGATCATCCTTTGTTTGTTAATATTTATTTCAGAACCAATGTATCTTCTCCCAATTATTCTTTGAAAGAACAGCTTCAACTATATTTAGAAGGCAAAGCGCCTTCTACAAATGGTGCTGGTTTAGAACATCTCGCTTTTATTAATGTTGATAGTATCACCAATGGTGAAGCTGATATAGAGTACCTAAATTTTGCTCCTCCATTTGGTGTTCCAGGAAATTTAAAAGCAGCCTATAATTTCCAAGATAAATTCGCCAAACAGTATGAAAGTTATAACCCTTTGACTGATATCAGTTTTATAATGTCGTTAATGAAACCCAAATCACAAGGAAGTGTAACTCTCAAGTCAAACAACATTCTCGATTTTCCTTTAATAGACTTAAATTATTTTTCTGATCCCAAAGGAGAAGATCTTGAAACGATGTACAAAGGTATCAAATATATTTTGTCACTGGCTGATACTGAAGCGTTTAAAAGCATCGGAGCTACTTTTATCAGCAAGCAACCAAACTGTGAGCAGCTCAAAGACAATGACAAAGAGTATTGGTACTGTGCTCTTAGACATATGACTTCCACCGAGTACCATCCTGCTGGTACCACGAGAATGGGACCGTCAGCAGTTGATTCTGTTGTGGATACAAATTGTCTGGTGCATACTTTTAAGAATCTCAGAGTTGTTGACGCTGGGGTCGTTCCAGATATAACGAGGGGCCATCTAATGGCTGCGATATATATGATTGCGGAAAAAATTTCAGATGTAATTAAGAAAAATTATAGAAAAATATAAGTTGTACAATAAATTTAATATTTTTTACACTTATTGCATTAATTTCTGATTATGTTTAGGCTCTTCCTTTTCAAGATGTAAAATCAGTTGTTGATATTACAAAATACTGTAAGAGATTTGAATCAGCTCGTACTATTTCTATTTGCAGTAAATTTTCTGTTGAGTCTCTTTCCTCGTCTTGTATAGTACATGATGGAACTATAACATGAAAGGCCATACTTTTCAAGATTGTTCTAAATCCAAGAGAAGATTTTGTGATGGTTGCGGCAGAGGTATAACCAGGATGATCCTAAGGGGGGGGGTTACATCTACTTGAAGGTCTCTGGGAGGTATGGAATAATATTGGTGTTAAGCGTATAGAGCTCAAAGTACATCCAAAAGGGGGGGGTTAGAACCCCCAAAACCACCCCCTGGTTACGCTTATGGGTTGCGGTATAAAGAATACAACCACTTATGAATGTCAGAGACGTTCAAAAAACGGCTTGCGAGGTCAAGCTTCGACAGACAGCATGCCTTAAAGCAGCCAGACGTCTGTCCCAAGCACATCATCCAAAGCCAAGAACATCCCAGGCAAACATTCTTAAAAACGTTTAAAAAACGAAAATCAGTGTGTTTATAAGGTACTTTCACCTTAAACTACTTTTTCTTTAATATCTAATGATAATTATTTATGTGCTTTTTCTTCAGTACAACCTGAACCCTTATCTTATTTCAATATTTCTATTTCTTTTTGTTGTTTCTTGAACTCAAAAGTAGGTACATTTCATTTCTGGTCCATTACTAGCTGTTTATACCAACGATAATAGAGCATATTATATTTCTATTTGTGTAGGTAATGAGAAAATCTCTGCACTTCTTGATAGTGACAATAACGTTAGTACATATTATTGATTCTCCTTCTCTATTTTTACATAAAAAGCTTCATTTAACTCTTAATTAAGATGTTTCAGTTCAACTCGCTACTTCTGGTGGAAACATTCAGAGTATGTTAGGATATGTTAGGCTACCTGTTACTTTATTGAGTAAAACTCAATCACTTAAGGTCTTAGCAATTCCTTCATTTTACATAAAATGGTATTAGGTATGGATTTCATTCATTTGTTACAATTTTTCATTTAAGGCTGCAGACTTATATACAGGGTGCGCCAAACCTCTGGTCTTCTTTGATTACGGCTAAACTATGAGATATACAAAAAAAATGTTTATAACAAAACTAATGTGTATCAAAGAGGTCTATAATTTAAAATTATTTTCAATTATACAGGGTGAGTCAGAACGACGATATGCACCAAAGTTGTATTATTTTAAATGGAACACCCTGTATATTAAATAATTTTTGAATATATTATTTAAAAATATGAAAAATTTGTAAAAGGTCTTATAGGCCTAAAGTTAATAATTTTTGAAATATTTACATTTTTATTGAGAAAAATTGTAATATTTATAGGGCTATGGATTATGTTTCCAAGGAAATAAAAATTTAGGTGATAGGTCAAAGTTTTTAAAATATAGTGTTATTTTTAAATAATTTAATATTTTTTACTTTTAGCCATAAAATATACAGTGTGATCACTATTTGCAAATACAAAATTTTCTCATTTTTTTTAAATGGGAAACCCTATATATTAATTTTGAGTTTTATAGTAAATATTACAACCTTTCTTTTGGTATAAGGTTGTATGTACCTAGCATGTTTCGTTTTGTAGATATTTTAAAAAAACTATAGATTTTACGTTTTTGCGGATTTTTTATTTAAAAATTTTTTTGCAAAAAAATAATTATAATCTGGTTTTAGAAACATACACTAAAATATAAAATATGAAAATAAAAACGTAATTAAAGATTAAAATAAATCGTATGCTAGTACAATTCAATTGAATTTAATAACATTAAATTATTTTATAAAAAATATTTTACCATATTAATGAATGCATAAATTAGTTACTAAATTAAATAAACAACCAAATTTTAAATCAACCGTAGTAATTTTTCTACTACAGCAACTTTCCTGTACCAAATTAATTGTTAGTTAAATTGTATTTAGTTAAACTTTTAATTTACCTTTTAAATTTACTTACATATATCTTGAGAATATAAAAATTATTACAAAGTATGCTTTGAAACAAATGAATGTTAAATGTATCAGCCAAATTATTTATTAATATAAATAGTATTTACTGGTGTCACAAAAACTGGTAATACTTTTGTAGTTGAAATTTTTGTAACAATTTTTTATATTTTAAATTTTAATTTTTTAACCGAAAATTTTTTGGATAATATGACATTTGTTTTGGGCGAAACCATTAGAAATTATTACCAGCTTTTTTGACACGAGTAGGTACATAGATACTATTTACTTCTTAATATACTTCCATAACGGTCATTTGTTTCAAAGCATACTTTATACGTTCTCAAGATGTAGGTAAATTAAAAAGTTATTAACTGATCTTACTCGTAAATACAATATAACTAACAATTAAATTGGTACAGGAAAGTTGCTGCGGTAGAAGAATTACTACGATTGATTTAAAATTTGGTTGTTTATTTAATTTAGTAACTAATTTATGTATTCATTAATATGGTAAAATATTTTTTGTAAAATAATTTAAAGTTATTAAATTCAATTGAATTGTACTAGCATACGATTTATTTTAATCTTTAATTACGTTTTTATTTTCATATTTTATATTTTAGTGTATGTTTCTAAAACCAGATTATAATTATTTTTTTTGCAAAAAAATTTTTAAATAAAAAATCCGCAAAAACGTAAAATCTATAGTTTTTTTAAAATATCTACAAAACGAAACATGCTAGGTACATACAACCTTATACCAAAAGAAAGGTTGTAACATTTACTACAAAACGCAAAACTAATATACAGGGTGTCCCATTTAAAAAAAATGAGAAAATTTTGTATTTGCAAATAGTGATCACACTGTATATTTTATGGCTAAAAGTAAAAAATATTAAATTATTTAAAAATTACATTATATTTTAAAAACGTTGACCTATCACCTAAATTTTTATTTCCTTGGAAACATAATCCACAACCCTATAAATATTACCATTTTTCTCAATAAAAATGTAAATATTTCGAAAATTATTAACTTTAGGCCTATAAGACCTTATACAAATTTTTCATATTTTTAAATAATATATTTAAAAATGATTTAATATCATGGTGTTCCATTTAAAAAAATACAACTTTGGTTCATGCCGTCGTTCTGACTCACCCTGTATATTTGAAAATAATTTTAAATTATAGACTTCTTTGATACACATTAGTTTTGTTATAAACATTTTTTTGTATATCTCATAGTTTAGCCGTAATCAAAGAAGACCAGAGGTTTGGCGCACCCTGTATACGCCAGTCAATGGGAGCAAGGATAGGATATTGCCTCCGAATTCTATTCTACTGCATAGATTTTAATGAAATTTTGGGAATATCCTCTACTTATCTCCTAATTCAAAGTCTACCCTATGCCGATGTGCGCTTTTATCTGGGGGTGGTTCCTACCTCTTCTCGGGGGTGGAAATTTTTTGGTTAAAATAACCACGGAAGTGGCTAAAGAATCTAATTTTAAACAGAAACTGTTCTATAATCTTTTTTTGAGAACTCAATACTTTTTGAGTTATTTGTGGTCGAAAATTGGCAATTTTCATTGAAAGATAACACCTTTTCCAATAGTTTTTGCGAATACCTTAAAAACTATCCATCTAACTAAAAAAACTATATAAAACATTTTTGTAGCTTATAAAAAAACAAAGAGACTCGTTTCTTCATAAATCTTCTATTTATAGTATAAAAAGAGATATGGTAGGTGAAAAGAATTTGGTTTTTGATGCTTGCTCAAATTGGTGTATTCAACTTGAAATAACAGAGAAACAGTCGATTTTAGGTGTATAATGCTACCAATACGTTTTGTAGTGCTTCAAAAGACCTTTTAAAATGAGCAATATTAAAGGACGATTCCATTCAAACTAAGCCAGATATGCTGCAAAAAAATTGATGACTAATGTATTTTAAGAAAAAATGAGAAGTATTTAACCCTCCTTGACCAGAATTTAAATGAATCGTTTTGCTTTTATAGCACCTTTCATTATAGTGTTATTTCTATGTTCAAAAAATTTGACGGGTTTAAAATGAATTGTTTTTGAAAAAAAAATAAGATCAAATTAGAGATCTTCCTTTTTCCCCATGTAACTTGAAAATTATAAGAGATATAATAGTAATGAAAAATAAAAACAAAATTTTTGTCTCAAAAAACTCGACATTTTTGTGCGGAATCTTTTTTTCGTATCTCTTATCATTTTCGAGGTACATGGAGAAAAAGGAGAATTGTTAAGAGGAGAAAGGGTTAAAGGGGAATTAAGATTTAAAAATGCGCTCTATAATTTGATCTTATTTTTTTCAAAAACCATTCATTTTAAACCCGTCCAACTTTTTGAACATAAAAACAACACTATAATGAAAAGCATTGTAGAAGGAAGACGATGCATTTAAATTCTGATGGATGAGGGGTTAAATATTCTTCTGATTTTTTCTTAAAATACATTAGTCATCAATTTTTTTGCAGAATATCTCGCTTAGTTTAAATGTAGTCGACATTTAATATTGCTCATTTTAAAGGTCTTTTCAAGCACTAAAAAAGGTATTAGTATCATTCTACACCTAAAATCAACAGTCTCTCTGTTATTTCAAGTTGAATACACCGATATGAGCATGCACAAAAAAATAAACCTTTTATAAAATAAACCTTTTAAATAAAACTTTTCATATCTCTTTTTGTATTATAACTAGAGGATTTAAAAAGGAACGAATCTCTTTGCTTTTTTATAAGCTACATAAATATTTAATATAGTTTTTTTTCGTTAGATGCATAGCTTTTAAGATATTCCCAAAAAACCTTTCGCAAAGGTGTCATTTTACAATGAAAATGGCCAATTTTCAACCACGCATAACTCAAAAAGTATCGAGTTTTCAAAAAAAATTATAAAACAGTTTTTGCTTAGAATTAGATTGTCTAGCCATTTCCGTGGCTATTTTAACCAAAAAATTTTCCACCCTCGAGAAGGAGTGGAAAGATAAAAGCGCACATCATCTTAGGGTAGACTTTGTTTCTTGAGCTATTCTCTACTTACTGTGAAAATATCAAGTAAATCGATGCAGTAGGATGGAATTCGGATCCAAATACCTTCATTGACTGCCCTACTAGTTGTGTAGTAAATATTAGGGTTCTGAAAACCTTTCTGACATCAATTCTGTTAAGTTGTTTAAAGAGATATGTCCTACAGATTACATTGGTAGAACTCATCTATATACATAGGTACACATCATGAAGATACTACTAATGCTAATCCTATTAATCAGAGACTATCTCCTGCTATGAGTTGATTTTAAATGTTAGAGTTAATGAAATGCTTTCTAAAATAATTTTTTGAGATAAATACATCAAATAATGAATGACGGCAAATCAAACCAAAGACATAACCAATACGATAAGCAATAAATTCAACATTCGCATTATAGTAAGTTCTTTAAAGGTAAAATATTGCAAAGCCTCTAAATTTTAAAGAACCGCTTGGATTGATAAGAAATTTGGCATTCACATAGCTAACAAGTCAAAGAAAAAAAGTGATATTGTGTTGATGTGTGCTTTTGCCCTAGGGGTGAGTTTCACCCCCTTTTGGGAAATATATGTTCGAAATAAGTCCGGAAATGGATAAAATGACTAATTCTATGCACCTTCGGATCTATAGTTTTTTCACCAAAATAATACTTTTCGAGTTATTTGCGAGTGAATATGTTAATTTTTCTACAAAATAACCACGTTTTCAGACGGTTTTTCGCAAATAACTCAAAAAGTAAGTATTTGGTCGAGAAAAAATTTTTATCAAAAATATATCACGTAAAAAAGTGAAAAACATGGTGTATATATTAGGTCACTATACCCAGTAGAAGCAGAGTTATAGCTGATGAAAAATAGGTTCATATTCGTCAAATTCCAAATCGAATTTCTTAACGTGTCATAACCCAAAAACGAAGCACTTCTTTGGGGAAAACTCATTTGAACTTTTTTAAAGTGTTTCAAAAATGCTTATTTTTGTTTTAAAAAAAAAATTTTAGAATCAAAAGTAAACAAGTTACTCTCAAAATAAAGTTGGTCCCTTTTTTTGGTAAGAAATCGGTAAAATCACCCCCTAATTAGCATTTTAAATGAACTTAATTGTTACCACTTCACAAGTTTTTTACTCGCGTACGTGTTGACCATATAATCTGTAAGTTTCATCGGTTCAAAGTCCTTATTTTTGAAAGAGCTGTAGTTAAAAGGGCTTGAACGAGTCACTTATCACGAGTGTATGCAAATTTAGAAACACCGAATCTTAACCAATTTTTGTCTTGCAGAAAAACAAAAAATACAAAATATTCATAAAAGTAAAGCTGCTTTTTTATTGTTTAAGATTTTTGGTATCTCTAACAATTTTTAAGTTATTCTGAAAAAAAGCATTTTTTTCAAAATGAAATTTTTAAAAATTTTTCTTTAAATCCAAATTTTTTCAAAAATAAGCACTTTGAATCGATGAAACTTACAGATCATATAAACACAATGTAAGTAAAGTGACTTGTAAAACGGTAACGATTAATTTCATTTAAGTTGCTATATTGGGGGGTGATCTTCCTGATTTTTTTTTGCCAAAACAAAAGGGACCAACTTTATTTTGAGCGTAACTTGCTTACATTTGATTCTAGAAAATTTTTTTTAAACACTTTAAAAAAGTTCTAATGTGTTTTCCCCAAGAATGCTTCATTATTTGGATATTTCACATTGAATTATTCTATTTGGAATTTTTCGAATATGAACCTATTTTTCATTAGCTATAACTCTGCTTTTGCCAGGTATAGATACCTAATAATATATAAACCGTTTTTTTCACTTTTTGATAGTCTATAGTTTTGCTAAGAATATTTCTTTCGACAAAATGCTTACGTTTTGAGTTATTTGCGAGAAACCGTCTGAAAACGTGGTTATTTTGTTAAAAAATGAACATATTCACTTGCAAATAACTCGAAAAATATTGATTTGGTGAAAAAACTATCAAACAAAAGTTGCTTAAAATTAGTCAGTTTATCCATTTCGGGACTTATCTTGGCTATATATTTTTTCATCCCCGAGATGGGGTGAAAGTCACCCCCAGGGCAAAAGCACACATCAGCATCATATCGCTTTTTTTCTTTGACATGTTACCTATGCGTATGCCAAATGCCATGTCAATCCAGGCGGTTCTTTAAAATTTACAGCAAAAACCGTGAGAGAATGTACTATTATTAATATTGTGGAGTTTAATCCTTTTAAATAAAGCTCTAACGCGTGTGTATCAGTTAAAACAATTTCTGTTATAAAGTTTGCCGCCAAGCTCTTTTACCCATTTGACATACAGATGACGGGGATTTCTATCAGAATTGAAACAGGGCGGAAATAATGTCCGTGAGAGTAAAGAAAAGTAAGCGAGATGCTCGCACCTGTAGCCCTGCGGCGCTAAAACAGTTACTCCACATTCGACTAAAGCAATAGCTTTCGAGAAAATTGCCAGGAATATCTTCTCTTCAAAAGGTCTTAAACAAACAAATCGACAATGTATCATTATTATGGTTATTTATTTGTACGCATGTTAAACTTTTTTCATTTCTTATTGTTACGAGTACCACACGAGGAGAATGTTACGTTTTTGGCCGTCGGCGGAATCGCGTTAGACAAACGTAGAGGATGGCACACGAAAATATCAACAGGAACTGGAATTGTTGAATTTTTATAGAATATTTTGTCTCACCTTCTTCACAAAGTGCCTTAATACCCTTTTCGATAAACGAACTGGAAAGCACTGTTTAAGTTTGCGTTTCTATATATTTATACACTAAGGATTCAATTTGCCAGTCCCCTTCCTGCAGATTTCTCCTTTTCATTGCTTCGAATACTTCATCTCTGAAAGATCGGGGTCTGCCTATCTTCCTTCTTCCTATCGGGCTCTTCTGTTATTCTGTACTAACTGCCGCCTATGACACAGTTAACCATCAACAGCTACTCGCAAAACTCTACGAAACTACAAAGTATTTCCGACTAACAAGGTTAGTGAAATGTCTCCTCCAGAATAGATGCTTCTACGTAACGCTCCAGTCCAAGAACAGTCGGTGGACGGACAAAAAAAAATGTACTACAGGGAAGTGTTCTCGCGTCGATTCTATACAACATATACACCAAAGACCAACCCATACACCAACACACAAGGCAATTTATTTACGCTGATGATACAGCTGTGGCAGCTCAGGGAAGAACCTTCAATGAAGTCGAAGTGAAACTGACAGATGCCCTGGGAGACTTAGCCCTATACTACGATAAAAACCATCTGAAACCCAATCCCACAAAAACCCAGGTATGTGTTTTCCACCTTAGAAACAAGCATGGCCGAAAGCCGCTGGAGGTGGAATGGCGTGGTCAGATGCTGGAACACAACGATACGTCAAAATAAATTGGCGTCCGTCTGGATAGAACTCTGTCTTATGCCTCCTCTACACATCGGCAGACGCGTCTGCGGATGTATATATATCATGTCGTCAGACGCATCTGCAACACACCCGATACTTGTCGGTTTTTCCAGCACAGATCAAAGGATTTCAGTGCCAAGACTGAACGAACCTTCAGATGTGTGGTCAGCCTGTTATGATACATCCGCGGACGCGTCTGCCGATGTGTAGAGGAGGCATTACCGATACCACTGTCAAGATGTCAAGAAGAAAGTAAGTGCCAGAAATAATATCATCCGCAAGCTAACTAATACAAAATGGGGAGCACAACCACACACTCTCCGCACTTCTGCCTTAGCATTATGTTTTTCGGCCGGGGAGTTTGGATCACCAGTATGGACAAACTCTGCTCACGCAAAGAACGTCGACGTGGCTCTAAATGAAACGGTTCGTATAATATCGGGTTGCCTGAAACCGATACCTATCGAAGAGGTATACCCCATAACTGGGATTGCTCCACCACCTATCAGGAGGAAGGTCACGTCAGAGGTAGAACGAAAAAAGCAGGTTACGGACCGAAGACATCCCTTACATGACCAACAAAATCAGCCAAGCAGACTAAGATCTCGGAAAAGCTTCCTGAAAACATCAAGATCCATCCCCGAAGCGCCAGAGACGCGCCGAATACACCTATGGCAAGCGTCAGCAACCGCGACACATTTTCCTCCCTCAGCAGAGGAAATTGCTACTGGACACAATTTACCGTATCCGACTTGGAAAGGGCTAAACAGACTAAGAACCGGCGTTTCACGTTGTGCTAGTAACCTGAAAAAATTAGGATACCAGGAGGACGATACCTGCGACTGTGGCGCGGTTCAGACCAGCCGGCATCTACTATCATGCACAAAGATGAGAGAGACATGCACAGAAGAAGACTTAATTATAGAAAATGACAGGGCCATCTATGTGGCCAACCATTGGAAATACAGAATTTAAAGTTGTTGGTGTTCCGGACACGGAAAGTAGGTAAGTTATTCTGTTTATCCAACGATTTTGGGTTTCACTTCTGACATGTCCGGATCAGTTAATATTTTCTGTTCTATGTAGACTATTAAGACACGTATCCATTACGTTGGTGTTCCGTGCTCCGTGTAACTGCTCCACATAGTGGATACGGTGGTGCTCCTGGAGGCGATTTTACAAAAACTATAAAAAAACTATAATATACAGTTTTTGTTTGCAGAATATTAGTTACATATCCTATTCTAGTAAGGTCCAATCATTGGTGGTTTATATGTAGATGAGCGCATGTCGTATCCATTGGAGCAGTTACATGGAGCATGGAGCACCAACGTAATAGATACGTGCCTTTATGTCTGAGTTGATTCCCATTCTTTTCTTAATCTCTATGTTATTTACTACTACCTACTACTTGATATATTCTATATCTTCTTACTACTCTGCAGCTTCTCAGAGTTCTATCCCTGTTGCTCTTATTTTGATTTTGGTTTTCTTATTTATTGTCCAATTTTCACACCCATAAGTGAGGATACATCTTGTCATGGTGTTATATATTCTTCTTTTTGTTTTTAAACTGATTCGTATCCCACAGTACCGTGTTCAATTTTCGTATGCAGTCTCTTGTTTGTCCTAGTCTATTTTTTATATCTTCTTCAGTTGCTCCTTTGTTTGTTTGACATTCTGAAACCTAAATAATTATACTTGTCTGTTCCTTTGCTTTGTTCCTTCTTCTAAAGGTGCCTATCTTCTGGAGATATTGGCGACCACATTGACCCATCTTATTCTATTTACAGCAGCTCGAAATTAGTCAGTTGACGTTAGACCAGTTCAAGTTTTAAAATTGGCCAGCCAGGATATACGTCTACGTCCAGCGCCTCTTTTGCCCTCAATCTTGCCTTGTAGAATCAACTGTTGATTTGTTTACCTTTGTTTATTTCCAGCTGCTTTATTTCTCCGTTGTTAGGTATTCAGTTTTCTTTAGGTTTATTTTCATCCCATTTCTGTATATTCCTGTTTCAGTTTTCTTATCATAACATTTGAGGTCATCTTCGTCTTGTCCGATCACCATTTGGTCGTCAACAAAACTTAGGGTACTTATCTTAGATACAGTAGGAAAAATGAAAGAATACCCATGAACGAACATATAAAACACGCTGTATTTTCCTGTCACTGTGTCACAAAGAAAATTGCCCAGCGCAAGTACATGTAATAATAATTATTTCATGTACTTGCGCTGGCCAATTTTTTGTATTACATGGTGACAGGAAAATACAGCGTGTTTTATATGTTCGTTCATGGGTATTCTTTCATTTTTCTGACTGTATGTGTTTCTTACTGGTATACCCATTCCTTCGCACTTTCTTTTCCATGGTTTCAGGGTTTTTCAGCCTGTACTACAGGAGTCCTGTAGTATTCCCTTTGTCGTCTTAAATGGACTGCATATTCTATTGCCCGTTTTGATAGCTGCTTTGCTATTATTGTAGAGTGCTTTTACTGTTTTTATTACTGTTTCTGGAACTTCGATGTCTTCCATTGATTTGCATAGCTTGGATCGAGAATTCAGTGAAATGATGAAAGAAAAGAAATACTAATAGTGTCTTGAGGCTTGCGTTGGTGTACGGCGGTGAACTGTGGCCTGTAAAGAGGGTTCAGGAAAAGAAGATGGAGGTAACTGAAATGAAAATGTTACCGTGGATATTGGGTAAGACTAGACGGGCCAAATTCAGGAATGACGTGATAACAGAAAGAGCCGGGGTGACTACAGTCTCAGGAAAGGTTCAAGAACTGTAATGGTTACTTTACGTCAGACGTAGAAATGAGAACTATGTGTGACGAAAGACAGAGTTGTTAGAAGTTGAGGGAAAGTAAGGTAGAGAAAACCGAGAAGATGACATGTGGTGAAGAATGAAAAATAGTGAAGAAAAAGAAGAAGATCGCAAAACATATTGAGTATGGTTGTATAATTTAACAGGTCGACGGTGGATCTATTTCGCGCAGATAAGTTGCTATGATAATCTTTAACATTCGAAAAGAATAAGCATTTTATTACAAGAACATGACACTAATCTCGACCGAATAAGATAAAAGAGCAAGTTAAAAAAGAAACAGAAAATGAGACATAATAAAATGAGATTGAAATGGAGAATTGTAGCTACAAATCAGAAAATTAGAGAAAGGATTATTAACGAAATACCACAAAAAATCAGAAGAATTTTTTTTCTGTCTTCTTTACGTGCCATATATGCGACGGAGGTTGGCAATCATCACGGCTATTCTGGTCTTAGATGCTGCTGCTCTGAATAGTTCGGTTGATGTGCATCCGTACCATTCCCTCAAGTTACGCCACCATGAGATGCTCCTCCTTCCTACACTTCCCTTGCCCTGGATTTTCCCTTGTATAATTAATTGAAGTATGTTGTATCTCTCATTACGCATAACATGCCCCAGGTATTGCAGCTTTCGTGTCTTGATAGTTTCCAATATTTCCATTATTTTGTTGATCTTCTCATGACTTCGTTGTTTGTTACATGCTCGGTCCATGATATCTTCAGGATGCTTCTATACACCCGCAGTTCAAATGATTCCAACTTTTTAGTAGTCAACGCGTTAAGTGTCCATGCTTGTATCCGGTAAAGCAGAGTCTAACTCTCAAGTCTAATTTCAGTTTTCTTGCACAAAGTACCTTGCTCATTTTATTGAAGTTTGTTCGTGCTCTCTCTATTCGAACTTTGATTTCTTTGGAGTAATCGTTTGTGTGATTAATATTGTGCCAAGATAGTTGTAGTTTTCAACTTGTTCTAAAGTTTTACCTTTAATTGTCACGCTTTCATCATTATTTTGGGTTTTTGATATCATAAATTTAGTTTTCTGGATGTTTATTGATAGTCCATATTTTTCTCCATACTCAACTATCTTGTTCATTATCTTTTGGAGGTTTTGTAGGTTGTCCGCTATTATGATAGTATCGTCGGCATATATCTAATGTTGTTAATTGGTGTTCCATTGACCTTTATTTCTGCCGATTCTCCGTCCAGAGCTCTTTTCATAATTTTTTCTCTGTCGCACTCCTCTTTTAATGTCGAACTCTACTGATGTGTGTTCGTTAATGTGTATGAGTGCCTGCCGTTTATAATATAGATTTGTTATAATTCGAAGGTCATTGTATTGTATTTGTTTGGCTTTGAGGACGTCCATTAGCTCTTTGGGGCGAATTTTATCGAAAACCTTGTTGTAATCTATGAAGCAGACCTACATGTACATATCCTGGTTCTAATCCAAGCATCTCTGGATTAGTATGTACGTTGATTTTAAAAATTAGTGTAAAAAATGCTCATGAAAAGAAGCATACCTATTATTCTTATTGTATAGTAAACTTGATCCCCCTGTAAATATATGCACACTCCTGTTTCGTTTTAATTGGTTGTAAATCGCCCTAGGTAAGGCTTCTTCATGTTTGTTTTAGGTTTTTAACGTGCGGTTGGATTACCGCTCGGTTATATCCATTGTTAAAGATTAAAAGTACGTTTTTGATCCATTAAAGTATCAAATTTTCAAGTATCCTCAGACGATTGTTTGGCTTTCAAGCTACGTGTTGCATTGAATTTCTGTTCGTATCAGATATTACTACAATTTTGATATTATTTAAAATACAATACAAAAATTTGCTTTTAATTTCAACTGTATTTTTAATTAGTTAATGTTACTAAGTAACTGATTTCTTTTTAAACATCAAATATACTCTAAATAACTACACATTATAGGACAATACTTTGAAGTTAACACCATTAAAGTGTTTTGTTTTTCAACCTTTTAGACCAGGGGAGTATCGATTTTCCTAAGACAGCCTTGGATACAGGTATCCAAAAACTGTTTTGATAAAGGACACCGCACACATCTTATGGAAAATATAATGTCACTCAAATGAAATAAAACTTATATGAATAATAGATGGAGAATTCAAAAAGTCATGAAATATACGGTATTTCTAAAAAAATATAACTGTATTATACCACTTTTTTGGGACATATAAAATTAACGAATTCACAAGGAAAAAGGTTGTCCTGTAGCTGGCTGTATAATATATCACAAAAAATTTGAGGAAAATCCTTCATAAAAGGTATATTTATTAAAATTCCCTAAAAAGGCTGCATAACAAATGCAGAACTAGTTTTCGATCTGATTGAAGACCATCATCAGTGCTGAACCTAAAATAAGTATAACCTAATAAGTTAAAGCAAAATTTAAAACGTTGACTAAGATTGTAAAAAGGTATAGGCTATAGCATCATGTGAGTATAACCTATACATTTTTTCAACTTTAGTCAACATTTTAAATTTTACTTTAACCGTATTAGGTTATACAGTGTGATTGATTAATGGGAAAGCTCAATAGATCCGCTATAGTAATAGATAGCAATAAAAGTTAATAATAAAAATGTTTGCCACCTTTGAGCTTCACATTACAAAATTAGTTAGACTGTTACAGGGTGTTCGATAACACAGTGGCAGACCAAAGTTATGTTTTTTTAAACGGAACACCCTATATTTTATTTTAAATTCGAAATCCTCTTAACTTCTCCATCACAAAAAATAAAGGTTTGTTATGTTAGACAGTGTATTTACAAAGTTATAACCAACTTTATATGAAAATCGTAACAAGTTCAACTCCCTGTATAAATAAAAATAAGCAAAATAGCAATGGTTTATTAAAGTCATTTTTTTTACGTATTTTCAAAATTTTTAAGAATTATTGATATTGCTAATTTTCTTTTTCTCAAATACAGGGTGAGTCAAAACGCAAGTAGGTACATTATTTTCTCAGTCATTTTAAATAGAACACCCTGTATTTTATATCACTATTAAAAAGTACCATTACCGTACTTTAATTTTTAAATAACATTACCTATGTCTAAATTTATTAGTTTTCGAGATATTTTCATTTTCAATGGACCAATAGCGTGGCCACCCAAATCACCAGAATTTAATAAACTGGAATGATTTTTTTGGGGTTACGTTAATAATGAAGTTTATAAAATACCTCCAACAACAAGAGATGAGAAGAAAAATAGAATACAAAGTATATATCGATGCGTTAAGTTACAAATGCTTCGTAGAGTAAGTAGCTCATTCAGTGATCGTTTTTAGGCGTGCATAAATGTGTTATTTGAACACCTTATGTAAATAAATATTAAAAGTAGATTCTAATTATTTCAAACATGTTTTTTTTTGCAAAATGTATTACTGATAAATTATTTTTCGTTCTTTATTTGTTACATTGTTACATTTACATGCAAAAGCAGTGGTTAATTGCCTTCACAAAATATTGTATTTTGTATTTGTGTGTTTTTTTGTAAAATTTATTACTAATTTTCTTTTTTTATTTGTTACATTTAAATAAAAAGTAGTTTTTAATTGTCTCAAAAATGTTGCATATTGTGGTTGTGTTTTTTTCGTAAAATGTATGACTAATAAATTATTTTTATTTATTTATTTGCTACATTGTTACATCGATAATCAGTAATTTTTAAATATAGTTAAATTCAATAGATTATAAGGTAGGTATATAAAAACGTAGCAATCATAAAACTGTTTAAAAATGTATATTTTTTAAAATAAATGAGTTCATAATGTCGATTTTCTTGGAGGCTAGAAAAAAAAACGGCTCCTTGCAGCGAGGCTACGGCCTGTGACGTCAGTAGTCGTATCGGCTTTGATCGACGGCTAGTTTTGTATACTTATTTACGAAGTGTATTTGAATGTGCGCAGTGTTTTACCTATTTAATTATTAAAAATGAAGCCAAATAAGTGGTGTTTGGTTCCTGGGTGTGTAAATACATCAAAAACAATTCTGACAAGATTTTTATTATCGTTCCAACCAATTTAAAACAGAAAATAAATGGTTTGTTGCAGCTAGAAGGGATATTAAAGGGAAGTGTCAATAAAAATCCAAGTTTTTCTGTTGTGAAGATCACTTTATTGTAAGTTATGGATCTTTTTCTAAACAAATAAATTTTTAAATCACGCATTTTTACTCAATTCTATGATATGTTTTAGATTTAAATTAGCTTGGTTATAAAAAACTAAATTATAAAAATTCTACTACAGTTGGAAACTTCGTATTTTGGACTTCTAAATATCTGTCACCATTTATTTGTTCAAGGAAATAGGTTATTAATAAAAATTTTTACAAAAATGAAAAAGTAGGTACCTAGTTTATTATCTTTGAATTTGTCGGGAGGTTTAAAAGACTTGGTGCCCATAACGTAACAAAGTAATAAAGTATTTTTTTATTACCTGACAGACCCTATAAACTAGACATCATTTAAATTTGTAGGGAATTGTACATAAAAAGTTTTTGGATTCATTGAAAAATATTATATAGCGGTACTATTTTATGACAACGTACTCCTATACCTAAGCTGATAAATTTATTAAGGGGGTAGGCCCAAAATCTTGGTCAAATACAATTTAATTAAATTTTTTTGAATCCTGAGAAAACTAATAAATATTTTTGAAAATTTTAAACGCAGAATGAAAAATTAGATTATTACAAAAGGCCGAAAGTCCGTTAGATTTAGAATAAACAAAAAGTTTCTTTTGAATGAAATATTTGAAATATTAAATCACACTAAATTTTCTATTTGTTTTCATCCCTGTAACATATTCTTTCGTTGTTCTTTCGTAATCGTAATTGTTCTTTCTGCATTTACATTTTCAAAAATACCTATTAGTTTTCTCAGGATTCGAAAAAAATAAATGAATTTAAATAGCATTGGACCAAGATTTTGCACCTACCCCCTTAAGGAGTAAATAAAAAAGTTTCGGGACCTCAAATTTGTATTCCTTAAACTGGGATATTCCTAAATCCGGGATTCTAATAATACATACAGTAAAAGTGAACATTGAAATAACTACAAGTGGATGTAGGTATGACTTTATATTATATTAAAATCATTAATAATTTAGTGAAAAGATTGGTTGAAATGAAAATGTATAATACCTAAGTTCAAAAATATTTTTTACCTTGGAACAGTCGTCAACTCGAAATACGAAACAACCGAGATACGATCTAGAGTTGAAAAGGACAGAGCAACATTTAACAACATGCATGAGAAATATTTTCACCCATTGCGACATATTTCTCCCACTAAAAATGCTAAAATGTTATTATTTCCGGTCTTGCTATATGGCGCAGAGGCCTGGACAATAATGGAAACATTAATGAAAAAGCTAGAGGCAGTCGAGATGTGGGTCTAGGTATTGCTAGAGGTATTGCGTCGAATGGGAAAACAAAAAGAAATCTCTTTTACAATAATTAAAAAACGAAATCTTAAATACTTCGGTCACATCATGAGACATGATAAATCTCGTATACTCCAACTGATAACGAAAGGTAAAATAGAGAGCAAACGCGGACCCGGAAGAAAAAGACACTCATGACTTCAAAACTTACGCCAATGATTTGGACAAAAATCGATCGAGTTATTCAGAAACGCCGCAAAAGAAATTAAAATTGCCACGATGATAGCCAACGTCCACAACGGACAAGGCACATGAAGAAGAATAAAAATATTTTTAATACACCTAAGCAAGGTAAAGTAATAACCAGCCAATGTAACCATGCATGCATGCAAATTTCTCTATTTTTTTTTTGTAGAGGATTAAGCATTTATTTTTTTAGCTTAAAGAAGACATGGAAAATTATATGGAATATACACTCAGTAAATATGTCCTTACAAACAAAGTCTATCCACTTTAAACTAAACAAATTCATTATAAAACTCCACTTTAACCCTGATAAAACAAGAAGAAAACAAAATAAAATTACCTGAAACGTCAAACAGGTAAACAATAACACTATGAGAATTGCGAGCGCTTGGGTTATACAACTAGTGACGTCAGGTCAATAGAGAAGCGTTCTTGAAATTAAAAATAATTAAAAAAGATTTTTTATAGAAAGGCTTTTTCAATTTTTTGAAATTTTTTACAATTATTCCTAGGGTGTTTCTTAATCGTTTTACATGTTCGAAATGACTTTTTAATTCTTTGTGAACATCCTATTGTCAATTCAGTCATGGCTTACTTAAAATTTAGATAAATTTAGACACCTAAAATAATTCGCTCTGAAAAATGAAAATATCTCGAAAACTAATAAATTTGGACATCGGGAATGTTATATAAAAATTAAAGTACGTTAATGATACTTTTCAATAATGATATAAAATACAGGGTGTTCCATTTAACATTACTGAGAAAATAATGTGCTTGCGTTTTGACTCACCCTGTATTTACCATAAAAAAAAAATTAACAATAATTCCTGAAAATTTCGACAATAAGTAAAAAAATATGGCATTAAATAGTACATTGTTTACCGGGTAGGAAAAGCTTAACATTCCTGGACGACTGTGAAGATTGCTAAGTCGAGGCGCAAGCCGAGACTTAGCAACACAGAGTCCAGGAATGTGGCTTTTCCTACGAGGTAAACATACTATTTTTCCGCAAATCGTTTAAAATTCGACAGATATTGATTGATTTAAAAAAAACGCGATAATTTTATTCCCAAATAAATGGTGCTTTGAAATTCCTAATAAAATTACTTGGGTTACTATGGAAACGTATTGAGGTTGAATTGTCAAACTTGACGCTTATAAATTTAACTGCTGGTGTTCTCGAAAGTAAAATGATAAGTGATGATGAAATTTTCATTCCTGGGACTCCTCCAGAGCTGGTTGAGGCAGTGAATACTGCTTCATTAGAATTATTGCCAAAGAAATCAAGAGAAAAGTACGAAAATGCATACATACGTTTTATGGATTATCGCATGAGTAAAAATACGAGTTCTTTCTCAGAAAATGTTGTAATGGCATACTTCCTAGACCTTTGTTTAAAGATGAAATCTTCAACATTATGGGCCAATTATTCAATGCTGAAGTCAACCCTTGCACTTAAACACAATGTAGATATATCTCAAAACTTCGTTCTTTATTGAAACGGCAAGCTCAAGGTTATAGGGCAAAGAAATCTAAGATTTTAACGAGGGAAGAAATTGAAAAATTTATCCAGGAAGCTCCAGATAAAGAAAATTTAATGATTAAGGTAATTTACAAGGTTTTAATACCAATGTGTTTTCTATCATTTATGTAGAACACTAACAACTGTACGGAAATATCATTTCCTTACAGTAAGGAAATGACATTTCCTTACAGTAAGGAAGTCCTGACTTTTTCTTCAAGAAATTTTGACAGGAATGTCAAAATTTCCTGGCGATTCACGGAAAAAACCATTGCTGTTGTGCTTATATTTATTTATGCAGGGAGTTGAACTTGTTACGATTTTCATACAAAATTGGTATAACTTTGTAAATACCCTGTATAACATAACAAACCTTTATATTTTTGTGATGGAGAAGTTAAGAGGATTTCGAATTTAAAATAAAATATATTTAAAATATAAAAATAAATATCCATTTAAAAAAACAAAAGCTTGGTCTGCCACTGTGTTATCGAACAACCTGTAACATTCTAACTCATTTTGTAATGTGAATCTCAAGGTTTGCTACAATTTTTGTTATTAACTTTTATTGTTATCTATTACTATAAAGGCTCTATTGAGCTTTACTCCACTAATCAATCACCCTGTACTTATTTTAGGTTCAGCACGGATGACGAGCTGTAATCAGATCGAAAACTAGTTTTGCATTTGTGATGTAACCCTTCTTAGGAAATTTTAATAAATATACATTTTATGCAGGGTTTTACTTAAACTTTTTATATATTTATTCTTCTACTAACAGAATTTGAGAATTTGTTACTCTTATGTCTACGTCTATGGCTTTTGAGAATTTTCTGAGAAATTCCAGCCGAAACAGTCTAATGAAATGAAAGAGATGGGAGAATATTAAGATATCCAGTTGCAGCCATCACATCGTAGTAATACAAGATTAAAATTTGGCCCTTTTGTTTACATTAAGGGGGTGAATTTGGAGAACTCATCATCCCGCCAATAAGCTTAGAGTATTGTATAATTAGAAACGTCTGAATTTGTACACCCTGCAACCCTTAATTAGCGTCATAATGTTATTTAAATTTATGTACGCAACTTCTCCCCAAAGATATTTAGTTTATTGGATGGACTAAGCTGATTATTTTTAATAACCAATCAAAAATTTGGTTCCATTTGCATGATAAAGTTTGGATAAAACAGTTAAATAACTTTCTTGTATTTAAATACTTAGTGGAATAATTCAAAACTCCCATCCACTATGTAATACTGTTAGTAGTCTGTCATCTGTAATGGAAAATAATTAATACCTCTGTATTTTTGAAAATTAGTCTAATAAAAAAAAAATAGGCGCCAGAGGGGTCACCGTGTCCTTTTCAATTCTGATGGACCAGCTCAACGGTTTCTTATGGATTTTTGGCTGCTGATTACGAATTTCGAGGGTGGATTTCGATCCGAGTGGTCAAAAAATTGTTATAAACAATTTAATTGTTTATAAGGCTCTGGCCCATGAACTAAAATAGATAAAGAAAATGGTTCAAATAAAATTTGTTCCTTAATAAAAAAAGAAGAAAACAACTTTTACTAAACTTAAATCCAACAATTAGAACTCAAGGTATTGTAAAATTAGTGCACAGTGCAAGATAAGTATTTTTCGAAGCTTTTTCGATCGTAACTCGGCTTCTACGCATGAAAATGAGCGTTATGAGCCTCTAATTTTAAAGCTTAATTAATAGACTTCCAAAAAAAATTTGTTAAATTACTTTGTCTTTATTTGTTTTAAAGTTATACTCTTTTAAAGTTATACCCGTTTAAAGTAATAATTTTCTTAAAATAATTGTACATTAATTTGTTTATAAGAGTTTCAAGTAAATTTGAGCTATAAACATTTATACTTTAATTACCAATAATGATAGAAGAACTCAAAAGGAATAATTTGAGCTTATGAAAATGTTCGTAAGTTTATTTTTGGCCAAGATATCGATATTTTAATTGGCGCTATGAGGCGCAAGATCGGCTCACAGTTAAGTAAGTATTTTTCGACACTTTATCAATCGTAACTTGGCTTCTACGCGTATATCTCGATACAGATGCATAAAAGAAAATGTTTGTAAAAATAGTATTAAGACTTAACAGTAGCGCGTCATCAATATTTTTGCTTTTAGAAAGGTGCAACTTTCAACAGTGAGGCAACAGTGCATCGGCAATACGACAGTGACAGTCACATCATACTGTCAAATACAATAATTATTCTACTCATAGACGCGCTAAATGCTGCCAAGTCAGTCACGTCTGATTTCTTTTTATAGAAAATCGATTTTTAGTAGATCCAATGTGACACAAAATCTTGGCATGGGATAAAAAAGTTTATTTGAAAAAAGTGTATTTTTTGTTCTTCAATGGCGGTACAGGCTCCTTTTGCAATATTTTGCAAAAACATTTTTTTATCTCTTTTAGTTTATGAGTCAGAGCCTTATAAACAATTAAATTATTTATAACAATTTTTGACCACTCGGATCGAAATCCCTCGAAATTCGTAATCAGCAGCCAAAAATCCATAAGAATCCGTTGAATTTGTCCATCAGAACTGAAAAGGACACGGCGACCTCTATTTGGAGCCTAGATTAAATACTATTTCTTACTTTTGCAGTATTTCTAGCATCCGTTGACTAATAAAAAGGGACAGTTTCTACAAAAAAATTACACGCAGGCAGTCGTAAGTCATCATTCTTGAACCTGTTTTTTTCTTAGTTGGAAGCTGTTTGTTCTACACTGGGCATACCAATGTGCTAATACAAGCAATCGGAACTTCAGCAGATAGCAGATATATCGGCTCTCCCCCAATATTTGATAGACCTTTTATTGGATCTTCATACCCCTTGTCCCAAAGCTAAAACAGTAAGTGCCTCTGCCTTACTGTGCAAAAGGTTCGCATTCTCATATTTCTAGTTATTCCCTCTTTCCATATTTTGTTAGATCTTCTAGATTTTCTACAGTTTGTTGATTTCGTTGATTGAATATCCCAATAATCAATCAACGGGGATATCCACTATGTGGTCAATTTGGAGATTTTATGTTTGTCAATTCTTTATACATGTCTGTCCCATATAGCTGTTGACCTCAAGACTCAATATCTGTTATTAATGAGCCGCTCATTCACAAACGCTGTCTGTCGTCATCAATTCTGATTCGTTCCTTCTAGATATTCCTATGGGTCGCCTCAAAACACCCATCTCTGTTGCCTCGGAACTTTTTGTCTTGTTTTTCATGATTCTCCAATTGTCTAGTTTTGATACAGGTTTCATATATGTGACGAATGACGTTGTTTTCCAATATTAGAACTCCACCGTATTCTTTGTTGAATTAAATTATACTCACTCGTATACTCGTATGTCTAGTAGAATATTCTTTGGTTCAGCTCTTGTCATATATTTTTTAAAGATGTACCATATTACTAGTAACCTGGTCGGTATAAAATATCTTCAGGATCTGACGATAAAGCCAAATTTTGAAAGCCTTAATTTTCGAGGTATCGAGTACCTACCCCAATGTAGATATTTAGATATTGTTTGTGAGAGTCCACGATTTAACTCCATACAACAGTATAGGGAGGATATAACATCGTGGTAACCTGATTTTTCTGGGTAGTGATATCCTTAGTCATGTTTTGAAATGCAGATCTTGCTTTCTCTACATTTGATTTCAGGGGATAGTACCAATTTTCGTTGACATGCGTACAAAGAAAGGTGTGTCTTTAACTCTTTGCATTCGTTGATCGTACACACTGATTCGTCCAAATTGTTGCTACTTCTTAGAAATCATCATATATTTTGTCTTAATAATGTTTAGGGAAAGTCCGTATCTCTGACTTACTTCTGTGAACCTATTCATTAACTCCTGCAGGGCTTCATAACTGTCAGCGAATACCACCGTGTCGTCCGCGTATCTGATGTTTTTGATACGTTCTCCTTTAATTCGAATTCTGGCTTCAACATCCTCTACGGCTTCTTGAAACATTTCGTCAATGTATATGAATAGCAGGAGTGATAGTATACATCCCTGTCGGACCCCACGTTTCATTTTGATATCATCGTATTCTCCTGGCTCTGTTCGGATAGACGGACAGAGGCTATACATAGATAAACTCTGCAGGATCGCAGGTGTTTATTACAATATTTGTTAATATCTCCATAAATATTTGGCTGATGACTTGGGTGAAGCTTGTCGTGCTTTACTGTATCGAACGCTTTATGTTAATCAACAAAGCATGCATAAATATCTCAATTTTACGTCTGTATAATATTTTATCTAAGTAGGTACAGTGTTGCCACATCGCGAAATTAAAGCACAACTGTCGTACACAACGACAAATGAGTATATTATAATACCAGATAAATATTAATTTACATCGCAATTTCCATATCATGTGCCCTAGAGAACTAATTATTTCGAAAATATGGTATATCCAACCAAACTAGGCAATTCCGTGTGGCCTTTATGTCAATTTCTCTCTGTTACAAGATAAACATCTCAATATTGTTGAACGGGTATTTTATTTCAACTTCAACTACAATATCGAAGATAATTATCAAGTGAATTGTACCCTTCTGGCCATTTCTGTACTGCAACTTGACTCTCCTGCACGTACACGATATTCAAACTCAACTGATAAAGCGAATGTTAAATTTTATAGTCCTGTTTAATCTTAGGAATAGCTGGCTCACGGTAGCTGCTATTACCTGAAGTATATATCACACGACTGATGTGCATTTCACAATAATCCGATGCTGTAGTGGTGCAATTAATAATTATAAGGCAAATAGTTATTCATTGTGAATAACTACAACCTGTAGTCTACAGGAGCTTACATTTTTTCATCGATTTTACAATAAGAAAAGTACCCATAATGTTCGAATTACGTTGAAAAAAAATGTGTATGTAGTTTGTACGCACGTAAGAAGTTATACTTCTATTATATAATTTCAACGAGCTAAATACACTTTAAACAGTTTATTTGTATTTTATTTAAATATTAAAACTAATTTGAATACTTAATACTTTCCAAAAATTTTTATTAAAACAATACCAAAGATTAAAAAAAAAAGAATAGGATACACCCGAATTTGAACCCGGGACTTTTTGATCTGTAGTCGAATACTTTACCACTGACCTATAATCGCTATGTTTACATGATTTCTCCGACATAGTGACGAATAGACCAGGTGAAGTATAAATATAAAAATGTTTTAATAATATTTATTATTTTATTCCCGAGGAAGACAAATCCAAAGACACAAAAATTATAATAAATATATTTACTAAAATCACTAATATATTCTTTTCACATCTTATTTGCACTTATACATACATAACTTGAAAGGTTTAGCAACCAACTCCATATTGTTTGTGTTCGCATGCGCGTGGGCTTTTATAAAAATTCATTCTTAACATTTTTAAATGTTAAAGTTAAAGAAGTATAACTTCAAATAATAAATAAAATGATAATATGTATAAACGAGAGTTTGGTTTCAAAAAATCTATCCTTTTTTTCTTTTCTTTCTCTGCTATTCGTAATCTCCGCATTCTACAATTTACAAGGCAAGCAGATGCCGAATAAAGGAGACGAAATGGACTCTAAAATTTGCAGTCACCTTCCGTCCCTTCGGAAGTGAGTGAGTCCACATATGAATAAACTGAGAAAATGAAAAACAGATTATGTTTTATTTCGGTTCAGATATGATCAATCATTTCCTTACGTACCTTTCACTCTCTCCAGAAATCTTCAGAGGGGCTATATGACCTGCTAGCAGGAGATCTGAAGATTTCGGGAGAGAGTGAAATAGAGAGTCAGAGAGTAAACAGTCCTGTCGAATATAACCGACCACTAGTACTGACATTTGTTGATTTCCAGAAAGCCGTTGACACAATTAGAAGTGATAAAATAGCGACAGCACTTGTCCGTTGTCGAATGGTAGATTACAGGTACACTCGTTTGATTCATAATATCTGTAAACATGCAACAGCGAGTGTGCAGCTCAGTCAAGAAACTAACAAATTCAAAATCGAGAGAGGTGTTAGACAAGGAGACACAATGTCACCGAAGCTTTTCAAGACTGTCTTAGGATATGCGTTTAAAAAACTGGACTGGGCCAACAAGGGAATACGCACAGACGGAAAGCAACTCAACAATCTCCGGTTCGCTGATGATATTGTCATAATCGCTGACGACATCAAAGAAGCAAACTAAATTCTCACAGAGCTTACGAAAGCATCTGAAGAGGTTGGTTTGCAAATAAATAAAGACAAAACCAAAATGATGAATAGCTTGGTGTTAGGAGGATCAATAACACTAAAAGACAATATCATAGTAGAAATATGTCAATATCGATATCATGGACACGACACCAAAATTTCTAGAGACAATCAAACCCAAGAGTTAGATAGAAGAATTGGTCTAGGCTGGGCAGCTTATGGCAGATTGAAAGACATATTCAGCAGTGAAATTCCTTTAAGCCTTAAAAGGAAAGTTTACAATCAATGTGCTCTTCCAGCCATTACGTACAGAGCTGAAACACTAACATTAACCAAAGCAGAGGTGTCAAAACTTAGAATAGCACAGCGGAAAATGGAAAGATCCATTCTAGGAATAAGACTTGCGGATCGAGTGAGAAAATTAGAAATAAGGCAAAGAACGGGTGTACAAGACCAAGGGCGCCCATATAAAAATTTTTAGGGGGGGGGCCAAACGTGAAGATGTTGCACATTACATTTTGTATATTTCGGATGACAATATATACAGTAGACTCTCTCTATAACGAACACGGATATAACGAGGTTTCGCTTATAACGAGGTACATTAGGTGTCCCATGAAATCCCTATTGAACTATAACGCTCTATAACGAGGCATATTTGGTTATAACGAGGAAAATTTAAATCGAAGAATACTTGTCTTTACCTGTTTTTAGCGTTGTAATGGTCATAAATAAATAAATGCCTTAACTACCTGTACATAGAAATGCCCAACGTCTGTCTTATTATCGAGGCCAGTGCTATAATAAACTCGGCCACCTGTAATAAACATCTGCCTGTTTATCGACCGATATTGAATACTATAGGAAATTTACAATCTATGGCGGCGAAGTCTCATTGTTCACTGTTCAGGTTGACCATCGACACATAATAAACTACATAAGAGGCATCACAAAATTTCATTATTATTATTGTTTGATATAACGAGATCCGCTTATAACGAGATAATTAATTCACCATTTCAGTTCTCGTTATAGAGGGAGTCTACTGTAGTTTAAACCACCTAAAAAACCTAGTTTAAACCCTGTTGTGAGGAATTATTCATACATTTAAACACTAGACCAAGTTTTTAAATGGAAATGTCATGGGTACCACAAAAGTTGGGCCTCTCTTTAAAACCCGTTTGAAAAGAATACAATGCTTGCAAAGCCTTCTCTTCAACTTTGGCGAGCAGACTAACCATGAGTATGTGTCGAACCAAGTTTTTACTTTAAAATCTTAAAAAGGAGCCCCTTTATTTTTGCAGATATAGAATCCTTATGAAAAATAAGGCACACATATTCCAAACATTTTTAGAATTGTTGATAGATGGCGCAAATAAATCGCATTTTCCGAATATAGCGCCATCCGTCAAGTCAACAATTCTAAAAAAGTTCGAATAAATGTTACTTATTTTTTGAGGAGGAAACGCAATCTGCAAGAAAAAACGGGGGTTCCTATTTAAGATTTTAAAGTTAACTTTCACCCCACCTCCGGAGTGTGGAATGAAAAATCCTGTTTGGTGTCATTCTATAGATTTTTGAAAAATAATAAACACGTGTTTTTTAGTTTTTATTTGGAAGTATATTTCTCGAGATATTAGACCGTTTCTATAATTTTGCTGTGGTATCACGATATACCGTTTTTTCCGATTATAGCGCTATATACAATTCGCAAAATGGCTCGAATAAAATTTGCTTATTTTTACAAGGAAAATCCAAATCTGCAACAAAAATTAGGGGTTCCATTTAAGATTTTAAAGTTACCCCCCGCTCCACACCCAGGGGTTGAAGTGGTGGACTTGTTTAGTGTCATCGCATAGATTTTTGAAAATTATTGAACATGTATTTTTCAGTTTTTCGATCCGATGTTCATTTCGCGAATTATTCGGCCTTTCCGCTACTTTTGGGACACCCTGTATATAACACTCATTCATCATGAAAGATCGCCTGTTTTTCATTTCAATAAAATTGTTCTGTTCATCATAATGAACACTTTAAAACTAATCTATTTACTAAAAAAATACTTTTGCAAACTAAAATTTGACTATGCTCAATAAATTTTAAAAATTATTTTTCAGTATGAATTTTTTCAAAATATAAAATATAATTACTATTTTATACCAGTTGTTAAAGACAAATGGCTCTAAGTGATTATCGATCAGAGATCGGATTTCTTGCTGATATGGTTTTTTTGCAGTATTATAAATGATTCATTTAATTTGTAATTTTGGGTGTCAATTACAGTGTATATGTTTCCCACGCCTCTAATCTCTTTCAATGTTTTCGTTAGTAGCATACCGTGATTGTGGGAAATGTGTATTATGCACATTCCATACAGACCACTGTCGCAGACACAAAGATTTTCTGTTAAACTATTAATAACTACCCAATATGTGAATTTTTTTTATTAATAAATATGTTGTTTCCAATTTATCTCTCAAAATTATCCAATATTGTTTTGACAAAAATACGTTTATGTAATATAAATTTAATTTTTTTCTTTCCCGAAAGGCTAGGGGGGCCACGCCCCCCCCTGCCCGTGTGTATGGGCGCCTATGTACAAGACATCAGGTACGTTTCTTTCATAGAAAGAATTACCAGATTAAAATGGTGTTTCGCCGGACATATAGCGAGACTGCAGGATAATAGGTGGACAAAAAGACTGTTAGAATGGAGACCTCGCATGGACAAGAGAAGCATAGACAGACCACCAATACGCTGGACAGACGACATAAAAAGAATATATGGTAGATGGATGCAATTAGCACAATATCGAACTTCCTGGAGACGTGCTGAGGAGACTTATGTCCTGCAGTGGACAAGAGAAGAAGCTGGATGATGATGATAAAAAAGTCCTTTATAGAGACCGTTGTAATCTTCTGCTATAAGAATTGTACTATCATGCATTTCCGAGTAGAGTATAGAAACTATCTTAATAATTCTTAATTTATGTTTGATGTTTGAGTTCGATATTTAGTTTTTTATGTTCTAAGGCAATTATTTTGTTCTTGATGTAGAATATCGATTAAACGAATTTAACTTTTAATAGTCAATTAAAACTTTTCTACAACTTTTTCGCTTAAGCAAAATGAGTTCTATTTTTATTTTCATCTATGTAAGTGAAAGATAATTTTTGATTGCTAACGCTTAGAGGCTAATCCGAATTGTTTTCATAATGTACTATAGTTAGAATTTAGAGTTTTATTAAGTTAATACTATTCAACTGATATCTAATCTATGTAGGTACCGGGTCTCCCAATAAGAATGGCTCTCGGTCATATCTCAGGAACCGTTTATAGTACAGCTTTGAGAAAAAAATATTTACAACAACAGTCGCCTCGGGAAAAGCCTGGAAATTATTTTCATAATTCTAGGTCCACCGCTAGAGGGCGTAAAAATTAAAAAATAAAATTTTTACAAAATTTACCTAATGAAATGGTACTAGAAATACAATCATCTGATTCTTCATAAAATTCTGCGCATATTTGATTTCACAAGTTTAAGTTTACCTTTGCAAATAAGAGGTGGGGGTGAGTGGGAACCTTCTTATGAAAAAATGGCTGTAAGTCCGGTTCTGCTAAATCGAATTTTGCATACTTGGTCTTGTTGAAAACAGCTCTTTTTCGTCAATGTAAGTGTCTAATTTTCGAAATAGCCTAATAAGTAATATGCAAGCTAGGAGGCGTTATTTACATATTTTCAGAAATCTAGTTTTCTTTGGAAAATATTAAATACAAGTATGCATTTTTAATCCTGTATTACCAAATTAGACCAAATTATCAACATAATACCGAAAACCGCATGCCGATATCTTTTTTGTATCTCGAGATATCTTAAGAAATGTGTAAATTTTAAACATAACTGTTACTGTCACTGGTAAACGAGGTTAAGGAAAAGTAGTGTGCTGTGGAAAAAACAAAGAAACATTTTCCAGATGTAAACGTATATAATTAATTAAAACAACAATAAGACAAACAACACTCAATGAAATATTCGATTTGGAATTTGACGAATAACAACCTACTTTTCATTAGCTACAACTTTGCTTGTACTGAGTCTACAGACTTAGCATATGCACCATTTTTTTCATTTTTTTATAAACTATATTTTTATTAAGAATATTTTTTTCGACAAAATACTTACTTTTTGAGTTATATGCGAAAAACCGTCTAAAAACTGTTTAAAAATGAACAAATTCACTCGCAAATAACTCGAAAAGTATTGACTTGGTGAAAAAACTCTATAGAACAAAAGTTGCTTAGAATTAGTCAGTTTATCGAATGACGAACTTATTTTGGACATATATTTTTTCACCCCCGAGAAGGGGTGAAACTCACCCTTAGGGCAAAAGCACACATCGGCACAATATCACTTTTTTTCTTTGACTTATTAGCTATGCGTATTGTGTATGCCAAATTTCATGTCAATCCAAGCGGTTCTTTAAAACTTAGAGGTTTTGCAATATTTTACCGTTAAATGCGGTTTTAGGTATTATATTGCTAATGGTTCATAATTTGGTCCAAGTTTGTAATACAGGATTAAAAATGCATACTTGTATTTAATATTTTCCAAAGAAAACCAGATTTCTGAAAATTATTAAATAACGCCTCCTAGCTTGTATATTACTTATTATGCTATTTCGAAAATAACACACTTACATTGTCGAAAAAGAGCTGTTTTCAACAAGATCACGTATGCAAAATTCGATTAAGCAGAACCGGACTTACAGCCATTTTTTCATAAGAAGGTTTCCACTCACCCCCACCTCTTATTTGGAAAGGTAGACTTAAACTTGTGAAATCAAATATGCGCAGAATTTAATGAAGAATACGATGATTGGATTTTCAGTGCCCTTTCATTACGTAAATTTTGCAAAACTTTGATTTTTTAATTTTTTATATTCAATTACGCCTTCTAGCGATGGACCTACACTTATGAAAATAATTTCCAGGCTTTTCCCTAGGCAACTTTTGTTATAAATATTTTTTTCTCAAAGCTGTACTATAAACGGTTTCTGAGATATGGTCGAGAGCCATTCTTATTGGGACACCCGGTACATATAAGACAATTTTATTTTTGCAATAAAAATATTCATATCGACGGTTGAAAGGTAAATGGTTCTAACCCACAAATCAACTTTTTCATAAAGTAGAAAAAACGCTCCATTTAAGTAATTTTATGAGCAATTAACCTAATAATTTTTTTTCATTAATTTATAGATTTATTTATATTGATCTACAAATTCATGAAAAATATTTATAAAATAATTCCTTATAAAAGTACTTAAATGGAACGTTTTTTTCTACTTCCTGAAATTTGTGGATTACAACCTTTTAAATTTCAACCGTCTATAATATATTATATAATTACACAAGAGCTCTAAAATTACCTACCGATTTTTATCCCGAGTGACAGTTTTAATTTTAAAAATTTTAAATTTAATTTTGATAGTTTGAAATTCCCCACCAGAAGAAGAGTGTGCTTATGTCAAATTGTCAGGAGGGCAATACAAATCGGTAATTTTAAGAGGGCGAGTGTAATTCGGTAAGACTATTTCATGAATAAATCTGTTCAAAACGAAAATTTTAATGTGATTTATTTTTGTACAAATTAGGACAATTAAATACACATTTGTTATAAACATTTGATAGTTAAACCGTTGTTAAACGTTATTTGAAAATTCCCTTCTTATCAATTGATGTACAAGCAGTGCCCCTCATATTTACCACAAGATTTTTAAGATGTTTTTTTATTGAAGTTATACTTCTTTAGGCGCGATTGAGAGTAAAATTTCATAACACTGCGCGCATGCGCACACAGACAGTATGGCGTTTAGTTGCTAAATCTTTCTAGTTATGTATAAATATATCAGTGCAAGAAAAGGCGTGAAAAGAATATATTAGTGTTTTTAGTAAATATATTTATTATAATTTTTGTGTCTTTGGATTTGTCTTCCTCAGGAGTAAGATGAGTATTATTAAAACATTTTATTGTATATTTATTATACTTCACCTTGTCTGTTTGTTACCGTGAATTGTCATTAGGTACGTCCGAACCGATACATAAACAGTCCTCGTAGCGTATTTGGTATATCATTCGGCCAGAGATCGAGAGGTTTTGAGTTCGAATCCAGTGCAATCCTATACTTTTTTTTATATTTTTTTGAAAGCGGTACAAAATTAGTTTGGTGTTTAAAAAAAATTAAAACAAACTGTTTAAAGTATATTTATTTTTAAGAAATCATATAATAGAAGTAAACTTCTTACGTGCGTACAAAGTACACACACATTCTTTTTTTGAATATTACTTGGATGGATTAGCATTCGCATGCCCAGTCATTTTTGTATTAATTACTAATAGTCTACTAGCAACGTTTTCGAGAAAGTTTTTTAAGACAGCTGATTCTTTAATATATTGTTCCCTATGCTTCCTCAAACACCGTACCGGCCATCTGGCTGCTGATACAGGTTGCGTTCCTTACTGCGCAGCACACCTGTAAGTACGGGTAAATACAAAATCAAGATGATTGATTAGTGTGATAAAGCTTAGTAGATCCGCTATAGTATTAGATAGCAATAAAAGTTAATAACAAAACTTGTAGCCAACTTTGAGCTTAAAATAACAAAAGTAGTTAGAATGTTACAAGGTGTTCGATAAAATAGTGGCAGACCAAACTTTTGTTTTTTTAAATAGTTTTTTTAAATTTTGTTTAAAACACCCTATATTTTATTTTATATTCGAAATTTTCTTAACTTCCCCATCACAAAAATATAAAGGTGTGTTATGTTATACAGGCTATTTACAACGTTATAACCTCTATATGCTCTATGAAAATCGTAATAAGTTCAGCTCCCTGTATAAATAAAAATAAGCACAAAAGCAATGGTTTATTAGTCCAGAAAGCCACTGCGCATCCGCTAAGAAAAATATTCTAATTCGGATTTTTTGCACAATCTTACTCAAAAAGGACTCCTTTTAATAAATTTGCATGTTGCCAGGACCAAAAGGTGGTCAAAAATTTTTTAAACGTTTTTTTTTTTGTTTTTTTCCTAAAATTATTTTTTTTACATGGAAAAAAGTTTTTTTAAGTTTTTTGGATCATTCCAAACAGAAAAGGTCTTTAGTGACTTTTCTCTAAAAATGATAATTTTTGACATATACTCTAAAAACTGAAAAATTGCGAAATCGGCCATTTTTAACGCTCAAAAACTATGTGAAAAACTGAAAATTTGAATGTTGCCAAGGTAGGTAGATATTCTTTAAACATCGATTGATGAAATCCCGAAGAGTTTTTTGCAATACAATATTCAAAACTCCTTTGTTTTTTAATTGCTAATCAAGCGTGCGCGACACTATTTTCTACCGACAGTATGGTGCAAATGAAAGGAATAAATTCGTTATTTCGTAAACCGGCGACTTTAAGGAAAAATCCCGAAACAGGTCGATTTTTATTTTTAAGTTATGATATTGTGGCATATATGGTATACTAGTGACGTCATCTATCTGGACGTGGTGACGTAATCGATGATTCTTTTAAATATGAATAGGGGTAATGTGCAAGCTCATTTGAAAGGTTCTTCAATTCTCTATTCAGTAATATAAACATTTATATAATTATTTATACACGGTGTCCAAAAAGTTTTTATTAAATTAAATTATTTGACAAAAAAAGAAGTAGAAGGACACCCTGTATAAATAATTATGTAAATGTTTACACTACTGAATAGAGAATTGAAGAACCTTTCAAATGAGCTACCACACGACCCCTATTCTCATTTAAAAAAATCATCGATTACGTCATCATGCCCAGACGGATGACGTCACTAGTATACCATATATGCCACAATATCATAACTTAAAAATAAAAATCGACCTGTCTCTGGATTTTTCCTCATAGTTGCCGGTTTACGAAATAACGAATTTATTCCTTCCATTTGCACCATACTGCCGGTGGAAAATAGTGTCGCGCACGCTTGATTAGCAATTAAAAAACAAAGGAGTTTTGAATATTGTATTGCAAAAAACTCTTCGGGATTTCATCAATCGATGTTTAAAGAATATCTACCTACCTTGGCAACATTCAAATTTTTAGTTTTTCACATAGTTTTTGAGGGTTAAAAAATGGCCGATTTCGCAATTTTTCAATTTTTAATCGCTTATATGTCAAAAACTATCATTTTTAGAGAAAAGTCACTAAAGACCTTTTCTGTTTGGAATGATCCAAAAATCCTAAAAAAACTTTTTCCATGTAAAAAGAATAATTTTAGGAAAAAAACAAAAAAAAAAAACGTTTAAAAAATTTTTGACCACCTTTTGGTCCTGGCAACATGCAAATTTGTTAAAAGGAGTTCTTTTTGAGTAAGATTGTGCAAAAAATCCGAATTAGAATATTTTTCCTAGCGGATGCGCAGTGGCTTTCTGGACTATATTGGTACCATGTTTTGTTTTGATTGTCAAAATTTAAAAATGGTTGACACCTAATTAATAACTTGCTCTGAAAAATGAAGATATCCCGAAAACTAACAAATTTAGACAGGAAATATTATACAAAAATTAAAGTACGGTAATGGTACTTTTCGATAGTGATATAAAATACAGGGTGTTCCATTTGAAATTTCTGAGAAAAGAATGTACTTGCGTTTAGACTCATCCTGTACTCGATATAAAGAAAATTAGCAATATCAACAATTCTTAAACATTTTCACAATCAACAAAAAAATATGGCACCAATAAACCATTGCTGTTGTGCTTATTTTTATTTATACAAGGAGCTAAACTTGTTACGATTTTCATATTGTCTGTTCCACGAACATACACCTGTCTTGGATTATCGCGACAATGAATATTTTACTGTGCAAATTATGAAGAACGAAAGTAAATTGCAAAATACATTGTTGTTTATTGGAACAATTATTAGAGCCATTTATTTTCGCACTTCTTATGTTGCACACTAAAATATTCGTTGTTGCGATAATTCAAGACAGGCGTATATTCGTGGAATAGCCCATAGAAAATTTGTTATAACTTTGGAAAAGTCCTATATAACATAACAAACCTTTATATTTTTGTGATGGGGAAGTTAAAAGGGTCTCGAATATAAAATAAAATATATAGGGTGTTCCATTTAAAAAAACATGAGTTTGGCCTGCCACTATGTTATCGAATACCCTGTAACATTCTAACTAATTTTGTAATGTGAAGCTCAAAGTTGGCTACAATTTTACTTATTAATTTTTATTGTCATCTATTACTATAGCAGAGTGTTTTTCAATCTTTTTGATTTTGCGACCCCTTTACAGGTTGAAATATTCTGGCGATCCCCTGGTGTCATAGAAAGCCAAAGAAATAATTTAATTAAAAACTACATACGTTAGGTATTAATTTTTTCGTATTTTGATAGATTTATCTTTTATTCACGCGGGCCAAAAATTAAAGAACAGCCAACGTTTTGCTTTGCAGTTTGACGAATCTACAGGTGTTTCCGACTGTGTACAGTTTGCAGTATTTGTGCGCTTTGAAGCAGATGACAATATCATGGAAGAAATCTTATTTTGCAAAGCACAAACACTACTCGCCAGTGTTTGCACGATATGTTTTTAGAAAGCACTTGCAACTACAATATTGCTTGGGAAAAATATATCGCTATTTGTAGCGATGGCGTTGAAACTATGAATGGCAAAAATAGCGGACTCATTGCAAAAGAAAATCGATAATGCCAAACATATCCTGGACACACTGTTTTCTTCATCGGCAGGCTCTAAGGTAGTACCTTCTGATATAAATAACGTGCTCAAGGAGGTAATAAAAATTGTCAATTCTATCAAAGGTAAAGTTTTGCAAATCCGGCCATTCAGAATCGTTTGTAAAGGTATGAACTCGCTTCAACATCAAAATCTCCTTTATCACACAGAAGTCAGTTGGCTATCCAAAAGAAAGGTATTGACAGGAGTTCTGGAACTGAGGGCTAATTGTTAATGTTCTTACAAGATACAAAATCTAAATATCGTTACGGTTTTTCTGACACTATTGGCTCTTGAAATTAGCATTTTGTCAGATCTTTTTAGCCACCTTAACAATTTGAACAAGAACCTTCAAGGAAGAGAAGAGAATATTTTAACAACTGAAGATAAACTAAAAGCATTTCACGCAAAACTTAGTTTGTGCAAAACCTTTCTGCAAAACAAAATGTTTGAGTCTTTTCCATGTGTTCAGAAGATTGATGAAGATAATGCAACAGACCAAAGTCTTGCAGTATCGGATCACATTCCTTGCATTATACAGAGCTTGCATACTTTACAAGTGCAACTTTTGACATACATACTTTCCAGAGTTGCACTCTGAAGCTGACAATAAGCGTAGATGGATTTTAAACCCTTTGTTGGATACATCAATAGATCTGACTGGTATCAACAAAAAAATGAAAGAATGTCTTCTAGATTTAGCTGCTGATGGCATGCTTAAAATGGAATTTTATTCGCAGATGGCCGGTACGGTATTCGAGGAAGCATAGGGAATAATATATTAAATAACCAGTTTTAGCCCTCTTTTTTTGAATATAATCAATAACCTGTAGAGGAAAATATAATTTTTAATGTTGTAATTGTATTATAGGTACTGTTATATTCCTAATTGATATAAGAAATAAAAGTTTATAATTATAAATTAAAGTCAAATTAAAATAAAGGTTTTCATTTTTCTCGACCACGGGCATGTAAATTTGGAACACCCTGTATAAAACAAATTATGTATAGGTAGCTTTTAAGAGAGTGATTCGGAGAAGTGTTTACGAACCGCGGGAACAATACGACTCAAATAAACAATTAGAGTGATGTGTACAAAGAAAGTGTTCGCGGAAGGATTTGTCATTAACCACCGCTAACTAATACGTTAGTGAATAAGATAATAGGTCATTAAATTTTTAAATGTTGTATTAATGTAGAAAGTAAAATTGAAATGGGGAATATTATTTTTTCTTGAAATCCATTAAGATATTTAGAAAAAGGAAAGTTGTGTTGATAAATACGGATAACTGAAAGTTGCTTGGGATTGGTTGATTTTTGAATGCTGGAAGGGGTAATTTGGAAGTAGGAGAATGGATGAGAGATATGAGGCAGAATGTTTTTGGCGATCGAAAGGCGAAGGCCAGTTTTCGAGAGGTGTGTACAAAAAAATAAAACGCCGGTATAGTTGGTTTGTTTTTTTTTTGTGAAAAGTAAAAAGTAAGATATCGTGGAACGAGTGTTAGGCCGAGTCGAGATAGTATATAACTCCTTGAGTCTAGAGTATCCCGGTTTTGTTGAAGTGTTTGAAAAAGGTAGAACACGGTATCAGGAGAAGGCAGGAACGAGAGCTGTACGAGGCGTAGTTTTCAGAAAGGAGCAGAGGCTTTACTGGGAAGCTGGTACGAGTCGTTTGATCGCAACCCAAGATAGGAGGAAACGTGTTTTGTGTGAAGACATTGTCAAATCATCAGTAAAGGTCAGTCTATTTTGTTATGACATGAATGTATGGTTTATGTATTAAATACCACATTGAAAATTGAGGCACACAATCATTATTAAAAATTTTTCATCAAACCTAAATCAATTTATCACTGATAAATCATAATAGTTCATTTTAAATAAAATAACTTTGGAGACAAAAGAAATAAGATTCCCATGTTTGTAAATGCTATATTAAATAAAGATAGAAAGATAAGATATAAGAAATATTAAGCATTGAATGCCGTTTAGATAAAATAAACGATTTTATAATTTCTAATTGAAATTCATATGTGTGTATTATTTTACTCTCTTTTATCTATCCCGATTAGGAATCCACTGAGAAATATTTTGAAGCCACGAAAGTAAGTAATTGATATTATAATATAGCCCTGAGATTGACACTATATTGGTATTTTATCTGTTTGATTAATGAGATAATTATTAATTAATTAATTAAAATAAATTACATCTGAGAACAGCATCAGATTTCAAAAATAAGATCACAACAGTACATATGTAATATAATTTAATGCTTATATAAATTAATCAATATTCCGTTGTAAATATTGTTTTGTGAATATAAAGCGAGTCCAAAATATGTTTATTAATAGCTTTGTCGCCAAATAAGAAACAATCTGAAGGGTTAATTACCCTTTGAGAGCCGGAAAGCCAAACAAAAAGGGAAACATGGACCAACGCAGAAATGTACTGAAATATTGAACTAATTTTCAACTTAACTCAATTTGGATTCTTATTATACCACTCGAAGTATTTGAAATTCCGAGGGTATATTGGAAAAGGAAATTGATGAAAGCTCACGCTAGATGGAGCTCCAGCAAGTTGCTGCCGATGGCCTCGATTCTTTTATTAAACATTCATACGATGCCCATGCCCGAGGAGTATTTATTAAAAGGATTTATTCTCCACATTTTCGACGAAGCTGCCTCTCGCTTATAAAGTTACATAGTCACTAAAGTTCAGAATTTACTCCAATCACTACGATAATTTGTAGAAGTATGTTCTTGACTTTTTTGTCAATGAAAAATGTAATGTAATGCAATTTTCTGGGAAAAATTATATTATGAAAATGCTTATATAAAATAAAAGTACTAATTACACTGATAAAAATAATTGAAAAAATTTACAGAGCAGTAAGAGGACGTGTACAGATAGCAAGAGAAATTTCTGAAGAATTCAATTTGGAAAGAGGTATCAAACAAGGAGACAGTCTTAGCCCACTACCCATAATAGTCATGAATGAATTGATTAGAAATACTGGAGAAAGAACCCTAACAACACAAAACATTCCAGGAATGTACTATCAAAGTTCTATTAATGTTTGAATGTCCTGGACATTCAAGGAACATTCGGTGAACATCTGATTAAGTTATTGGTGGAATGTTACATTTTGCATTCATTTTCCAATTTGCCGCGCGTGTATATGTATTTAGGCAATTCAATCCAAACCACGTGACTTCTGGTTCTGGTTGGCATACAAAAAGTTACAGGTTACAGAGGTTATGTTTGTAATATTATTTCATTTCATTGTTTATCGTCGTATTTTGTCTATTTTGGATTCATTTGGATTTCGTTTGCTGTATTTTGTGAACTTTATAAACTTTACCACACTGCAAAGTGATTATTTAAGGAAATTATTATTGGAAACTCCAGATGTTTGGAGAAAGGTAAGAGAAACAATTTTTACTGTTCATTTTTCTCTGATATTTATCAATATTGATGAATTTTACAAGCAATAACATTATTTCTTTTATTGTTTTAGATATTTATTGAAGCTGAAAATAATTGGGGATTTAGATCCATATACAATTCAATCAGAATTGGATTTTACCATAAAGTGCATTCCACCAAATTACTATTATAGGTATTTATACATATCTAGTGGAGTCTCACAGTTACTACTCTAAGCAGCAGATGAAAGCATATAAAAGCCTTCAGGCACATAAATATTTTACAGCTGGATTTGTTTTTAAAGTTGGAGTAAAGTTGGAAGTCACAAACAACAACTTCGTAAGTACCTACAAGAGTATTGAGGAAATCCAGCTCCTCGATACTACTGGACAAACTAGAAGATTAAAGAGGACAAAGCCTTTTGAACTAGTTTGAGTGATAGGTGATAGTGAAAAGCAGAGCATAATGCTTGTGTGCCTGTGTATGTTGAATAGTGCGGTTAGAAAAGCAGAGCATAGTGCTTGTGTGCCTGTTAGATTAGATAAGAGACGCTATGGGGTAAGCTCTTCATTTTAAGGAACGGTAGTAATTTAGGTTAAATTAAAATTGCTCATTGGTCAGAGTTATGACCAGATTGTAATTGTAATGTACAATTCAATACAATGAATCGTCATCGTAGTGATGATTATGGAAAAAAATATATGACAAGATTTTGTGCAATAAAAATGCTTATATTTATCAAGGATGTATTATTTGGTATGGCCACATATACTTCTGGTATATCGTCGGTGATGTGACAATACCTCCTATCTACTTTTTCATGAATTTTGTAGGAGATGAAAAACTTGTTTGGGCCACCTCCTGTTTTCATATATTTTTTGACTTGTTTTGTAGTAAATTCAACTATCTATTTACTACAAAACAAGTCAAAACTTACGTATGAAAACAGGTGACCATAAAAAATGTTTTTCGTCTCCTGCAAAACTCATGAAAAAAACATATAGGAGGTGTATTGTCATATCACTGACGATAAATTTCAGAGAATGTCTAAAAAATATACTTTGAATGTCCTAAGAACATTCGTAGACATTCATGGAATGTTTCAACAAGACATTCAGTCTAAAAAATATACTGTGAATATCAGTCCTGGATTTGTCAATAGGCCATATAGGCCGCGGCCTATGGGCGGCAGCGTCTTAGGGGCGGCAGATTTTACAGGAAGCTCACTTAATTATAGAGAATAAAGGTCAAACAAGTTCACAGGTTGTCTCATGGTTTTTTATACTAATACGTTAAATTCTCATAGAAACTCACATATCGAAAATTATCAATCCTAGGTATTTTTACCGTTTTTATCTACATAATATACTAATAATATCTACTATACTATTATTGTGTGACTGTATCTGACTGATGGATAACAGCAGCGGGGCGACGACGCGGCGGGAGCAGTGACTCAATGCAGCCGAACATGAGCCGAACCACCTCCATTTCCTACCCGCGCTCGACATTCGACAAACCGCCCGCACAGTTCAAAGCGGCAGTGTTTTGCAAGCATCGATTGTATACGCTATGCTCGAGTCGCCTCGCTATTATCTATACAAAACACATAACGACTACTTACTTCTGAAGAAAAAATCAGTGATTCTCAATAATTATTTATTTATTTATATTTATTTAATCATTTATACTTTGTTGGTGAAAGTTTCTGTTGAAATAGGTAAGTTCTACACAATGGTAGCAATACTCTAATATATTTTTATCATTTACACTCATTAAATGAAAATTTTGCCTCATTAAAATGAAAGATACCTGCCTACCTTCTTACTAAGTAGGGGAAAGGAGGGTAAGTTGACGAATATAAGACTTAAAATTAAATTTTGACGTTCTTTAAGAAAAATAAAAATATTTTTTTGCAAACTTATTAAGTTTATACGTTTTGTAACTGATTTATGTATTTTTTTATTAAATACATATATTTTTTAAAAATTTGGAAAAATAAATATAAAACGTGTTCAGTTCGTTATCATACCCACACATGGAGTTAAGTTGACAAACTAATGTGGGTAAGATCACGAGGTACCTCTACCCTCTACATAAAAACTAAATGTAATATTATGAAAGAAAAATAGTTTAATAACAAAAATGCAACTAAATGGTACAGTGACAACAAGACCTCATCTTAAATTTAGATTCTTTTAATTCGGTACATTCAGCATGTGCCCAAAGTTTACACTTTAAACATTGAATTATGTCCCTTTCCCCTACCCGTTCTCTAACGAAAATATAGAAGATAGAAAGACAATATTGTGGTAGAATATATTAAAATTTGAGACATGTCATGACGTTTTCTAGTTGGCGCACACACTGGCGCAGTTATTCACGTCTTTTTTCTTTTTACAGATTGATAGCGTCCTCAAACTGACGGAAAATGAGTGATGGAAGGAAAAGACTTAGCGGTGCTGAGTACAGAAAAAATGCCAAAATAAAAAAAGATAAACAAGAACACGCACTTCAGAAGACCAGGAAAATAGAAGCTTTTTTTAAGAGTGAGAACAGCAACGAGGGTTTACGTAATGCACAAGAGGACTCGGGGATTAGGAATAATAAGGAAAATCAACATGAACAAGGTTCTGTTCCGGTTGAGGTGAAGAGCCTGTACCATCAAAAACAGTCAAATCAGTCGTGTCCAGTAAAACTTGTTCATCCTCCTGATTCTGACACCGAAATACCTTCAACAAGTAAGTGTTATTCAAAGTCAGATAACGAAGAAGTGGCTATAGTTACGACATCAACTGAAATTCATTCAATAACAAAACTAAACACAGATCCAGCCTTATGGGAAATAAACGATTTAACGAGAGATATTATTGCCAGAAATGGTTTTGAACAAAACAAGTCCTGTGATTTCACAAAAAGTGGAAGAATGTATTCCGATCATCGCCGTTATTTACCAAAAAATATATTTTACAGAAAAATGAAGAATAATGAAGTTAAAGAAAGGAATTGGCTCGTCTATTCGGAAAGCAAAAGCTCGGTATTTTGTGGACCCTGTATGGCCTTTGGATCTTTTGAGAACAAGACACAGTTTGACGAGCAAGGCTTCAATGATTGGAAGAATGCAGAAGTTCGAGTAGCTCAACACGAAAACTCTCCAAGTCATAAATCATGCATTCTCGCTTTAAGAGCTAGAAGTGTGATTCACGGCAATATCCAATCTTCCTTAACTATCCAACTTAACGAAGAAATTTCTTACTGGAAGAACATTTTAAAGAGGGTTGTTGCTGTTATAAAAGGATTAGCTTCTAGAGGTCTCGCTTTTAGAGGAAGTAATGAAAAGTATGGTGACCAGCATAGTGGAAATTACATTATGCTTCTGGAATTAATAGCAGAATTTGACCCATTACTAGCTAAACACATTGAAAGATATGCAAACCAAGGATCAGGAACAACTAGTTACCTATCGAAAACTGTTTGTGACGAATTTATTTCTTTAATGGCTGAAAAAGTATTAATATACATTAGTAATGAGATAAAAAAAGCAAAGTACTTTTCTTTGATTGTGGACTCAACACCGGATGCAGCACATATAGATCAGCTAACGCTTGTCATTCGATATGTTTTAGATAACGGAGAACCATGTGAAAGATTTATCAAATTCTTACCTTCTGTAGGACACAAAGCTCAAGAAATGTTTGATGCCATTACTATAGAGCTAGAACAGTTAAACATTAATCTCAAAGATTGCCGTGGTCAATCTTATGATAATGCCTCTAACATGTCAGGGATTTACAATGGTTTACAAGCTAAAATTCAAGAACAAGCACCATTTGCCATGTTTGTTCCTTGTGCAGCTCATTCACTGAATTTGGTGGGAACCTCGGCCGCTGAGTCTTGTCCAGAAGCCTGCCGCTTTTTCATGTTGCTGGAGGAGGTATATACTTTCTTCGTGAAGTCAACCGAACGTTGGAAAAAACTGATAAATGAGATAGGAAGAGGAAAGAGGCTCAAGAGAGTGAATCTAACTCGTTGGTCGGCTAGAGCAGATGCCTGTAAAAGTCTAAGAGATTCTTGGGATGAAGTAGTAACAGTTTTAAAAATTATTGAAAATGACACTACAGAGAAACCCGTCCCGCGAAATGAGGCAAAAGGAATTCGCATTAAATTAGAAAAACTTGAAACTGCTTTCATGGTCAACTTGAAACTACTTTGGAGAGATTAAATAAAGTGAGTATTCAGATTCAGAGCTCATCTGTAGATGTTTTGACGGTATCTGATCTCTATGGATCTCTAGTAGAGTTTACAATAGCAGAACGAGACAACTTTGACTATTTTGAAGAAAAAGCAATTGAGATGAGCGCTCTTAAGCAATATCAAGGTGAAATAAAGAGGCAACCTAAAAGAAAAAAAATGACGGATGAAACATCGAATGAAGAACCTGAAACACCCTACGGCTCCAGAGATTTTTTCAGAGTGGAGACCTTTTTGGTCATCCTTGATAGACTGAGGGCTGAAATAGAGAGAAGGCATAATGTTTACTTAAACTTTAAAGAAAAGTTTTTATTTTTAACAAAAATTACTGAATTTTCAACACAAATAGTTACCGAAAAAGCCCAGTCGCTGGTGAAATATTATACCAATGATTTAGAGGAAGATTTGGTTCAAGAATGTGTGCATTTTCACAGTTACATTTCCTCTAGTAATGTTGCAGAATGTGCAGTGAAGCCTAGATCAAACTCATTGCTCAGTCTCTCAACGTTTTTGAGGAATCACTCGCTGTCTAATGTTTACCCTAACTTAGATATAGTTCTCCGCATCGCACTTTCGACTCCGGCTACGAATTGCTCTGGGGAAAGAAGTTTTTCCTGTTTAAAACGAGTAAAAAATTATCAAAGGTCTTCATTGTCTCAAGAAAAAATGAATTCTTTGGCTCTTCTCTACATAGAAGCAGAGATAATGAACACTATAAACTATGATGATATTATAAATGATTTTGCTATTAAAAAGTCCCGTAAAAAATTGTAATTATTGTTTCCTTAAGCCCTTCCTAATGACTAATTCATTATTTTGATCAACCTTAGTTCGTTTCTTACTACATATGGAAAATTATTATTTTAGTAAGGTACATGGGGCGGCGCAAATAAAGTGGCCTACACTCGTAAACAATATAAATCCGGCACTGGTGAATATTCAAAGAACATTCGTAGACATTCATGGAATGTTCCAACAAGACATTCAAGGAATGTTTAAAATGCTGACACAACACTTTTCTGGGACTTTCCAGGGACGTTCGTGTGCTTTTGGGGACATTCCAGGAATGTTTTCAATGTCCTGTGTGTACCCTCTAGGAACATTCCTGGAATGTTTTGTGTTATTAGGGAACCAGCCAAATATGAACAATAATAGGATGCCAAATATTACAGTCAGTAAAAATAAAATTGTCTGCGGATGACATACTGCTAAAGAATTTTTGGCACTCCTCGTTCTATGTTTATATATGTAATTGGTGTTTCCGTTCTCTGTTCGAACGCATCCTTTGCGGTTCCAGTATGCATTATTTATGATAGCTATGTCGTGTCCGTCCAACCCTTCTTTTAGCACCTCGATCAATTTTCCTTGTTTGTTGCGGTCGAAATCCTTTCTATAATCGACAAAGCACACATACAGCCGTTTTTGAACCTCAAGATACCTTTCTGCCATCAGCGTCAATCCTATAATTGCTTCTCTGCTGCCTATACCTTTTCTAAAACCACATTGAGAATAACTCAAATATTCTTCACGCTTATTGTGAATACGGTTATAAATTATTCGTGTAAAAATCTAAGCGGCATGACTCATTAGGGATATACTCTTAATGCGATTGTCTTCACATTTCCCTGCTTTTTGTTTTTTAGGAAGAGTATTTGAATGTTCCAGTCATGTGGTAGAGTGCCATGTTCATATAATATTATAATGTTAAAGTTGTAGGTTAATTTCCTGAAAGCATTATCACTTAGGTGTTTAAAATGTTCAGCTGTTGTTAGATCTTCGATGGGTGCCTTGTTGTTCTTTGCGCCTTTTATTGTCTGCAAAACTTTTTCAGTGAGAATATTTAATTTTCCATCTATTTATGGGGGCTCTTCTGTTCTCAGACCATCAAACAAATCTTTAAGATACCGTTCCCACATTTCTTTCTGTTTTTCAGGGTCTAATTCCATTTGGTTTTTCTTGTTTCTTACAATAGATAAATGTTTGGGATTCCATATTCCAGCTACTTCATCCTTTTTGTGTAGTTCTCTGTCTTTATGCTACATTTGCAAATCTTCTACATACCTCTTTACATTTTTATTTCATCCATTAGCTACATTTATTTTTCTCTCAATTTCTCTGTTGAGTTCTTTGAATCTTGTTAAGTTTTTATTTTATACCATTTGTCGTCTCTCCATAATTCAATGTTTTCTTTTATTGTCTTCTCCTTAATGGGAGCTATTGTATTAGACTCTAACTGCGTGTCTACCATGTCTTCATACATCTGTTGTTGTACTTGGTCAGCACCACTCCATGCTATTCTCTGACTGGGTTTAACCTAGATTAACTTATTATCGAAAACTGATAAAATTAGATTTGAGCTTGAATTTAGGCGCTTCGTAATGTCAACAGTAATATTTTTTACTTGTGTTTATATAATGTTTTTCCAATTTTAAAATGTTTATAACTCGAAAACGATCAACTTTAGAAAAAAATTACATAAAACCTCTTATGTTACCAGTGATCTAAAGAACCTAAAATAATGTCTGCCCGAGACGAAAAAAATTATTCTTAAGGCCATGGGTACATAATTCGCAAATATTTTACGGCTATCCCTACCTTTTCTGTCTTTACATGGCAAATTATGTGTAGTAAAATTCACACTGGTATGGATATGTACATATTACTAGAATGTCATTCTACTTGATAATGTCATAACTAGCTTAAAGAGATGGCTTTTGAATGTTCTTGGATAACTGTTATTTTTTGTATAATTGCAAATTATTAATTCAGTTAATAAATGTGACAATTTTTTCACTAGCTATGTATTCAGTGATTGTAATAATTTATATGTACCTAAAACAAAAACTAATACTCAATCGAGAAAAGACGAAAAGTGTTAAAGTGATTTTTTAATAATATATTGTTACTATGGAACGCTTACAATTTTGAACATCTTTAACAACAAAATACTTGGATCACAGAACTTATCTTGATGTATTCTCTGCTTCTATCTTCCATAAATAATACACAATAAATAACTTTTTATAAAGTTCACCTTTTAAATCAATTATTTATCAAATACACTATATATCAATATTATTTAATCAACAAGTCAAAATATTCCCGATTCATGTCAAATAATTATTTAAAATTGTCACTGATTGTCAGTGTCTGACTGACAATATTCTATTCGACTGAGTGCGTGGTATGACAAAGATAGATTTGGAAAATTACCACGGACATTGTGTTCATTTTTTTCGAATCCTGAAAAACCAATAAATATTTTTGAAAAATCTAAAAGCAGAATGAAAGACTAAATTATTACCGAGGGCCGAAAGTCCCTTAGAATAAATAAAAAGTTTATTTTGAATGAGATATTTGAAATTAAAAATAACACTAAATTTTCTCTTAGATTTTCACCCCTGTAACTTATTAAAATAAACATTATAGAAGTTCTTAAGGACTTTCGGCCTTCGCTAATAACGCAATCTTTCATTCTGCGTTTAAATTTTAACGATCCTCTTAAAATTTGTTTTAAAATTTGTTTTTAAAATAAATGTAGAAATAACTCCGAAATTGTGGCATGATATAGGGATTATTACACAGTATTTTTTAAGGGCGTCAAAACACAAAAAATGTACAGGGTTCTATTTGAAATAAGAAAGTTAATTAGAGTTTCTGAAAAATGGAAGATCTGTCAAAGATCCTTACCCACCAAAATTTATAAATATCATGGGAGCAGTTTCCTAGGTAATTGAGGCGTTCATATATAAAACTCTGTATATAGTATGGATATGGATTGTGAGATGAACTTTCGTAGAAGGAAAATTTAAAATAGCTAGTCGACGAATGCAAAAAAGATAAAATTCTAAATACATAGTAGCACTACAAAAAAAAAACGAAACAACAAGGACCAAACTCTAATACAAATAACGATTCATAAGCTACCAAGAAGGATGACGTATATGTTGCATTGTCAACATAAATTCGGGTGAGTCTTGTAATTTTGTCGGTGTATTCATCGTGGCATGAAATAAAAAACGCACCGACTGCGACTGATTGATACTCTCGTCGTGCATAATAAACATGTCTAGAAGGTAATTTCACCAATTTTTCATGCATAAAAATCACATCAACAGGTACTTATACGAAGAGATGAAAAATTGGAGCGATTCGCACTGTCCGTGGGCAATCCATCAGTTTTCTCCTTTCTTTAGGAAAGAACTTAGCGCCCAGTGGTGTAGACTAGGATGCAGTGACCTGCAATGTAAATTAAAACAATAGGCCACTATCTTCGTCTTGTTTATAAGTTTAATTCATAAACAGCATATTTAGTACTAATTTGGGAGGATTAGTTTTTATTCTCTCGAAGACAAGTGTCTCTTTTGTCACTTTTAAATGCTTTGAAATGTGGTGAAACAGGCTACAGACGCATACTGAGAATCTCTTGAGTTGAACACAGTTATCCTAGTATAGTATAGTTGATCCAAAAGATGGCATAACCCAGACATCCAAAGTGAAAGTTATCCTTCATCACCAAATTGTTCTATATGGTCCACACAATGTCCAGAAAAAAGTCACACCATTTTGAGCGTCGGGTGGGGGACCCATTCTTGGGGGGGGGGAGAGGGGGGGGGAGAAATCGGTAAATTCGTAGTTTTTTAAGTTTTCCGCCAATATTTCTAAAACTATGCGGTTTAGCATGAACAACCCTCTATACAAAATTGTTCTACATTAAATTTTAAATAAAAAAGGCCCATGCATAATCTTTCTAAAATGAATGGTTCCAAAGTTACGGAGGTAGTATAGTATAACTGGTCCAAAAAAGGCCTAACCCAAACATCCAAAGTAAAAGTTTTCCTCCAACACCAAAATGTTCTATATGGTCCACATATTGTTTAGTAAAAAGTTACACCATTTTGAGCGTCCAGTTTTGGAGGGAGATGGGAGAGAAGCCGGTAAGTTAGTAGTTTTTTTACGTTTTTCGTCAATATTTCTAAAACTATGCTTTACCGTAAACAATGTTATATACCAAAATATTCTACATGAAATTTAAAACAAAAAATGTTCTATACATAATTGTTATAAAGTCAACGATTCCAGAGTTACGGAGAGTGAAAAGTCGAGGTTTTCGATACTTTTTATATTTTTTTGGGCAATATTTATGATATAACTATACCAAAAACCCAGACATCCAAAGTGAAAGTTATCCTCCAACACCAAATTGTTCTATATGGTCCACATAATGTTCAGAAAAAAGTCACACCATTTTGAGCGTCGGGTTTGTGGGGGAGAGGGGGGAGAAATCGGAACCGCTGGTTTTATAACAATTATGTATAGAACATTTTTTGTTTTAAATTTTATGTAGAACATTTTTCTATAGAACATTCCTTACGCTAAAGCATAGTTTTAGAAATATTGACGAAAAACGTAAAAATACTACTAATTTACCGACTTCTCCCCCATCTCCCCCCCAAACCGGACGCTCAAAATTGTGTAACTTTTTACTGAACAATATGTGGACCATATAGAACAATTTGGTGTTGAAGGAAAACTTTTACTTTGGATGTCTGGGTTAGGCCTTTTTTTGGACCAATTATACTATACTACCTCCGTAACTTTGGAACCGTTTATTTTAGAAGGGTTATGCATAGGGCCTTTTTTATTTCAAATTTAATGTAGAACAATTTTGTCAAGAAGGTTGTTCATGCTAAATCGCTTAGTTTTAGAAATATTGACGAAAAACTTAAAAAACTAGGAATTTGCTCAAACTAGGCTCAAAATGTTGTGAGTTTTTTCTGAACATTATGTGGACCATATAGAACAATTTGGTGTTGGAGGATAACTTTCACTTTGGATGTCTGGGTTTGGGTCAAACTATACCATACTATACTACTAATGAGGTCTTGCAAAAACTGAGAAAGGACCGCGAAATAAGGATAATTACAAAACGAGCCAAACTGGAATATATAGACCACGTAATACGTAATGAACATCGGTATATCCTACTTTAAATTATTCTGCAGAGTCAGGTGCACAGCAACAGAATTCCAGGGGGAGCAAGATATCAATACTGCGCAATCTTTGAGATTGTTCAGAGAGAAGCAGAGCAGGTGGTCGACTCGCATTTCGCTTCAATGTCGAAATGATCTAGAGGGAGTGAGTTCGAATCCTGGCATCCTGGCATCCTGGAGTCCCGGTAGTTGTTCAAAATTCTAAAGGAATCTGCAACTTAGAAGTTGTTAATACTCCTCCATAGATTCCTACTAGACTGGTGTGACTGGTATATCCTGGAACATGCCTGGTCACCAGACATACCCCAATACTGTTTTTAGTTAAAATTGAATCGAGAATCGGATCTAATGATTCATTTAATAATCATCCTGTATATGGGTTTTTACTCTTATTGAATACTATAATGTGTATTCTAATTTATTTCCACTCTTGAGAGAGAATTAGTATTCAGGTGGCCTCCTCCGGCCTGATACTCAATCTTGAAATTGTTCACTCCATCTGACGCAGTGTCCTCTGCTTTTCATGATGAAGGACCAAAACCATCCAACAGGAGGTGTTGGATAGACCTACCGCACTAATATGGCAATATGGTTGTGTGTTATATCCAACTTTGTTTAACGTATACTCAGAAATAATTTTTAATGAAGCCTTGGAAGGACAATGTGGAGTTCGAATCGGGGGAGAAACTATTAACATCAGATATGCAGACGACGCCGCGATCATGGCTGAAAATATCGAAGATCTTCAATTCCTTATAGATCGAGTCACTAGAGAATGCTCCAATAACGGACTTAACATAAATGCAACAAAGACAAAGTTACTTGTGGTTAGTAAACAAGACGTTGGCCCTATTCAACTAATTGTCAATGATGAATCAATAACAAAAGTTAACCATTTTAAATACCTAGGATATTGGATAAACGAGACACTAAATCCGGATGAAGAAATTAAAACTCGTATAGAAATTGCAAGAGGAGCATTTATGAAACTTAGATCTATTCTGAGCAACTCTCAGCTGAGCTATCAACTAAGAATCAAGTTCCTAAAATGTTATGTGTATCCTGTATTACTATATGGATGTGAAACCTGGATCATGAAGGTTAACATGATAAACAAATTAGAAGCCTTTGAGATTTGGTCGTATCGTAGAATGCTCAGAATATCTTGGGTTCAACGCATTTCAAACAGAGAAGTCTTAAACAGAGTAGGTCAAGGCGAAGGTGACTTAATGAAGATGATAAAAAAGAGAAAACTTGAATATCTGGGGTATATAATGAGAGGTAGCAGATACAGGATGCTGCAGTTAATACTCAATGGAAAGGTCGACGAAAAAGGGGAATTGGTCGAAAGAAATATTCATGGCTCCGAAACCTTCGTCAATGGACTGGCTTATCAGCAGATCAGTTGTTACATGCCGCACAAGATCGAGAACGATATCGGCAAATTGTTATGGAAGCTACCCATGCCTAAAAATTTGGGCACGGTACTTAAAGAAGAAAAAGATATCGCCAGAAACATTGGTTATATCGGAAGAAAGTTTTAAAATCAAAGAAATCACAACAGTATGCTTGTCATTAGAGACATACGTTTCTGGACAAAAACCGTCTTCTTTCAGGGTGTTTTCAGCAGTTGTACCAATTCAAAATTTTTATCGGCAGAATTTCATTCTCTATCTTCCAATTCCCGTTGTAAATTTTTCACTTTTAAATCACTAGATCTCAGAGCCATTTTTTAGAGAATTTATTTAAATATCTCAATTATATATCTCAATTTTGTATCCCGAATGAAGTACGTGCCTCCTAGTGGCGGGATACGGGCAACAATACATTGGCTTATAGGGCAGTCCTTACAGTAGGGATCCTGGCCTATACAGAAAAATGCAGGCGGGTGTGGGGTAATACTGCACTTTGGTTGCATTGGTGGTGTATTGGCTAAACGTGCAGGACAGGGCAGGGTATGGTGCTGATAGAAAAGGCATTCAGGCATCAAATATCCAAAAATCTTTTCAGGCCATAATAATGAAAAGACCTTCTCCAAACGAAATAAAAACTTATACTGAAATGATGGCATCTCCTGAGGTAAAATGTTCCGGAAGTAAAATGAGCCTCCATTCGGATCTCCGGGTGAGGACTATCTCAGGGGGAACACCATTACAGGTTAGAAAAATCAGGATAGGGTCTTGGAATCTTGGTAGTCTTACAGGTAAGAGTCTGGAGTTAGTGGATGCGCTCAAACGAAGAAGAGTTCAAATTGCTTGTATTCAAGAAACTAGGTGGAAAGGACAAAGGGCGAAAGAACTAGGTGATGGATATAAATTGTGGTATGTAGGGAGTAGTAACACTAGAAATGGAGTTGGTATAATTGCTGATAGTGAAATGAAAGATAACGTAGTAGAAGTTGTAAGAACGAGTGATAGAATGATGTCAGTGAAATTTGTAATTGATAAAGAGGTATTGAATGTTGTGTGTGTGTATGCTCCTCAAACAGGTCTGGGTGAGAATGAAAGAAGAGCTTTCTATGATCAATTGGGAGACATACTGAGTGATATTCCAGCGGAGGAGAAAGTTATAATAGGAGGTGATTTCAATGCACATGTGGGCCAAGCCAAGACAGGATATGAAACAATACATGGGGGATTAGGCTTTGGAACTAGAAATGAAGCTGGAGATGACATGCTAGAATTAGCAACAGCATTGGATATGGCGATTGTTAACACATTCTTTAAAAAGAGAGAAACTCAACTTATTACCTACAAAAGTGGACAACATCAATCCCAAATAGACTACTTCATGATAAGGAAAGAAGACATACGTGAATGCAAGGACTGCAAGGTAATAGTTAGTGAGACAGTAAGCCAACAACATAAGCTGCTTGTTCTGGACATCGAAGTAAAAAGCGAAACTAAACAAAAATATCGGAGAGGACCACAAAAAATCAAGTGGTGGATGCTAAAAGATGAGAAGGAAGGTCTATTCAGGGAAAGAATAGTAGAAAAAATATGTTGGAACATGAAAGGAAGCCCTAACACAATTTGGAGAAAAATGGCCAATATTATTAGAGAGACGGCTATTGAAATACTTGGGAAAACGTCAGGAAAGAAGTTTGAAGATAAAGAGACTTGGTGGTGGTCAAATGAAGTACAAGGAAAAATAAAAGAGAAGAGAAAATTATATAAAAAGTGGCAAGAAACCAGATCGGACATAGATCTTCAAAACTATATGGTCGCCAAAAAGGAAGCGAAAGTAGCAGTAGCAAAAGCTAAAGCAGAAGCGTATTCAAACCTATACGATCAACTTGATACCAGGGAAGGCGAAACGAAGATATATAAAATAGCCAAACAGAGAGCAAAGAAAGCAAAAGATTTTAATCAGATTAGATGTATCCGAGATGAAAATAATAAAATACTAGTTCACGAAAGGGATGTCAAAAAGAGATGGAGAAAGTACTTTGACAGCTTATTAAATGAAGAATTTGACAGACAGCCTGTAGAGTCAACGGAGACAGTAGCAGCAATGGTCACCAAAATAACCAATGAGGAAGTGGCTCAAGCGCTTCAAAAAATAAAGAAAGGAAAAGCGGTAGGACCAGATGATATTCCTGGGGAAGTATGGAGAGCATTGGGAGAGACAGGAACAAGGTGGCTAGCAGGTCTATTTAATAGAATTATGGAAGTTGGACAAATGCCAGACGAATGGAGAAGCAGTATACTGGTACCTGTTTACAAAAACAAGGGAGATATACAACAATGTACAAACTACAGGGCTATAAAACTGCTTAGCCACACCATGAAAATATGGGAAAGAGTAATTGATAGACGGATACGTGAAGAGACCGAAATATCCGAGAATCAATTTGGCTTTATGCAGGGTAGATCAACAACAGATGCAATTTTCACTATAAGGCAGTTGATGGAAAAATACAGGAGTAAAGAAACAAACGCTCATATGGTATTCATTGATCTTGAGAAAGCATATGATAGAGTTCCTCGAGAGATTCTGTGGTGGGCACTCAATAAGAAAGGAGTCCCTGGTGAATATGTAAAGATTGTGAGGGATATGTATGAGGGAGTAACGACTAGTGTTAGGACAGGTGTGGGAGAGACTGATAAATTTCATGTGAAAGTAGGATTGCATCAAGGTTCTGTGCTTAGTCCGTATTTATTCTCATTAGTTTTGGACCAGATAACAGCGAAAATACAGGGTAACATTCCATGGTGCTTAATGTATGCTGATGATGTCGTGTTAGTAGGAAATAGTGAAAGAGACTTAGAACAAAAACTGGAACAGTGGAGACAAGCTCTGGAGGAAAAAGGTTTAAAACTTAGTAGGACAAAAACAGAGTATTTGGAATGTTCATTTAAAGATGGAGCTACTACAAATAAAATGGTATCTTTGGATGGTGAAATGATTGTAAAAAGCAATAGTTTTATGTACCTAGGATCGGTATTACAGAGTAATGGAGAAATAGATGGAGATGCATGCAGTAGAATTAGGGCTGGATGGACGAAGTGGAAAGAAGCGAGTGGTGTGTTGTGTGACAGAAAAATTCCAATGAAGCTGAAGGGAAAATTCTATAAAACAGCCATAAGACCAGCTATGATGTACGGAACTGAATGTTGGGCAGTGAAAAAGAAAGAGGAACAGCGAATGCATGTGGCGGAAATGAGAATGCTTAGATGGATGAGTGGAGTGACAAAGAAGGATAAAATTAGAAATGAGTATATTAGGGGAAGTCTAGGTGTGGCACCAATTGATGCCAAAATGAGAGAGCATAGGTTAAGATGGTTTGGTCATGTTCAACGTCAAGACGTTAACCACCCAATACGAAGAATAGCTGAAGTGCAGATTCCTGGAAGGAGTAGGAGAGGAAGACCAAAGAAGACCTGGGGGGAGACGATAAGGCAGGACATGTTGGTAAAGGGGATTAACATTGATATGGCCCAAGATAGAATTGTGTGGAGAAATGCAATTAGGGAAGCCGACCCCGCATAGGGATAAGGCAAAGAGAATGATGATGATTTAAATATCTCAATTTTATTTTAATTTATTTCTTCTAACACTGGAACACGATGAATTTATGACGTTTATTTATTTATTTCACACAAAGAGGTGTTCTACAAGGGTGTATACTTTGACCAGTATTATTTAATATACAGGGTGTAACGAAAATACAGGTCATAAATTTAATCACATATTCTGGGACCAAAAATAGTTTGATTGAACCTAACTTACCTTAGTACAAATGTGCATATAAAAAAAGTTACAACCCTTTGAAGTTATAAAATGAAAATCGATTTTTTCCAATATATCGAAAACTATTAAAGATTTTTTATTGAAAATGGATATATGGCATTTTTATGACAGTAGCATCTTAAGAAAAAATTATAGTGAAATTTGGACACTCTATAAAATTTTTATGGGGGTTTAGTTCCTTTAACCCCCCCAAACTTTTGTCTACGTTCCAAATAAATTGTTATTGTAGTACCATTACTTAAACACATTATTTTTAAAATTTTTTTCGCTCTTAGTACTTTTTCGAAAATTCAGTTTTTATCGAGATATTTTAAATATTTGTCAAATCCACCACATATTTGTAATATATGGTTAACGATTATGGAGACTTGGTAAAAATATGAAAATTTATGTATGATTTACATTTTTAGGTATATTTTGAACCGCATTAAAAGAGAAGCCATATCTCGATAAAAGTTGCCTTCTTGAAAAAATACACAGGCAAAAAAGTTTTAAAAACATTTTGTTTAACTAATGGTATCGCAGTAATAGTTTAATTGGAGCGTACACAAACATTTGGGGGGTTTAAAGGAACAAAACCCTCATAAAATTTTTATGTAAACATATTAAAAAAGAAGCCGCAACTCGATAAAAATTGCCTTATCGAAAAAATACTAAGAGCCAAAAAAGTTTTAAAAATATTGAATTTAACTAATGGTACCACAATAATAATTCAATTTGAACGTACAGAAAAGTTTGGGGAGGTTTAAGGGAACAAAACCCCCACAAAATTTTTATGGGGAGCACAAATTACACTATAATTTTTCTTTAAGATGCTCCTGCCGTAAGAATGCCACATATCTATTTTCAATAGAAAATCTCTAATAGTTTTCGATATATTCGAAAAAATCGATTTTCATTTTGTAACTTCAAAGGGCTATAACTTTTTTTATGTGCATATTTGTACTAAGGTAAGTTGTTCATTCGAACTATTTTTGGTCCCAGAATATGTGATTTAATTTATGACCTGTATTTTTGTTACACCCATACTCGGAAGGCATATTAAGTAAGGCAATGGATGAACAAAACGTCGGCATCAGAATTAATGACATGATCATAAATAACTTGAGCTACGCTGATGATAGAGTTCTTTCAGCCGAATCACATGAAGACCTACAGATATTGCTTAATAAAGTGACCGCAGTAAGTGAAGAATATGGACTATATCTCAACAAAATCAAGACAAAATATATGATAATAACAAAGACAACTCAAAACGTTCGTGAGATATATGTACAGAATAAGCGTATTGAAAGAATAAGATAACTCAAATACCTACAGTGGTGTTAAAAAGTCCTGCATCACCTAAGCGCCTTATAGTTTTTGAGGTTTAACACAAGTTTTTTGTATATTTTCGCTAATTCATTTTAAGTTTCTGCTTGTAATTAGCATTATCGGTATACTTACTAATGTTTTTTTAATTACTAGCTCAAAATTCTACAGAAAATATTAAAATAATCTGATTAAAGGGATTTCCCATAATCCGAGAAAATTATGAGGTGATTATTAAGTCGTTAAAGTAGTATTAAATTAAATCTTAATGACAAATTTGCCACATATTTTATAAACACTGTAGATACCCTAACACATTTATTCGCTCTTTTATTTTTGATAAAAAGGTCAAAATGTCATCCCAGACCAAACAAACTAAATTATCGAAGGAAAAGCGTTTTGAAATTATTTTTCGCCATAAAAACGACAAATCTAGTCGCGAAATAGCATCCGCAGTAAACTGTAATCAATCTACAGTAATTAGAGTCATTAAGAAGTATGCTGAGCAAGGAAAAATCGACGACAGACCGCATATTTGGTAAGGTGATGCAGGACTTTTTAACACCACTGTAGGTACAACCATTAATGAAAACAATGACAGCCCTCAATAAATCCGAATCAGAATCAAATAGGTCAGAAGCACATTTACAAGAGTAAAAAGGCTTCTCTGCTGTCGGAACTTAAACCTTGAGGTGCTATGTGCTAACCGTATGGAGAGGGTGGAGGGATGGAGGATGGACACTGAAGAAAATTGACGTGAGAAGACTTGAGTCATTCGAGATGTGGATGTACCGAAGAGTGTTGAAGATCTCATGGGTAGATATAATGACGAACGTAGAGGTAATGAGACTCATGCATAAGGAAAGAGAAGTACTTCTAACAATTAAGGGAAGAAAACAGATATATGAGAGTTTAACGGAAATTAGAAACTGAGTTTAATGGAATTCTTGTGATGTCAGAATATCCGTAGATCCTCTACAAACAAACAGTATATTCGATAAGGAATGTAGCAAGGACTGGTGTAAAGATACGTAGAGATGTGATATGAGATTTAGATTTATTTCTTAAAAACATTACAGTAGTACTTATCACAAAATCACATTTAACTTTTCAATTTTAATTCATATTCAAATAAATATTTAATTTTATACAATTGGATATTTATTAATATTAATACTTCATTAACGCAAGTTATTTCAAACCGTAGGATACTCCACTCCTGCGTACTTAACGATCATCCTATATAACTTATATTTTCTATTTTTCTTTTAAGTATACATACATTACACTTTTTTGGAACATTACGAAAATGCTTTAATACGTTTAAAAAGAAAACCATCTGGCAGTCTGGTTACTTTAAAATTTCGTAAACAAAAGAGGGTATCTTAATAATGTGAAAAGTTAGTATCTCCGATCTGCTTACTTTTCTTTAAACTGTGTACCTAACCTTGTCCAACGAAAGGAGAAACAAAGTACAAAGTTTATATGGTAATATTCGGCCCCTTGAGCTGAATTTTCCGAGAAGTTTCAGGCATACGAGGAAAATGGTTAAGGTGTCTAGGGTCTCTTCTGACTTACTTTTATCACTTTCACCTCTGGCTACTTGTTTGCGCAAAAAGACAAACTCCTTTGTTAGGAGATGTTATTAGCAAAGCCGTACGTCATATTTTTATGCAGGGTTGAGCTTGTCACGGTATAAACGTGACATCTTTATTCATTTATATTTAAATAATTATTTTATTCCAATTTTTTTTAAATATATTAACTTCTTGACTTTTTGTTTTGTTTTACTATTTTTTCTTCAAAAAATAGTTGGTCACCTTTTCCTTTTTATTAGATAAATTTAATATTCTATCCTTATCTTACTCGCATTCCCATTCGAAATATGGATGTACCGCCGAATGTTAAGAATAAGTTGAACCAGCAGAACTTCGAATGAAGAAGTACTGGAAAACACTCGTCCTCATTTGGTCTATACAATCAAAATTAGAAAGACGTCATATCTAGGACACATAATGCGCCATAGGGAATTTGAGCAGCTTCAGGTAATATTAGAAGGCAAAATCGAGGGTAAAAGGGGTACAGGAAGAAAGAAAAAATCCTTGCTCCGAAAAATCAGAGATTGGACCCACAAAACAGGAAATGACTTAATATTCACCAAGCCCAGAATAGAGAGAAATTTGAAATGTTGATCGCCAACCTCAATAGAGAAGGCACTTAGGAGGAGGAGAATCTTACCCGCATTCCATTATATTCGAAGACAGCTAATTTTAACTCAGACCTATTAATTGTCTATGCTTCTGTGCCATACTTCATTTGGTACTTGATAACTCCTCTTCTTCCTGTCATGTCCCTGTCTTTTTACCATGAAAGGGAAATGATTCATATTATTTCTATGTAAGTTTATGTTTCCCTGCAAAATTAATTTATTTCATCTATTCTTCATTTCATAGTATTTAATATTTAACCAATATTATAATCATTTTTATACTTAACCTCACTTCTGTCCAAAGCCATGTTTATTTTTGATTTTATAAATTTTAGGTACATTCTATTCACTTAATCCTTGCCAATTTGCTATTTTAGTTAATTGATATTTCTCAAGAAATGTCAAGGGAACACATTTTGATGTCTCTCTAATACAAATTTAGTTATTCTAGTTTTTGGAACTAAGTAAATAATATATGTTCCCCTCCGGAAGGAAGTTCGTTCATCTTCCCTATATAGCTGTCTTCAAGACCATAACGGATTAAAGACATGGTCAATATCTAAGGTCTACCCACCTCATCTGGAGCCAACAGCATTCATCTTCATCTTACACAAAAGCAAGCTATCCATCGATGCCATAAGTATCGTTCTATCTTTTGTAAAGGTATTCTTATTTGTCTCTCTTATCGTCTACTATTGGAGATCTCTCGCTATTGGATCTTCCTTTACCTTTTGATAATTCTAAATTCTTCCTCTTGTAGCACTACAACTCGGGTTGGGTCTTGGCTGACTGCAACTCTCTCTCTTGTCGTTTCTCCATTACTGAGGATCGTGATTTCTTCCAATATTCCTAACAATGTTTCTCCATTGGTATCTATCTTCAGCTGCTCTAAGAGCTTCGCAGAATGAGTTTCCAGCTGAATGCTTTATTTGACTGCAACACCTGCTTCAATTTCGAACAATCGTCCGTGATAGTTGAGTCAGTGGGTAGCCCATTGTTTTTAAATCTGACCATGTATTTCTGGGCGTCCTAAGAGTATTCTTCCTATCGAGGATATCTCTCAGATTAACTTGGTAAGGCTTATATTTGGGAGTCTATGAAGCTGGCCAGCCTATCTTAGACGTTGAGATTTAATCTCTTGGACTACGTTGTTAGTCCTATAAATCTGACTGATCTTGGCATATAGTGATAGGGTCCAAAGATACTTCTGAGAATTTTTCTCTCAAAGCATTTGAGTTTTATTTCCATTTTTTTTTGTTAGCGTCCACATTTCATACGCATACATGAGCACCAGTCTATGAACAATGATTCAAATTCTTCTATTTAAAATGTACTGTCTAACAATGATAATTTGAAGGATTCTAATTGAGTAATAGTTTTCTGAACAAAACTATAGTTTGATTTTATGAATAATACCACAACACTGAACTGTTTATTTTCGGCATTTTCAAAGCATGATAAAACACGTGTCACGACTTATTTTACAAAAAAAGCTAAATGGACCGCGAAAATAAAAATTTTTATGTAGAGATATAAACTGGCAGATTTTGGAACCCTTGTAACCAAAACGTGACAAAACTAAGTATTAACCGCCATCTTTTATTAGTTCCCGGTACCAACAATTTAAATACCAAGAGATATTACATATAAAACAAAATTAAATATTAAGATTTTCAAGCCGTTTGTTACATGAAGATAAAAATATATGTATGGTTACAACCAAAATTTCAAATTATATGCACTTTATGCACACTTAAATAAAAATATGCAAAATTGGAAATTTTTGCATTTTTTATGCATAATATGCAAAATATGCAATTTGCATATTTGCCTAAATCTAGTTATTAGTTTGTGTAATTCTCTATGTAGAGTTTCTTCTTCGTACTTATAGAATTCAGCCGGTATATTATCGGAGCCTGGAGCTTTTGCGTTCTTCAATTTGATAATTGTTAGTAGCAATATTCCTTCTATTTTTGGTAATGATTGGTTATAACTTCTAACCTCCATATTTTCCTCAATATGTATGTATTCAAACTTGTAATACATACACGTATATTATCTCATGAGAATTCTCAAGTTTATTTCTCCCATTCCAACATAATTACTATCTCACCAGGCGAATTTAAAATAAAGACTGAGCACGTTACACAAACTCCGGTTGTTTTTCCATTAATATTCTGCAGGTGTGTTTATGTTGGTAAACAAGCGTAGCAATATTCATTTATCTTAAGGACTAAACAAACTCATCAAATATTCAAGACGGAATCAAGAAGAAATTTGTTCCGTTTTGTGGTCAAATGCCACGCGATAACCACCTGATTAAAACAAATCGAGTCACCCCTAATATCCAGCCCTCATCAATTATTTATTCTAAATGAACGTAGAAATATCTAAGAGAGCTACAGGGTCCTCCTCGGGCGCTGCTAAGGTCTCCAGAGTCCATGCCGGCACAAATCTCACTTAGGTAGCCGGGGTACAATGATGGATCGACTTTTGGTCCTCACGACGACAACGTTCTCGGCGGTATGGAAAAACGCCCCGGCATTCTTTCGGTGTATTGGAAAAGTGCATGGGATGCACTCAACAGGGAATAGACGTTGTATTAATTCAGAAGTTGATCGATGTCCCTTGATTTTAGAGACTGAATTAGCTAATGTAGCGACGTTGACAGATGAAATCTCTCTTCTAAAACACATTTCCCTACTTTTTGTGGCCCTTTGAATGCAAATATCGGTTAACTATATTAATTTTCTTTATTTGTTGATTGATTAGTCTTCATGTTGTGACTTTAAATTATTTTTCTTCAGGTTTCCTCATTGCACTTTGCGCTAATTTTATAATTATTTTTATATTACATATTATTTTTAAAGTTCTGTTCTGAATTGTTAAATCCGTATATTACAAATTTCCAAAATCTGGAGGAAAGCTAAAGGAGCTCTCTTAAAACCAGGGCAAGATCCGGCGGATATAAAGAGTTTTAGATCTGTTTCTCCTTTGTGCCATTTTTTGAAGACGTTCGAAAGAATGATACTGAATCGGAAGGCTGAATCTATGGAGACTAAAATTATTCCAAAACAATCAGAGTTCAGACTCTAAAATTGCTGTTGCAGTTCTAGGAAACCCGTCTGAATCCCAATCCAACAAAAACCCAGGTGAGTGCTTTGCACTTTAGAAACAAGCAAGCCTGAAGGACGATGGAGGTAGAATGCCGAGTCAGATGCAGGAACACAACGGGATGCCAACATACCTCGGAGTACATCTGGATAGAACTCTGTATTAACCACTGTCAAGATGTCAAGAAAAAAAGTAAGCGTCAGAAATAGTATCATCCGCAAAGTACTTACTTACTTACTTACTTAAGCCGTCCTCTTGTACCTTACGGTGTCGAGGTAAGTGGAGAAATCAGACGTCTCCATGCCTTTCGGTTAGTAGCTAGTCTTTCTGCTTCTCTCCACCCAATATTCCTTTTTACGCAAGCCTTTCCAATATCTGCGTTCTACGTTCTTGCTGGCCTGCCTCTTCTTCGTTTGTTGTCGGATGCCGCTTTCCATACCCTCTTTACAGTTCTACCTTCACCCATTCTCGTCATATGTCCGAACCACAATAACTGTTTCGTTTCAAGTCTGTCTAAGGTCCTTCCAATACCGCACCTTTCACGTATGTCTTCATTTCTTATACGATCACGTCTGGTCACCCCGGATACCGCACGTAAATGTCGCATTTCGCATGCTTGAATTTTACTACGGATGTTGTCATTCATTGTCCACGTTTCACTACCGTAGAGTAGCACCGGCTCGTATACAGTTTGGAACACTTTCATTTTTGTTTTCAGGCTTACTTCTTTCTTCCTAATAAAACTTTTATTTAGCGCATAGTACAATTTTGTTGCACTCATTACCCTGCTGTTTATTTCTGGTTCTATATTTCCTTGTCCATTCATTGTTGATCCTAAATACTTGAAGTCCTCTACTTGTGTAATGGTCTCATTATTCAGCTTTACATTTATATTTTCTTGAGTTTTCAATATTACTAAAACTTCTGTTTTTTCAATATTTATTTTCATCCCAAATTTCTTAAAGGCTTCATTCCAAACATTTACATTCACTTGCAAGTCTTTTTCTGATTTTGCCACAATTACCAGGTCATCGGCATATATCAACTCTGACACGTGAACTTGTTGAAGTTTATACACCCCTACCCTAGTTCTTTTTACCTTACCCCTGCATTCTTTTGCAATTTCGTCCATTAGAGTGATGAATAACAAAGGACTCAGAACACCACCTTGTCTTACACCTGTCCTTGTGTAGAATTCTAGAGATGAGCGATTTTTCGTTCTTACATTATTACGTGTACATTTATATATACTCTTTATTACTTGGATTAACTTCGGTTTCACATTTTTACGGTTTAATATTTCCCAGATTTTGTTACGTGGCGCCCGATCAAATGCTTTTTCCAAGTCCACAAAACATAGAAACAACTTACTGTTATGTTGTAGGGCTTTTTCTGATAACTGTCTCACCGTGAATATGAGATCGGTTGTACCTCGCCCTGGCCTAAAGCCGCATTGGCTGTCATCCAGTGTGGCCTCGATATTTTCTCGCAGCTTTTTCTCTAGTATTATTTCGTAGATTTTACTAGCAACTACCAACAATGAAATTCCCCTGTAGTTAGAACACTTATGTTTATCACCTTTTTTGTGTAATGGTAGAATAGTGGCAAGAGTCCAGTCTCTAGATACGCATCCGGTATGCCAGCAGCTCCTTATGATTTTCCATAGTAACTGTAATCCTTCTCCTTCCATATATTTAATTAGCTCAGCCTTAATATTATCGTGTCCTGCAGCCTTGCCATTTTTTAATTTTAAAATTGCTTCCCTATATTATTCGTAATTTCTTCATCCGCAAAGTAACTAATACAAAATGGGGATCACAACCACATACTCCATGCACATCTGCCTTAGCATAATGTTTTTTGGCTATGGAGTTTGTATCACCAGAGTGGGAAATCTCTGCGCATGCTAAAAACGTCGACGTAGTACTGAATTAAACGGTTCTTATAATATCGGGTTGCCTGAAACACACTGATCTAAGACATCCATTGTATGACCAAGAGACTCAGCCAAGTAGACTAAGATCTCGGAAAACATTTCAGAAAAAATCAAGATATACCCCCGAAGCGCCAGAGACCCGCTGAATACACCTATGAAAAGCGTCAGCTACCACAATACATTTTACTCCCTCAGAGGAAGTAGAAGCTGGATACAATTTACCGTATCCGATATGGAAAGCGCTAAACAGACTAATAACCGGCGTTTCACGTTGTGCTAGTAACCTGAAAAAATGTGGATACCAGAAGGACAATAACTGCGGCTATGAAGGGGTTCAGAATATTCACCATCTACTATCATGCACAGAGATGTAATATGCCTGCACAGAAGGATAACTATGTAATTTTAGCAAATAACAGGACCCTCTATATTACCAACTATTGGAAGTACATAATTTAATGTTGTTGGTGTTCCGAATACGGAACGTAGGTAAGTATAAGTACCTAATATAATTTTTTTTTCTCCGACCGTTTAATAACATCATGTTATGATGTTGTACAGAAACATCAATAGACAAAAGATGCAGAAAAAACATTGCTACCTCCATTATTTAGAAGTAAAGCTCATAGGACAGAAGTTCAAGAGCTGTCATTTCACAGATATATTTTTTCGCTTTGAGTTAGGCATAGGCATCATAGAACTTTTACGTATTCCTATGATTAAGCTGATTATAACATTTGAATACGGGGAAAATATAAGGATAGAAGGTAAATAAAAGATCTCGAGTGCCTTGAGAAAGGCAGTCTGCCGAAATAGCTATAGTAGCAATAAACGTCAGTGAAAATTGGGACCATTCGATAGAAATCAAATGTAGGATAGATAAAGCAAGATCTGCGTTTCAAAAAATGGCAAAATTATTCAAATGTCATGACTTGTCGATACCCATAAAAGTCAGATTACTACGATGGTATGTCTTTCCTATACTGTTGTACCGAGTTGAGTCGTGGACTCTCACAGACGCCACCTGCAAGAAAATTGAGGCTTTTGAGATGTGGCTTTATCGTCGAATCCTGAAGATATCTTATAGGTACCGACCACATTACTGATCAGCGTGTTTTGCTGAGAATGCAAAAAGAAAAAGAGCTGTTAATCACAATAAAAACAGCCAAAATCGAATACCTCGGTCACATCATGAGCAACAGTGAAAGATATGGGCTGCTGCAACTAATCTTGTAGGGAAAAGTAGAAAGAAAGCGGGGACCAGGAAGGCGAATGATTTCCTGGCTGAAAAATCGACGTACGTGGTTCAACACAGCAACCACACATCTTTTTAGAGCAGCAGTGTGCAAATTACAGATCGCCATGATGGTCGCCAACATCCGAAGCGGATAGGCACTACCAGAAGAAGAAGACAATAATTTGTTAAAAATTTTGTGGAAATATCGAAAACAAAAGTTTTTGGGTCTCATAAGTCGTCTGCTTCATTAGTCTTTCATTTATATCGCTTCTTTTTGGACAGATGTCACAGATAGATCAATTAGAATTTATTTCCATTGATGTGGAATCATCATCATCATCATCAGCAGCCCATAGTCGTCCACTGCTAAACATAGGCCTCATCGAAAAACTTCCATTCAGATTCCATTCAGTTTGTAGAAATCCTCATTATGTCATCATTTATGTGGAATCAAGTAATAGTAAAATTACAAGACCACATTCCTTGTTGTTTGATACATACTGAAAATGTAATGTTGGTAGGAAATACTAAGATTCAATTAAAAAATAAAGCTGGACCTCGGAGGTAAACTACACTATGTCATTTCGAGCAACTGTGTTTAGAGTGTGTTTGCAACAAAGTTTAAAGCACTTAGAATGTTAATAAAATCTGATATATGCCATAATGGTTTGATAGACAATAGGTCTATATTTTAATGATAATATTTAATCAATTTCTATAATCCAACTAATAAAACAAGTGGATTAAAAAAACTTGTTCAAAAAAACACAATGTCGACATAGTGTAGTTTACCTCCGAGGTCCAGTAAGATGTAAGATGTTTAAGGTATTCGTATCAGAGACCTAAAATTAGCTTAGCGGATCCGCCAATACTTCGCTGCTACGTGTTCTTGGCCTAGAAATTGATCTAAATCGCATTGAGCCATTTAAAATGTCGTGCTATAGAAGTATTTTAAAAGTATCTGGGGTGAAGAAAATTCGAAACTCCACGATATTAGAACGTCTCAGCAAGACTACTGAGATGATAAAAAGTATCAAGAAGAGAAATCTGGAGTATTTCGGACATACAGGGTGGGGCATTAGTGTGACAAAGTCCAATTACTCGTTTGTCGTAAGAGATACAAAAAAAAGTTATTTAGGTAAAAGTTGGGGCACACATAGTACCATAATTTAAAAATATTTTCAAATATACAGTGGCGTCCGTATTGACAGGGTGACACAAACTTATGTTTTGTTAAATGGAACACCCTGTATATTTTTACTATTTTGGATTCTCCTCAATGTTTACTTTCTCAAAATATATGGATTTGTAATATTATACGAGATAGTTTAAAAGTTAATTACGTTTTTTTGTTAATTTCGTAGCAACATCTACACCCTGTAGAATTGTAGTGATTTGACATAAGATTTTTATTTTATGTTCAAACGATTTTTAATATAGTCTACTATTGTTAAACATTAACAGTATAGCGAAATGTTAAACTTTAGTATACAGGGTTGGTCGAAACTCGGAATGAGTATTTTCTGAGTTTTCTTAAATGGAACACCCTGTATTTTAGTATTTTAATGAAATGATATTTTATGGTACTTTTTTTTTCTTAAGCATTCTCTATACCTATGTGCTTTAATTTGTAAGTTATTCGTGATTCTTTAAGCCAAACATTAATTGCAACAAAATTACGTGAATAATTTTTCGAAAAAAGATACATAATAATCTAGCCTGATTCTTAATTTATTAATATTGGATGAGATATCCAAATACATTCGTAGTTAAGGTTGTTGGTGCTTAAAATATTAATCAAGCATACAAAATTCTCCCTAGTTGGCTATGACAAAAAATTTGCTTAAAAATTTGGCATTATACTATTTATGTAGTTCCAGTTGATTTGTTACCATTACTAATAATAATTTTTTTAATGAGGAACTGATTAAAATGGCTTTGTGCTAGGAGAGTATAACAAAAATGAGCTACTTGCAATAAAAATTTATCATCAGCAATTCCCTGATAGACCACAACCAAAAAGAGAAACTTTTGAAAGTATACTAAAACGGTTTCAACAGACTAGATACTTAGATTGTAAGAATGGTTGTACTAATATGCAGATCCCCAGTGACACTAAGGATTACATTTAATTCCTGTTTTCCTCACTTACAATAGTAATTTTGTTCGATCAGATTTATCATAATCTAAATGTCCAGTCCGTTGAAACCGTTTTAGTATATTTTTAAACGTTGCTCTTCTTAGTTGTCGTCTATCAGGGAATTTCTGATGAAAAATTCTTATTGCTAGTAGCACATTTTTGTTATACTCCACTAGCACAAAAATCTTATTAATCAGTTCCTCATTAGAAAAAATCATATTAGTAATGGTAACAAAGCAAGCGGAACTACAAAAATGGTATAATGTCAAATTTTTAAGGAAATTTAGTGTCATAGCCGACTAGGTAGAATATTGTATGTTTTTATTAATATTTTCCGCACCAACAATCTTAACTACGAATTTATTTGGATACCTCATCCAATATTAATAAATTAAGAATCAGGCTAGATTATGATGTATTTTATTTCGAAAAATTATTTTTCATTTAATATTTTCACGGTCACCTAATAAAATTTCACGTAATTTTTCTTGCAATTAATGTTTGGCTTAAAGAATCACGAATAACTTACAAATTAAAGCACTTAGGTATAGGGAATGCTTAAGAAATAGAAAAGTACCATAAAATATCATTTCAATAAAATACTAAAATACAGGGTGTTCCATTTAAGAAAACTCAGAAAATACTCATTCCGAGTTTCGACCAACCCTGTAAACTAAAGTTTAACATTTCGCTGTATTGTTAATGTTTAACAATAGCAGACTATATTAAAAATCGTTCGAACATAAAATAAAAATCTGATGTCAAATCACTACAATTCTACAGGGTGTAAATATTGCTACGAAATTAACAAAAAAACGTAATTATCTTTTAAACTACCTCGTATAATATTACAAAACCATATATTTTAAGAATGGAAACATCGAGGAGAATCCAAAAATGTAAAAATATACAGGGTGTTCCATTTAAAAAAACATAAGTTTGAGTCACCCTGTCAATACGCACGCCCCTGTATATTTGAAAATATTTTGAAATTATGGTCATATCAGTTCCTCAACTTTTACCTAAATAACTTTTTTTCGTATCTCTTACGACAAACGAGTAACTGGACTTTGTCACACTAATGCCCTACCCTGTATAGTGAGAGGTCCCAAAAATAGCAGTCGAACTAGATTGGTATGGTAGTGATACAAGCATGCTATTTAGGGTGATAGTGAATAAAATTAAGATATCTATGATGGTAACCAACGGTCTGAAAGGACATGGAACCTGAAGAAGGAATTAAAAAAACGCTGGAACTAATGAAGGCAGGCGCTCGAAGAAAAAAGTTCAAAATAACTGACAGAACAAGAGATGGGAGAAGAAGAACAAAACTTTAAATTGAGTCAATTATTTTTTCTTTAAAAAGCTTTGTCTTGAAACTTTAAAAGCTGATTACTGCTGTATAATACTTTAAATGTACATATATATCACACACTTCCAGTTTTATATACATCCTTATTATGTTCCTTTTTCCCGTAACATAAATTCGAGTGCATTTGTATTCAAAGTTAATATTTAATATCGAAAGAATAAAAGGGTCCAAGAGAAGATAAACTGAAAAGAAAATCAATGGAGTATATAAACTGTGGTGTGGTGGTAGAAAGGAGATTCATCCTTAGTCAAGCAACAAAACAATTTTTCCGGCTAACTTTAAACGGAATTGGCGGTAAAGCGACCGTATTTCTTTTAAATGTTTCCATAGGCGTACCAATAAAAAAGGGTCACACATGTATTCACTCTTTCTACATGTATATTAGCATTATTTAATTAGTGAGAAATTTATAATGGTAAGCTTCAATTGATATATCGAATCCCCGAAAAAACAATCGTAATTTGAACAGTAGAAATCATCATCATCAAAGTGCACGGTGTTGTGCAAATGGTGATCTTCATCGGTTTCGTTTATCTATTCTTGGTCTCCGTTCAGTTAACTTGCGTGTCCACCTCCCATTATTCATCCTTGCCACGTTGCCAGCCCATCTCTATTTCAATCTGAAAGCTCTCTCCACAACATCTGCAACTCTGGCTCTGTTTCTTTGGTTTTCACTTGTGATCTGTCTTTTATTGTTACTTCTATCATTGATCGCTCCATCCTTCTTTGCGTTATTCTTAGTTTTGAAGCATTGTTTGTTGCAGGGAGAGTGTTTCTTCAACGTAGTGTCATTACGGGCAGAACATACTGATCGAAGACTTTCTTCTTCTTCTTCTTCTTCTTTTTCTTTTTCTTCTTCTTCCTATAATAGGCCTCTTGGCCTGTTCCTTACCGATTTTGAGCTTGTATTCGTAGCTGTGATGTTGACTGCCAGCTATCTCGCCACCTTTTAAAGGGCCTTCCTATTGGTCTCTTGCCTGTTGGCTTCGAATCCCTTGCTATACGGGCTATTCTCTCGCTGTCAATTCTCGTCACATGCTGATTCCACTCTCGTCGTCTCTGCCTTCCCCACCGTACTATATCTTCTCTATCTGTGTGCTATTCCTCTTGATGACTCTTGATGACTCTTAAGTGATTTCTCACTTAAGCGAACAAAGATAATTGCAATTCCGAAACCGGGCAAATCAAACGATAAGCCAGAAAACTACCGCCCCATAGCTCTACTCAGCATGGTATATAAACTATTAGAAAAGCTTCTCCTCAACAGAATTAGTCACAGGATACTAGAAACTGTCCCCATTGAACAAGCTGGCTTCCGCCCTCATCGAAGCTGTACGGACCAAGTGCTGTCATTAACAACTTTTATAGAAGCTAGTTTTCAAAAGAAACAAAAGACAGCTACAGTATTTATAGATCTAACAGCAGCATATGATACTGTTTGGAGACAGGGATTAATATATAAACTGGCCCGCATTATCCCCTGCAGAAAGATAATTAACCTCATTGACAACATGCTGACCAACAGAGCCTTCCAGGTTATAATGGGAAAGGAGACGAGTAGACAGATGAAACTTAACAATGGTCTTCCACAGGGTTCTGTCCTTGCCCCTTTACTTTTCAGCCTCTATATTGCTGACATGCCTGAAACCGAATCTCGGAAGTTTGGATATGCTGACGACTGGACCCTTGCAACAAGCCACCAATCTTTAGAAACTACAGAAATCACTCTCACGAATGACTTATCCATCCTCAGCGAATACCTTAAGAAATGGAGACTACAGCCAAGTACTACAAAAACTGAAGTATCAGCTTTTCATCTAAACAACAAGTTGGCAAACAGAGAATTACGAGTGTATTTTAATAACAAGCTGTTAAAACACAATAAATACCCGAAATACCTTGGGGTTACTCTAGACAGAACGCTCACATTCAGAGAACACCTGACGAAAACAGCAGCAAAATTGAAAAAACGTAACAATATAATACAGAAACTCTGCGGCACTACATGGGGGTCCACAGCATCAACATTAAGATCCTCTGCTCTTGGCCTGATATATCCGGTGGCAGAATACTGTGCTCCAGTGTGGCTAAATAGCAGGCATACCCACCTGGTCGACACCCAACTAAACCGTACTATGCGTATGATAACAGGCACAATTAAGCCCACCCCTACAATGTGGCTACCTACCCTTAGTAATATAGCACCACCCAACCTACGCCGCGAACATGCATTGGTTAAAGAATATAACAAAATAATGGACAGTCGCCAGCTTCTAGTCCACAACGACATCCCCGATATTCTTGGAAACCGTCTCCGATCCAGGTTACCCCCTCTACAATCTGCTCAAGCGCTGCAGCAATCCAACTTTGACTTAAATACCCGATGGAGAGAAGATTGGGAAAGTAGGATAGATCCGCATTACCATAGTCTACCGGACATCATAGGGAAACCTGGCGAATTTGAACGTCCCCGTAAGATTTGGGCAGCCCTTAATCGAATTCGAACAAACTGTGGAAGATGCGCCGACTCCCTCCACAGATGGGGTAAACTCCCCTCGCCTTCTTGTGACTGCGGCGCTGCAAGACAGACGATCAGTCACATTGTTCAGGACTGCCCACGCAGAGCATACACAGGCGACCCTATAGACTTTGTAATGGCAACCGAAGGGGCAATCGAATATATAAAAAATTGGACATCTGTTTGTGATGCATTGTATAATGCATAAATCTAAATATATTCTGTGATATACTTAAGCCATACGCTAAATAAATAAATCCTCTTGATACTTCATCTGTTTGGTTTTCCTTGCCTATTCTAATTTAGAGTTTCTTTCTCCTCCGTTTCTAATTCTCGTCTGTTTAACCATAGGCCTGGAGGGATTTCTCTTTCCTCCAGTTATTTTTCAATTCCCTCCCTCCAGCTTCTTCTCGGTCTTCCTATTTTCCTTCTCCCTTCTCCCTTCTCTTGTAGCGTCCACGTCCAAATAAATACCGCGCAAAATATTTGGAGCTATAAACTTGTAGCCTGGTCGACACCAGGGATTCCTACGACTCTCTGTCTCTCTAACTTCGAGACTGGTACCATTGCCTGGTTTCAAAGGACTGCCGAAGACTGAGAGTCTTGCGTTTTCTTCATTTCCCATTTTACGGGGATTCCTGGCATTTTTTCTTCCACACTGGTCTTTGAGGGCTGATCGAAGGTTGTTAGGATGGGTTAGGAAATTTGGAGTCATCATTGGTAAAGATGATAGGTCGAGACATAGTACACTCTGGGTTAAAGGGAAATCAGAGTGAACCATAGCTCGTGAAGGTAGGGGTGCGACCCTGAAGTAGATCTAACTTTACCGGGATCGTAATGTGTATCTACCCCCTACCTATAGTCTTTCAGTTGCTCAGTATACCCTTCCATAATTGTACTAATGAAAACTTTGGCAATTTTGTGAAAAAGGCTTGTGTAACCTAAAAACGCTGGTATTACCGTTCAGAAGAATTCGAAAGGTAAATGTCAATTTGACCTTTAAAATCAACAAAAAATAATAAGGACTAAATACCAATAGAGTCAATATGGTCAATACAGTTGTATGGAACGTAGGTCTAGACGTTTAACATAACGCTGATGAACAAGTTAGAAGCCTTTGAACTCTGGCTTTACAGAAGGATCTTGAAAATACCTTGGACAACCCACTGCACCAACGAAAATGTCCTGAGGGAATAGATACAGACAGGGAGCTGCTAAAGATCATCAAAGTAAGAAAAGTTAGCTACCTAGGACACACAATGAAAAACGAAAAGTACCGCCTGGTGCAACTGATCATCCAGCCTTAAAAATATTAGAGAATGTACCTGCCTTGATTCAACATCTTTGTTTACAGTTACATTGGACAAAGACAAATTTGCTAGTGTAATTGCTAACCTCCATTAAAGGACAGAACACCACAAGAACCAAAAATAGCAATAAATAAATCATGAACCAAAAGACAATAAATAATTTATTGTATTCTTTAAAATTTTCAAATTAAGTCAACTTAAAGACCAATTGAGAGTTTGTAGAGCTACGCTAATGAATTTTCTTGGTGGGTATCCCCATAATCTTATTTTTAAATTCTTTATTGTTTCCTAGAACCCTCCTATTTACATGCTCGGGATTGTTTTGTATAGTAAGGGATTCCTGTTCCTGTAAACACATTAAAGAAGTCGTTTTAAGCGCTGCGTAAATATTCGGCTCTGTTTTTCAAATAAAGTAGCAGAACGTCAGCTTTGATTAAAAACGTTGAGAAGATAAATAACTGGCGTAAAAATAAAACGATCTAACGTTTCTACGTGTTAATTTAACTCTAATGCTAAATTTTAACGAAGCGGGAATATACTGATTATATAGAATCTTCGAAGAATATCTTAAAATATCTAATTGGTTGTTAAAATCATTCCAAAACCTATAAATCTAACAGTCTATTCTAATTACGAGTTGTTTAGTTAATGGTTCTTCTTCTTGTAATGTCTATCCGTTTCGGATGTTGGCGACCATCATGGCAATCTGTACTTTGCACACTGCTGCTCTGAAAATATTTGTGGTTGTTATGTTGAACCACTTACGTAGATTTTGAGCATTTTGATGCTCAAAAACTTGAGCAAGTTGATCAAATTGGATATCGGTTAAATTGTAACGCAGAGAGTCACAGTGAAATTAGATCCAGGATAGAGCAGGCCAGGCCCGCTTTTAGAATGATGTCCAAAGTATTATATAGCAGAGACATACAATTGGCATTGAGAATCCGCATACTTCGCTGCTACGTGTTCTGCTATTTTTTTGTGTCATCTACCCATCTCATCTGTAGTCTTCCTCTTGGTCATGTACCTTTTTGCCACCAGTCTTTTTGCCTAGCAGTGTCGCCTGCGAAGCTCCATTTGAGTTTGGCAGTTTTTGTTGTGGTATCTCTGGCTTCTGTTTTTGATCTCACCCAGTCGTTCCTCTTTTTATCTAACAGTTTTATCCCTAACATTGCCCTTTCCATTGCCTTTTCTGTTGTGTCTAGTTTGTTCATATTTGCCTTGATTATGTGGACCATAGAACAAGATGTTACTAGACGAAAATTCAAATTCCATCTCCATTAAGAGAGGTGTTCAACAAAGAGACGTAATATCGCCAAACTATTTAATCTAGCCCTAAAAGACTTCTTCAGAACTACAAACAAGTTAACATAAGGCACAGAGGTGGGTCTAGCCCATGTAGCACCCGTGTGCAGTCGATGCCCTGGCGCCCTTTGGTACTGGTAGACACGCAGTCAAAATGGAATAGTCGTATAGATACCTACCTAGTACCTACTAGTACATAGGGTATTGGAGGGTATTCGGTGCGCAAATAATGTAAACAAAAATCCAGATGCAAATAGTGCAATATTAAATGATGTCGGGAGCCAAAAGGTATTCACGGCGCCAGAAAAACCTACCCAAATCCGTTAAACATATTTAATCAAAAATGAACTTTTTTATCTATGAGGTAAGGTTAAAAATTTGTCGATGAAATTTGACAGGTTTGAGTACCTGAGTAAATAGTACTTTTAGGAAGAAATTGAAGAATTTAAGAAGGAATTGAAGAATTCCTTTACCTCTCCCTCCTCGATGTTTATTTCTTCGTTTGTCGTAACTTCAGGTGTTGGTGGTCTATTATCGTCGCGTTTTGATCTCTATTTGCTAAAGGTGATGATAATGAACCACCAACACCTGAACTTACGACAAACGAAGAAATAAACATTGAGGAGGGAGAGGTAAAGGAAGCACTAAGAAAATTAAAAAAAGAAAATCTCCAGGAGAGGACAGAATATCGAACGAACTCCTAAAGTATGGAGGACAATATCTAACTAGACAACTATTAAAACTAATACAAACAATAATAGAACAAAACAGTATACTTACCACAAGAATGGAGATCAAGCATCCTAATACCTTTCTTCAAAAAAGGAGACAAATCGGACCCGGAGAATTACAGAGCAGTTAACTTATTAAACACAACATTAAAATTAACAATCAAAGTGATAACAAACAAATTGAGTGAAATTATACCATTAGCAGAAGAACAACAAGGTTTTAGCTCGGGAAGATCATGCATTAACGCTATATTTATAATGGCAAGTTCAAGAGAAATCGTTGAAATACAACAATCTCGGGGACCTTAAGAAAGCATTTGACAGGGCCAAATGAAAGGACGTTATCCATTTGTTATACTATACGTCTAGGAGTAATTAAAACGATCTAAAACATCTACCAGAACAACACAATAAAAGTAAAAGTGGAAGATGAACTAACTGACCCAATTGAAGCCGGCAATGGGATAAGACGGGAGGATTCCTTATGAGTCCTTTATTGTTCAACTTGATTATGGACGAAATAGTAAAAAAGTAAGAACTAAAAAAGGATACCAAATGGGAGAAAAATAACTTAAAATAATCTGCTATGCAGACGATGCAATACTAATCTCTCAAATTGAAGATGATTTACAACGTATGCTGTACCAATTTAACATAACCGCCAGAAAATTTAACATGTTAATTTGCCCAAAAAAGACAAAATGCATGGTTATAACAGCAAATCCAATAAGATGTAAATTGGAGATAGAACAAGTGATGGAGTTTAAGTCTCTAGGCATCACACTATTTAGCTACGGAAGGCTCGAAACAGAAGTGGAAGATCAAGTGAATAGAACAAACAGAGGCGCAGGTTGTCTAAATGACACAATATGGAGAAATAAAATATCGGAAAAGAAATGAAAGGCAGAATTTACAAAACAGTCATCAGATCAATAATGACATACGCGGCAGAAGCACGACCCTACACAGAGAGGACAAAAGATTGCTCGAAACAGAGGAGATGAAAACCCTTGGAAAAATCGATGGTAAGCCTCTATTAACCTGAACTTTTAGTGAACGTCAGTTTAAAGTCAAAATCGTCTTTCTCAATTCACGTTCAACCGACGGCAGCTTAAACTTAAACGATGCTTGAACGCTGGAATAGGGCTTTTCATCGATTGTCATTTGTTTCGAGCTTCTGCCATATGTTGTATAATCTGTGTAAAATATTATTATACGACATATGACAGGAGCTCGAAACAAATGACTGTGAACGAAAAGCCCTATTCGGCCATTCAAAGATTTCTGAACCCAGTTCAGATGATTTCATGGATTACGCATGCGTTGTAACAACACGAAACGCTGTCATAATATAAATATAACATATTTTATTATTACTTAGTAGTCATCGTTGACCGAAGATGGTTGATTGGGTCCTCGGGTAGAGTTTCACCATGTTCCCAGAGGTTTAATCCCTGAACATCGGCGTTTAGCCATTTTAAATTTATTTCAACATAATGTAGATTTATTTATAATCACAACCATTGTTTGGTTCTGGGGCTATTTTGCAAGTATTCAAATTCACTGATGATGGACCGATAGGTTTGAAAACGTTCTGATGAACTCATTTTATTGAATCCATTGGGATTCTAAAAATTTTTAGTAAATATACCTTTTACATAGAAGTGGTTTTTACTTCATGTTCCAGTTTGTTTAACTATAAGGTATACAGCCAATCCAGGGAACTACCCCTTTTTAGTATATTTTATTATATTAAGCCTAACGATAAAAGATAACATTATTTTTGTTTTTATAACATTTATTTATAATTATTAAAATGACTATTTGACTATAAATACTTAAATTTAATTTTATTCAAAAACAGCATAAAAAAGGTAGTCCAAAATGACGACAGTTTTTTATTTTTTGCCATCTATTGGCATTTCTCGAAAGCTGTAGAACGTGCACTGACATGAACGTACAATGAGAAATGCCTTCCAAACAAAATCGAAGTTCACCGGTGAACCTGGTTCAACTAAAGCCTAGATTACAGGGCAGGTATGAGAAATCGACCCTAAATAACCCGCTCTTAATAGGTAAAGCCGTCTCTGATAAGGCATCAACGCTAACGGCAATATGTTTATCATCATCATCATTTCTCACCTCTTGCATCCACTGTTGGATATAGGTCACTTCCATATTCTTCCATTGTTTTCTATCTTGTGCTTTCTGTATCCAATTGCCCACTGTTTTTCTCAAGTCATCCATCCATCTTTTTGGTGGTCTACCTTGATGTCTTTTATTTTCTCTAGGTCTCCACTCTATGAGTGTTTTGGTCCACTTATTATTATTTAAACGTGCTACATGTTCAGCCTATCTCAATTTGGCTTGTGCAATTTTACTTTATCGTCCTATATACGTAGTATAGTACAATAGATAAAGTTATAGGATCGTGCAAAAAAAATTTTTCAGATTTCACTTTTTTTCGACGTTTTGAGTCCCCCTGAGTCTAAAAAGCAAATAAAAAACATGTCGGAAGTATGTACGTACGTACGTACGTACGTATGTCGCCACCGCCCAGCAAAAAATACCGGACCGATTTTGATGAAATTCGGTATGAGTAAGTTTAAGAGAATTTTGTCGAGAATCTAAGCTTTTAAAAAAATCCTCTCAAAGGGGGGCCGAAATAGGGGGGTTATTTAGAGCCCATTTTTGCAAATTTTGACCGAAATGAATGAAATTCAACTCAAAGTAAGCTCATCGATAGGTAAATAAAAATACGGAATTTGACATTTCCAAATTCAAAATGGCGGCCAACATGGCCGACCGCCCACTCGACACATTTCCCTACAAATCTAAAAACGTGTTTAAGATAAGTTTAATTTGAAAAAGTCGTTATATAGCCTAAAGATGGGCTATAATAAGGATGTTATCGTTTTTCAGAAAAAGTTACGGGTTGCCTATATTTAAGGGGTCAAAATTTGACATACATTTGAACTAGATTTTCTCAAAAATGGCTTCAAGGAATTTTTTTATTTTTTGATATGTTTTTGATATCCTATCAGTAAATTGAATGACATCAGTCAGATTTATTAACTCCCCATAGGAGGGGAGTTATGAATTTTTTATAGAAAAATATTCGAGTGCTCGTAACTTCCTTCTTAATAAAAACTAAAATTTGAAATTTTGCAAACATATATGGTACTTTATTATCTATTACCACAATACATTTCATCAAAATATGGCTTCCGGTTGAACCGGAAATGAATAAAAAATCTTAATTTTTTTAGATACGCCCTGTATATTTTTACATATTTTGAAAGACTGCAAAATTACCTTTCCAATGACATAAAATTCATTGCTGTAGCTCAAACACTCGAAAAGTTACGGTAAATAGAAATTTTGCTATAATCTTATGTGTGTCCTCTCTCACGCGATCATAGCAGAGCATTATTGTGTGGCAGTCAATGACGGTATTTGGCTCCGAATTTCATCCTACAACATTGATGTACTTGATATTTTCACAGTAAGTAGGGAATAGCTCAAGAAACAAAATCTACCCTATATACTACGGCGCTCTTATCTTGGGGCGGTTCCCACTTCTTCAAGTGGGTGGAAAATTTGTTGGTCAAAATAAGCACGGAAGTGGATAAAGAACCTATTTCTAAGCAAAAACTGGTCTATACTTTTTTTTTGAGAACTCAATACTTTTTGAGTTATGCGTAATTGAAAATTGGCCATTTTCATCGAAAAATGACACCTGTTCGGACGGATTTTTTGTGAATACCTTAAAAACTATGCATCGAACTAAAAACACCATATAAAACAATTTTTAGATTATAAATAATAAAGAGATTCGTTCCTTCGTAAATATTCTATTTATTATACAAAAAGAGATACGGTAGGTGAAAATAGTTTGTTTTTTGGTGCATGCTCAAATTGATGTATTCAACTTGAAATAACAGAGGAACGGCAGGTTTCGGTGTATAATGCTACCAACACCTTTTGTATTGTTTGAAAAGGCCTTTAAAACGAACACCGTTAAATGTCGGTTACATACAAACTAAGCGAGATATGGTGCAAAAAAATATATGACTAATGTACTTTAAGGAAAAATAAAAAGTATATACATTTAACTCCCCATCCACCATAATTTAAATGCATTGTTTTTCTTTTGCAATACCTTTTAATATAGTGTTATTTCTACTTTCAAAAAGTTGAACGGGTTTAAAATGAATGGTTTTTGTAAAAAATGTGATCAAATTATAGAATGAATTTTTAAATTTTAAACCTCCCCCATGATAAAATCACCATAGTATATAGGATAGACTTTGAATTAGGAGATTGGGCTACTCCCAAAATTTCATTAAAATCCATGCAGTAGGATAGAATTCGGAGATAATTTCTAGTTCTTAATCTCGTGCATTGACTGGCGTAATCGAAATAGAATGAAATACAAATATTGTAAACTATTAATTTCTCAGAAAAATGAACTAATTTGAAATAAAAGTATGACTATAATATTCCATTGAATTATGCAATAATCTATACATCTATAGTGTGTCCCCGAAATATGGCATCGAACATTTTCTCAAATGCAGGAATTAATGATGCGTAGAACCATAAAATACTTTCAAGTACAGAAGGTGTTTCTAAAATATCAAAATAACGAGTAACTTCGTTATTTTTATAGAATGCCAGTATCTAGTACCATAACGATAATAGATCGGTACGATAAAGTTCTCGGGCGGCCCTTCCGTCCAGCGTTTTTTCTATGACATCTGTCACTTTGGTCCTGTCTCTCACTATCCTACTTGGTACCATATTATCTCTTCTTATTATTCCCAACATTGCTCTTTCCATTTTTCTTTGGGTTATTCTCAATTTATTTGTAGAATGTTTAATCAAAGTCAGTGGCGTAACGGGTCGGGGCCCCCCGCAGAATAGGAAATGGGGCCACCTTTAAAAAATTACTAAATGCGACATGTGTAACAAAAACTTATGTGTGTTATAGCCCAGTAAATAAACGTGAAATACGGCGATACTGTGTAATTTTCAATGTTACCACCGAAGTGGTCCAGTCAATATTTTCGAGTTATTTACGAGTTCAACATTGTTCAACAAAAAACCACGTAACCACACGTTTTTCGGAAATAACTCAAAAAGTAAGTATTCGTAAGTAAGTAGCAAAAATGTAGCTTATACAAAAATGAAGTCCATCGGACAAGTAACTGCAAATTTGTAGCTCATGAAAAATTGTTCTTATTCGTCAAATTTCAAATCGAATACAACGTGAAATAACCAAAACATGAAGCACTTTTCGGGGAAAACTCATTAAAATTTAAAGTGTTTAGAAAGTTTTAGGTATTTTTACTTTTTATAAAAATTCTATCATTAAAATTAAGCGAGTTACGCTCAAAATACAGTTAAAGCCTTCTTTGGTAATTTTTTTTTGAAAATCCCCCTCTAATTAGCACCGCATTTACAGAAAAACAATATAAAACCAAAATATTTATAAAAGCAAAACCTACATTTCTTTACTCTTTGAGATTTTTCGTATCACTAATAGTCAAGGGCGGATCCAAGACCGTTTTTCGGGAGGACGGGGGGCATTAACTTTTTTTATGATACATGCATAGCATGGTTACCTCACACTTTACCTCGTTCAGCACAACCTTACTACCGTTCAGCACAAAGCTAAAAACATTTTTCTCGTAGCAAGCGGGACATGTGTTTTGAAACTAAAAACATTTGAACTGCAAATATATAAATTTATATTATTTTAAATTTTCAAGGGGGCTCTCTGGATCGCCCTTGCTAATACTTTTTAAGTTATCTTGAAAAAAGGGCATTTTTCTAAAATAAAGAAACTTTTTTTAAATGAAGTAAAAGTCAGACTTACTCTCAATCTTAAGATTGAGAGTAAGTCTGACTTTTACTTCATTTAAAATGAACTCTCACATGCAACCCATTCAAGACTTTTTTTACTATAAAACCAATTTTTTTCAAAAATAATAACTTCAAACTGATCCAACTTGGGGGGAGATTTTCATGTCTTTTTAGCAAAAAAAGGGGCCAACTTTATTTTGAGCGTAATTCGCTTAGTTTTGATGCTAGATGCTTGCTACAAAATGATATAAAAAATAAAAATAAAGCTCGTTTTTAAACATTAAAAAAAAGTTTCAATGCGTTTTCCCCGAAAAGTGCTTCGTTTGCTGGTTATTTCACGTTGAAATATTCGATTTGAAATTAAACGAATAAGAACAATTTTTCATGAGCTACAACTTTCCTCTTACTGTGTCGATAGACTTCAGAATAGGTACACCATTTTTTTTATAAGCTACATTTTTGCTAAAAATATTTTTTCGATAATATTTAATACGATAAAATACTTAGTTATTTTCGAAAAACCGCCTGAATACGTGTTTTTTTTGTTGAAAATAAACATTTTCACTCGAAATCAGTTGAAAAGTATTGACTTAGATAATGAAGCTCTATATAACCAACTTTGCTTATAATTAATCAATTTATCCATTTCGGGACTTATTTTAAACGCGCGTTTTTCACCCCCCGAGAAGAGATGACTTTTACCCGCCAAGTAAAAGCAACCAACGGCACAAGTCCAACTTTGAAGTGGAGTGTCTCTTCTTCTTTGAGTGCCTCTCCTATCGGAGAATGGATATCATTAGGGCGATTCTAATTTTATTTACTGCTGTTTTGAACAATTCGTTAGTGGTACAGCCAAACCACTCTCTCAAATTTCTCATCCAGGACATTCTTCTACGGCCTGGATTTCTTCGTCCTTGGATTTTTCCTGCATTATATTTTGTAGGAATGTGTACTTTTGTCCTCTCATCAGGTGGCCTAAGTATTCAAGCTTTCTCTTTTTTATACTCCGTAGAACTTCTGGCTCGTTATTTATTCTGCGTATTACTTCTTCATTTGTAATTGTATCCACCCAACTTATTCGTAGTATACGGCGGTAGCACCACATCTCAAAGCTTTCAAGATTTTTAATATTCCTCTGTTTAAGAGTCCATGACTCCACACCGTAGAGCAAAGTACTGAATACATAGCATTTTAACATTCTAGTTCGTAGATGAATACTAATATCACGATTACAAAATAATTTTTTCATTTTTATAAAAGTAGACCTGGCAATTTCAATACGTCTTTTTATCTCGTGATTTTGGTCACCTGTTTCATTGATAAGGGTTCCCAAGTATTTGTATTCGTTTACTTTTTCAAGTTGGGTACCGTTTATTGTGATACTAGTGTCATTTATTGGATTCTTACTGAAGGTCATATATTTGGTTTTTTTGACGTTCATCCTTATGCCGTAGTTATTACATATCTCATTCATAGTTTCAACTAAATGTTGTAGATCTTCCGCTGTTGAGGGTAAGTAGAACCTAAATCCAAGTTGTCAAGAAAATTCATCGTGACGCTGATAATTACACTCCAAAACGGCCATTTACTGGGCTATTAGTGTATTCATGCACTGTTTACGACAACTTACATTTTTCATCTTTATTGATATAGAATAAAATAGAAAGAAAATTAATAAACTGCTACATTATGACAGTATTATTCTATGAGATGGACAACTTTCTTCGTGCACTACTATCAGCGAATACAATATCTACAAATCTACAATTTTATTAATAGTTCAGAAAGCCACTGCGCATCCGCTAGGAAAACTATTCTAATTCGGATTTTTTGCACAATCTTACTCAAAAAGGACCCCTTTTAACAAATTTGCATGTTGCCAGGACCAAAAGGTGGTCAAACATTTTTTAAACGTTTTTTTTTTTATTTTTTTCCTAAAATTATTTTTTTTGCATGAAACAAAATTTTTTTGGATTTTTTGGATCATTCCAAACAGAAAAGGTTTTCAGTGACTTTTCTCTAAAGTTGATAGTTTTTGACATATAAGCGATTAAAAATAGAAAAATTGCGAAATCGGCCATTTTTAACCCTCAATAACTATGTGAAACACTGAAAATTTGAATGTTGCTAAGGTAGACAGATATTCTTTAAACATCGATTGATGAAATCCCGAAGAGTTTTTTGCAATAAAATATCAAAAACCCCTTTGTTTTTTAATTGCCAATCAAGCGTGCGCGACACTATTTTCCACCGTTGCATGTGTATACAGTATGGTGCAAATGAAAGGAATAAATTTGTTATTTCGTAAACCGGTGACTTTAAGGAAAAATCCCAAAACAGGTCGGTTTTTATTTTTAAGTTATGATATTGTGGTATATATAGTATACTAGTGACGTCATTCATCTGGGCGTGATGACGTAATCGATGATTTTTTTAAATGAGAATACGGATCGTGTGCTGGCTCATTTGAAAGGTTCTTCAATTCTCTATTTAGTAATATAAACATGTACATAATTATTTATACAGGGTGTCCAAAAAATTTTTATTAAATTAAATCATTTGGCAAATTGACAAAAAATTAATTTATTGGACACCATGTATAAATAATTATGTAAATGTTAATATTACTGAATAGAGAATTGAAGAACCTTTCAAATGAGCTAGCACACCACTCCTATTCTCATTTAAACAAACCATCGATTACGTCATCACGCCCAGATGGATGACGTCACTATTATACCATATATGCCACAATATCATAACTTAAAAATAAAAATCGACCTGTTTCGGGATTTTTCCTTAAAGTCGCCGGTTTACGAAATAACGAATTTATTCCTTTCATTTGCACCATACTGCATACACATGCAAAACGGTGGAAAATAGTGTCGCGAACGCTTGATTAGCAATTAAAAATCAAAGGAGTTTTGAATATTGTATTGCAAAAAACTCTTCGGGATTTCATCAATCGGTGTTTAAAGAATATCTACCTACCTTGGCAACATTAAAATTTTCAGTTTTTCACATAGTTTTTGACGGTTAAAAATGGCCGATTTCGCAATTTTTCAATTTTTAATAGCTTATATGTCAAAAACTATCAACTTTAGAGAAAAGTCACTAAAGACCTTTTCGGTTTGGAATGATCCAAAAAATCTAAAAAAATTTTGTTCCATGCAAAAAAAAATAATTTTAGGAAAAAAACAAAAAAAAAACGTTTAAAAAATTTTTGACCAAGTTTTGGTCCTGGCAACATGCAAATTTGTTAAAAGGGGTCCTTTTTGAGTAAGATTGTGCAAAAAATCCGAATTAGAATATTTTTCCTAGCGGATGCGCAGTGGCTTTCTGGACTATAATACATACAATACATTACATACGACACATTAACTATTTGATAGGCAACTTCATTTTCAATACTGCATTGCTTAAAAAGTGTTGCGTATGTATGCGCAAAATAATATAACAATGACACATTTTTAGATATATTAGTATTAGACGACAAGATGGGGCTCCTGACATATTCCCCCCCCCCCTCCCAAGCTTCATGCTGCGGGGGCCTCTGTTACGCCCCTGGTCAAAGTTATGGTTTATTGCCACGGTAATAAGTTAAACCATACCAAATTCGCTGACGATATCGTGATTATGGCGAGCATATTCGAAGAACTGCAAATTATGGTGGAGGAACTCGGAGACAGCTCCTAATAGGTCGGACAAATAATGAATATGAAATATGGCATAAATAAAAACAATGACAAAACTCAGACGATACCAGACGTATAACTATAAACATAAATAATAACAACAAGTCGAACAACATATAACCGCAAAGAACCGCAAAATGCCTCGGTACTTAAGGAACAAACTGAAACCTTCGTATCATGACATATATGGATGTTAAGCCTGGACCCTAACCATGGATTTTGTATTTTAATTTTTAATTTCTGACTAGATTTCTGTTAATAGTTTGGAAAAATATATATTTATCTTATTTTTTATTAGCGATCATTACAGTGAGTTTATATTTTTGATGGAATGTGATTTTGTCCAAGAGATTTTTGAAGTTATACTTCTTTACGATCGAGAGTGAAATTTTATAATTCCGGGCGCATGCGCACACAGACAGTATGTAGTTCGTTGCTAATCTTTCAAGATATGTATTGATGTGATCTTGATTATTGATATGAGATAATATTCTTATATGTCATTTAATTTAATCAATGCATTAATCATAATCTAATTAATTTACCAGATCACATATCAATATGTTTTCAATCTCAGGGCGAATTATAAAATTAATTACTTACTCTCGTGGCTTCTAAGTATTTCTCAATGGTTCCTAATCGGGATAGGAAAGAAAAGAGTAAAATAATACACACATATGGGTTACATTATAATCAAAATATTGTTTATTTTATTTAAATGGCAATCACTGCTTAATATTTGCTAGATCTTATTTTTCTTAAACATAACATTTACAAATGGGAATCTTATTTCCTTTTGGTTTCCAATTGAAAGTTTTTATTAACATTTAACTATTAGGATTTATTAGCAACAATTCTATTTAAGTTTGATGAAGCTTTTCTGATATTATTGATTATGTTCTTCAATTTATAATGTGGTATTTAATACGAAAAACCCATACATTCATGTCCAAACAAATGAGACTGACCTTTTTCTGGTGAACTGAGAATGTCTTCACACAAGACCCGTTTCTTGCTATCCTTGGCTGCGATCAAAACCTCGTCCTGGCTTTCAGTAATGTTCTCCTTTGAAAACTAGCTCGTATAGCTCTCGTTCCTGCTTCTGTCGTGATGCTGTATTCTACCTTTTTCGAAACTGCAATCAGCTACCGGGACACTCTTGGCTCAAGGAGGTTCTTTTACTCTCAACCTGGCCTACCTCTCGTTCCACGATAGTTACTCCACACTCACGGAACTACACCGGCTTTCTCACTCTCCGTACACTACCGTCTACTACTGGACTTCCCTTCTCGACAGCTCAAAACATTCTGATCTCTATTTTTCATTCATTCCCCTACTTTCTAAATATCCCTTCCAGATTCACAAATCAACCTTCCACCACCAACTCTCATTCGCAGTATTCCTCAAAACCAATTTTTAATCTTTCTAAATATGCTTAATGGATTTCCAAAAAAAATAGTTAATTCCCATTCTAAAATTACTTTCTACTATTTACAAAATTTAATGACCTATTATCTACTTCAACTGAGTCTTATTTAGCATAGGCTAATGATCGAACCTTCCGCGAACAACGATAATGGTACGCGCCATTCACTTTGTTTATTCTCGGCGCATTGTCCCGAGTTTCGTAAGCTTCTTCTAATCACTTCTTAAAATTACATATAACAATTTGTTGTATACAGGTTGTTCTAAATTTATATGCCCGTGGTTGAGAAAATTGAAAATATTTTATATTAAATTGAATTCTGTTTATAATTATCAAAATTTAATTTTCATATCAAATAGAAATATAACAGTATGTATTAGCGCAAATAAGTCATTAAAATAATATATTAGTGTTTTTAGTAAATGTATTATTTATTATAATTATTGTGTCTTTGGATTTGTCTTCCTCGGGAGTAAGATAATAAGTATTATTAAAACATTTTTATTTTATACTTCACTTGATCTATTTGTCACCGTGATGTGTAATTATATCCGAGACGTCACATAGACGGGGCTTGATAGCTTGGTTGGTAGAGCATTGGACCAGAGATCGAGAGGTCTCGGGTTCAAATCCCGGACGATTCATATTCTTTTTTTTTAATTTTTGGTATCGTTTTAATAAATTTTTTTTAAAAGTGGTAGGTAAGAAAGTTAGTTTAATATTTAAATAAAATACAAATAACCCGTTAACTATATTTATTTCGTTGAAATTATATAATAGAAGTATAACTTCTTACGTGCGTACAAAGTACACACACATTATTTTTTTTCTACAACCACTATTCAAAGTGCACTTTTCTGCACGGTTTTATGTTAGCAAACTTGATATTTTCTCACAGTATAAGATATTTGACATTAGTGTGCAGAAAAGTGACGTTTCTGTGCCGGAAAGTGACGTTTCTGTGCCGCAAAGTTCTTTTCTGCACAGTTGACTACCTCATTCTGAGTAACGTTATATTCTGTTTACATCCGTGGACTACCGCATTCTGAGTAACGTTATATCCTGTTTACATCCGTGGTTAAACTTTAGACAAATATATAACCTATAAGACAATTATTATATTTAACTATAGCATAGAAACTAAATTGTGGATGTTACAACTGTTTTATTTTACAATTTTATTCTTATTAAACATTTTATAATTATCAAATAAGGATTTAGCAACCTGTGCAAGAGACGTCGAATGAAGTAGGTTTTGTGTAAATCCGTGACTGCATAAGTATAATGTCAATAATGTGTAATAATTGTTTAAATTTAAACAAATTAAGGCAGTGCATTAATTTTTTAACTGATTTCTGTGCAATTTATTTAGGTATAAGGAATTTAAATTGATTAGTAGGTATTAATTAAATACAGTTTAAAATTTATCACATAGGTACCTATTATAATTAATCGTCGTTTGGAAATTGTGATTTTTATTTTTAGGAAAAACTGTGCTTGTAGAAAAAGTATAGTGTGAAACACGTGCAGAAAGGTAATTTCTCACTCGTTTGAATTGCGGCACTCGCTTGCGCTCGTACCGCAACTTTTCAAACTCGTGAGAAATTAGTACCTTTCTGCACTTGTTGCACAATATACTATTTTAACACGACACACACCGGCAAAATTAGCCGAACACCTTAAAAATGGGACATGTTTGATGTCTCGAATTTTCTAAACCAGTGGTCTGATTTCAGTGATTCTTTTAGTATGTTCGAGCCTTATTATTTAAGAATATCGTTGTAATAATATTGTTGCTAGACAGGTAAATATTTCATTTTATACCGGGTGTACCAATCATACTGTGTTTTTTTCTTGAAGTTTGGAACACCCTGTGGAATATTCTAGCATGTAAAACATTAAAATTAAAACTCGATTGTAGACTAAGGCGTTTTTAACATTTTTCTTTTTGATTCATTTACTTATGCGAGATAATAAAAAAGTTATGTACGTTAACAACTATCCATGTTTTTCATCAATAAATCCTCATAGTAGGGGAGGAAAGTATGCTAAATTTGCAGTTACTCGAGCGTTATGGGGACTTGGTGGATTGTGAAGAGTATGTGCTAAAACCAGAAAAAGGTTAAGTTAAGTTTTTCATAAAGTGGGGGGATTTTTAATTTTTTAATGTAATTTTCCATTTGAAACAATCGTTTTTTTTATTATATCGCTATCTATCCATAATTCGGAAAAATGTGTCGAATAAAATTTGCTTATTTTTACGTAAACAATCCAAATCTGCAATAAAAATTGGGGGCTTCTATTTAAGATTTTAAATTAAATCCACCACCCCATCTCCGTGGAGTCTCGTATTTGGTACCATTCGATAGATTTTTCAAAAATATTAAATACGTGTATTTTGCAGTTTTTCGATCTGATGTTCATTTCGCGAAATATCGCAGGGTTCGTATTTAAAATTTTTAATTGCTGAGCGTTTAACGTTAAAACCCCCTCGAAGCTAGTTCAGCTGAAATCCACGTGAGGTCGTCATTGTAAAATCGCTTAGTAATTTATTTATTTAGTACATCTAGTTTGAATATTTAGTACTATTGAATTAGTTTAGGCTTGTTTATTAATAGTTCAGAGAAATAAGGAAAAAAAAATATCGTGTTGGTGACACAACCCCCTCCAGGCCGAAACCAAATTTTTTGAGTAGTATGGACATCTATAATAATAACCTATATGTTTCCTGCAGCCGATTTTGATGATATACATAGTTATAAACAAATGAAGATCAAAAAACGGTAAATTTTCGTTTTTTCGTCTATTACCAAAAAAATAAATTGTATAAAAAACTTCAATATGGCTTTCGCTGAATATGTCTATCCTTATTGGTTGCTTAGAAAATTGCAAAATAAATCATAAATTTTTGAGTTTTTATAAATATTCATAACTTATGTAAAAATTAACCTAGAACGTTCTTATTATATGGAATGTTGAGACTTCTGGTGGTTAAATCATACCCTAAATTTCAAAGCAATTAGTCAAATAGTTTAAAAGGTATTTAATTTGATTATCCCAAATTAATTTTTTTTGCAACGCTATAAGTCAGAAAATGATGAAGTTACACTAATACTTTGGATAGTTTATGAAAAAAGAAGATGTACACTATTAATTTAGTTGATAAAAAATGACAAAAAATAAGTCTAAATACTGCAAAAGTATTTTGCAAGTACATGTGAATTAAAAAAAGGGGGGCTAACTTCGTCCCTAATAATTGTCCTAGGACAATTGTTTTTCTTTCTAAATGTGTATAAAAATTCAGTCTTTCCAAATATGAAAAAATAATTTTTCTACGAGTAACCGTTAAAAAGTTATTCTAATTGTTTATAAGTAAGCAAAACATCAACGTGTTTTTGCAAAATAATTTTACACTGTTTAAAATTAATTTTTGCCATTTTTTTTAATTAAATCAATAGTATAAATGTTCTTGTTCCATAAACTGTTAGAAGTCTTATTGTAACCTCATAATTTTCTGACTTATAGTGTTGCAAAGAAATGAATTTGGGATAAACCAATTAAATAACTTTTAAACTATTTGACCAATTATTTTGAAATTTAAAATATAATTAAATCACCAGAAATTTCAGCAATTCGTTTAATAAGAAGGTTCTAAGTTAATTTTTACATAAGTTATGAATATTTATAAAAACTCAAAATTTATGATTTATTTTGCAATTTTCTAAGCAACCAATAAGGATAGACATATTCAGCGAACGCCATATTGAAATTTTTTAGACGATTTATGAGTTTCTTACTCTCAAATTTGTTTAAAATGCTTAACTTTTTGGTTATAGACGAAAAAAGCGAAAATTCACCGTTTTTTGATCTTCATTTGTTTATAACTATGTATATCTTCAAAATCGGCTACAGGAAACATATAGGTTATTCATCAAGATGTCCATACTACTCAAAAAATTTGGTTTCGGCTTGGAGTGGGATGTGTCACGAGAAAAATCTTATTTCTCTGGACTATAAGCTAAGCAGATAATGATGATAGGGAACCCAAGCGGGTGTTTTTGCAGTTAGTCGAGCGCGTCAGATTATCACATGGGGAGAAACCTTGTACCCTGTAAATGTACCTATATTGGTTCTTAACAATCTTAATTGGTCATCTCTTCTCTATTCAGTTGAGACATGGACCCTTAAAACATCAACCATAAATAAGTTGGAGGCCTTTGAAATGTGGATCTACCGGAGAATTCTCAAAATTTCGTGGACATCGCATACCTCAAACGATGAAGTGCTGCATAGAATAGGCAAGGCAAGAGAACTTTTCAACACAGTGAAAATTAGATAAATATCATACCTTAGCCACATACTGGAAAATAATAAGTAACAATATGCTCAACTTATAGTGAAAGGAAAGATCGAGGGAAGGAGAGGACTAGGAAGAAAAAGACTATCGTGGCTCAGAAACATCCGACAATGGACCGGGCTAAATTTTGAACAGCTAATAAGAACAGCTGAAGACAGAGAAGAGTTTGCAATTGTAGTAGCCAACCTCCATTGAGGAGATGGCACTTTAAGAAGAAGAAGGTTCTTAACACCGGGGAATTCATTAAGGAGGGACCGAAAAAAAATCTGTTCTTAGAAAAACTCGAAATCGTCAGCTTAAGATAAGGTAAGTTAAGTACATGCATAACAGTGTAAATTTCAAAAATCTTACGATTTAAGCGGGACGTAAGAAAATGGATGAGTCAACTGCAAAATACACATATTTTTCTAAAATCTATCGAATAGCACCAAACACGACCCCCCACGGAGGTGGGGTGAGGGGTTACTTTAAAATCTTAAATAAGAGCCCCCAATTTTTATTGCAGATTTGGATTCTTGACGTAAAAATAAGCAACTTTTATTCGCAACATTTTATACAATTATGGATAGATTGCGCTATAATCGGAAAAAACGATTGATGGAAATGGAAAATTAAATTAAAAAATGGAGAGTCCCACACTTTATGGAAAACTTAACTTAACTTTTTTTGGTTTTAGCACCCACTCTTCACAATCCAATAGGTCCCCATACCGCTTGAGTAACTGCAAATTTAGCATACTTTCCTCCCCTACTATGAAAATTTAGTGATGAAAAACATGGCTAGTTGTTAAAGCACATACCTTTTTTATTTTCCAACACAAGCAAATGAATCAAAAAAGAAAATGTTAAGAAAGTCTAAGGCTATAATTGAGTTTTAATTTCAATATTTTATATCTGCGAGAATATTCCACAGGGTGTTCCGAACTTTAAGGAAAAACACAGTATGATTGTTACACCCGGTATAAAATAACCGTTACCTGTTCAGCAACAATATTATTACAACGATATTCTTAAATAATAAGGCTATAACATACTAAAAGAATCACTCAAATCGGACAACAGGTTTAGGAAATTTGAGACATCAAACATGTCCCATTTTTAAGGCGTTCGGCTAATTTTGCCGGTGTGTGTATGTTGTCGTCTCTCATGTATTTATTTCTAACATTCTGAGTATACCATATAAGTCTCCTATCAAATATTTATCCCAACTACATTTTTCGAACAGAAAGGACCTTAATATATTTTTACTGCATTATGCTTTTCGCCCCACAAAATAGGATGATACCAAGAAAACTGGTAAATCTCGTACATTTGCGGAAAAGAAAAATACCTGTGATGTGTTCTTATTTACACTTCCCAGAGTTTTCAGTAATAAGTTCATCAAATCTCTGGATCAAAATAATACGATATAAAAATGCGAGAAAGCTAGGAGAGTGCTTGGCTTTTTGGCTTTTTTCATTTGTCCTGGAGAGTTTGAGGAAAAGCTATGGATTTCGTTGATGCCTGCCAGAAATAGGAAGGATCCGGGATCCTTGAGAAGCCGTGACGTTCTTTGAATAATAATAAATACTCCATATGAAGAATGGGTAGTAAAATATGCCTATTGTGATCCCTCGTGCAGGATCTGAATTAAAATTGAAAAATTATTCCAGAATTATTCTAAATTTTAAATTTCAGATAAAGAAATTTAAGAATAAAAAATCATTTTTTAAATTTGTTTAAAAATATTTACAGTATGTACAGCTGGTTCCTAAAAAAACTGATACCACTCTTAGTAAGATTTGATCATTTTAAGCAGTGTATTTGATTGGTTTGACATTATATTACATTATATTACATATTACATTATATTACATTATATTGTATATTACCCATATTTATTATGACCAATGAACTGTCAATACGGATGGAATAGGCACGAAGAAAATTAATGCGGCCACGATAAAAGAGAGAGGTCCTAGAGAGAGACAGAGAATGTGCTGAAAAATTTGACAGGCCGTGTAATTTCAGTTGCCTATATCAACTTAAATCGGGGAAATATTTTTAATTTTATTAACTTAACTTAATATTTAAATACTGCCATCAGCCCTGATACCAAGTTAAAAAAATGTGAGGTCCATTTCCCCGATTTAAATTGATATAGGCAACTGAAATTACACGGCCTGTCAAATTTTCCAGCACATTCTCTGTCTCTCTCTAGGACCTCTCTCGTGTATGTTGGTGGCAATCTCGCTTCACTATTTGAATGGGACAGGACCATTCCATATTATGACAGACAAATAATAAAATAAACAAACAAACAACTGATTACATATGTTAATTCATAAATTGTAATAATTATTAAGGTCTAAATTTTGATATTATTTTGAATTCTTGCAGTTTTCGCATCTTCAAAAGGATTCTCTTCTAATGTCTCCAAAAGCGCACGATCTTCATGAGTTGTAGATATTTTTGGTCTTCCAGAACCTTGCTTTCTTTCGAGAGTTTCTTGTTCTCTCCATCTTTAATTAATATTAAAAACTGTTGTTCTGCTTACGTTAAAATGGTTCTTTACGGCACATATTGATCAACCATCTTCTAATTTCGTTACAGTTCTTGCTTTCAGTTCTTTGCTGGCATGTGGAGTCATTTTTTGAGGTTGAACAGAATAAGTTATCTGACAAATTTTATATTTTGGCAGTGACAGTGACAGTATGTAAATAATAAGCATTTATCCTTCAAAATACACTGCTCAATTTTCTACAAAATACCCTTTAAGAGTCGTATCAGTTTTTTTAGGAAACAGCTGTACTTTATACAGATATGTCATACAAAGTCATGGTATTCGATTGGACAACAGAGACAACAGAGATTGCAAATTTATATTGGAAAGATCCATGCTTGGCTAAAGACAAAGCTAAAAGGAATGGCTATTTCTATAACAAGGGGGCAAACGAGAATGAAGTTTAATCATTCAAGGGAGGAAAAGACACTTTACTACCATGTTATACATATGGTTTTTCCACCTCCCTCAATTAACAAGTATTTTTTTTTCATTTTTATAGTATATTATTCAACGAGCATGTAATGATGGCTATTATTCACGATGATGAGTAATAGCCATTACATGGGAGTAGAATTCTATACTTTTTCTACGACATTTTTTATTGTAATTAGATAAAACAATATAATTATCAAATACTCGAGATTAAAATTGTAATTTACAAAAATTAATTTTGTTTACCAATAGTACACAGCTGAAATATTGGTTGCTTAGAATTAATTTGCAATGCTGACTTAATTATGTATTATAAAAAACACAAGAAATAGTCAATCCAAATTATTTTCATTTCCGAAAAATTATAAATATATTGTACCTACTGTCATTGTAATAAATAGGAAATGGCTATTACTGGTGAGTGGACGTATTTTTAAAAAGTTATAATGGACATTTATATTTATATTTAACTATACATAATATAATAATATAACTATCTATAATATGTTATAATATATTTAGAATATATAACCAGAGCCAATTTTACTTCAAATCACGCCCGAGGCACTCCACAATTTTCGGGCCCCTAAATATAATTTAATAATAATAAAAACTTTTTTAAATATACTAATTATTTAACAGGAATATAGTTGCACCAGAATTTTAAATTTTTATTAACAGTAAATAAAATTTATATTTAAACAATTAAACATTGTTTAATAATAATTATAACTCTTATTGTTATCCTTTATCATTTTCTGTTCGTAAAATGAAAGAATTTTGAAAATTAATTTTGTTGTAATTATAATAAATTTTTTTTTTGGTAATTTTCCCATTAAAATGACCATTAAACCCATTAAGCCCATTAGACCCGTTAAAAGGCGGGTCGGAGGCAGGTGCCTCACGGGCCTAGTGGAAAAATAGGCCCTGCAATATAACACAAGATAACTTTATAAAATAGACACAATATAAGTTTTAAATTCCAATAAACACACCAAACACGCTAATGTCACTGTCATTGAAAATGGTAAACGTGAAAATTCATAATAGTATACAAGGTATAAAAGTAAAAAATATACTAACACTAACGCATTGTTGCAGTTAAAAATCCTTTAAAAATTTTTCTAAGTTAATTATTGATATATATTATAATAATTATTGTGTTAAATAAACAAGTTTAAGTAAGTAATTTTATTTGCAGTTTATATAAGACTAATATTAAAAGTGACATTTGCCAGTTAAACCGAACTTCCGCCCGTGAGTAATGACCCGTGAGTAATGAACTATTACTCACGCGTAAAGTAATGGGTGTTATTATCTATTCAAAAATAGCGAATATTGAGCATATTGTTAAACGGTCGTAGAAAAAATCATTTATTTATGTAACTAACTAACAAAATGTTAGAGACCTAAACTAAACCTAACAAGTAGGTACAGTATAACTGTCAACTGTCAAATAAGTCAAATTATTAATGTAAACATTGTTAAATCAAAATATCAATTTACTGTTTTTTAGCATTCTGTAAAATACGGTTTTATAAATAAACGTTAAAATGTATACTTACCTACGTAATAGAAATTAGATATTGTGCAGGGCGGCAATAAGTTATATTTCATGAATGAAATATCATGACGGCACTTTTACTTTTACTCCCTAGGGAGTAAATAAATTCATTATCTCGAAAATGGCTGAATTTGGAAAAAATCCTGAGACAGGTCGATTTTTATTTTTAAATTAGGACTTTTTGACATATATATTGTTATATTTCTATTTGATATGAAAATTAAATTTTGATAATTATAGACAAAATTCAATTTAATATAAAATATTTTCAATTTTCTCAACCACGGGCATATAAATTTAGAACAACCTGTATACAACAAATTGTTATATTTAATTTTAAGAAGTGATTAAACGAAACTCGGGACAATGCGCTTAAGATAAAACTCAAGTGAAATCGATAATAGGTCATTATCGTTGTTCGCGGAAGGTTCGATCATTAGCCGATGCTAAATAAGACTTAGTGGAAGTAGATAATAGATCATTAAATTTTGTAATTAGTAGAAAGTAATTTTAGAATGGGAATTAACTATTTTTCTTTTGAAATCCATTAAGCATATTTAGAAAGATTAAAAATTGGTTTTGAGTAATACTGCGAATGAGAGTTGGTGGTGGAAGTTTGATTTGTGAATCTGGAAGGCATATTTAGAAAGTAGGGGAATGAATGACAAATTTTTTTTTTTTTTTTTTATTTTAACCCCACATTTATTACAATCTATCTATACAATCTAAACCTAAATGTTTAGGTAGATAACAGACAATAAGTAATAGGACTGACAATAATTAGGAATGACATGTAGGGAGGCATCCAGTGATGCACCCCTTTTTTAAAACTTAGCCTACAACACTGACTATTTCTGACATAAACTTATACACATTAATTTACAGTCGGAAAAATGAAAGAATACCCATGAACGAACATATAAAACACGCTGTATTTTCCTGTCACCGTGTCACAAAGAAAATTGCCCAGCGCAAATACATGTAATAATAATTATTACATGTACTTGAGCTGGCCAATTTTTTGTATGACACGGTGACAGGAAAATACAGCGTGTTTTATATGTTCGTTCATGGGTATTCTTTCATTTTTCCTACTGTAGTACCTATTGTTCACTTAACTCTAACGGAACTTTTCGTTTTAACCTACGAACAGTACGCGGTTTATTCACTAAATTTTTTGCTAACACGTTTGGATGCACTTTAAGTTTTTCTGTATGTTTTTTCGCGCACTTTTTGATGTCATCTTTGACGTATGGTAGTCCGGCGTCCCGATGGATGGCTTCATTGGTTATGAACCATGGAACTCCTAGTATTGATCTCAATATTTTGGACTGAAATCTTTGTATGATTTCAATGTTGGAATGTGCGGCGGTTCCCCATAATTCTATCCCATAAGTCCACACTGGTTTTAGGATGGATTTGTAGATTAATATTTTATTTTCAGTTGATAGTTTTGATTTTTTGCCCAACAGCCAATATATGGTTCTTAACTTATGACCCAGTTGTTTTCGCTTAGTAAATATATGCTTCCTCCAGTTTAATCTTCTGTCCAAGTACATACCTAGATATTTGACTTCATCCCCTTGTGGGATTCCTTTATCGTTTAAGTATACAGCCGGACATGTTTCCCTACGCGTGGTAAATGTTAGGTGTAGCGATTTGTTTTCATTAATTTTGACTCTCCATTTTGTCATCCATTGTTGAATTTTATTTAGATTATTTTGTAAGATTTCTGAGGCTATTTTGGGATTTTTGTTCGATGATAGTATTGCCGTATCATCCGCAAATGTGGCTGTAGTGATATGTGTATCTGTCGGTAAGTCAGCAGTGAATATAAGGTATAATATAGGTCCTAGTACACTTCCTTGGGGCACCCCAGCGAGAATTTGTTGTATGTTTGTGTATTCATTCTCATACTTTACCTGGAAGTTTCTGTTGGTGATATATGACTTTAAGAGTATATAGTAATTTGTAGGTAAATTCTGTTTTAGTTTACATAATAGGCCTTTATGCCAGACTTTATCAAATGCCTGACTTACGTCCAGAAATACCGCCGAGCAGTACCTATTATTTTCAAAGTCCTCGTTGATTCTCTCTACAATTCTATGTACCTGTTGTATTGTTGAATGTTGTTTTATAAACCCAAATTTGTGTGGTGGTATTAGTTTTTTGTTTTCTAGTATAGGCATTAGCTTAGTAAGTGTCAGCTTTTCAAAAAGTTTGGATACCACGGGAAGAAGACTAATAGGACGGTAGGACTGTACATTTTCTTGTTCTTTTCCTGGCTTTGGTATCATTGTTATTTGTGCTAGTTTCCACTGTGATGGGAAATGACCTAGTCTCATTATAGAGTTAAATAACTGTGTCAGAAATTGGAAGCCTTTCTCTGGGAGTTGCTGAAGAGTTTTTCCTGTAATCAGGTCGTATCCTGGAGCCTTTTTTGGATCGATGTTGTGTTGTATAATATTTTTTACCTCATTTTTTGTGAATCTTTTTTCAGGAAGTTCTAGTTGATAAGGTTTTGTGAGTATCGAAATAATTTCTTCTTCAGTTTGTAGTGAGTAACTTCCCTCATTTGATGTAAAGACTTTTTTAAGGTGTGTCGCAAATGTTTCGGCCTTTTCTAGAGGACTTCTCGCCCATTGTCCTGTTTGTGTTCTTAGTGGTGGGACTGTATAGTTCTGCCTTCGTAGAGTCCTTGTAGCCTTCCATAACGAGTAGTCAGTAGCTTGAGTTGCATCTAGTTTTTGTAGGTATTCCTGAAAGCTTGCATTTTTTTCTGCTATTATCAATTTTTTTAGGTCTTTTTGTGCTTTATTGAGGTTTGTTTTACTTTGAGGTGATCTTGATAATTGCCATTGTTTTCTGAGTCTTCTTTTCTCAATTATTTTTTCATGTATTGTATTGGAACAGTGTTTGTTCATATGTCGATTTGTAGGTAATGGTGTTGAGTTCCATGCTGCTTCCTGTAAAACTGTGTTAAAATGTTCTACTGCTTGTTCGATTTGTTTATCGGTCTTTAGTGGGATGTCTAAATTGATTTGATTATTTACTTGATATCTAAAATAACTCCAATTTGTTTTGTTGTTGTGTAATATACAGCTCCTTTCTATTTTTGTTATGTTTTTGCTTACAGTTATGATAACAGGTGAATGGTCAGAGGATAAATCGTAACAAGACTTTGGTTTAAAGTATTTTTCATTTATTCCTCTCACTATAACAAAATCGAGGAGATCTGGAATTTTCGCAGGGTCTGTAGGCCAGTATGTTGGCCCCCTTGTGGTTACTATGTTCAGATTATCTATTAGTATTTCTTTTTGTAGTTCACGGCCTTTGGTATTAATAAGTCTAGATCCCCACATTAGATGTTTTGAATTGTAGTCTCCGCCACAAATAAACCTAAGTCCAAGTGTATCAAAAAAGGTTTTAAATTCTGGTTGTTTAATTGAATGTTTTGGTGGACAATATATAGCTGAAAAAGTTATAGGTCCTGTCCAGTCTTCTACAACTACATTTGTGGCCTGAATATGTGCTTTTTGATAGTGAGTTGTCTGGTAATGTTTGATGTTGTTTCTTATAATGATTGCTGTCCCACCATGTGCAGTTCCATCTGGATGTGTTGTGTGATATATTTTATAGTTGTGAAATTTTATGAAACTTTTTTTCGTGAAGTGTGTTTCTGAAATCAGTATTATGTCTAATTGGTGATTAGCTATAAATGCATACAACTCATGTTTGTGTTGTGTCAAGCCATTAGCATTCCATATGGCAAATTTTAGTGTATTAGCCATTAGTTCATTTTTGAGACAAGTGTTGTTAATAAGTTTAGCATGGTGCTCATTTGTTCCATAAGCCCTTTCATCATATTCTTTAACTCCTGCATGTCATTTGCCTGAGTGACCATTGTAATATCTTGTTGGTTGGTATTTACCATTTGAGCATATGTAGGTCTTTGTGTTGTACTTATATTTGTTGTAGCCACTGGTAGCTGTTGGTTTTGTAGTTGATTCGGTGACTCTTTCTTTCTTAAGGTTGGAAATCTTGCTTCTTGCAGTTGTTTATGTACACTGCATCCTCTGTAATTCGCTGGGTGGTTATTACCGCAAAGTACACACTTTACTAGATCAGATCTAATTTTGTTAGGGCAATCAGCTGTTTTGTGATTTAGAGCACATTTTACACACCTGTATTGATGATAGCAGAAATTTTTTGTGTGACCATATCTTTGACATCTGGTACATTGTACTAATTCTCTTTTTAGCCTTGGGGCTTCGACATCAATTTTTGCGTTGAGTAAATATTCCATCTTATAAATTTCTTTATTATTATCTTGCATTTTTAAGTCCACAAAAAATAGTGGTAGGGTTTTTTTTGTAATTCTTTGTAGTATATTCGTTATTTGTAGAACTATATGTCCTTGGCTCTCTATTTCTTTTTTGATTTCTTGTATATTCACTGTAGGATGAAGATGGCGAATCACTACTCTAAAGGGTTTATCTTGCTTCTTACGATATGTATGATATTCGGTTTTTTTCTCATCAAGTGCTTTTATTATACTGTCGTATATTTCAATTGTTTGGGCCTGTACCTTGACTTGTTCTTCATTCAACACTCTGATTAAATGTTTATCTTTGGCTATAGTGTTTAGTAGTTCGTTTAATGGTTGGATGTTTTTAACACCGGCAATAAATATTGGTGGGGGCTTCTCTTCCTGTTTTTTTTCCTCTTCAGTATCTGCTTCTTGTGTCTCTTCATTAATTAATACATTAAATTTATTTGCTGTTGGTGTGTTGAGCCAGTAGTTATCTATTTTGGTTTGTTTAAGTTTGGAATGTTGTTCCGGACTGGTTCTCCCACGTTTTTTATTTGGAACTATTTGCCATTCTTCATCATTTGCTTTGGATGTGGATGGGGGTTGATATTGTGGTAATGTACTTTGGACTGAATACTGGTATTGAGGTTGATATAACTGCATTGGCTGGTTTGGCTGGCTTGGAGCGAAATTTTGCTGAATTTGTGATACAGGATGTGGTCCCATTTGCATTTGTTGTGGAAAATATCCTAGTTGTTGAACTGTTAAGTTTTGGTCGCTGAGGTTCATTTGGCTAGATGTTGGACATTGAGAGTATGGAAATGGATACTGATTATATCCGTTCGACATTTTGATTTAAATATTAATATTAGTATAAGGTGTTACCTTGATTGGTTGATTCCAAAAATAATATTCACAACACATTTTTGACACAATCGCCAGCACTAATATTAATATACTTTATTTTTATTATTTAATTTGTTTTGAAATAATTAATTTGGTTGATTTAAATATATAAAATCTGTTTTGTATCACTACACCAGATTTATTTTTAATATTTCAAGTCCATTAAGGTATAATTAGCTTTAAATGGTAAATTGATAACAGTAATTGTTTTATCTACAACCGTCCTCGATCAAGTTTGGACGACTACAATGACAAATAGAGATCAGAATGTTTTGAGCTGTCGAGAAGTGAAGTCCAGTAGTAGACGGTAGTGTACGGAGAGTGAGAAAGCCGGTGTAGTTCCGTGAGTGTGGAGTATCTATCGTGGAACGAGAGGTAGGCCAGGTTGAGAGTAAAAGAACCTCCTTGAGCCAAGAGTTCCCGGTAGCTGATTGCAGTTTCGAAAAAGGTAGAACACAGCATCACGACAGAAGCAGGAAACGAGAGCTATACGAGCTAGTTTCAGAGGAGAACATTACTGGAAGCCAGGACGAGGTTTTGATTGCAGCCAAGGATAGCAGGAAACGGGTCTTGTGTGAAGACATTCTCAGTTCACTAGAAAAAGGTCAGTCTCATTTGTTTGGACATGAATGTATGGGTTTTTCGTATTAAATACCACATTTAAAATTGAAGAAACATAATCAATAATATCAGAAAAGCTTCATCAAACTTAAATAGAATTGTTGCTAATAAATCATAATAGCTAAATGTTAATAAAAACTTTCAATTGGAAACCAAAGGAAATAAGATTCCCATGTGTAAATGTTATGTTTAAGAATAATAAGATATAGCAAATATTAAGCAGTGATTGCCATTTAAATAAAATAAACAATATTTTGATTACAATTGTAACCCATATGTGTTATTATTTTACTCTTTTCTTTCCCATCCCGATTAGGAACCATTAAGAAATACTTAGAAGCCACGAGAGTAAGTAATTAATTTTATAATTCGCCCTGAGATTGAAAACATATTGATATGTGATCTGGTAAATTAATTAGATTATGATTAATGCATGGATTAAATTAAATGACATATAAGAATATTATCTCATATCAATAATCAAGATCACATCAATATATATATATATATATATATATATATATATATATATATATATATATATATATTTTTTTTTACCAATGTTTCTTGGGTTTAGGTTCATAAAAAAAGCTTGTCTATGATGTTATGACCATATTTATTGATATATTATCCGACGTTTCGGCAGGAAATCCATGCCTTTTTCAAGGATTGACTAAAACAACATTTATTGAAAGCTACAATACAATTTAAAAGAAAATCGACTTACCATGCAATCGTAAATTTAGTTTTGAAACAAGTACACAAATAGACGTCACAATTAAAACAATGTTAAAATGTTAAAGCATAGGAACGGACCCACTAAGTCATTGCGTTAAGAGATCTCTTAACGCAATGACTTAGTGGGTCCGTTCCTATGCTTTAACATTTTAACATTGTTTTAATTGTGACGTCTATTTGTGTACTTGTTTCAAAACTAAATTTACGATTGCATGGTAAGTCGATTTTCTTTTAAATTGTATTGTAGCTTTCAATAAATGTTGTTTTAGTCAATCCTTGAAAAAGGCATGGATTTCCTGCCGAAACGTCGGATAATATATCAATAAATATGGTCATAACATCATAGACAAGCTTTTTTTATGAACCTAAACCCAAGAAACATTGGTAAAAAAATATATCAAGGCTCAAGAATTAAACTCAAACTATATATATATATATATATATATATATTCTATAACACTATAAAACAGTGTTGAAATTATCGGGAATTGCGGTCTGTGGCTTAGATTGAAACTACATTTAATTCTGTTGAATTCGATATTTCGATGAGTATTTCTTAATTTTTCATCTTCATCAGGAACAAAGAATTGTTGTAGGTATGTTATATAAAGCAATTTAACTTAAAGCTATGCATGTCGTTTCACGAGAACGTCGAGGGCGGCACTGACGTCCTCGACGTTCTCGTGAAACGACATGCATAGCTTTAAGTTAAATTGCTTTATATAACATACCTACAACAATTCTTTGTTCCTGATGAACATGAAAAATTAATAAATACTCATCGAAATATCGAATTCAACAGAATTAAATGTAGTTTCAATCTAAGCCACAGACCGCAATTCCCGATAATTTCAACACTGTTTTATAGTGTTATAGAATATACTTGCACGGTCGATAAATACATCGGATTTCGAATCCAGTTCTATATATATATATATATATATATATATATATATATATATATATATATATATATATATATATATATATATATTGTTATATTTCTATTTGATATGAAAATTAAATTTTGATAATTATAAACAGAATTCAATTTACTATAAAATATTTTCAATTTTCTCAACCACGGGCATACAAATTTAGAACAACCTGTATACAACAAATTGTTATATGTAATTTTAAGAAGTGATTAGAAGAAGCTTACGAAACTCGGGACAATGCGCCGAGAATAAACAAAGTGAATGGCGCGTACCATTATCGTTGTTCGCGGAAGGTTCGATCATTAGCCTATGCTAAATAAGACTCAGTTGAAATACATAATAGGTCATTATCGTTGTTCGCGGAAGGTTCGATCATTAGCCTATGCTAAATAAGACTCAGTGAAGTAGATAATAGGTCATTAAATTTTGTAAATAGTAGAAAGTAATTTTAGAATGGGAATTAACTATTTTTTTTGGAAATCCATTAAGCATATTTAGAAAGATTAAAAATTGGTTTTGAGGAATACTGCGAATGAGAGTTGGTGGTGGAAGGTTGATTTGTGAATCTGGAAGGGATATTTAGAAAGTAGGGGAATGAATGACAAATAGAGATCAGAATGTTTTGGAGCTGTCGAGAAGTGAAGTCCAGCAGTAGACGGTAGTGTACGGAGAGTGAGAAAGCCGGTGTAGTTCCGTGAGTGTGGAGTATCTATCGTGGAACGAGAGGTAGGCCAGGTTGAGAGTAAAAGAACCTCCTTGAGCCAAGAGTGTCCCGGTAGCTGATTGCAGTTTCGAAAAAGGTAGAATACAGCATCACGACAGAAGCAGGAACGAGAGCTATACGAGCTAGTTTTCAAAGGAGAACATTACTGAAAGCCAGGACGAGGTTTTGATCGCAGCCAAGGATAGCAGGAAACGGGTCTTGTGTGAAGACATTCTCAGTTCACCAGAAAAAGGTCAGTCTCATTTGTTTGGACATGAATGTATGGGTTTTTCGTATTAAATACCACATTATAAATTGAAGAACATAATAAATAATATCAGAAAAGCTTCATCAAACTTAAATAGAATTGTTGCTAATAAATCCTAATAGTTAAATGTTAATAAAAACTTTCAATTGGAAACCAAAAGGAAATAAGATTCCCATGTGTAAATGTTATGTTTAAGAATAATAAGATATAGCAAATATTAAGCAGTGATTGCCATTTAAATAAAATAAACAATATTTTGATTATAATTGTAACCCATATGTGTGTATTATTTTACTCTTTTCTTTCCTATCCCGATTAGGAACCATTGAGAAATACTTGCAAGCCACGAGAGTAAGTAATTAATTTTATAATTCGCCCTGAGATTGAAAACATATTGATATGTGATCTGGTAAATTAATTAGATTATGATTAATGCATTGATTAAATTAAATGACATATAAGAATATTATCTCATATCAATAATCAAGATCACATCAATATATATATATATATCATACAAGTGACGTCATCAATCTGGGCGTGATGACGTAATCGATGATTTTTTCAAATGAGACTAGGAGTTGTGTGATAGCTCATTTGAAAGGCTGTTTAATTTCCTATTCACTAATATAAACAACAACCTAATTATTTATACGGGGGGCCAAAAATTTTTTTTGTGTATTAAATTATTTGACGCAAAAAGAAGAATGAAAGTAATTTATTTAATTCAAAATACATTTTACTGCTGTAAGAAAACAGGTAAAAATATTTATTTCACAAATAAACATTGCTTTTCGCTTAAATTCAATGTTCAAACTGCTAAGAGACAGGTGTGTGGCAGCTTTAACATTGAATTTAAGCGAAAAGCAATGTTTATTTGTGAAATCAATATTTCTTTCTGTTTTCTGACAGCACTAAAATTTATTTTAAATTAAATAAATTACATACCTTCTTCTTTTTGTCTCAATTAATTTAATTCAAAATTAAATTTTTTTCTTGGCAGCCTGTATAAAGAATTATGTTAACGTTTATACATAGATTTAAGAAGCGTTTATATTACTGAATAGAGAATAACCTTTCAACTGAGCTATCACACAATCCCTACTCTTATTTAAAAAATCATCGATTACGTCATCACGCCCAGATATATGACGTCACTATTATGAGATATATGCCAAAAACTCATAATTTAAAAATAAAAATCGACCTGTCTCAGCATTTCTCTCTAGATTCGCCCAGTCTCGAGATAATGAATTTATTCCAACTCAAACGTCCTCACTGTATATATTTCATGATATTTCAATTATAAGGGAGTTTATCTGTAAGTATACCGTGTTTTATTAATTTTTACAATATTCTCCGGCTAACCCGGATTTTCGATAACCCGGATCGGCCGCAGTCCCGATTAATCCTTGTTATCGAGGTTCCATTGTATTTGAAAGTAAGATATTAATATATTTAAACTGCATTAAGATGCCACAATAAAATAAATTCAGAACAATACCAGATATACTATCTCAAATTATATTATATTAGACAAGGATGGATAGTTATCTAGATATAACCACGTCTACTTCAGAATATATCTTCTTGTTGTTCTCTCTTAACAATTTAATTCACATGTTAATGATTAAGTAACAACTTAAGTGATTGATATTTTATATTCGTTACGTTACAGCTATTACCATTGAATCGTTTAGAGTTTTTAAAATGTCATGAAAGGCGTGCAAGTAACAATGGGCCTCATTTTATAATAAATTAGAAGTAAAACAATGATACCAGGTATTCAGAATTGACACTTTTGCAACAGCCATTCATCTTGGAAGTCATGTTTATGCAATACATACATCAATTGCGATAAGGAATAAAATAAAAGAAAATCTGTTTCCTGCAAATTAGAATACTAAGATAATAAATTACTAATTGAATAATGCAGTTCAGTTTATGTATATTACAAAATTTAATTTATGCCATAATATTATTAAATACTTAATCTTTTAGTAGTAATTTAAAGATAAAGAAGAAAAATCTGAATAATAGATATCTAATAAAATTTTACTAAAATAAACTTATCAGAGTTAGTTGACCCGTGTCATTTTACCGACAATTCACGGGAAAAAGCGCGACGCTCCACATGACAATAAAAATTGGATAAAGATAAATTACGGTTCGGCATTAGGTTAAGGATCATAACTAAAAAATTTTGAGAGAAATTTCAATATTTTACGTTGCGTTGAATCTATTTGATGTTTCGTTGAATCCCGTTTTCAGTTTTTATCCTTTTCTGTCACATTGTTCTATTTCGCAAGGCCTGCCGCGCCACGTTCCGTCGGATTCCTTTTATATATACAGGGTGTCCAGAAACTCTACCGACAAACGAATATAGGAGATTCCTTAGATAATTTTAAAACAGTTTAACCAAATTCACCTAGTCAGAAAATGGGAGCTGGAGCTCTTTGAAGATGGCGTTTTGTAATTAGTTTTTCTTAAATACCTCCAGAACGCTTCTAGTTAGAAAAATGAAAATTGCTACATATATTTATCTTCCAGCGATAAATCGACTCCATCCATTGTAAATTTCTAGTACTAGTCATAGGCGTCCGTTCTCGGTGGGGCAACGGATATTTTATCGCAAAACTTTAACTTTTAAGCATTGTTGATACTGGATTATTAAATTGTGAGTTATTCTAGTACTAAAAGGTACTCTTGCTTTAAGTCGGTTGAACACACCGTTTTCTAGAAAAATCGATTTGAAAATATTTGGTTTCGTGAATTTGAATTTTCTTTTAATTAAAAAGAAACGGAGTATTTTACCAACTTAAAGCAAGAGTAACTTGTAGTACTAGAATATCTCATAATTTAATAATTTAGTGTCAAAAATTCTTAAAAATTAAAGACAAAAGAGTTATGCGATAAAATAACCGTTGACCTACCCAAAACGGGCGCATATGACCGGTACTAGAAATTCGAAATTAATGAAATCGATTCATCTCTGGAATATAAATGAATGTACCAGTTTTAGTTTTTTAATAGTTTTTTTTAATGTTTTTTGATATTCAAAAAACGAAAAATTTCCAAATCGATTTTTCTAGAGAACGGTGTGTTCTATCGACTTACTCGAAGTAAGAGTACCTTTTAGTATTATAATACCTTAAATTTTAATAACCCAGACTCAAAAATGCTTAAAAACTAAAAACAAAAAAGCTATGCGATAACATATCTGTTATCAAACGTACCCTACCCAAAACGTACGCCTATGACCGGGAATAGAAATTTGCAATGGATGGAATCGATTTATCTCTGGAAGATAAATAAGTTTACCAATTTTTGTTTTTCTAAATAGAAGCGTTCTGGAGATATTTAAGAAAAACTAATTACCAGACGCCATCTTCAAATAGCTCTAGCTCCTTTAGGAAGCATTTTCGGACTAGATGAATTGGGTTAAATTGTCTTAAAATTATCTGAGAAATCTCCTGTCTTCGTTTGTCGTTAGAGTTTCTGGACACCCTGTATATTCCAGCGATGAAGATAGTTTTCGGTCCACTGAATTACATAGTTTAATGAGCCCGTGTGTTTTACTTGTTTTTAATTAGTGTATTTATAAAAACATATCCTATAATTGCATTGACGCAATTATAATATAATAAGCTATAATTTCATTGACGCAGAACATAAACACAGACAAAAGTAGTAATAATAGTTACATGGAGCAATTATTGACAACACTGTTTCATTTTCCCGTTTAACCCACACTGAATATAAAACGTGAAAGGGACTACAGTCGTTTTATAATAAAGCAGTTGTAGGAAAAAGGAATAAATGTTAAATAGATTAGTCAATGAAGCACTAATCATACCAATTATTTTCCGCATCAAGATTTTTGGTGGTAAAATTAAAATTGCATTTTGTGCCTAAGGAAAATGCATTTCCAAAGCGAATACAAAACGAAACATTTGCAACTCGGGAAATATCTACAGGAATAATTTAAATTTTGTTACTCAGGAGGTTTTCGAGGTCGCTGAATACGAATATGAAAACGACGAAGGTTCTCGAGTTGCTTGGTGCCCAGTGTGCACCTTGTTTGGTGGACTTTTATGTTATTTTCAATCAAAAGTGATTGCACGTGAGTTTTTGAGGGTGCTGAACTCGAATATTATGATGACGATAATCTCCAATGTATTTAGTTCCCAGGGTGAACCTCGTCTCCTGAAGTTTTATGTTAATTTGTTATTACATATTTTTATGAGTGTGTTATCAAATAAGACTTTTTGAATATATATGTAAATACAACCAATTTGTTATTTTATATTTGCAAAGAATTGTATCATTCAAAAAATATATTTCTTTCTCATCTTCTTCTGTATCAGATAACTAATTTAATAGTTCTCCACATTCATGTAATTTGACCCAGCACAATTTTTACATGCTGAATTGCAAACTAAGCCAGCCTTTTTGCAACTGGCAAAAAAATATCTCATAACATTTGATGGACCAGATGCCTGTGTCATCTTCAATGGATGGTAGGAATACTCTTTGGGTTCCTATCTCTAATTTAGTTAACATATACATATTCAGATCCTCTTAATAAACTGAAATATAAGACGTCTCTTGAGTTGGTTTTGCAGCGAATTCCTCCTGCTACCCCAACTAAAAGGATGGATATTGGTTCAAAAACTGTCCACTTGGAATCAACACTGAATATAAGTGGACAAAAATGTCAGCCGAAAAAATTGGAATAGACACAAAAAACATAAAATAACATAAAACATAAAAACATAAAAAAGCAAACCATTCTCATCGATCTTCAGCTGTGTCGGCCTTGTTCAAGCAAGGTGTTTCTGAACAGGAGTTAATTAAATTAACAGGTCACTCTAAAACCATATCTGCAGCTGGATTCCAGTCACCACCACGTTACCACCAGAAGTTGATCGAAAATCTCAGAACAACAAATGAAGCTGGACCTTCAAATTCCCAAATGCTACAGGTCAATAATACAAAAAATCATGCTTTGGTAGAAAAGAATGGGCAAATTACTATAGCTTATAATAATTGCACATTTTATATTGTTAACAAATAAATAGAGATTATGTTTCGTTGATATGGTGCAATAATTGTCTCGTGAAATAGTCTTGTCGAATATCATTCGAGAGAAAATTATTTACCGACAAAATTTTCTTCTGGTTTTATTCAAGTTTTTTGCCTTTTGGCAATATTCGCTTATGAAATTTTGACAAAATCACTCGACTCACGTCTCGTGAATTAATTGTCAACATTTAATTCGCGAAAATTGCTAGGCAACAAACTTTCATACCAGTCAAAAATATTACCGGCAAGATTTTCTCTCTTATGGTATTAAACGAAAATAAAACTTTGAGTTGTCAATGCAAAAAAGTTTAATTGAAATCCGTCCATAGTTTATGGAATTTTTACCGCTTTATTGTTTCGCCTATAATTGGTTTACATACATTTAATAATCCCCTTTTATTTGTTGACTTCCGTAAGCTGACCTTCGTGATATTAAAGCTCGACCTTAAAAATTCCCGGAACGCTTTCCGATGAGATGATTTTCGCGGAACTCGCTGCTGCTCATCACCCCCTTCATGGTCTGTTGTCTTCAGACTTAGCGTCGGCATCAGCACTGGCTGTATATGCGCCGCGACGGTCGTTTGTCGTTTTCATTTGAATTTATATCAATTCGTGAGTCATTCTTAATGGTGCGTGACTGCGGCGACTGTTTTACCTTCGAAATAATCAAGGCTCGCTTAACATTTTCTCGAGAAAAACTCTTTAATTACTGCAAAGCGAGCTTTGCTGGCAGATTTAGAATTTAATACTCACATAGTTCAAAGTAAATGTTTTTTGTTACTCGCAGTAGAAGGAGCAATAAATTATTTAGAAATTATGGATTCAACATTCATACAAATTTTAATTCGCGTATGAATTCTCATTCTGTACGTGAACATAAGGTTTTAATATGTGCGTTACAAATATACGAAGGGTTATTCTAAATTATTATTATTGTTTATTTGTTACAAGTATTCTAATTACATCTTAAACGTCGGCGAAAAACACTTTAAGTGTCTTTAGGATTTGAATAAACATCCAATGTTTTGTTATGCTCTGTGTTTTCTCTCTGTTATGAGATTGATCAGTATCTTATTAATTCAATTAATTAATTAATTATTTTAATTGCTACTCATGGAAACAAAACCAAAATTAAATAAAACTTTCCAATAAAATATATTCTCAGGGCTAATTGATTTTAATGTATCACCTTTAGTTTGTGGCTTCTAGTATTTCTCGTTGCTTACTGTATCCAGGACCAAACAGGGAAAATAAATATACTCAAAATCATATAAATTTGATAAATATTATTTATTTATATTCTGTATCCTAAATATAAGATTCAAAATGCATGCCAAAACTTTATTCTGTTGTCAAAATTTCTTATCTAATAAAAATAATCTTAATTCTACTATCTCCTTTTTCTTTTAACAAATTTTCATTTAAATGATTTCGTAGACTGTTCTTATTATTACAAAAAAAAAAAACAATATTTAATTTACCCTTTAAATAGATCATTTATCTCTTCTACGAATTTATGAATGAATAAATTATGCTGTGAGACTGTTAAATTGACAAAAAACAAATATGGTATGTAATATACAACAACTCTCTCCTTTTCACAAATTATCTGACTAACCTTTTTTATCATCTTTACTTCTTCTCATGGATTGTGTTGTCCTCGGTTCTCCCACACGTGTTCCTCGGATGCTGCTACGGTTTTTCTCTTCCAAACTGTTTCACAAAACAAAAAAAAAACAGCACTCGCTCGGAATCTCTTCTCTATTTAGTCTGTAACTCCATACAAACAATATCAATCTTTATAATTCCAAGATTTTTTCTCTCAGCTCGATATCTTGTGCAAAATTGATACAAACCGGCAACTCGTTCCAGACAGAAACTGGAATCTATTTGGACACGAGGAGATTGTACTTTTCGACTCGATCACGATTTCGTTTCAACAGGAATCTGCTTACACGGCCACCACATTCACCACTTTACACAAAATTACTAATTTTCAAACTAGACTGCTCCCTTCCGATCTTAATTACACAGTAAATCTTTTTCCTTTATCAATCTGAGACTCAACCACTCTTCTCCCTACATCCATCTCTTTGCCAATCACAAGCATTCTCTCTAGACATTATATCCCTACTTTCATTTCTTAAGAACAAATAGTGTTGTATACAAATTTTCTGTCTTGTCAAATTTCCAGGAGATATTAAAATTAATTTCTTTCGTACATCCTAGAAAACCCTATATTCTAAAACTAAACAAATTGTTTACCGTCGTTTCTCTCTAGCAAACCATTTAGAAACATTCTATTGTCTACTCCAACCGCGAGTACATTCACTTTCTAATCCGACCGTATTTTAGTTCATTGTTTAATTTATATAAGTTCATTCGTAGATCTTTACCGCTAAACATTTCCTCTTTCCACGAAACACTGCTTACGGCTAAATCATATTATTTACAAATTTTGGTTATATACAGGGCGATGAAAATTTACGATATCTTGTTCTTTGTCATAAAATTAATTCTCTAAATTTTCCCCATAAAAATTATTTAACAGTTTATAAAGGTAAAAGAGGCGGAAAACTAAAAATTCGGATTATTGTTCTCTGGTGCCTTTTAAGATGTATGTATAAAGCAGAACAGAGTGATGAATTCTCGAGAGAGAATCAAGTAGAACAGAGAGTCGAAAAGAGAATCTAAAATTTCATTCACAACTTGTCGTTCACCGTGACAGTACAATCCGTACAGATTCCAATCCTCTATGTCTATTCTGTATAATATAGTATCTCATTTTTATGCAAGAGAATTTCATTATGAGTTTCCTATGGCCCTTTTGACGATTCACCACCCGGTATGATCACTTTTTCGCTCTTTCTTGAATAACTTCCTCATTACCTATATGTTAGCTTTTTGAACATTATAAAAGTTAAACAGTACTGCAGTTTTACAACACAATAGAGTATTAGTTTTATTATATTAGTTCAAGAGATCATGGTACGCAATGCAAACGCTAACAAATTTGAAATTCCTCAATTATCCTGGTTTCCGTATGCAATAGAACGTAAACGACACACGTGCGTTCATAAATTCTATGGAAATATTCAAAATATAACAAATAGAGATGGTCGCTTTTCTAGGAACGGTATTAAATACACATGCACCTAAGTTAAGTAGAAAATTCTACTTCATGATGAGTTACGAGCATGGATTATCCAATATACCGGAGTTTTATTGTATTAGGTGCTTTTTAGTGTGTAGTTGTTACTACATTAGAAATTATACGCCCTGAATAAGTTCATTTTACTACCATATTCAATTTTTAAAAAACGTTTTTTCTATTTTCGGCATTTTATATTGTAACTGGCGCAGTCGCAGTAGGATTTTCATATTATTATATCGTATTAAATTATCATTATTTCCCTAATCTATGATTAAACAAATTATTTGGATCACGTCTATCAGTTTTAAAATTATTATGTAAACTAAAGTTATAAGAACTTGTATCTATTAGCTCAGAAAATGCTGTGAATTCTTTATAAATATTTTTGTTATTTGTTAATGGCTGGATTATATCTAGAACCCATGCTGCTGCAAATCGGTCTGATGGTTACCTCTGGGTATCCTGGGTTACCTCTGGGTTCTTTGTGTATTTTTGGGACTTCAAATAGCGGCGGTATCCTACTGCAGTGGGTTGTTATTGTTCTTCTTCTGCCAGGTACTCCTTAAATTTATAATGTTTTGTATATTTTATTCTCTAATAAATTGCCATGATTACAACATTTCAGTACAAGTACCTTTCATTAATTACAAGGCCGACTACGATACGATAGACAGAAACAAATTAATAGAAACGCTAAAAGAATTCCATGTACGAGAAAAAAATAGAAAGATGGGTAAAAATGACCATTAGAAGAACTATTTGCACTATGAAATGCAATAGTACAGGCTCAGAAGAAGTCGAAATGAAAAACTGTGTTAGCCAAGGAGACCGGTTGTCTACCTTGCTATTCAATATGGTTCTAGAAAAAAATGTAAGGGATAGTGGGATAAATATGTTAGCTACTCCTTTTTACAAAGAGCACCAATGCTTAGCGTACGTTGATGATGTGATTGTCATTGCAATTGCAAGAAATGCAAAATAACTGACAAGTATGGAAACAGACTAACTTAAGTGCATGGAAATCTCAATCAATCCCAAATCGCAAAAAAGGAATTAACACCAAGGGCTCCCTTAAATTAGAGTTGGAGGGTGAATGTAAGGAAGAAAGTAAAATCAACTTGAGACTGGCCAAGAGCAACATATGTACTGGGCCATGAACAAAATAACTGAGACCAAATATATATATCTCGTTATAGAAAAATAAGAGTATACAAAACTATAAATAAACCCACAATGCTTACGCTGCCGAGACATGGACTATGAGCAAAACCATACAGAACAGATTGGAAGCATGGGAAAAAATATACTTTGCAGAATGTTTGGTGGAAAAGGAGTAGAGGGATAATGGAGAAGACGAACTAATGAATGTAATGTACCTACCAATTATATGCTAACCCTCTAATATCAAAAATAGTGGAAAAACGTAGACTAGAATGGCTCGGACGTCTAGAAAGAATGCAAAGTCAAGAATATTGGTTGGAGAGTTCCTGAGACCAAAAAAGACAGAACTACCAAGAAATAAATGGAGAGAAGTAGTGAAGAAAGCTGTCAGAGAGATTGGAAGCTGATAACTAAGAACAGACACCGACGGAAATTATCCATCTAGCCAGGCGCGGATCTAGAAATTAATAATAGGGGGGCAGACTTACCTCAAATACAGTGATGCCACAGCTACCGATTTTTCGGCAGATCTACCGAATACCTGTCAAATCTACCTAATTCTCCTTTTTTCTACAAATCAAAATTCTTAATTTTCAAATTAATTTTCCGTTTTTTTTTCTACCGAAAAATCAAAATTATTAGAAAATATTTTTTAGCGGATAGATTTGGCAACAGAGTTTAGTCAATTTTCAAGAATTCTTGAATTGCTTTTACTAGCTTGTGACACAATGTGCGAACCAGCAGATACGGATTTACCGATATTAATTTTATGACCAGTCCTTTGTCCTTTTATATTATGATTTTGGGAGTAAAATGTATCTACCTGAATCTGAATAGTGAATACTTAAGGATTGTGGTTTATTTTGATATAGAAGATAACTCCAAACTAAAAATAGTATTTATATTAAAATCTTAAAACAGGAGAAATTTATTTTGCACCTTTTTAACTTAAGCATTTTGACATAACTAAAGAACATTAAAAATTCTTCTTGTGCTCAATTGCTCCAATATCTGACATTGTTTTGCTTTTAAACGATTATAAAGTGTAAAAAATCATGTTTTTGCCTATAAAACATTCCTTTTTAGAGAAAAATATTTCAAATAAATATTCTAGATCTTAATAGTTTCTAATTTGAAATACATAAACAATTGGAGATAATTGCAAAAAACCCTTATCTTCGCAGCAATTTATAAATATTAATAACTTGTAACTATTATTTATTATAACAAAATGTTTTAACCTGTTTAAACAATTATGCAGCTTTCAAATAAGAATATTTGTATTTTGAACGTTAATAGGTACACGTGTGGTAAGTTTTTTTTAAAAAGTCTACAACAGGAAAAAATATGCAGCTTTATTTTATTATAAATAAATTAACTCCTTATAACAAAACTAAAGCATCCTTGATATTTAGTATTGCGTTAGTTAGACGGCTCTACTCGAGTTACTTTGGATTAAAAAAAAATGAAGAAAATTGCTCTATAATACCCAGAAAGCCGAGAAAATACATTTTTTTAAGGTATACCGATTTTGAACTTTAAATGATTTTTATGATGAATGGTGATTATTGATAATTATGTGATGATGAATGTAGTTTATTTTTGAATACTCGTACCTAAAGTGTCATTATTTTGCAATGTGATAGCAAAAATCTACCGAAATTTGACGATTTCTACCGAAACAATAGGAGCAGTCTCCCGAAATTTTGTCCAAGACCTGTGGCAACACTGCTCAAGTATTATATTTTCCAGATTTAGCCATACGACTCACACTTACTCTAAGGATAAAATACACTATAATAATCCCAGATACCTACGGTATCAAAAGGATTGATAGGCAATTCACGGCTATTAATCTCACTGGTCGTTCTTTACCATAAAGATTAACCTTTCTACCATCAATGGGTAGGTACGCATAGACTATATAGTAAAGTACAAATTTTTATATCTTTATTGTATCGCAAATTTGAAAAGTGACTTTTCATGAGATATGGTTTATACCCAGTGTAATGTATTTGCATTTTAAAATATCACTTTTGTTATTCTTTGAATTGAGAAAAATATTTCCGTTGTTTATGGTTTCACCGGTACCCAAACAAATGCGCATGCAGATTATTTTTCAGAAAAGGGTGTTTTATTAGATTTTATGGCTTCTTTCAATTCTTTGGAAGCGGTTGTCGTGTAATTTAGTGTTGTACTGATGGCTTAAAGTTTAGAGTTAACAGAAAAAAATAATAAATAATAAAAAAATACTTATAGACTAAATACAATAGAGGGGTTCATGGACCCGTTGACCCGCCTGTATCCGCGCCTGCATCTAGCAATGGGCATAAAAGGCCTGTTAACGCTATACAGTATACATACATAAAACTCTTTTGGAATAACATAGTAACGATCGATGTGTAACGATTCCAAAAACCTGTGATTTCCACCTCACTAGTAAAATAGAGCCGCTCGCCGCTGGTATACCGAACGGTTGCCATTAAAACAATGCAAATTTCAACGGACATTCATGGTATGTAGAGCATAATATTACATTTGTTAACTAAAGTGTATAAACAGAATTTATTGGGGCTATTAAAATCATAAATTTGCAGCACATGTGAAGTTGTCAAATGAAATGGAGGGTCTGTTCGATCGACACGTTTCTCTAATTAGTCCAATTAGAGAACTGCTCACTCTCTATGGAGATCTACTATGCCGACTGACCAGATCAAATCGGCTGGAATATGCTATTGTCCAATTGTTCAATTAGCCGACACAATTATTTTGATTTAAAAAATTCACTCGATTATGACGTTCATTGAATTATGAGAGTTATGTTTGTATGTTAAAAACATGTTCTATCACATTTTTATTCGGATTATCTATCGTAGTGCCCAATTAATATTTTACAAAAATTGAAAATAACCTAAAAGGATTTTGACAACGTGGAGTAAAACATATCTTAATGTGAGATAAAATTTCAGGATACTAAGAATCAATGGTATCACGTAAATTTCTCCCGACAACAAATTTCTCCTCCAAATTTAGTTATTTTAAATATATTTCAAGTGCGTATATTGAATTATTTAATTAAATATGAATATACTTATAAACTGTACTGCTTCTTCGTTATTAATGTCAACTTCATCAATTTCTCCCAGAAATTCTTTCCTGTTTTCTTTCAGCAGTTGCTTGTAATGAATTTCACACTTCTTGTTTTTAATTAGGTCTATATTGTTAATCAATTTCCACGCTTCAGTTACTGTTCTATCTCCTAGAAATCTCTTTACATTTTTACATTCTCGTTTCCAGAGTTCGTTTTTTTTGTGGCACCATTCTTTGGTTTTTCTGTTAAGCGATACATATGTTTTTCTGATTTCTGGAGCTTTTGTTTTTAACCAAATTTCTGAATCTTTTGTTCTTAACCAATTCATGTATGTATGTCCTTTTCTATCGACTTGTTGTTTCCTTTATCTCATCTGTAATCTATTCGCCATTTTCTTTTCTGCTTTTGTTCAAATATTCTGAAGCCTCTCTTGCTTGCTACTAAAGGCAAATTTCTCATATCGAGTTCGACTCCAGTTTAACCTGAATTTTTAGTGAACGTCAGTTTAAAGTCAAAATCGTCTTTCTTAATTCACGTTCAACCGATGTCAGTTTAAACTTGAACGATGCTTGAACGCTGGAATTCGGCCGTTTAAAGATTTCAGAATCCCGAATCATGGATTACGCATGCGTTGTATTAACAGGAAACGCTGTCATATTATAAATATAACCTATTTTATTATATTAAGCCTAATGATAAACGATAACATTATTTTTGTTTTTATTACACTTCTTTATAATTATTAAAATGACTATTTGACTATAAATACATACATTTAACTTTATTCAAAAACAGCGTAAAAAAGGTCGTACAAAATGGCGATAGTTTTTTACCTTTTGCCATCTATTGGCATTTCTCGAAAGCTGTAGAACGTGCACTCACAATGAGAAACGCCTTCCAAACAAAACCGAAGTTCACCGGTGAACTTCGTTTAACTGAACCATAGATTAACGCAGGTATGAGAAATCGACCCTAAGGGTAAGAACAGAACAAGTAGGTCGAGGTGGAGGTGTAGGTGTCGGTCGCGGTCGATGTCGACATCCATGTAAAACAAACACATTGTAATGAATGGAAGCGAACAGAGCAGGTAAGTCGCAGTGGAGGTTTAGCGCGATGCCATCCAGGAGGTTTACATCGATGCTTTTGAAAATAAAATGAGTTTGTTTTACATGTATGTTTACTGCGCGGCCTACAATGATGCTTCCCTGTAATTGTTCTGTTCGAAGCCAAGTTGTCATTACCTGCGCTATCTGAGTTGATACTTTTTATATAATCCTTTTTTGTATTCAGTTTATTTTTGAATTTCTTCAAATTTCATTAAACTACTTCACTTGATAGTGATTCTAGCTCGACTGACAGCGCAGGTGACCTCCTTGCTATGTTCTGTTTTAACTAGTGGCATCCACTGCGACCTCCACTTCCACCTCCACCTCGACCTACTTGTTCTGTTCTTACTCTAAGAGTATGTATTCTTTCACTAACTACTTTTCTTTTGCTGATTCTACTTTATCTGCAGTTCTTAGCTTTGCAGCTATTATCTTATAGGGATCGTGTAGATTGACCTCTTAAGGTATTATTATCAATATCAACGACATTGTAAAATAAATCAACACTAAAATATTATTCGCGGTGTGCAAGTACTTGAAAGGGGAAACGAGAAACGACCCTGCGCGAGTCGCGGAGAAATATTGCAACTATCTTAAATAATTCATATTGTCAATTGAAATTGTCAAATTGACGTATATTTCATACATTCTGTCAATGAAGCAGAAAAATTATATATTGCTCCACAATATTGATATCATATGCAATTATTATATAAAGGTAAATTTAATTAATTTTATTTTGCTTGCAGTACTGCATTTTAATAACTAATTTTATTTACTACATACAATTGTTGACGTTTTCATAACATAACCTGAATCTTATTTTTTCTTCTTATTATTTTTTTGGACTATGGCCTTGACAATTATCCAGTAACCAGGACTAATATAATTGGCCAATATAATTAAAAGTGCGAATTTTAGTATAGAGCGTAGAAATAGGGGTCGCTTTGCCGAACTTGCACGGTCCCAATACGATATCTACCTAGATTTGCATTATTTGCTTATTGTATACAAAGTCTTCTCTCACTAATATAATTGCCGTCTTCGTTTAACGACTTGCACTCTTAGCTTTTTTATTAGCGGAAAGACAATTATTATTATTATTATTATTATCTGCATCTCCTATCTAATCTAATATAAATAGCAAATATACTTATTTTAAGCTGTTACATTCTTAAATCATATTTTTGAATACTCCAGAACTTTTTCTCGTATAAAAATAGACCTTAAGAATGATCAACAAACCTCTCATTAATCTAAATCTCCAGAGAAAGACTCTTATTAAGCGATTTTACCATCAAATATTTATTAGATCAAAATAAGCAACACCATGATTATACATACACACACAATTCCAACTAACTGGTTCTTCCTAACTAAATTTAATTAAGATGGAAAATAAATAATTGTACGTTATATAATTGTAAAAGTTTTAACTCAGAGGAACCTAGATAAAAAAAAGATCAAAATTGGTCCATTGGAAGCAGTGGCCTACTGATAGATCAGCGGGCCCTGGTTCCAGTTGGGATGCGGGCCCGCTCGCCCAATAAAACACACATTGTGTATCAAAGTTTTTAATAAACATTAAAATTCAATGTTTATTAAAAACTAAAAAGTGATTTTTGAAGCGAAAATGATTAATTTAATTTTGGATGCTAATTGGGAGTGATTTTCACCAATCACTCCCAATTAGGGGATTTTTTTGCCAACAAAGAAAATGAACCAACATTCTTTTGATTGTAACTTACTTACTTTTGATGTTAGAAACTTTTTTAAAAAACAAAAATAAAGCTTTTTTCAAGACTTAAAATTTGAGTTTTCCCGGAAAGTGCTTGATTTTTTGGTCATTTCACGTTGAAATAATCGATTTGGAAGTTGCCTAGTAAGAACTCACTTTTCATTAGCTACAACTGTGCTTCTACTGGGTCTACAGACCTTATACAGGGTGTCCCGAAAAGATTGGTCATAAATTATACCACACATTCTGCGGTCAAAAATAGTTCGATTGAACCTAACTTACCTCAGTACAAATGTGCTCATAAAAAAAGTTACAGCCCTTTGAAGTTACAAAATGAAAATCGATTTTTTTCAATATATCGAAAACTATTAGAGATTTTTTATTGAAAATTGACATGTATCATTCTTATGGCAGTAACATCTTAAAACAAAATTATAGTGAAGTTTGTCCACCCCATAAAAATTTTATGGGGGCTTTCTTCCCTTAAGCCCCCCCCCATACTTTTGTATACGTTCCAATTAATTCATTATTGTGGTATCATTAGTTAAACATAACATTTTTAAAACTTTTTTGCCTCTTAGTATTTTTTCAAATAGCCCGTTTTTATCGAGATGCAGCTTCTTTTTTAATATATTTACATAAAAATTTTATGGGGGTTTTGTTCCTTTAAACCCCCCAAATGTTTGTGTACGTTCCAATTACACTATTATTGTGGTACAATTAGTTAAACACAGTGTTTTTAAAACTTTTTTGCCTCTTAGTCTTTTTTTGACAAATTACCTTTTATCGAGATATGGCTTCTTTTTCAAAATATACCTAAAAATGTAAATTATAAAAATACATTTTCAGATTAATAACAGGTTTCTATAATCGTACTTAACCATATACAAATACATATGTGGTGGATTCGACAAATATTCAAAATAGGTCGATAAACACTGGCTAATCAAAAAAGTACTGGGGCAAAAAAGTTTTAAAAACATTTTGTTTAACTAATGATGTCACAATATTAATTTAGTTGGAACGTACACAAAAGTTTGGGGGGATTTAAAGGAACAAAACCCCCTTAAAATTTTTATGGGGTGCACAAATTGCACTTTAATTTTTTTTAAGATGTTGCTGCCATAAGAATGAAACATGTCGATTTTCAATAAAAAATCTCAAAGGGTTTTCGATATATGAAAAAAAATCGATTTTCATTTTGTAACTTCAAAGCGCTGTAACTTTTTTTCTGTGCACTATTGTATATAGGTAAGTGAGGTTCAATCAACACATTTTTAACCCCAGAATCTGTGGTATAATTTATGACCATTCTTTTCGGGACACCCTGTATATACTCAATTTTTTTTTCCTTTTTTTATAAGCTATATATTTGCTAATAATATTTTTTGATAAAATACTTACTTTTTGAGTGATTTGCGAAAAACCCTGCAACGTGGTTTTTTGTTAAAAAATAAACATTTTTACTCGCAAATAACTCAAAAAGTATTGACTTAGTGAAAAAACGGTATAGAAAAAAAGTTGCTTAGAATTAGTTAGTCATCCAATTCCGGACTTATCCAGTCCCTGTGTTTCTTAATAAATATTGTTTTTAAATTTTTTGATTTTGATATTGGTAGGTATTCTTCGTTTTTATTTATAAGTATCTACACAAAAATTAAAATTTATTAAGTAGTTAGATTTCCTAGTGTGTACTGTGTAGGTACTTGTGTGGTTAAAAATGTACATATCAAGTTGCGGAATCCGTGGAACCATGCTCAGTACGCCACTGACTAGAAGCTGAGATAATTGAAATTTTAAGCGCGTCTTAGTTTTGAGAAGGCAGAAACTGATATCCTCACCAATCCCTCTCGTCGTTTTTTTTTGTATTTTTAAAGACAAAACAAATTTATTTGTTTAAAAAACAAATCTCAATCCTTGGTTCTATTGTTGTAAATAGGGCTTTTCATCGATTGACATTTGTTTCGAGCTTCTGTCATATGTTGTATAATCTGTGTATATTAATATTATACACGGATTATACGACTAATGATAGAAGCTCGAAACAAATGACTGTGAATGAAAAGCCCTATATTGATCGATCAACTTCGGAATTAATTAACTAATCTTAATGTTTTTTTAAATACCTGTCTTTCACTGAACGTAAGTTTAGAAAAAAAATCTCTCACATCCTTAAAGGATGTTTTGAATACTCCAGAACTTTTTTGTTGTATAAAAATAGACCTCAAGATTGACCAACAAACCTCTCATTAATCTAAATCTCCATAGAAAGACTCTTATTAAGCGATTATACCATCAAATATTTATTAGATCAAAATAAGCAACACCATGATTATACATACATACACAATGCCAACTAACTGGCCCTTCCTAATTAAATTTAATTAAGATGGACGCAACCAGACAGCTAAGGATTGAAATCTGTGTACAGTGTACACCATACAACATATAGCTACATATTATGCTAGACGAGACAAGCTCGTCAATTGTAATTGATTGGATGCCTAATTAACTTGCGATTTACTACATATTTAGTTGAAATATTTCACTGGAGGTTTATCAAGTAGTAACACTATAACATATCTTCTCTGAAAACTCATTAGTGAAAAAGGCGCAATAATAAATTTCTAATCGTACTAGTTTACTACTAAGCATTTGTATTATACTGGGTGATTCAATAAGAATTATTTTATCTATAGATTATAAATATATTCAAAAACATTATTTTTTGCGTAATAATTGACGTTGATATAATCAAAATAATGATAGGTTTAGACCTCTGAGACCACTGTCAAAGGGTAACATATTTTTTATACCTTTTGTTTCTTTGTATTTGTATCTTTTGTTTCTTCGAATATTTGAATTTCCTACATATAATTAGCCCCTCAGGTTATCCCAGTGATAGCCCAAGTTAAGAGTAGTGTAACCGTATCTACTCTGTGCATAATGTATTCAAGTTCATCTGTTGATGATGTGTAAAGCTTTGTTTCAACTAAAAAGACGTTAAAATGGAAGTCGACAATTACATTTGTTTTTCAGTTCGAACTACACCACTGTATTACACGTGTTCCGAGTTATATAGTACAGTAGATAAAGATGACAGCGATAATACTTTTATTACAATTATATTATAATTTTATTGATATCCTTAAAATAATCGAAAATGAGTACATGGATGTCCTCTTAAATCTCTTAAATGAAATTTATCAGTCGGATGACATACCCAATGAATGGTTGACCCCAACATTTATCGGTTTTCTAAAAAAGAAAAATGCCAGAGAAAATGCACTTAGTCCAGGGCATGATACAAAGAGACCGAAGATATGGTCAACAGCGTGACCAAGTCTCGCCCGTTCTGCGCAGTGACGTCAGTGGAGAGTGGCGTTCTTAAAATACAAGGAAAGACTGCTTTAATTTCGTCAGTTTAAATGATTTTATTATTTTTTTTACGATGAATGTGATATGAAACGACGGATTAGGTATTTTTTGGGGCCGGGAACTAAATAGCAAGGGAGCCCATCGTTCATTCAGAACTGGTGATATTAAATCAAGGCTTTGGTATTTAAAACTAATTAATGTAAAAGTCTGCTGAGATTATTGAAAACTTCTTTTATTAGCGGATACAGCATGATTTTATTTCGATTATAATACAAATAAATAAAAGTAGTTTTATGTATCATGTACATATATTTACATTTTATTAACATTTAAAATTAGAAATTAAACATCGTAATATTTTTAAATGGTACCTACATACGTTATTAAAATAAGTCCATACAATTCACAAAAATATAAGGGGTAAAAACACAGATTATAAAGATATATATAATCAGCCTATGTAACAAAAACCTTGTCACTTATGTAACATTTTTTCCACATTTTGATATTGCTTTGGAAACTGTATGGGAAAACATATTTGTTGCTAGTTTCACCTTCTGCCTTTGAGGACCTCTTACATTTAATGACTCCAAGGATATTTTTTGGGCAATATTGAGATCGGTTGTACTTGTCAATCTGATCACTTTTTCAATTATTTCTTTGTTAATTTCGGTATTATTTACTATAAAGCCTTTATCGACAAAATTATTTCTAAATAGTTTTATCAGATGTGGCACATCAGCAAAAACATATATATTTTTTTGGTTGACTGGATTAGAAAAGCTAGTCTGTGAAATACTAATATTTAAATCATTATGCAATCCTCTGTTACCTCCTCCTAGATCGCTTACCATGGCCACTACTGGAAATCCACCATTCTCAGCAAAGCTAATAATTTCAAATAATATTTCTTTTGTCATTTTACAGTCATTGATAAAATACTGGCTGCTTCCAATTACCAAAAATTCTCTTAATACTGCTACCTGTACATAATTGTATGGCTTGAGCGTTTCATCATTAGCCTTGTCATACATATACTCCTTTCGTACTTTCATCTCGTCAAATGATAAGACGCAAAGTTTTTGTATATCAGTCAATTCTGATTTTTCGACAATCGTGAAAACCTAAAAAAGCGTTTTATTTATTTCAATGTTTAGTACATACAGCACGACCAAATTCAGTTTATATTTGAGATTTTGATGCACACTGGTACAGACGTTCAGCTTTTCCAAATTTTTTTAAATTTATTTTGCTAACGTCTTGCCAAGTAAAATACCTGCACGGTACCAAGATAAAATTCAGAAAATGTGGAAAAATCGAATGTCAACTCCCTTGCGCATCCAAATCTCATACAAAGTGAATTTGGTTGTGCTGTACTTGCAATCTTGCGTTCTTCTTTTTTTTGGTGTTTTTCGCTGGTTTTGCAAAAAGTAAATGTAATGTAGGTACTGCATCTTCTTTTAAAGAACGGCGATTTTTAGAAGACACTCCCATAAGTTCATATTGAAAATCCCTCGTGAAACTATCTGCAGTGAAATGTTTTGAACAAATCCTTCCATTTTTAGGAAGAAACTGGTCCTTTCGTTTACATGCATCTACCCAAATTTTTTCCATCTTTGGATCGTTTGGAAACCGAAAAAACATAATGTTTTTGTGAACCATTTTACTTTGGTTGTCACTATTGCATAGAGCTATTGAACACCTCATCTTTAAATAACGAAAAGAGTATCTTTCACTTACAAAAATTCAATGGTAAACCTACACTTCACTAATAAATACTAGTTCGATAATCGAAAGTTTTAAAAACACACAATTACACTATTTAAACCTCTTAAAACACAAGAAAACATTAAAAATAAAAGCAAATGACACCTTCTTACGGCAATAAGCGTGCTAAATTAAAGCCAGATTATGTTTTCAACGTCACTTACGTCACAACGTCACACCATATAAACACGCCCACTTCACACCGTCATGCGCATGATTATATCTTCTGTATTCTTTGTATCATGAGTCCAGGGTAATAAGGTTTTTTTTCCATGACACTTCAACAGCCAGTGTACCGAAGCGTTTTTTCAAAAGGTAATACCTATAAGAACAAATTGTAACTATTTTTTGAGTAGGATTTGGCGGCCATTTTTATTTATAAACCATTTAGTATCAAAAACGACCTTTTTTCTGTCTTTTCAAATTACTGGAAAACAGTAAGACATATGGTTTTCTTGGTACAATCATCTTCGAGAGAATGGAAAAAGCTTTAAAATGGCTTATTACAAAGTTTAATGTGGTCATTTATTGTTATTATAATTGCGGAAAAAGGTCGAAATTAAAAAAATATTAATTTCGCATTAACTATTGTAAAAATAAGTGAACAGCTTTGAAATTTTTGTCAAATGGGGGTTCTTTGGTGATTAATATGTGACAAAAATTTCAAAGCGATTCATTCAATTGTTTACATTTTTCAAATTGTTTATCCCAGAGAACTTGTTTTTCCAATAATATAAGCCAGAAAAAAATAATGTTAGAAACAGGTGTCGAATGAAAGAGCATGTGCTAAATTTTCAAATTGGTTTAAAAAAAGTGAATAAAAAATGCATTTATTAATAATAAATAATAAATAATAAAAGTATGGTAAATTTTTCCTTATAAACTTTTTATTGTTTTTATTTAATGGATTATATGTATATATTTATTACAATTTTTATTGTTATGATCAATTATCATATACATAAGATTATAACTTAACCTATAAGATTTTACTTGGTAGTTGTGCACCTAAAACACGGTAAAAAATAGATTTTTTTGAAAAAAGTTATTCAAAAAGCTTATAAGGAAAAATTGACGATAATTTTGCATAATTATTTATTACTAATAAATGCATTTTTATTCACTTTTTTTTAAACCAACTTAAAAGTTTAGCTCGTGCTCTTTCATTTGATACCTGTGGAATGGTTCTAAAATAATTTTATTCTGACTTATGTTATTGCAAAAAAAAGTTCTCTGGGAAAAACAACTTAAACAAAATTTAAACAATTGAATAAATCGTATTAAGCACCAATGAACCCTCATTTGACAAAAATTTCAAAGCTATACACTTATTTTTACAATAGTTATTTAATTTTTTTGCAATTTCGACGTTTTTTCTCAATTATATTAAAAATAAGTGAGTGATATCAAACTTTGTAATACGCCATTTTAAAGCTTTTTCCATTCTCTTGAAGATGTTTGTACTAAGAAGACCATAAGTCTTAATGTTTTCCATTAATTTGAAAAAAAAAAAGGAAAAAAGGCCGTTTTTTGACACTAAATTATTTATAAATAAAAATGGCCGCCAGATACTATTCAGGAAATAGTTACAATTTAATCTTATAGGTATTACCTGTCGAAGAAACGCTTAAGTACCCTGGCTGTTGAAGTGTCACGAACAGTGTATATTTTTGTCTTATTACCCTGGCCTAACTGACCACCGCACTATAAGCTTGATGTCTCACACACTTAAATCTTTTTAAAGATCATTCTTAAACACATTTACCAAACACTTGATATGGATATTCAAGAAACCCAATTTGTATTCCGTAGAGGCGTAGATACCCGTGAAGCTCTCTTTGGATTCAACGTACTAATCCAGAGATTCTTGGATGTGAACCAAGATATGTATGCCTGTTTTATAGATTACAACAAGGCTTTCGATAAAGTCCGCCACAAAGAACTAATGGATGCCCCCAAAGCAAAACAATTACAATACAATGACCTTCGAATTATAACCAATCTATATTATAAACAGCAGGCACACATACGCATTAACGAACACACATTGAGTTCGAAATTAAAAGGGGAGTGCGACAGGGGTGTGTATTGTCACCACTACTATTCACTGCATACTATGAAGATATTATGAAAAGAGCTCTTGAGGGAGAAACAGCAGGAATAAAGGTCAATGGAACGCCAATTAACAACATTAGATAATCGGACGATACTATCATTATAGTAGACAACTTCCAAGACCTCCAAAAGCTAATAATCAAGATTTGAGTGTGGAGAAGAATTAGGATATCAACAAACATTAAGAAAACTAAATTTATGAGGATATCAAAAACCCAAAATAATGATGAAAGCCTAACAACTAACGGTAAAACTTTAGAAAAAGTTAAAAACTACAACTACCTTGGCACAATAATTAGTCACACAAACGATTACTCCAAAGAAATCAAGGTTCGAATAGATAAAGCACGAACAAACTTCAATAAAATGAGAAAGGTACTTTGTACAGGAGAACAGAAATTAGATTTGAGAGTTAGACTGGTAATGTGTTACATTTTCTCGATTTTGTTTTACTATATAGAAGCATGGACACTTAACGCGTCGACTGCTAACAAGTTGGAAGCATTTGAACTGTGGGTGTAACGAGCATGTAAAAAACAACGAAGTCATCAGAAGAGTCAAGAAAAGAATGGAAATATTGTAAACCACCAAGACACGAAAGCAGCAATACCTGGGGCATGTTATGCATTGAGAATGAGAGATACATACAATTAATTATAAAAGGCAAGAGAAGTGTAGGAAGGAGAAGAATCTCATGGTTGCGTAACTTGAGGGAAGGGTACGGATGCACATCAACCGAACTATTCAGAGCAGCAGCATCTAAGAGCAGAATATCCAATATCCATGATGATTGCCATCCTCCGGCACAGATATGGCACGTAAAAAAGAAGCGAAAATAATAATTTAAGCATATTTTAATACCAAATATAACGTAAAAAAATATTTTTTAAAACAGACTTACAAACTTACGTTATTTTTGCGTTTGTCAAAAAAAATTTAGTGTAAAGATAAAGAATAATATTTTTAATTTCAAAATTTATAAAAATAATTTTTTTTTTTAATTTGTATAACATCATTTATAATTTACAAAATCTTTAATGTACACATTATGAACAACATTGTTTCGTAACTAACAAAAAAAAATTGGAAAAAGTGTGAATAGACTTTTAGCAACATATTTACAGTTTTTACAGATATTTGCAAATGATTTATTACATATAATTTTCAATTACAGTTCCTTATTTATTTTATTGAAATATTATCGGGTTTACTAGATTTCTTTGTTCTTCATTTTAATAATAGAATCCTTCTAGGTACTAGCTAAAATAAATCCTATATTAAAAACTCATTCTTTACTTCATCAGCAGCAGTATTTACTAATATTTACCCCAATCTCGTTCATCTTCATCCCTAAGTTGAAAACGGTGTAATTAATTTAGATAGAGCGCCCCTATATGGGCTATATGTCACTATTTTCGGTAAGTACCCCATATCGCATTTATTTTATGGATTGCTGGGAAAAAGAGTCCCGCATATTACTAAAAAACTCTCACCCATTGCGAAGTATACACAACGATGCCGTCCGTATTGATAATAAAAGACACATGACAACAAAAAATACTTTTGGTTGTTACGGTTATTCCTAGGGGAGATAGAAGGGGATGGGTGTATTAAAAGTTCTGTAATTTGTGAACTTAAAATCGTATAAAAATTGGAAAAATCCTTTGTAAAAGGTATAAAATTTTATTAAAATCCCTTTAAAGGGCTACATCACAACAAAACGTTTTCGATTTCAATACATTACCTTAGGGCATTATCCTAGATGCCATGTGACCATCATAAGGCATTTTATTAAAGTATGCACTTGTAACGCATCTATGTTATATTTAAAGGGTTTCTACCCGGATATTTTTCTTTGGTGGCTCAGCTAGCATCCACTTTTTCTAATACTGATGATGATTTTTTATAAAAATCGAAAACGTTTTGTTGTGATGTAGCCCTTTAAAGGGATTTTAATAAAATACCTTTAAAGGCATTTTATATCTTTTACAAAGGATTTTTTCCAATTTTTGTGATTGATGGTATACAGCCAACTACAGGAAAAACATTTTCTTTTCCTTGTGGATTTTTTAAAATCGTATATTATATACAGGGTGTAGCAAACATGCAGGTAATAAATTAAATCACATATTCTGGGACCAAAAATAGATCGACTGAACCTAACTTACCTTAGTACAAATGTCCACATAACAAAGTTACAGCCCTTTGAAATTACAAAATGAAAATCGATTTTTTTTCATATATCGAAACCTCTTAGAGATTTCTTATTGAAAATGGACATGTGGCATTCTTATGGCAGGAACATCTTAAAAAATATAACAGTGAAATTTGTACACCCCAAATTTTGTGTACGTTTCAATTAAATTATTATGGTGGAACCATTAGTTGAACACAATATTTTTAAATCTTTTTTGCTTCTTATGATTTTTTTGATAAGTCAGCTTTTATCGAGATGCGGCTTCTTTTTTAATATGTTTACATAAAAATTTTATGGAGGTTTTGTTCCTTTAAACCCCAAAAATGTTTGTGTACGTTGCAATTAAAATATTATTGCGGTATCGTTAGTTAAACACAGTGTTTTTAAAACTTTTTGTCTCTTAGCATTTTTCATAATATGTTTCAAAATATATCTAAAAATGTAAATTTTCATAATACTCTTGGTCTCTACAATTCATATTTAACCATGTACATATACAAATATGTGGTGGATTTGACAAATATTCAAAATATCTCGATAAAAACTGGCTATTCGAAAAAGTACTGAGAGGCAAAAAATTTTAAAAACATTGTGTTTAACTAATGGTACCACAATAATAATTTAATTGGAACGTACACAAAAGTTTGGGGTACCTAAGAGAACAAAACCCCCATAAAATTTTTATGGAGTGAACAAATTTCACTATAATTTTGTTTTAAGATGTTTCTGCCATAAGAATGCTACTTGTCCATTTTCAATAAAAAATCTCTAATAATAGTTTTCGATATATTGGAAAAAATTGATTTTCATTTTGTAACTTCAAAGGGCTATAACTTTTTTTATGTGCACATTTGTACTAAAGTAAGTTAGGTTCAATCAAACTATTTTTGGTCCAAGAATATGTGATTTAATTTATGACCTGTATTTTTGTTACACCCTGTATTATCAGAACTAGATAATGGCATAAAAGTTCCACTATAGAACAGGGCATTTAACACAAAATAAATCCATTTTTATACATACAGGACCTAGAAACTTGCAAATTTTTGCATTATGTTCAGCATGATGTTGTACAGGATTTAAATTAGCATCCAAAAAATAAGAGTAATCCATATCGATTTAATTTTTAAAGTGTCAAACAAATATTATTTACATGTACTTTTTACATTACGTAAATGGGTGACATTGGTTTTGCAATGTAGACCACTCGTTTTGAAAACACCGAAGTCAGCAATTATGTTACTATTAGTATTTTCACGTCACATTCAGGTGTAGTCAATCATAACCAAACAATTACGATTTATTTATAGATACGGAGAAAGTAAAGAAGAGATTATTCATTATTCAGACGTTGTCCACCAACTAGTTACTGTCGTATTTAGTGTTCTAAATAAATATATTCTGGGAGATAGTGTTTCAACTTAATCAACCCCATCATCGGGGGTAACAACCCCGTACCACCATAATGTCAAGAAAAAAGTCTACCATAAAAGAATGGGAGGAAAAATGCATAGTTGCATTTTATGATACATAAAATGCATTCAAAAGTGCATAAACATGTAAAAAAATGATCTGGCACTTAACAGCTGATTTTTCTTACGACGGGACTTGGACGGCACGTGTCATAGAACAATAGATGGCGCCCATCTCCGTTGTCGCTCCGTTCCGCTGGACTATAAATTAGCCAATACTTTTCATATCACAAGATTTTTCAACGTGTCCCGTAAGACAGCCGTCCACTTCCAGTCGTACGATAAATCAGACTTGGGCCAGATCTTGTTACCCGGGGGTTAATGGGATCGCTGAAGACGAATACACCATCAGAACCGATCACCTCAGCTCCTGGTGTCCAGGTTCACTGTTAGGGTACTTAATATTAAGTTTAGAGGGCTTTCAGCACTATATTGATGCAAACACATTCCTCGGGAGTTTTTGGGGTTGCCGAACAAGAATACGTCATCAAAAGCGACATCTGATGAACCTGGTGTCCAAAAACCCTCCAAACTCCAGAAAATATCATGACTTAGCAGAGACATTGGGTTCCATGCGATCCTAGGGTCAGTTCTTATGGCGTATTTGTATTCAGCGACCCCAAAAGCCGCTTAATGGTATTTTTGCATGCATTCAGTGCCGAAAACCTTCGAAACTTCAGAAGATGAGGTTCTTAGTAGTGATCGTGAGCACCAGGTCCTGCAGGACCAGGAGTCGGATCTGATGGCGTATTTGTAGCAACCCCAACACCCCCTTGTAATCCGTTTGCATCAATTTAGTGCCGAAAACTATTTAAGCAGAGCTATTTAAGCAGAACTTTTCATAGTTCTGCTTAAATACGCAGTTTGGTTTCGTTTCGAGTCAGAGGTGTTCATGTAGCCCCACTGAAGACATATGGAGAGACAGAAACGTTCGCATGGGAATGGTGGATTACCTCTGAACCAGAATGAAAGATAAGCTGTTTTTAATTTTCTATTTTACTCATATTTCGAGTACGTGGCATCAACTTTTGTTAGAATTTTTCCTAGACGAATAGACGAAATGTGACTTGATATTGTAGAGTCACTTTCGTCTTCTTTATTCGTCGTATCCTTGCCTTATAAATGGTAGAAGGCAGATATTGAGGATGTTACCAGAAAGTGGTTACACGAGAAATTTCAGATTTATTTTTTATATTTGGGGCTTCTTATCTCTCTCGACAAATTAGTATAGAATTTATTTAACAGCTGTGCTCTATCTATACATAATTTGTCTTAATATTTCAAATAAACGTTAATAAACCCAATATTTTTATTGAATCATAATCTATATTATAATGTCAATGATATGAGAATCCAAGATTAAGTTTAAAACCCGCGTATAGTATACCAGTATACAGAGGAAAGGGAAGAAAAAGGGGTGAATATTTCAGCATATCTTCCTTGACGCGGTGAATCACAAACACAAAGGGTTCGACAGGCTGATGCGCGGCAGAAGCGAGGGATGGGGGCACGATAATTCAATAAAGTGTCAAATTCAATAAAACGTCACTGTATACTGATAAGCACATCGAATTATATTACGGAAATTGTTTAATTTCATTGAAATTGTAATTGATTCGATATGATTTGCGGAGGACCGATCCGAGGCGATAGTACGGTCTGAGGGTTATATGCTGGCAGATAATTTGAAATAACAGAAAACCATGTTGTACGCATAATTTTTCGAACCTCTAAAACTATTTAAAATATATTTAATTCTGTAATACATTTAACTAAATTTTTGACTGCAAAACTGTCAACATTGTAAATACAGAATACAACCAATGTTTAGTTTTAATGTGTACCAAAAAGACTGGTGTTTCGACAGGACTTTCCAATACAGAGCACCCCGACCTTTTTATCATCAGAGTTTACCATCAGACTTAGCATTTTTGTTTGTGTTTCTAACTCTGCGTATGTTTCCTGTGCTCCTGTTGATGTTCTGCTCATAATATTAATATCATCAGCATACGCGGCCAGTTGAACCGTTCGGTTGGTCAGTAGATTTCCTCGTCCAGTTTGCTTTTGCCTAACCGCATACTCCAGTGGCAGGTTAAACAATGTTGGGGCCAGCCCATCTCCCTGCTTTAGTCCCTGCGAAATTTTAAAAAAGTCTGTCCGGTGGTTTTGTATTCGTACACATGCCTGAGTTTCATCCATTGTGGCTTTAATGAGTCTTATTAACTTGTGTGGTATTGCTAATTCAGCCAATATATAGTATAGTTTGTTCCTTTTGACTGAGTCGTATGTCTGTTTGAAGTCTACAAACACGTTGTGAACATCAATATCGTGTTCCCATGATTTCCTCAAGATCTGTTTGACTGTAAATATTTGATCCAGTGTCGATCTTCCCCGTCTGATACTCTCCAATAATAATACTGCTATAATGGAATTTAACAGCGTTAAAAAAATGAAGAAAGCCATAAGAGAGAGAAATACGTCAGGTAGAAAAGCCATCACAATGTTAAACAGCATTTTATAGGACCAATTCATCAGCAAAGAAAATAAAAAGAGGATATATGAGACTATAGTGACAACTATCATTCTATTCAGCTGTAAGGTATGGCCACTGGAAGAAAGAACACTGGCAACGCTGGGAGCAACGGAAATGGATTTTTGGAGAAGAGCAGCAGGAAGATGTAGAAGAGAAAGGATTACCAACGAACGCATAGAGAAATAATGTGAATCAAACGAACAATCACGAATGACTTATCAACAAAACAACTTATCTGGTTCGGACATACACAAAGAATGGATGAACAACGAATACCAAACGAAATACTAAAATGGCAACCAGAAGGAAAGAGAAAACGAAGTACACCGAGAAAAAGTTGGAGCGAAGGAATAGACAAAGAACTGAGATAGAAGAGGACCTATGGAACAACCGGACGAAGTGGCAATTGAAAATGAAAAATAAGAGTAAATAAAAAACAAAAAGGACGCACGGATATAAAAACGAACAAAACAAATATAACAAACAATATAAATTCGAAATAGTAGCACTACAAGATACGAACCAACTAGGACAAATCTCAAAGGAAATAAATTGATATTTATTTTTCGATAGCCAAGGAGAAAATAGAATGTAGGCACAGATAGGCAATTTCAGAGAGAAAACGCGTACTAAGAATAAGGGGAAAATACCCAAAACCAAAAATAGTTATTTATGAAACAGTTCGTGAAGTATGCTTTTTGCGAACGCACGCGATTTTTAGAGCACGAGCGACAACGGAGCGAGTGCTATACATCGCGTAAGTTCGCAAAAAGTACTTCACGCACAGTTTCATACAATATTTTATCTACGATAAACAAATAAAAAAACTGAAACTGTTCGTCACTGGAATTCATTTCTATTTTACAATTTTTAGAACTTTGACATTTAAAAATTCTAACTACTCTCAAACCACAAAACTGTCAACAATTTTGTTGTAAGTCATTGCTCATATTGTCATTAGTGATGTTGATTATAGTTACTTTCGAGTATTCGTTACAAATCGTTACTTTTGTATAAAGTAATCATTTACAGTATTCGTTACTTTGATTACTTTTGTTACTTTTGTATTTGAGTACCGGTAATCATATCGAGAATCGCATTTCTCAGTACATATTTTATATTAGTATTAGTAGGATACTTTGATTACTATGATTACTTTTGTATTTGAGTACCGGTAATCATATCGAGAATCGCATTTCTCAGTATTTCGTATAAGTATAAGATCCGATATAATAACGACCTTCACCGATCTATTTAATGGATAGAAATTAAATGATATGTTATCTATCATGTCAAAAATTATTAAAAACAAATTATTACAAAAAACATAATCTTGTCCAGACTAATTAATAAAAAAAAATGATTTTTTTTTATAAATTCTACTAATTTTTTTGGCTCGGCCAGATATTATTTTGGATTTTTGGATTATAATAATAAATAAAATACACATAGACCAAGGCATTTAGGAAAAAATAAATGATTTTTAGGGAAATAGTGAAACAGGAAAAAGTTTTCAATAGAAAAATGGGTGGAAATTCATAAAAGTACATAAACATATCAAAATCAGTAAATTAAGGGCCTTCTTTTGTTATTCGGGGGTTTTTGGGATCACTGAACACGACTATGCGATCGGAACCAACCTCCGAAGCACCTGGTGCCCAGGGTTACTGCTAAGGTACGTCATCTATAGTTTCGAGGGTTTTGGCACTTAATTGATGCAAACAATTACTCGAGGGTTTTTGGGATTGCTGAACACGAATACGTCATTAATAAATCTATTTTTAAATATAGTAATATTTCAAAATAGACTTATTCCTGTGTTTTTAATGTTAAATGTCCTGGTCTGAAACTGTCCTAAACTGAAAAAGATCGATACAAGGAAAATAGAAGCATTCGAGATCTGGATGTACCGCAGGATACTGAGAATATCGTGGACAGAGAGAGTGACAAACATGGAAGTGTTGCGAAGGATGCAGAAAGAAAAAGAACTTGCGCTTACTATTAAAAAGCGCAATCTGCAATACTTGGGACATATAATGAGGGGACAAAAGTACCAACTACTACAATTAATTATTCAGGGAAAAATAATAGGTAAAAGATCCATTGGCAGAAGAAAACATTCATGGTTGAAGAATTTAAGAGATTGGTACAAGTGCAGCAGCTGCCAATTATATAGATCTACGGTATCAAAAATACGCATAGCCTTGATGATAGCCAAACTTCGGAACGAGGACGGCACCTGAAGAAGAAGAAGTCCTGGTCTAATAAAAACAATGCCATACCTACATGTAAAATTAAAGTTGATAATCATAGTCTAGAAATATTACCATCTCTACATTTTTTCCGGTCAATCTAAGCTATTTTTTCTAGGTCTGATAAGAATAGTGTGTATTTATTATTAAAATCTAATGTGTTGCATTTTTATTTTTAAACGATCGAACATCTATGAAATTCTGTGAATTATCTACCTCCACAAATCGTATTAACATCTGTTTCTGGGTGCATGCTTTCATGCTTTGTTAAATGATATACCTCCCTCTGTTTCAGCTACTTCTCAGCGCCCTGTAATCCTGTAAAACTCTTCATAGCCTTTGCCCTTCATATATAAAATTTTAGTTAACTGTACTGATACCGAACACTCATGGAATCTCGGTCCGATTCCGATATCAACCGATTGTAGATACAATACTCAAATAGGTACTCGCTCTGATACGATTGGTACTAAGTAATCAGAGTAATCAAAGTAATCAAAGTAATCAAAGTAATCAAAGTAATCAAAGTAACGATTTGCCTGTCTGAATAGTAATCGTTACTTTCGGTATTCGTAAGTAACGAGTACTTTGTAACGAATAGTTACTTTTTCAACATCACTAATTGTCATCACCATGACAACGCGAAAGTTAAGGATATTTGATTATATGAAAGTGTGCCAAAAAACCCATTGAAAATGTGCGAAAAAGTAAGTCCCATTTAAAATACATTGTACTTCACGCACACTTTAAACCCTTCACGCACTGCTATCTATAATGACAGTTTTCACAAACTAAAAACTTATACATAATATGACCTATACCCCATTCCACGAACATACGCCTGTTTTGGATTACTTCGACAAGGAATATTTTACTGTGCAAAATAAGAAGAACGAAAGTAAATTGCAAATTACATTGTTGTTCATTGGAATAATTATTAGCGCCATTTACTTTCGTACTTCTTATGTTACACTGTAAAATATTCGTTGTGGAAGTAATCCAAAACAGGCGTATGTTCATGGAATGGCCCATAGAGTAGATAAAATACATTTATAAACATACGTGAGTCGACAAGAGAAAACATAGACATAAAGAGAAAAACATAGGCATAAAGGAAGACTTGTATAATCAAGAAAATATAGCCTGCATAAAACAACCAACTAAAATGGTATCTTCCCAATATATTTCGTAAAACAAAGGAATATGATCATTATGAGCACATACATAGTTCCAACGAAAAATAACTAAGAACTCCAACTAAGGAACCTGGAGATCATCAGTTGGGGAAAATGTTAATCAAATCGATTATGCACTCGTCGAAAAAGACATGGAAAAATGGATAAAGAAAATAAGAACACAATATTCTCTATATTAAAGAGAAGCAAAAGCAGACTCAGATCACCGTATAGTCGGAATAAAATGAAGTAATTAAACCTGTTATATTACTGTCAGAAGAAGAGCAAAGTAAATGTGAAAGAATAGTTACCGGAGAATTAGATAGAAAATTGCAGAAAATGGAAATATTGAAAACACATGGATACAAATAAAAGTATGTATGACCAAAGCAACGATAGCCAGTATTAGAAATATAATAGATGAATAAAATAATATAACAGATGAATAAAATAATGGTTCGATGAAGAATGTAAAATAGAAGTAGATCAATGAAATAAATTGAGATTAAATATTGGCTAATTGAAAACAATGGTGTGCCTTGTTTTATGTTGGGTCTGGAAAAATATTTTTTCGAATTCGTAAGATATTATTTTAACACTTCAAGTTAATATTAGTCTGTTATTCCGCCTGGCCTAGGAAGATTTTTCGTATGGCTGGAACTATCGGAAATGATGCGATTGGAAATCAGAATCAGATAGAACAATGAAACCTTTGCAGTCGTTTGTAATTATATTCGAATTCTACGTAAATAATTGCTGGATGTGCTATATGTAATTAGTTATTAGATGAATCGGTTTAAATATTAAACAAAATGTGTAGTTTTCCAAACTGGTACAATAAACAATCAAATTTATTGTAAAAAATATTTTATTACAATTAATAAACCAAAAAATATTTAACATAAATAACAGATTATAACAATATGAAACATTTGAAACTGAGAGCAGATTCTTACATTTCTTTGACTTTGTATCTAGGTTATTAATAATCCATAATTATGCGATTAAGAAAAAAAGCATAATTATTGCTCGAAAACAATAATGTACTTTTTGCTTGTAATACATACAACATTTTTTCTGCAATCACTTAATAAAATAAAACTATTTTTAAATCATTAACTTAATGAGATAGCATAATGAGATAATACTGGACACCAAAGTAAACAATTGCAATGTAAAAGCAGTACTGTTATACGGATCACAAACTTGGAGAATAACAAAACAGAACACTGGAAAGATTCAATCCTTCATCATTAAATGCTTACGAAAAATTCTAGGAATATTTTGGCCCAACGGAATCACAAACTCATGACTTATGGAAAAAACGAAGCAAGAACCAATACATAAAGAAATAAGAAAGAGAAGATGGAAATGGGTGGGCCATACTCTGCGGAAACCAGACACAGATATAACAAAACAAGCATTGGAATTCCAACCTCCAGGAAAACGGAAACAGGGGAGGCCGATAAATACATGGAAGAAAACAATTATTAAAGAAGCAGAAAACGTCGGCCTAACTTGGAAAGAAGTCAGAGAAAAAGCACAAGATCGACAAAAATGGTTTGTGACAGTAGATGCCCTTTGTTCCAGTGGGAACGAAGAGGATAAGCAGGTAAGTAAGTAAGTAAGTAAGTAAGGTATTTTGTATAGGTATTCCGATATAACAACGACCTTCACCGATCTGTTTAAGCGATAAAAATGATTTGATTACTATGATTACTTTTCTATTTGAGTACCGGTAATCATATCGAGAATCGTATTTCTCAGTAGGTAGGTATTTTGTATAGGTATTCCGATAAAACAACGACCTTCACAGATCTAGATAAAAATATAGGGTTCTCGCATTCGCTCTTTGTTAATGACATACATTACATATTTTACGTATACCATTATACCTCCCTCTGTTTCATCTTCTATCTTCTCCTCACCCTCACACCCTTAAAACGCTTCATAACTGGTCAAATACTGGTAAAATACTGGTCACGTCCGTTACTCGCTGGGATACGATTGGTAGAAAGTAATCAAGTGTACTGGTTGTAGGTGTATATACAATAGTCGTTACTCGCTCTGATACGATTGGTACGAAGTAAAGAAGTAATCAGAGTAATCAAAGTAATCAAAGTAGATACAATAGTCGTTACTCGCTCTGATACGATTGGTACGAAGTAATCAGAGTAATCAAAGTAACGATTTGCCTCTCTGTATAGTAATCGTTACTTTCGGTATTCGTAAGTAACGAGTACTTTGTAACGAATAGATACTTTTTTAACATCTCTATAGGATATACAAGTAATTGCATGTATTAGAACATAGTTTTTAATTCCAAACAACTTTTTATAATAACACTTTTCAATATTGTGAAAAATAAAGATACTTTAATCCTGATCGAACTTCATATTTTTTTGACATACCTCGTATAATATAGATTTGATATCTGATGGTTAAAATTCGGTTTTAGACCATACAGAACTTTTTATGAAAAATAACTTTTTTCGTAAAATTAAAAATAAAAAAGTTTCCCTTAATATTTGTCCAACTTAAGTAGACCTGCTGTATATAATAATACAGTGGAACCTCGATAAGTCGGATTAATCGGGACCGCGGCCGATCCGGGTTATCGAAAATCCGGGTTAGCCGGAGAATATGGTAAAAATAATAAAATACGGTTTACTTACTGATAAACTCCATTATAATTGAAAGAAATACATATGTACAGTACATCTAAATTACGTACAGTTGTATGCAGTATTGTTCATTTCTTGGTAAAAAACTCAGTCAAACTGAAAAAATGTTTGTTTGTCTGTTGAAAATCGGTCCGGTTTAGCCGGACTTCCGGGTTATCGAAGGCCGACTTATCGGGGTTTCACTGTACATAAATAGACTATATTGTGTACTACATAATATTATATATCATTGAGTAGACAGCTCAAATACAACAAGCGTCTCGGGCAAGCCGTGATGATTACGACTACAGGCGTTTATAGCCGAATGTGATATTGAAGCGGATATAAATATTTGCCAGAAAACTAATATTTAAACTATTTTATTGAAAAAATAAATAAATACAAAATAAACAGTTTTCGTTGAAATAGTGAACTGTAATTTAACAAATAAATTTACATAAACAAATAAAATTGATTTATTTGACATTTGAATTTTATGTTGACGTTTAGTTGCGTCGAACGAAAACAAGTTGAGTTGACGTTTCTATGTCGAAAGAAAATAAATATTTAAAGAAGGCTTGTGACGTCACAATGACGACTTTGAGGTCGGATATCTCGAAGATGGTTAGAGATAGCGATGCCGTTTTCAGATTTGGATCCAGAAGACAAAACTGCGAGGAATCCATCGCTAGGTATTGCAGGAGCGACGACGCACGAACGAACAAACTTTGCGAATTTATAAACGAAAAGTTTTCGTTGAAAAGTTGACTGGAAAATAGTTTCATTTTACTTAGTGATTTTATAAAAAAATTGCTGTATGTACTAGAAGCAAAATAGTATATTATGCAACGAGTATTTAATGACGGTCATTATTAGACTTAGGCAAATATGCAAATAAAAAGGTATGAAATATGCGCATAAATATGCAGTATTTTATCCAAAAATATGCAAGTATATCCAGAAAATATGCATGTAATACAAAAATATTTACATTTTTTAATTTACAAAAATATCTAAAATATCTTCACATGTTGTATTAATTAACATGTGTATCTATTTTAACTAAGCTTATGTAATTAAATATTTAAAAATTTTAACAAATAAATGATATTATTTCGAATTGTGGTAACAGTAAAATTATCAAATTCCGTTTTTTTTTCTAAAAGAAACATAAATATGGCTTCTATCTGACTGAGTACATAGAAAAACTTCATTCGACATCAACCGATCTAACTGGGGCATTTTTCAAATTCACCATAATAGTTGGCTCTAAATTAAGTGGTTCGGAAAATATCCAAGCTACTACTTGACTCACTTCAGAAAAAACCTGGTAACCACTGTTTTTTTCATGGTTGCTGGAAAATGTTTGGAAAGTTTTCTTTCCAATATGTATTACTTTTAACGTTTTGACACAATTATTCAAATTTTTTTATTAAAAATGTACTGTCTAGCAATGATAATTTGAAGGAATCCAATTGGGTAATAGTTTTCTGAACGAAACTATAGTTTGATTTTATGAATGACACTGAACACAGGTGTTCACGGCTTATTTTACAACAAAAGTGAAAAGGACCCTTTAAACTATAAATTTTTACCTAGTGATATAAACTGGCAGATTTTGGAACCAATCAAGTACAAAACTTGACAAGATTATGTATAAGCCGCTATCTTTTATTAGTTCCGATATCAAAAATTTGAATACCAAGATATTATAAAACAAAATTAAATATTGAGATTTGCAAGCTATTTTTTACACGAATATAAAAATAATATATACAACCAAAATTTTAAAGTATATGCACTTTATGCACATTTATATAAAAATATGCAGAATTGAATATTTTTGCATATTTTATGCATAATATGCAAAATATGCAATTTGCATATTTGCCTAAGTCTAGTCATTATGAAGCGAGTATGAGGGATACGAAATGAGCCGCCTAGTGGTGAGTTTCGTATAGAGTACGAGCTTCAATGAAAATTAAATGAAAGTTGTGTACACGATTTTTTCTATGATCATTCACAACAAAAAATTTATTCAAATTTATTAATTTTGTAACGCAAACAAATTAAGTAGTTTGTCAGTTTGTTTACCTATTGAGAACTGTCAAAGCGTATGTATTTGACTCGCCATTAGTCATTTCACGTGTCATTAGTCACTTCATCGCGAATGCCGTATCACGATTCAATTGATTAAAAATCTGTATGTTCATGAAAATCTGTATCATAATGAAGTTCATTATAATACAGGTAGTGAAATCATAATTGATATATTATAGTATGAGAATAGAAAAAGTGATATTATTGTCAAAATAGAAAAAGTCACTATTAATTACGAGCAATAATGTAGAATTAGGATTCTAGAATTCACTTTTCGCTTTTATTGCTTTTTAAAAAATATTCTCAAATTCATTTCCTTTAACATCAAACAGTTCGTCAAAAGTTTACCGTTTGCTCTATATTTTTTACCCAAAACGCCACTGAATGATTTACCACGCAGCAGAGAGGAAGCTGTCGACCATCCGAATTCTGCTCTGAACATACATCATGTGGCGGAAGGACTCTACCAGCGAAAATCGCTCCCCGGAGAGACTTAAACTGACCACAAAAAAGCACTAAAAGAACTACGAGAGGAATGTGGTGGATTAAAGATTGATTAGTAAGTTGACGGATGTCCTGTATACCCATCTACTCGGTCAGTATTCGGTTATTTATTTGCATTTTTAACAAGTTTACAGAGGACTTCGTCTTGGAAGTGAGGCAAATATTTTTAGAAAACAACGTAAAAGTTATTTAAGAACATACAATTTGTAGTAAATTGTTGAAGTAAAAGTTGTCATCAACATAGAACGTGGTTAAACTACGGAATAAATTAAATATTTTGCTACATACTGTTGCAAGTTAAGCTCAAACGAAATAAATATATGTAAAAATTTGGAGATTTTATGAAACGTGGTTTTTTTCTAAGCTTCTATACTTTTCTCTATAATAATGATTAATTTTTTTTGTATAGTATGCTGAGTCTAATGCTGAGACGATCGTCACGAAACTTCTTCTTCTTCTTCTTCCTCTTTATAAGCATGTGTTGGGATACACAGCATCTCAGTAAACATCTTCTTAAGACAAACTCTTTAATAATTAAATGCCCGTGGTAAAAACAAATATGTTTGTTTTTAATAAATACGATTAACCTAGATTACCACATCGATACATGCTCGTATTTGATACAAGGTCAAGTTGCAATAATAATCAATGTATGTTTGTTAGCAGTCAGCAGTTTTGAATCACTCTCACTTTTGCTTACCAAAACATAAAACAAAACAATCGACCTTTAATTATACTTTCACGGGGAACAGATAAATCAATTAGTAGTTGAGATTCCAGCGGGTAACATCACATTAAGCAAATAATATACCACCAGCTACTTACCGTTAAATACTCCACGTATAAATAAATGTATTAACTGTGAGAGTTATTTACTACATCAACCCTTATGGTCGGGGTAACCAACCCCTAATTATCTAAGGTGGCTCAGAAGCCAGGAGCCACCATAAGCAATTCTGCTTGTTCATTGGTGGAATGATACTTCTATGGAAGGTTGTCACTCCATCTTTTGCGCGGTCGGCCGATACTTCTTCTGTCGATTGGTGATTTATTTCGTGCTATTTTGACCACACGTGTCTCCGCCATTCTGGTTATGTGGTTGTTCCATTTTTTTTTCTATTTAGTGTCCATTCGTTTATACACTGTACGTTACATTGTCTTCTAATATCTTCGCTCCTCTTTCGATTTCTCAGTGTATTTCCTGTAATTCTTCTCAGTACTCTAATCTCTGCCGTGTCCAGTAGTCTTTTTGTTGTGGCTGTATCGGGTCTTGTTTCTGATGCATATGTCATTATTGGTCTTACACTGGCTTTGAAATTCTTGACTTCACCTCAATATTATTATGTGGGTTTCGCCATATAGTGTTATTAAGGCCAATCTATTTGCTTTTTGTACTTGATTTCTCACTTCTTTGTCTAGGTCTCCGTAACTTGACAATGTAATTCCAAGGTATTTTACTTCCATTACTTGTTCAATACTGATACCATCAATTTCTATTTTGCATCTGATTGGTTCTTTACTGATTAATATTGTTTTGATTTTCTGAGATAAAACTGTCTTATTGAATTCTTTTGCTCTTATGTTAAATCCGTGGACTAATTTTTGTAGACTATCTTCATCTTGGGCGATCAATATTGCGTTGTCTGCTTAGCAGAGTATTTTTACTTCTTTGTTTTCTATTCTATATCCTCTTCTTTTGCTGACATTTTTGATGATTTCATCCATGATTAAATTGAAAAGCATAGGACTCAATGAGTCACCCTGTCTTATTCCGCTGCCTATATCTATGGTTCTGTAAGTTGTCCATCTATTCTGAATGCCATTTTGTTGTTTTGGTAGATGTTTTCAATAGTTTTTATGATATCTAGAAGGACTTCCTATTATACAGAAGATGGATTACATCTTTGAGTCTTACTCTGTCAAATCCTTTCTTTAAGTCAATCAGATATAGAAATGCTGGTCTATTATACTCTAGTGATTTCTCAGTAATTTGCTTTATGACGAATATTGCATCTGTACACGATCTTCCAGTACGAAAACCCTGTTGTTCATCTGCTAAACATCTCTGATTCATTACGTCTTGTAAGATTTTAGCTGTAAGTTTTAGGGTATTATTTAACAAGTTGATACCTCTGTAGTTCTCTGGCTGCTTTTTATCTCATTTTTTAAATAGTAGACTTAGTTCGCTCGTTCTCCATTCTTCCGGTATTTTATTGTGTTTTATGATTTTGTTAATTAATGTTGTTAATTATTCTGTCATTGCTGCTCCACAATATTTCAGTAATTCGCTTGGTATTCCATCCTTACCTGCAGCTTTTGTGTTTTCCAGCTATTCGAGTGTTTTTCGTACTTCCTGTGCACTTATATTAACATCTTCATTTGTGGTAATTTTTGGTGTTTCCGGTTCTAGCATTATTTATTTTTGTTCTTCCTCTGCATAGAGCTTTCTTAGATAGTCAATCCATGTATCCTTTTCTATGTGTTTTGATTCTATTAGTTCCTTTACCTCCGTTCTTTGACCTCTTATAAAGCGCCATATTTCCATTTGGAGACCATGAAAATCATGTTCCATTTCTTTCGAAAAACGTTTCCAGTGAACATTTTTATTCTTCTTACTACTAAATGTGTTTCGTTTATAATAGTCTTATAATTATCGTATGGTATGCCTCTTGTGTTTTAGGTAAGCTTTTTTCTTCTCTTTACATTTTTCCTTCACTTCTGTACAAAACCATGGAGTTCTTCGTCTTCTTCCTACGTTCGTCACGAAATAGTTGGAAGAGTCCATTTAGGAGAAGAGGAGAATCCGTTATTTTCTTCTTCTTCCTAGTCGTTCGCCCGATTCGGAAATCGTGCCTCGTTTAATTTTCAATGATTTCTCTTAACCTCTATCCATCTTTATCTATCCTCTGCGATTCTGAAGCAAAGGTTTGGTGGAACACAGACCTCTTTTTTAATGTGGTCCACATACCTTGTTGGTGAGTTTCCCCGGGATCTAGCTCCTTGTACCATCCCCTGCAATGTCAGCTTCTCCAGACCATCTCTACGCACCACATGACCAAATTAAGCGTTAATTTTTTCGGCCACACAGTTCTAAGCTTACTTGTAACGTACAGCTGTCTAAGAATATACTCGCTGGTTCTGCTTGCTAGTGATGTTGAAAAAGTAACTATTCGTTACAAAATACTCGTTACTTACGATTACCGAAAGTAACGATTACTATACAGAGAGGCAAATGGTTACTTTGATTACTCAGATTACTTCGTACCAATCGTATCAGAGCGAGTAACGACTGTTGTATCTACTTTGATTACTTTGATTACTCTGATTACTTCGTACTAATCGTATCAGAGTGAGTAACGATTTTTGTATCTACTTTGATTACTTTGATTACTTTGATTCATTTTTACTTCGTGAAGGTCGTTATTATATCGGAATACCTATACAAAATACCAAACTACTGAGAAATACGATTCTCGATATGATTACCGGTACTCAAATACAAAAGTAATCATAGTAATAAAATCATTTTTATCTCTTAAACAGATTGGTGAAGGTAATTGTTATATCGGAATACCTATACAAAATACCAAACTACTGAGAAATACGATTCTCAATATGATTACCGGTACTCAAATACAAAAGTAATCATAGTAATCAAATCATTTTTATCCCTTAAACAGATTGGTGAAGGTCGTTGTTATATCGGAATACCTATACAAAATACCTACCTACTGAGAAATACGATTCCCGATATGATTACCGGTACTCAAATACAAAAGTAATCATAGTAATAAAATCATTTTTATCTCTTAAACAGATTGGTGAAGGTAATTGTTATATCGGAATACCTATACAGACCTACCTACTAAGAAATACGATTCTCAATATGATTACCGGTACTCAAATACAAAAGTAATCATAGTAATCAAATCATTTTTATCCCTTAAACAGATTGGTGAAGGTCGTTGTTATATCGGAATACCTATACAAAATACCTACCTACTGAGAAATACGATTCCCGATATGATTACCGGTACTCAAACAAAAAAGTAACAAAAGTAATCATAGTAATCAAATAATTTTTATCCCTTAAACAGATCGGTGAAGGTGGTTGTTATATCGGAATACCTATACAAAATACCTACCTACTGAGAAATACGATTCTCGATATGATTACCGGTACTCAAATACAAAAGTAATCATAGTAATCAAAGTAACAAATACTGTAAATGTTTACTTTATACAAAATACCTACTTACTGAGAAATACGATTTTCGATATGATTACCGGTACTCAAATACAAAAGTAACAAAAGTAATCATAGTAATCAAAGTAACGAATACTCTAAATGCGTTTGCGTTTAAGTTTATTTGATATACTATAATTATTACGCATATTAATCCTAAAATTGTAGATTGCCTTTCTAAAACAGTTTTAATTTAATCTCTATAATCGCGCATCTCCGCGCTAAAAACTCTCATAAGGTAGTGATGTTGAAAAAGTAACTATTCGTTACAAAGTACTCGTTACTTACGAATACCGAAAGTAACGATTACTATACCTACTGAAAAATACGATTTTCGATATGATTACCGGTACTCAAATACAAAAGTAACAAAATTAATCATAGTAATCAAAGTAACGAATACTGTAAATTATTACTTTATACAAAAGTAACGATTTGCAACGAATACTCGAAAGAAACAATAATCAACATTACTACTGCTTGCGGTCCAGGGTATTCGCAACATTCTTCGCCAGCAAAACCTTTCAAACACGTCTATAGTGCGTTGATAAACTTCCTTCGAAGACCAGCATTCAGATCCATAGAGAAAAATAGAGAAGACCATTGTTTTTACCATCCTTGTCTTTGTATTCAAGGTGATTTACTACTTCGATGACTTTGATTTTGGTAATGTCTGACTGATTTTTATTTCTTCTATCTATGATCATAGATCTTTATTTTTTATTTATAAGACGCTTCAAAACTTACTCTTCTATTTATTCTAACAGCTCCGTCAATTCTTGCAAGGATACGGCGAGAAGCGTTGTATGATTTGCATACCGTTAAGTTATTGATTCCCCTGCCGCTTCCCATTCTCAGATTGCTTCGCACATAATGGCTTAGCGCAAAAAAATCACTAAATGAACTACGAGAGGAATGAATGTCATGGATTAAAGATTGATTAGTAAGTTCACGGATGTCTTGGGTACCTATCTACTTAGTGTGCGTAACAGAATATTTTTACTTCTTTGTTTATATATATCTACGGGGGTCCTACGGCCTCTGCCGCATCCCGTATTTCGATCTCCACCTTCTTCGGTCGGTCCATTCTTTCTCATTTATGGCTCTATCTCTCATTATTGCTCTGATTCCTTCTCTCCATTCTAGTGCTGGTCTTCCTCTGCTTCTTCTATTCCATGGAGCATAGTTTAGAGTCTGTTTTGGCCATCGTTCATCATTCATTCGCATTACATGCCCGTACCATAAAAGCTGTTTTGATTCTATTGTATCTACAGTATTGGAAATTCTTTCTATTATTCATATTTCTTCATTTGGGATGTGATCAGATCTGTATATCCGACACGCTCTTCTTAGATAGTCCATTTCTATTACTTCCAGTTTTTTCTTCTCATTCATTGTCATTTGCCAACATTCAGATCCGTACGTCAAAATTAGTTCTACAACCGACTTGTACATTGTCATTTTGGTTTGTAAACTAATTTTAGGAGACCAAAGTAACGAGTTAAGTGTTTGTACCACATTTCGACCCTGTTGTATTTTCTACTGGATGTCCCGTTTCGAGGCTCCTTCTTTCGCTATAACTGTCCCTAAGTATTTAAATTCTTCGCATTGTTTTATACCTCTACTAGAGAGTTCTGGGTCTATTTCTTCGTCTTCTATTCAAGATCATGACAAAATGGCAAACAAATTGGAACAAATCAAATTCTACATTAAGAACAATCAAACAAAGTATATTACCGTCGAAACATCCTACAAAGAGAAGAAACCAAGTGCTCATGTCCAGATTGCGACTTGGTCATACGAAGATCACCCACGACTTTATATTAAAGAAGGAAGCCCCTCCGATGTGTTATGTGTGTGATAGTGAACTAACAGTGCAACATATAATAATAGACTGTTTTGTTTATATTGATTGTGAGTTCCCAATTTTCGTATTCTTCGGTTAACTTTCGAATCATATAATCCATGTCTTCCTCATCATTTGCCATAATCACTTGATCGTCTGCGAAGAAAATATTCGTTGTTGTTTCCAAGTTCTATTCCCATTCCTGTGCATTTTCTCCTCCAGTTGTTTAATGCTTCCTGAATATAGATTTTAAATAGATTTGGGAACAAAGAACATCCTTGTCTTAAGCCTTTTGTTACAGGAAACGGGTCTGAAATTTTATTTTCCATTTTAACGGCACTTTTTGCATTTATGTACATGTTCGCTATGGCGTTGATGTATGCATTACTTATTGCCTGCCTTCGTAAATACTTCAAATAATATTTTTAAGGGTACTTTATCATAGGGCTTCTCTAAGTCAACGAACACTAAATGAGTCGGTAAATTTCTGGCTGTTTGTTTCTCTATAATTTGTTGAAGTACAAATATATTATCAACACAAGATCTGCCAGCACGGAATCCACTTTGATCTTCTATTTCCTCATATTGGTTTTCGATTCGTTCTTTTATCAATCGACCGTACAACACTTCTTTGTTTACCATTCCATATCCACTTCTTCTGTTCACTCACACTTTTCATAATTTCATCCATGGTTAAATTAAATAGCATAAGGCTCAAAGGCAATGGAAAGACATGTTGACAAATACACTGAAGGGCCAAAAAAGAAAGCTAGGATAGTCCTTAAAGCTAATTTCATCAAAAGTATGCCAATAAGTTGCATGGTAACAAAAAACTGTGAACTTTGAATAGTTTGAAAGCTTGCAACTACAGTTTATTCGATGCTATTTTGGTAATTTATTTAGGTTGTAGGAAGTTCACTGGACTGTAATTATTAAAATATTAATCGATATGTTTCACAATTATATCGGCGAAACTATAAAAATTAAAGAAAAAGATTAAGATGGGATTACAAATTGATGGACTATTTTGTGATTGAACAAGCTGCCTATATCTATAGGTTCTGTAAATTATTGTCCATCTATTCTAATTTTCATTTTGTTGTTTTAACAGACGTTTATAATGACTTAACATATCAAAACTTTGTTTTTGACAGTTTTGACTTCCTGAACATAAACACTAAGACTAAAAAATAATAAATGCTGCCAAAAATCTAGTACTATCAAAATTTTATATATAGGCAAATGCAATATTTCTCAGCCATTCACTTGTTTGATTTATATATATTTATTAATAATATACATTTATTACATACTCGAATTACATCAAATTTTGATAATATAATAAAGTAGAATTCCATAAAGCGACCTAAAATTCTAACCTAAATATATAAATATGTAGGTATTGTTATTGGGATTAATATTGTAAGGGAAATGTTCGAATAAATAAATAAGGGCTGTTTTTGTATGTAAATGATTATTACCAGAATATTCAGATTTGCGTAATGTATGCAGATTGTCGGATAATGTAATGATAATATTACTGTACCGAAACCGAAGATATTTATTTTTAAATCAAAGTTCTTCATGAATAAAAGAACTGAAAAATATCTGAATATCGACTGACTAGGGGTGTAAAACTGTTATTCCTATATCCTTGACAGATACTACTTTACAAAAGATTAATAAAGAAAAATGATTTTCTTTTATTGTTTCGTTTCAAAACTTCATGCCTTTGCAATATTGTTCGCGAAAAACTAGTTAACTTATTTATTTATTACTTAATTATTACTATTATGTACTTAGTTATTTCAACTTTAAATTGTTCCTGCGAGAGTGCTGACCACGCAGCAAAGGAAGCACGTCTTTCGGATCTTACAGATGAAAATATCCAGTTGTTTCAAGACATAACAACTGAAATCAAACAGTTATCTATCTCAATGTGGCAAAATCAGTGGAGCAAGTGCACTACCCAATTAAAGTCCATCCAACCAAGCATTTTAGGACCTAGACTGGTAAAAATGAAAAGGAAACCGAAGACCATCATCAGAAGGCTCAGAATTGGGCACACCCGCCTAACTCATGGATACTTGATGGTTCCCAAAGAACCTCCAAACTGCCAACACAATATGGCATCCACGGAAATTTGTGTACTATTTTAAACTTTAAAAACCAATTGTGTAATGTGATAGAGTTCCTTAATAGACCAGTAAGGATTTGTTTTTAGGTGGATGTGAGAGGTGGCATTCAGATTTTTACGGATAAAGTTAGATGATAACTTCGTTAATAATAATTGAATTATGCTCCTTCTCAAATATGCCCGGAACATTAATAAAAAAAATAAAATATTTAAAAATTTCAAAAAATTTCGTTTTTTTTTATTTTTTGCTTATAACTTAAAAACTATTCATTTTAGAAAAAAGTCGTATAGGAATAAAACAAACATAATTAAATTTTCTATCAGACGCGATTGGTTGAAAATGTCTTAATTAATCACCCTTGCTTCAAATAGCAATAAATATAAAATAAGGGGGCAAAACAAGCCTGTCTTTATTCAATGATTTTCCATCACTTAGGTTACACTTGGAACCTTCCTAATTCGCTTAGAAAATTTTTGTAATGTGCCAAAATCGTACACCAAATTTTATTAAAATTGACTTACTAGATTTTGCATAATAATTTTGCAATCTAAACTTTTTTTATTTTTAAAAAATTAAAATTTTTTAAAATCTTGCACAACAAAAACTAGAACATACAAAGATTTGTCAATTTTTTTAGACATAAAGAAGTACTCCACCTATCTAATGCACTTTACAGAATTGAAATCGGATTATTTAAGCAGCCTCAGCAATGTTTTAGAATTATAAACAATTTTTTGGCTTATAAACAAATTAGTGCTGTGGCCAGGATGGGGTGCTACGGGCTCTTTTATTTAGATGGACTTACCCAAGTTTTTTTTATGTATTTTGACCCGCATAACACGAATTTTTTGGGTAACAGTTGATCCGGATGTCGATAAGATTGTTATAAACAAAGAACTTGAGGAATTACATAACATCGATTTTTCGCAAAATAAAACATTTTTCTTGTATTTCTTGGGTAATTCTAAGCAAAAAATGTTCTTACAAGTTTTTTCGTAGGATGCATAGTTTTCGAGATAAACACGGTGGAACTTTCAAAAAATCGAGAAATTGCAATTTTTGAACGCGAATAACGTTTGATTAAAAAATAAAATAGCAATTCTGCTGACAGCATTTGAAAGTTCAAGTCAAATTATACCGGTTTTAATTATTTGCATTGCTAAAAATTAATTTTTTTATTATTAAACTTTTATTATTAAATTTGTTTATAAGCCAAAAAATTGTTTATAAATTTAAAACATTGCTGAGGCCCCTTAAATGATCCGATTTTAATTCTGTAAAGTGTCTTAGATAGGTAGAGCACCTCTTTGTATGTAAAAAATTAGCCAATTTCTAAATGGTCTACTTTTTGTTCAAAAAGATTTTTAAAAATTTGAACTTTTTTAAAAACATTTAGATTGCAAATTTATTATGCAAAATTTATTAGGTTGATTTTAATGAAATTTGGAACACGATTTAAGTATGTTACAAAGAATTTCCTAAGCGAATTGCTAAGGTCTAAGTGCCACCAAAGTGGTTAAAAAATATTGAATAACAAAATATTTATTTTGCCCCCTTATTTTGTATTTATTGCTATATTGCAGAATAGGTAATACCTTGAGACATTTTTTACCAGTCGTATATCATACAAAATTCAATTATCTTTATTTTATTTCTCTACGACTTTGTTCCAAAACGAATCGTTTTAAAGTTATAAGCAAAGAAAGCAGGAAAAAATCGATGTTTTTTGAAATTTTTAAATATTTTAATTTTTTTATTAATGTTCCGGGCATATTTGAGAAGGAGCATAAGTCAATTATTATTACTGAAGGTGTCACCTAACTTTATCTGCAAAAATCCGAATGCCACCTCTCACATCCAAAAATAGACGTTTTTTCGCACATCCTTACTGATCTATAAACATTGTAAAGTATACCACCTACTGTAAATTTAACTTAATTATTTATTGTTATTGTAATGTTCCTTGTGTCAATGGCCGCAGCAGCCGAGACAAGTTAATTGAAATAAAAAAATTGTTCCTGCGTTCTTTATAAGTATTTAAATTAATTTTGAAATATTCTTTTAACAAAACTCTCTTGCTAAAACTATTTCCTTTGTTCTGCTTATACGGAACCTAGGTTAAATGTCCTAATGTCTATAACAATCCTTCCTATTTAAAATCAAAATTCTCCTTCTCTCTCATTTTCAACCAATCATCTTTTCATCACGATCCAACCTAAAAAGTCCACTGCTGAACATAGGCCTCTTCATCGTGTTTCCAATTCTTAAATCGTTTAGTCCATCTTGTAGGTGGTCGACCGACGATTCTCTTGACTTCCCTTGTCTCCATTCCAATAAACTATTTGTGAAAGCCAACACCTTTATCTGTGTGAAGACAGAGAATTCGACTCAACAACCCACGTGCGTCGTGGAAAGTCATATAATACCTTAGGGTATCCTTATTAATTTTATCCATCGTCAGGATTTAGCATATTATAGCATTTTAATGTAAGACTTTCAGTCGACATTTTAAGGGTTTTAACCCATGTATTTTTCGTGGCTTAGCATGTAACAGGCGGGCTGAAAAGTTCGTAGGCTAACATAGAAAGAAATTTTTTTTTGATAAAATTTTATTTTATTGTTCAAGATAGTTACCTTTGAGGGTGATACAACGATTATGGCGGTCAGACAAGTTTTCAGTACCATTTTTATAATACAATTTGTCTTTAGCTTTAAAATAAGCCTCAGTTTCGGCGACTTACTCTTCATTGGTGTTAAATATCTTTCCAGCGAGCATTATATTGAGGTCAGCTAACAGGTAGTAGTCGCCGGGAGCCATATCTGGTGAATACGGTGGCTGCGGAGGCAATTCGAAGCCCAATTCATGAAATTTTTCCATCATTTTCATTAATTTGTTGCACGGTGTGTTGTCTTGATGAAACAGAACTTTATTTTTCTTCAAATGGTGCCATTTTTACGCGATTTAGTCCTTCAAACGCCCCAATATTGCAATGTAATAGTAGCTCTTAATAGTTTTTCCTTTTCAAGCTAGTCGATAAATAATATACCATGCGCATTCCAAAATAATGATGCCATAACCTTGCCAGCCGACTATTGCGTCTTTCCACGCTTTGGAGTCGGTTCATCACGTGCAGTCGACCCGGCAGACTGTCGATTGGACTCAGGTGTGAAATGATGGAGTCATATTTCATGCATTGTAATATATCGACACAAAAATTCGATTTTATTACGATTGAATAGCTTCAAATACTTCCCAGAAACAACAATTCGTTGTTGTTTTTTATCGACTGTGAGCTCTCGCGGCACCCACTTTGCACAGAGCTTTCGCATATCCAAATATTCATGTACAATATATCCAAGAGATTAATTTCATATCTTTACAGTCTTAGCTTTCTCAAACAACTTCACTTTATGGTCGTCCCAAATTATTTTGTGCATTTTTTTGATATTTTCATCGGTAACAGCTTCTTTGGGGCGTCTACTGCATGCATCGCCCTCGGTGCTCACTTCGCCTCGTTTAAACTTAGCAAACCATTTCTCAACGATTGATTTTCCTGGTGCAGAGTCCGAATATTATTTATCAAGCCAAGCTTTGGCTTTAGCAGTATTATTTTTCTCCAAAAAGCAATCAATTATTAAGGTACGAAATACCTTTTTATCAATTTTTTTAAAATAACATAAGTTGATTCACTCAAAATGCTATATCTCATAAACTTTTTTTTTTATTTATTTATTGTTTATACATATGACCTGGCCTCTAGAGACTAATCCAGGTCGTTTTTTCCTGATGGGATTACAGATATTTTTTTATATTTTTACATTTTTTACTAAACTACTTAATCTATTTTTACAATTTATTAATTAATTTGCCATAATCTATTAATTACATTTAACAAATACATTTAACAAATTTAAATAAACAATATACATTTGTTAAAATATTTTTGGTACTATCAACTCCCTTCTAAGTTATAAAGACAGTCCCTCTATTTTCAGAAGAGAGTTGGTAGTCTTTTTTTTTAATTTAATGAATTATTTATTGAATTATTATTTTTATTTATTTATTTTATATTGAATTATTATAATTATAATTGTAAATATCTATTTTTGAATTTATATTTTATTTTATTTATTTTAACTTTATCTTACTCAACTTCATCAGGATTGGATTATTTGTTGTCTTCTTCTATTATTATAGATTTCTTGTTGTTTTTTAGATATTATTTCTGTTAGATTGTTTAATATTCCAAAATATTCTTCATTTTGTAATATATCTTTTATTTCAATTCTTTCTAATCTTCTTCTCATTTCTCTATGTTCTTCATTTTGTATAGTATTTTCACAATGTAACACTATATGTTCTGGTGTACCTAGTTCTCCACATTCACAATATGCATAATCTCTTAAGTTAAATCTTTCCAAATATGTTGGGTACGGTCCATATCCTGTTAAAAAGTGTACTAATCCTTGTTTTGGATTTAAATAATTTGGAATGTTTTCTAATATTGGTATAAAATTGTATAAACGTCTAGATTTTGTTGAATTTTCCCATTCATTTTGTCTTTTTCTCTTTATTATTTCTTTTAATTCTCTTTTATTTCTTATATCTAATCCTATTATTTGTATTATTTTTTCATATTTTTCTTTTTTTAGCCAATAATTACATGCTCTTTTTGTGTTTCTAAATGCATTGGCATTACTCCAGTTAAAACTGTGAGTGCCTGTGTTGCAGTTATTCCAAATGCTCCTGTCATTCTTACAAGAAATCCTCTCTGAGCTCTATTTAATTTTTCTGCATTTTTTTTTATTTATTAATCTATGTGCCCATACACTTGAACCGTACCCTACAATTGATGCAAGTATTGTACTAGGTATATTCTCATCTGTCGGAACGAAATTCTATATTCCTTCTGTGCTAGGCTAGCGATGCTATGCATGATCTTTGTTGCCTTTTCACAGACACAACTCATGTGTTTTGTAAATAATTTTTGTTCGTCTATTATAATACCTAAATATCTTGTTTCCATTTTTCTTTTTATTGTTTTCCCTCTAATTTTTATAATTGGATCTCTTTCTAAATTTCCTTTTATTAAACTATATGTTGTTTTTGAATCTGATACTGTTAATTTTACTTTATTCATCCAATCATTTACTCTTATTAATACTTCATTTGATTTATTTTCTAATTCTCTTCTTGAGCTTGCATCTATGATCAACAACAAATCATCTGCATATGCTATGCTTCCAAGCACTTCAGGATCTATAGTCAATTGTTCCAACAGTTCCTCTAGCATTACATCCCAGAACATAGGTCCACATACTGATCCTTGTGGACATCCTTTTGTGATATGTTTTGTCTTTTTTCCTGTTGGACAGCTTAGGCTTGCATATCTCATAAACTAATAGATCGATAGCTGTCAAATTTATAAACGCATCTTTTGAAGGTGACTAAAAATCATATCGATTTAATACCAGTAGCGCCATCTATCTGTCAGCCTACAAATTTTTCAGCCCGCCGATTACAGCTTGCAAAGAACACTGATGATGCTCTCTTTAGAGCTAAAACGTTCTGTTTGGTATTTATAGCCCTTTTTTGGGTTTTTTAAAATAAATATATCTTTTACGCAGAAGATTTTTCTTCAATTTTTGTAATTAATGGTATACAGTCAGCTACAGGAAATTCTTTCCTTGTGGATTTTACCATAAACTTCTATACGAGTACTAATATAAGTCCATATCACTTTTAATACATACCAGAAAAAATCATATGTGAATACGATTCATTCCTTTATTTTAATACACATGTAGAAATAAACAATTAATTATTGTTATAAGTATTTATAATTCTTCCTTTTCTCTGTCTTTCTAATTTTTCTGTATTTACACATTTGTCTTTTGACACATATTAGATGTGTCGACATCTAAAGAATTTAAATTTAACTTGGGCAATAACACGTCAGTAGGAAGAAAAGTCTTTATAAGATCATATATTTGCTAGGTCAACGAGCCAATGCTTTCAAACGGTCATTGCATGTCCATTCAACAAGAAGATGGACGTTCCTGGCTCACCAATTCGACGAACGTGCTTCCGCTTGCAAATTTCTGGATAGAAAATACATTTCAGGTTTTAGTGCTATGCGTTTGACCCAGCACGGTTAAATATTCAAATTTTTGCTGATTTACAATGTTCTGAAAAAGAGAAATGTGCGGAAAATAGTTTTCGAGGTCTAAATTCGATTTCGACTTGACAGCTTATAGTGCAAAACTGTTTCAACTTAGGAAAATATATTAAGATCAGCAATCTTTAATGGATTCAGGGAATGTTAGAGGTGGGAACCGTTACATATTTAAGAGCATGTATTTGGATAATAACGGATAATTTAGTACTTGGATTGTGTCATAAATTCTCCTTCTTCTCTTGGTGCCGTGCACGTATAGTGCTTTGGCGCATTATCTAAAGGCCAGGCGTCAGTCTTTTGCGGCATGCATAAGTTCGTCAGTGTTATTTACGCCTGTCAAGTTCTTTATATTTCGCAGCAACGACATTTGCTTGCGACCCATTGCTCTCTTCCCCTCAATATTTCCTTGGATGATTAGTTGAGGGATTGCGTATTTATCCCCTCTCAGGATATGGCCCAGGTATCCAATTCTTCGTGCTTTCGTCAAATTGAGCAATCAAGACAAGGCCTCCAACTTATTAATGGAAGAAATTTTCAACATCCATGTCTACATGCCGTATAACAATATGTACCATACATAGGACAACCATTATGTAAGGAATATCTAAGTTACAAAGTAGCGGTTTCAATTTAAGGGCATGGGCGCAAATATTTTACGGCTATCCCTACTTTTTCTGTCTTTACACGGCAAATTACGTGCAGTAAAATTCTCACTGGTATTGATATGTAAATATTACTTGACAAATGTCATCATTAAATTAAAGAGATGGCTTTTGAATGTTCTTGGATAACTGTTACTTGTATAATTGCATCATTAATTCAGTTAATTAATATGATAATTTCATTCATAGGAGATTCTGACTAATAGAAGCTAGACATAAAAATTAAAGTGATAATTTTTGATAATGTCCCGTCGTCAAGTATAATACGTCAGATGCCCTTCGTTGCTACGAAAAAATACATTCAGTGACATTAATGACAATTATTGTTTTAAAAGTTATAAAAGTGATGACTTTCAACCGTCAAATATTTATAACAACTGTGTGTTTAACTGTAGTAATTTGTACTTATATAAATAAATTACAATAAAATTTTGGTTTTGAACAGTTTTATTCATGAAATAATCGCAGCAAATTGCAGTCGATCTCTAAAATTATTATCGAATTGTTTCCCTCGTGCCACTTCGACATAATTTCACTTCCCTTCGGGTCGTAAAATTAAAACTGTCAAAGTGTCACTCGGGAAAAATTCGATAATTTTAGAGCTCTTATGCAATTACTACTGATAATTTTTTCACTAACTATGTATTCAGTGATTGTAATAATTTATATACTGTACAACAAGAACTAATACTAAATCGAGAAAAGAGGAAAAGTGTTAAAGTGATTTTTTAATAATATATTGTTACTATGGAACGCTTACAATTTTAAACATCTTTAACAACAAAATACTTGGATCACAGAATATATCCTGCTGTATTCTCTGCTTGGATCTTCCATAAATAATAAACAATAAATGACTTTTTTTTAAGTTCACGTCTTAAAAATCAATTATTCATCAAATACAATATCAATATTATTTAATCAACAACTCAAAATATTCCCGATGCCATGTCAAATATTTAAAATTGTCACTGTCTTATCACCATATTCTATTCGACTCAATCCGTTGTATGACAAAGATAACAAATGTTGGATTTGGAAAATATCACCACGGGCATAGTGTCCATTTTTTTCGAATCCTGGAAAAAACTAATAAATATTTTTAAAAAATTTAAACGCGGAATGAAAGACTAAATTATTATTGAGGGCTGAAAGTCCCTTAGAATAAATAAAAAGATTCTGTTAAATAAAATATTTGAAATTTAAAATCACACCAAATTTTCTTATTTTTTCACCCCTGTAACTTATTAAAATAAACATTACAGAAGTTTTCATGGACTTTCGGCCCTCGGTAATAACGTAAGCTTTCATTCTGCGTTTAAATTTTTCAAAAATACCTATTAGTTTTCTCAGGATTTGACAAAAAATGAATCCTATTTAAATAGCATTGGAGCCGAAACTACGTACCCATCCCCTTATTAAAAGCTGGTCTTGGTTGTTCGGTACGGCATTTTATTTCCTGTTGAGGATCCCATATTTCATACACCATCATTCTCAAGTATTTAAATGATTTCACTTGCTCGATTGGAGCATTATCTACTTGCAGTTGTACTCTTAAAAGTGCGCTCTTTCTTACTGCCATGCATTTAGTTTTTCCAGCATTTATCTTCAAGGCATATGTTTTTCGTGCGGTATTTATTTTATTTAGCATCAACTACAGATTATGACAGTCAGTGCCTTCAAGTGCCTCTGCAAAGTCATTCTCCACATAATGGTTGAACAGCACAGGAGACAAAATACACCCCTGTCGCACCCCTCTTAAAATTTCAAATTCCTCTGTGTTCGTTGATTTGTTCAAGCATCTGTTCGTTGCTCTGTTTTAGTTGTAACAAAATGTATAGTAAGATCAGAAAGAAAAGAAGATAAAACTGAGTACAGAAAAACAGCAATACACAAATTAAAGAAGAGGAAAATAAAGAAAAAAACAAAGAGTTCTAAAAAATAGATAAGCAGGTGTGAAACCAGTAGACTGACAAACAGTCGTATTCATAGCAAATTGAACATACAGGGTAGCTTTTCTTTCCAGCTAGTATGGCCAGTTGATGTCAACATAGCCAACTCGGTTTTTTGGTCAAGGTTCTTGCATTCTAGAGAATTTGCAGTAGTGTGATAAATGGAAATCATACTCTTGACTAAATCCTAAAGCTTGGGTTACATGTTTCATAACATCACGGATGAACTGTAGTCCACTATCGTTGATACATTTGCGAGAAATTCCAAATCCTGACCTGTTTCAAAACTCATTAATTTATCTTCAGATAATGCATATGTAGCTATCTCTAAACAAACTAAAATAATTCAGAACACTAGCCTCGAATTGCAACTAACGAAATAGCATGTGTGTCTTAGCGACATCTGTTAGAAACAAGTAAAAGTTTTCAATCTCATAAAAAATAAAATAATATTAAATTAAAAACCTTACTGGGATCATCTAGATGTCGCTAAGACACCTGCTAAGAAACGAGTCAAACTTTGACTTATTTCTAGCAGATGTCGCTAAGACACCCATGCGATTTCGTTAGTTGCAATTCGAAGATAGTGTTCTGAATTATTTTAGTTTGTTTATTGATAGCTACATATGCATTTTCTGATGATAAACTAACGAGTTTTGAAACCGGTCAGGGTGCTTGTAGCGCTCTCTAAGCAAACTGAAATATAAGACGGCTTTGGTTTTGTTTTGCAACGAAATAAAAATGTTTATTCATTTTTATTTCTATTAGTTTACTCCTATTTGAGTATATGGGGTCCATTTTTCGTTGGTATTTTTCCGCGCTGGACAGGTGAGATGTGAATTGCAACTTTTAGAATTCCCTCATCTTCTTTTGCTTCAGCATCCGCTTGGCTTGCATTTTTAGAAACCATGGAGGTGTAACCAGAAAAATGGTTGCAATAAGATTTTTAATTTACAACGTAGAATGAAGTAAACACTTCTGTTGTATGTAGGCATATGAATTTATTAAAAAATCCTTAAATTTTATCCACGAAGGAGTGGAAGTACAAAACGTTTTCGGTCAGACTGACCATCATCAGTGTAAAAGTCCAGTGTACAAGTAATTGTAACTAGCCACTTCAATAGGTATAAAAACCTCTAAAATACATTATTGATACATTCTATATTAAAAAGTGGTCGACATTAAGTCGATGTCTTAAGATTTAAAGACCACATGTGAATGTATTTCATCCTCGCTCGAAAATCGCACAAGGTATGTACTTGTGTTCAGGTAAGAGGTTACGAACCAACCCGAAAATTGCACAAGGTATGTACTTGTGTTCAGATGAGAGGTTACAACCAACTCTTGGTTGGTTCGTAACCTCTCACCTGAACACAAGTACATACCTTGTGCAATTTTCGAGCAAGGATGAAATACATTCACATGTGATCTTTAAATCTTAAGACATCGACTTAATGTCGACCACTTTTTAATATAGAATGTAACAATAATGTCCAATAAAAACAGCAGAGGGTGAATACAGGAGTCGAAGAAATAACGAAATAAATGAGGAATTGAAGGGGCAAGATATAGTCAGGAGAATAAAGAGACAAAGATTGAGATGGCTTGGGCATGTATGGAGAGCAGGAGAAGATGCGATAATAAACATAGTGACAAAGTGGTCTCCGGCCGGAAGAAGACGAAGAGAAAGACCAAGGGCCAAATGGCTGGAAGAGGTGAAGCGAGATCTAGAGGGCATGGGAATTACAAATGCAGAAGAAAAAGCAAGAGACAGAAGGAGCTGGAACCGAAAATGTAATGTAGTTTAAGAAAGAGAAGAATGGAGGACTGATCCACCTCGAAAACATGGATCTAGAGAGCCTGTAAAGGCGGCGCTACCCCCACGGGGTGTTTTAGCCACTATATATATATATATATATATATATATATATATATATATATATATATATATATATATATAATTAATAATTAGTGGCTTTTAACATAGTTATTTATATTATAGTTCCATTTTTTATCTTTTTTATTGTTATATTTTTAATTTTTAATAACATTCACTGCAATTCTTTTTGTTAATGCCGCTTTTTAACACATTTATAACATCGTTGACTAAAATCTCAAACTGGTGAGTTATTTTTTAATACCCAGTCTCACTATTATACCTTTAATATTATTTCAGCGTCCCTGATGATGATAACGACTGTTAACGAAATATTGGAATCGTAGAAAAGAGTACACTGAGTCTTCCATTTCAGCTGTTAACCCAATAATTTGTAAATTGATATATATATATATATATATATATATATATATATATATATATATATATATATATATATATATATATATATATATATATATATATATACAAACAACTAGTTTATTAGGGTTGCAGTCAGAAGGTTGGCCAGGATGTTAAAGAAACACTCTTTTGACTTTTTGTCTAGCTTTCGGAATTGTTTTATTCCTTTTTCAAGACTCTGTAATATAGATAAAAAGAAATATGTAAATTTTTATAAAATATCACAATTCGTCAGTACAACTTACTAGTCGTTGAGATTATTCAAAAGCTTTATGACCCTCAACAATACTAACACAAACATAGAATACAGAAAATAATGGACAAAATACATTCTAAAATTTGGTAAGGATGGTAAATTTTTATATTTATTCTATGACATCTTTTGATGGTGTGTTTTAACTCTGATACATAGAGAACAGAAAGAAAAAACAATCAGATTAAAATGTAATTAGGTGTTCTTAATATTGTATTTATTTTCAAAAAACCAAGAGGCCCATACTGGGTAATTTTTATTTTTAAATCTGTCTTAATGTATAATGTCTTATATATATATATATATATATATATATATATATATATATATATATATATATATATATATATATATATATATAACAATAATGTATTTTAGAGGTTTTTATACCTATTGAAGTGGCTAGTTACAATTACTTGTACACTTGACGTTTACACTGATGATGGTCAGTCTGACCGAAAACGTTTTGTACTTCCACTCCTTCGTAAATCAATTTTAAGGATTTTTTAATAAATTCATATGTCTACATACAATAGAAGTGTTTACTTCATTCCACGTTGTTATATTGAAGCTATACAGCCAACTACAAGGTTTACCCCCTTTTTCGAATTTTTAATTTAATATTATTTTACATTTTATTAAACTTTGACTTGAAAAAATATTGTATGTATCATTCACTTAATATTTATGCGCAAATTAAAATGCGTCACTGGTATATTGTATACCCTCGTAGGTACACCAAATAAAAAATAAATGGGAAAGAATATCCTCTTATTTCAATATTTCATAAGAAAAGTTTTCTCAGCTCCATAACCCGTCTTCTTTATATCTCGCGGCAACGTTTTCTGATTTTTCTTATAAATATTTCCCGTAGGCATACACCTGTCCATAAGGTCGTACATACCTCACCAGATTAAAAGATAAAACATGTATATAACATGTCTGCCTACATCGCGGCAGAGTGATAGTTTAGGAGGTGTCTTTACAACTTTTCTATAGCTGTCATAAAACGTTTCCTACTACAAACTCGGCGGGTTACGATTTTGACAAGTACCCGAAGTTGATTAAATTTCGTTTTATCTGTTCACCTACCCCCGATTTTTACGAACTCTACGAAAACGTACAACGGATAAAATTCTTTGCTTCCAATATACGATGTGTTTATGCAAGTGAGACATACATTGAGATGGTTATAACACTATTGTAATGATGTTTGTCTCGTTGCAACACGAGAATTTTTCGTCTGCAGGTCTAGACGACGAATAAAATAATTTAAAAAAGCCCAATTGGATTACAGAATTGAGAACTGACAAATTTTGATAAAAATGATTTATTTTGTACATAAATTTAATATTAATTATTGATTTCCAATAAGTTTAAATACTTACGAACCTAATGACCCTATTAATGAATAAATAATAAATCGAAAAAGAAAATTAAAAAAAATGTAGTCAACTTAATACTAGCTTTTTATATTACTTGCTATCTTTGATGGTGGTAAAACCACCAAGGGGATCGCTCAAAGAGATAATTGGAATGACAGAGTGGTAAATAAAGATCATAATACAGGTTTGGAAAAATATGGAGGAAAAAAACCATAAACCGAATTGGAAGAAGGATGATCAAATTCTGCAGAAGGGCGGAAGGAATGATATTTAAGCTCTTTCTCCATATATCTGTCTTTTTAATTTAACAATTTTAATTGTCGGAGACCGATCCTGCATCGATAACTACATAATAATGTTGTATTCAATGTGGGCTCCGAATATTTTTAATATTAACAAAGCTTAATATAAGTTATAAATTGTGAATCTCAGTGATATATTGAAATAAACTGTAAGTGTACAAACTCTTTACACAATATCCAGTAAAATTAGCATCAAAGTCAGCAAATTGCAATTATTTGTTATTGTTGTCAATGCACAAACCCAGTTTTACCAGCAAAATAACCGCTTTTAGTAAAGACCGATATACCTGTTTTAGCAGGTGTACAGGGCCAAACTTACTTTTCACTTAACGTTTATCGAAATGTTTTCAAACATGGAATCCCACAACAGTTCTACAATACAAGACCATCAAAGTCAAATAAACGCATCACAGTCATACTCTTTGGCAGCGTCGAGAGTGCAATTTCCTTTAAAGTTCCAAGCAATCATCTTTAATGCCTTAGAAAACACCAAACTTCAAGACTACCTTCTCCCACTTGGAAATATAATTCAACCGAAAAATATAATCTTTTTTTCTAGATTATCTAATAATCGCATATGTATGTATTTATCCAATAAACAAATAGTGGATGATTTTATGAATAATCATGGTCAAATAGAAATACAAGGTGAAATTGTCAGAGCAAGAAGGTTAGTTATACCAGCGGAATGACTTGTGCTCTCCGGCGTATGTCCTTCAATACCGCACGACTTGCTAATCAATGAGTTACAAAAAGTCGGCATAGTTCCTGTCTCCCCCATGACATTCCTCAAAATTAGTACTTCTATGCCTGAGTTCAATCACATCCTTAGTTTTCGAAGACAAATCTATATCAGTCCTCACAGTCCAACACTACCAGAGTCATTTACTCTTGTTTTCGACAACACGATATATAGAATATTCATCTCTCAAGACAGTTTAGTTTGCTTTAGATGCAAGAAGCCAGGTCACATTGCATCACAGTGCTCCGAACCACTAGCTCAACTAAACCCCAACTAAAACAATGAAGCATCGGTATCCAGCGCAACAAATATATCTTTGCAAGCACCCAATGATACAAACCCTTCTCAGTGTCAACAAATGTCTATTTCCAATGTCCCGGAGATACCCAACAAAGAAGATGCATCAAATAAGGACAGTCACATAATTAGTCAACCAAAACGTAACTTTGATAAAATTATTTCACCTGAAGCAGATCCATCTTCAAAAGAATGTAACATTTTTCCACCACCTAAAGTCCAAGCAAAATCTAAAAAAGCTAAAATTAGTTCAGCAAGCACTTCTGAATGCTCATTTTCTCTCTTATTGACCCTGCTAAAAACTTCATAGAAAATCCCCCTCTACCTTTCCCTCTAAACTTTGATCAACTTAACATGCTCCTAATGATTATCACGGGATCAACAGATCCTATAACCACAATTCAAGAATATACCACAGACCTATCAGCTTTGTCCCATATGCTCAGTCTAGTTTACCCCCATTTAAAGGAAAGATCCATAAAACGAAAATTCACGTCCATAAAGAAAAAAAATTCATTGTTATCTTGGCAGTGAGGCGTCAGACTGGGAAAGTGACACATCTCAATTAAGCCAACATTAAGATGCAAGTTTCTACTTCAAGAATATTGATGGAATTTTTCATTGCCTTGTTATGCTCCTACATCTTTCTCTGAATTCTAGCATCTATATTGCAGAGCTCTTTGGTTTGTTTAAAGCCATCAAACTATGTATATATTAAAAACCTCCCTTGTTGCCCAGTCCTTTCCGACTCTCTTAGCACAGTCAAAGCTATGCAAAATATATACCATAAACACCCCATTGAGAAAAGAACCAAGGCCGAACTAATGGAAGCTCAAGAAAGTTTCAGAAGAATCCACTTCCTGTGGATACCATCCCACATAGGCATTGAAGGAAATATGAACAAGCAGATACTAGTGCGCGTAACGCTATCACTAATGATGCATCAGAAAGAGAATGTCGGAGTGTCGCTAGCGATCTAAAAGTTCATTCCAAAAATAAAGTGTTAGTGCGTGGAATCCAATTATTGCTCCAAAGGTTTAATTGTATACAAATTGTAATTCATTTTTACCAATTTTTGATTTAATATTGTTACAAATGTTACAGAAATGTCGCTAATAACCTTCGGGTGGATGCGACTTTGTCTTTTTAAATAAAAAAAGGACAAAAATTGAAAAAAAAATTTTAATTGTCTATTAATAATTGATTATGTGACATATTTTAAATGGAGGGATCTGCAAAAAGATTTTAGACTTAGCCTTATTCGGTCCACCTTGGGATATAGGCCTTCCCAATTCTTGTCCATTCTTCTCTGACTCTCGCTACAGTCATCGACCTAGAGCCTACGTGCTTCTTGATGTCATCTGCCCATCTCGTTTGGGGCTTCGTTTATATTCCCACGCGGTCTCCAATGTATAAGAATTTTGTTCCGTCGGTCTTCTTGGTGTATTATATTGTGTCAATTTTGCTATTTCTTCTTTCCCACTTTTGTTTACCCGTGATGAGCTGCCCCCCCCCCCACTTGCAAAAATTAAAAAACAAATAGCCCTGATTTATGAGCCATTTATGAGCTCTCATATTCCGCAAATTAAAAATTTTGAGCTTGTTCCACTGAGCAAGAATTTAATATTTTAGTGGCCTCCTGAGGCCTCCTGAGTCAGCCTCCCCCACTACTTAAAAATAGGAATATTGAATCGATTTTTGCGGGAGAATTACGAGCTATTTATGAGCTCTTGAAATGATATAGTTTCGATTTTTGAGCTCATCCCCTTCACCCCCAAACAACCCTTTAATTGATTTAACTTAGGAGAAAAATGCTGAGAAAACTTAAAATATATCGTATGGCGGATATAATTCCTACAGCTTATATATTCTAAGAAAAAAACTATTAAATCACGTGCATTTCGATTATTGAGCTACAACCCCTTCGCAAGAAAACTATCCCATCTTCCCGGCTTAAGAGAGCGTTGTACTTAAAATGCATTAAATTAATTATTTGGCGACTACATATCATTTAATAATTTATGAGCTCCCAAATTACGCCCATTTAGATCAGTAAATTGCAATTTATTTTGTATAGTGCAGTCACTGAAGGTAAAAATCAACAATTACCTTCAATTTCGGTGAACCTTCATCGATTTTCACAAAAATTGGTCAGTGATTAGAGGATACCTCAAGAAACAAAGGTGCCATGGTGCCACCTTGCGCCTTTACCCTATGGGTGGATACCGCCCCTTCTCGGGGGTGAAAATTATTTTATAAAAAATAATTGCAGAAATCAATAATAGGACAAAGTATAAGCAACATTTGTTATATAAAGTTATTAAAATAAGTCAATACTTTTTAAGTTATTAAAGATCAAAGATTTTAATTATTCTTGAAAAAAAAATGCATGTTTTGAAGCGGTTTTCGTAAATCACTGAAAAACTGAAAGTTTTTACAAAAAAGTTAATAGTAGTTTAATTCGTATAGCTTATATTCTAAGAATAAACTCTTAAATCACGCGCATTTCGACTATTGAGCTATAACCCCTTCGCAAGAAAACCATCCCATATGCCCGGCTTAAGAGAGAGTTGTACTTAAAATAATTTAAATTAATTATTTGGCAACTTCATGTCGTTTAATAATTTATGAGCTCGCAAAATATATGCATCTCAATTATTGAATTGCAATTTTCTTTCTATAGTGCAGTCAGTGAAGGTAAAAATCAACTATGACCTTCGATTTCGGTAAATGTCCATTCATTTTCACGAAAATTGGTGAACGGATAGAGGATACCTCAATAAACAAAATTAACAATAACAACTTGCAGTTTTAGCCTGGGGTATATGTCACCCCTTCTCGGCGGATTAAAATGACTTTATTAAAAATAACCCTACAAATCGAGAGAGGGAAAAATTCTAAGCAAAATTTGTTCTATAATGTTATTAAAATAAATCAATACTTTTTGAGTTATTAAAGATGAAATATTTTAATTTTTGTGAAAGAAAATGCATGCTTTAAAGCGATTTTTCATAAATAACTTAAAAACTGTAAGTTTTTACAAAAAAGTTTTTACAAAAAAATTTTTATCGCTAAAATTGAAGCTAATAAAAAATATAGTAAATTGCTTACTTAAAAATAATGTTAATTTAAAGTAAGTTATAGGTAATTAAATGTATATTTTTTCTGCGACTTTTCAAATCTAAGGATTCAAGCTTAAATAACGGGAAAGAGATGCATTTTATGTAACACTTACTAAGTCATTGTCAAAGTACTTAGAAATACCTATCAAATGAGCTCCAGAAAAAGTTGATAGCATCAAAATTTATACTCCAAAAATTTTTCCAAAAAAATGAATTTTTTTTTGAATAACTGTTAAATTTTATGATATCAGGCACATCCAACTATTTGAAAGGTGATTTCAAGAGCTATAAAACTGTATTACATTTAATCTTTCAAACAATTAATTTCTTTAAGATGTGTTAAATTTCTTTAATATTCTTAAATATTAATAAAGTTTCTTTATGTCAAGAATTTTTTTCTCTCGGTGTACCAAAATCAAAGGTCATAGTTGATTTTTACCTTCAGTGACTGCACTATAGAAAGAAAATTGCAATTCAATAATTGAGATGCTTATATTTTGCGAGCTCATAAATTATTAAACGATATGTAGTCGCCAAATAATTAATTTAAATTATTTTAAGTACAACTCTCTCTTAAGTAGCGAATATGGGATGGTTTTCTTGCGAAGGGGTTATAGCTCAATAGTCGAAATGCGCGTGATTTAAGAGTTTATTCTTAGATCATAAGCTATACGAATTAAACTACTATTAACTTTTTTGTAAAAACTTTCAGTTTTTCAGTGATTTACGAAAACCGCTTCAAAACATGCATTTTTTTCAAGAATAATTAAAATCTTTGATCTTTAATAACTTAAAAAGTATTGACTTATTTTAATAACTTTATATAACAAATGTTGCTTATACTTTGTCCTATTATTGACTTGTGCAATTATTTTTTATAAAATAATTTTCACCCCCGAGAAGGGGCGGTATCCACCCATAGGGTAAAGGCGCAAGGTGGCACCATGGCACCTTTGTTTCTTGAGGTATCCTCTAACCACTGACCAATTTTTGTGAAAATCGATGAAGGTTCACGGAAATTGAAGGTAATCGTTGATTTTTACCTTCAGTGACTGCACTATACAAAATCAATTGCAATTTACTGATCTAAATGCGCGTAATTTGGGAGCTCATAAATTATTAAATGATATGTAGTCGCCAAATAATTAATTTAATGTATTTTAAGTACAGCTCTCTCTTAAGCCGGGAAGATGGGGTAGTTCTCTTTCGAAGGGGTTGTAGCTCAATAATCGAAATGCATTTGATTTAATAGTTTATTCTTGGAATATATAAGGTATAGGAATTATATCCGCAATACGATATATTTTAAGTTTTCTCAGCATTTTTCTCTTAAGTTAAATCAATTAAAGGGTTGTTTGGGGGTGAAGGGGATGAGCTCAAAAATCGAAACTATATCATTTCAAGAGCTCATAAATAGCTCGTAATTCTGCCGCAAAATCGGTTCAATATTCCTATTTTTAAGTAGTGGGGGGAGGCTGACTCAGCTCCCCCCCACTAAAATATTAAATTTCTGCTCAGTGGAACGAGCTCAAAATTTTTAATTTGCGGAATATGAGAGCTCATAAGTAGCTCATAAATCAGGGCTATTTGTTTTTTAATTTTTGCACGTGGGGGGGGGGGGGCAGCTCAACACGGGTCTTTTGTTTTCTCCCTTATCCACTCGTTTCTCTTTTTATCCATTAGTCTTATGTGCTACATATGCCTTTTTATTGCTCTTTGCGTTTTTATGATTTTGTCCCTGTTTCCTTTTGTAAACGTCCACGTAGAGAACCATCAGTGAGAACAAGGAGTACGCATTGATTGTATCTCTTGGTCTTAAACTGTTGTGGATATCTTTTGTTTTTAAGGATGAAGCTTAGTTTGCCAAATGCCGCCCATCGACAATTCATTACTATCTCACATTTTCTTGCCAAGATGTAGTATCCGGCAAATATTGACTAATTTTTGATCTGTTTGTCCTTCGTCCAGTGTGTGTTTAATGTTATTTATAAGTCTTTAAATTACCTAATTTCTTGCCGTACCAATGCTATCTACACTTTGCTGTGATATCTTCCCCTTTTGACGAAGTAAGTCCACGTTATTGTAATTTTTTGTCTAACATCAACTTTGATTTTTTGTCCACTTATTTCTTTTGTTACAATGGCGTTCTTTTGGCTTATTTCAGATGCCCCTAATGATGCTAAGTTAGCGAAAGTATACTTGGGCAAGATTTGATTAAACTATATGCTCGAAATCTGCCTTTTATTCCTATAAATTCTATATATTCGAGCATTCAACCTACTTCTATTTAATTCATTAGTAATTGTAAAAGGTGTAAAAACTATAAGACGAAGAGAATGAAAAATATACAGGGTGAGTTTTTAGTGCGGGATCGGTCGATAATTCCATTACGGTATAGAATATCGAAAAAAGTTATTTAGAAAAAATGTAGGCAATGATATTCTCCACGCTTGGAAAATATGTCCATTTCTACAGGGTGATCAATAACAGCGTGGTATATCAAACATATAATTTTTTAAATGGGATACCCTATATATTTTTTCATATTTATATTCCCCTCATAATTCTTGTTCATATAATATAGGGTTTTGCATTACTATACAGAGTATTTACCAAGTTATGACCATTTTTATTTCGAAATCCCTATGAGTTTAACACCCTGTATATAAAGAAGTAATTCATAGACAATAATTTGTTTTATGTAGTAAGATAAACAATATACTGTAGTTTTTAAATTAAGTCCAATTGAAATCATTGACGAATTTTTGTATACAGGGTGAACTACAAAACCAAATTACGATTTTCTCTATTTTTTTATATAGATCACCCTATATTTTATTTTTCAAAAATATTGTATTTATTATACTCTTTCATTTTTATATAGCATTCCCTATATCTAAACTTATTACTTTCGGAGATATTTTTAGTTTTCTTCAACTTTCGGGAATACATTCAATTTTTCTAGTAGAAATAAGTTGGTATTGAATGATAATTAAACAAAATTATTTTTATTCAATAAATAACTAACACAAAATATAAACCATAGCAATATGCAATGAATGTATCAATAAATGTGATATTAAGGATATATCATATTTCCCTAATATACAAGAATCATACAATTCCTACAAAAAAAAATATAGGTATCTTGTGTATAATAAAATTACAAGATTATTTTTATTTAATAAACAACTCACACAAAACATAAATCAAAACAATATACCACTAATTTAATAGTTTTTAGATTATTATATCAACAGCATTCTAAGCCAAGAAGTTTTTATTAACATATTCCTAATTGCAGATTGTGACCCGCAGTTATTAATAATATAATTTTCATATTAAATTTCATTAATATGCATCAAGAAACACTCAAACTAGGTGGTCTATAAATGTTTAAGGTGATATTGTTAGAGATTATGTGATTGGTCCACATTTTTTGACGGTTGAGGTTTTTATACGACGGTGCTCCAGTTCTTCCAAAATTGATTTTTTTCAAGTGGGGCTATATAAAAAACCTTGTATACCAGAAGCATCCAACAACGCTTGATGATATGAAAAATAGAATAAAAGAAGCTTTTAATAATATTGACTTATAAAAATGTTAGAAATGTGGCTCGGTCATTTGAATATCGGTTACAAAATTGCATATACGTTGAAAGTGGTCATTTTCAACATTTACTTTAGACTTAAATCCTTAACATCACTTTAATTGGTACATTCATTAAATTTTGTTATGGTTTATTATTTTTTGTTAGTTATTTATTGAATGAAAATATTTGTTATATTATTACATAATACTTATTTGTTAAGGTATTTATATTTATAAGAATTGAATGTATTCCCGGCAAATGAAGAAAACTAAAAATATCTCAGAAACTAATAAGTTTAGGTATAGGAGATGCTATATAAAAATGAAAGAGTATCATAAATACAATATTTCAAAAAAATAAAATATAGGGTGATCTATTAAAAAAAATTGAGAAAATCGTAATTTTGTTTTGTAGTTTAAAAGTGCTTATAAAAATGAATGTTCTACTAAAAAATTCTTGGCTTAGAATGCTGTTGATATACCAATCTAAAAACTGTTACATCAGTTGTATATTGTTTTGATTTATGTTTCATGTAAGTCATTTATTGAATAAAAATAATCTTGTTATATTATTATATACAATAAAAAAATTTTTTTGTAGGAATTTTACGATTCTTGTATATTAGGGAAATATGATAATTTCTTAATATCACATTTATTGGTATATTCACTGCATATTTCTAGGATTTATGTTTTGTGTTAGTTATTTATCTAATAAAAATAATTTTGTCTAATTATCACTCAATACTAACTTATTTCTACTAGAAAAATTGAATGTATTCCCGAAATTTGAAGAAAACTAAAAATATCTCGCAAAGTAATCAGTTTAGCTATAGGGAATGCTATATAAAAATGAAAGAGTATATTAAATACAATAATGTTGGAAAATAAAATATAGGGTGATCCATTTAAAAAAATAGAGAAAATCGTAATTTGGTTTTGTAGTTCACCCTGTATACAAATATTCGTCAATGATGTGAATTGGACTTAATTTAAAAACTACAGTATATTGTTTATCTTATTACATAAAACAAATTATTGTCTACGAATTACTTCTTTATATACAGGGTGTTAATCTCATAGTGATTTCGAAATAAAAATGGTTATAACTTGTTAAATACTCTGTATAGTAATGCAAAACCATATATTATATGAACAAGAATTATGAGGGGAATATAAATATGAAAAAATATATAGGGTGTCCCATTTAAAAAATTATATGTTTGATATACCACGCAGTTACTGATCACCCTGTAGAAATTGACATATTTTCCAAGCGTGGAGAATATCATTGCCTACATTTTCTTTAAATAACTTTTCTCGATATTTTATACCATAATGGAGTTATCGACCGATCCCGAACTAAAAACTCACCCTGTATATTACATAAATTAATCAATAAACGTTAAAAGCCACAACACAAGATGATGAAAACAAGAAAACTGTTTCGCATCAAAAAACAAATTGCATATTATGACAACCAATTCATATCTGTCATTCGCGGTGCGTCCCCCAAAATCCAAACTCACTTTCAGTCGTATTTCCAGTGAATAATTTATCCCTAATTGTAATAAACACCCTCGAGAATCACATTTGGACCCTCTTAGCGTGATATTAATAAAAAATGCATGCCGCAGAAAACGGGGATGCACCTGCAATATTTATTAGCAATTTTTCTGCACTGATATTGAACAAATTTTGATTTATTCGGACCAGAGGGTGTCATCATAGGAGCACATGTTGATGGAAAGCAGTGGCTACGCAACCGTCCCTTTAATGAAGTAGCTTTTCGTTTCTAGAAGAAAACTGTGCTATCTAAATATTTTAAAATTGAAAATGTGCAGAAAGCGAGAAAAACTAAAGCTGAATATATTAGAAATTGTAATATTTCAACTATATGGTATTCGTTCCATATAGATCTGCACTTAGCGTTCGTTGACTACGAAAAAGCATTTGACTTAGAACAGATACCAGATACAGAATGCTAATACATAATACTTATATATATATATAAGAAAGCAACAATAACAGTACAATTCGAAGAAACTACAAAATCCATACCAATTAACAGAGGAGTGCGACAGGGAGATGTTATTTCTCCTAAACTATTTACTATAACACTGGAAGATCTTTTCAAAACAATGGAATGGATAAACATGGGAATAAACATAAATGGAAATAAACTATACCACCTAAGATATGCAGACGATGTAGTAGTAATACCATCAAGTTTTGAAGAACTACACTACAAACCGTGCTAACCGAACTAGCAAATAAATAATGAATCCGAACAAATAGGTCTAAAAATAAATTTTGCCAAAAACAATGACAAACACACAAGATAATATAAACGTAATACTAAGCGACACCACAATAGAAGCGGTTAATGATTATATATATATATTTGGGACAGATATTAAAAATCAATAGGGAAAACCAAACAGAGGAGGTAAAAAGAAGGGTCAGATTAGCCTTAGCAGGATTTGGGAAATTAAAATGAGTCCTAAAGAATAAAAAACACAACAACACTTAAAAACAAGAGTGTTTGACCAGTGCATACTCCCAATTCTCACATACGCATGCTAAACATGGACCTTAACCAATGCAAACATGGATAAAATAATAAAGACACAAAGAGCCACGAAGAGAGCAATGTTAGGAGTAAAATTAACAGACAAAAATCAAAACAACTGGGTAAGAAATAAAACAAAAGACAAAGACGCAGGACAACATATAGCCAGGCTAAAATGGAGCTTCGCAGGTCATAACGCTAGACAATAGGTGGAATACCACGATACAACAACGGAGACCATGGACAGGAAAGAGAGCAAGAGGACGACCCCAGATGAGACGGGGAGACGACGTTAAAAAGATAGGAGGAACGCACTGGAAACAGAAAGCACTAAACAGAAGCGAATGGAGAAAACTGGGGGAAGCCTATGTTCAAAATTGGACGAATTAAAGGGCAAAAAGAAGAGAATATTTCAACGCAAAAATGACAAAAACTTATAATTATTTGATTGGATTCACACATTCTTTGATGGATAACAAAAATAATGATTCGATTCCAGCTTAGGTACTCCAAAATCGAAAACACAAATCGGATACGGTAAGAAAGAGCTAGAAAGGACTTTTCGGTTTGATTGGTTTCCAATTTAAAAAACAATAACAGCAGTCAATAGAGCAGTAGTCAATAGAGTTCCGCATACCCATAATGATTTTCCACCTTTGATAGAATATGGAACTTGAAGGAGAAGACACTTTCAATCATTTTTGTTATTAGACCCCATTCTGGTCTTATTGTTGTTTTATTGTTAAGTTCTTCTACTAGGTTCATATGATAGTTATTGGCACTGTATTGGTTTAATCGTTCGATTACATCCTCAAGTTTTATCCTGTCAAATGCTTGCTTTAGATCTATAAAACATATGTTTATTAGCTTATTCAACTCTGTGGGTTTCTCTATTAGTTAAGGTAGTATGAATATTGCATCTGTTGTTCAATGTTTGCAAAATCCTTGCTCTTATTCAGAGATTCCTACCTCAACGTTTATTTTATTTGCTAGTATTTTTATTAGTAATTATCTCAATATTATATTTGTTACTATTAACAGCTTTTGAAAGTATTTTGGCCGTGTTTCCTGATTTGCAGCGTTTATCATTTCTTCAAGGTTGACTTGCTTCTTGATCTTTTAAAGAGGTTCGAAGGACCTGATATAATTATTGGACGTAACTTAACGTAACTCAACGTAATTCTTGAACTATATGCTCTATAACTATAATAGTCCAAGTAATGAAGCTTAAAATAGGACAAAACCTCGCAATTTTTACAGAATGGATCGATTTGCTTGACAATTTGACAATAAGTAGTGGATAGTCCAAGGATCGAAATCTATATCATGCCGAAAGGCGCTGTTATCATGAGGATGGTTGCCAGCCCATCTCGGGGGTGGAAATATTTTATTATATTTTAATTGCAAAAGTTAGTAAAAACGTTAATTCTAAGTAAAAACGTTCATTTTTTTGATAAAATTGATAGTTTTCGATTTATTCGCTATCGAACGTGATAGTTTTATATCGAAAAAATCAATGGTTTTAATAAGTTTTTTGCTAATAACTCCAAAAGTTTTCGTTTTATCAAAACAACTTTACTTAACAAAAATGTATCCTTTGAAAAAATAAACAAAAACCGTTTCTTTAAATTTTCTTTAAGACCAATAGTAATCAAGCTATACTTTATTATATGTTGGCTATTCTTCTTCAAATGCTAAATATTGTAGTTTCAAAGTCAAAAGACGAGAAAACTATGCATTTTTTGAGGACAATTTGTTTAAACTAATCTAAAGTACTTAAAAATATCTATCTCCAGAAATAAAATAAAAGTTTCTAGCTCAAAAATTAAGTGACTTATAAAGAAAAGAATGTCAGTCCCTATTTTTTTCAGCGAAAAAGTGATCGCAAGCAACCCCCTAATCACCACCCTAATTAAAATTAGTCATTGACCTTATTTGGTCTTTTTGAAGTTATACTTCTTTACCGGCGATAGAGGGTAAATTTTTATATGGGAAAACCTAGCGACCGGGCGCATGCGCATTATAACTTTGTTCTGATTGGATGTTCAAATGACATGTCAAAAATTATTCAATATGGTGGCTGTGGCACAGCTGTAGTTAGATTATTTATGGTTGTTGCGTTTTAAAATTTGTGTGAAAAGAAACAACAAACAAAAGTTAGTTAATAGTTATACTGCCTTTTTAAATAGTTTTCATATACCTATATTTTTGGACTTTTGGACTATTTTGGACAAGGAAAACTCATTCTAATTTGGTAAGTAACTAGTTTTTATTATAATCATATTGTAATTATACATTTGGATTAGGTTGAAATACATACATTTATTTTCTCAAGAATGCGGATTTTAGAGAGAAATCCCAAATTAGGTTCGATTTTTATTTTTAAATTATGATTTTTTGGCGTAGATTTATTTATCTAGTAGGTATGTAATGCTTTGATTTACATACTTAATTTGATTACCAACAAAAGTTCTACCAATCTTCATCTAATATATTGTTTTCTTACTGTTTTGTTATATTTTTATATTTTCTTCCACAAAATTTAAACTACATAATTTTCAAAACAATTGTCAAACAGTAAAACGTTCAGTTACCGTATTTTTCCACATGATAAATAATGTGCGATTGGACGAGTGAGTCTACGCTTCGATTACGAGTCAAAGCGGCACGAAATTCAAGGGTTCAATTCCCGATGCAAGTTTTATTTTTTTATTTTTTTATGCATATTATGATTGTAAGTATATTTGTTATATAATTTTTTTTTTCAGCAAATGCGTATTTAAAATTTTTGCCAACAATTATTATCGTCCAGAAATCATTTTTTCTTTGTGGCATTTTTCAATGTGTTTGTGTGCGTTTTATTCTTTTATTTTTTTAAATTTTTGGTATAGTCTTAAAAATCACATAATATGTAGTAGAAGTATAACTTCTTACGTGCGTACAAAGTACACACACATTCTTGTTTATTTATGTATTATTAATAGGTTCTAGAAGTTTGACCGGCTTAGAATGATCAGTTTAAAAAAAAATGTTATAACGAATAACGAAGTTTTTGGAGTTTGGAAAAAATGGCCTTTTCTTCAGAATAGCAAGATTAGCATCAGAGATACGAAAAAAGTATTTAAATATGAAATTGTAGCGCAAAAATTTTTTCTACATCAAAAATTGAGTGAGCTATTGACAATTAAAACTTGTAATAACATGTAAAATCCACCTTTACCAACCCTTTCAAAGTCACCTCATTTTGCGAATGAGGATTTTAAAAAGATTTAATATTAATAGGCTTATAGACCTTGTAAAACCCTACAAAACTGTTTTTTAACAAACTTTTTAAGGTAGACAATAAAAAAGTTACGGTTAAAAAATCAATATTTTTTTTGAAGAAAAAAGAAGAAATCCAATTGGAAGCATAATAATGTAAGTTAGCCGTGTTTTTAGTCAATGGCCCTATTCATTTTTATTTATTTATGTATTATTAATAGATTCTAGAAGTTTAACTGGCTTAGGCCCGGTTTTTCAGTGAGCGGTTAAAATTTTGGTTAGCTAACCTAGTTTAAATTTTAACCAATATTTTAACCCTTATATCGTTTTTCAGTGCTTTATACCAAGATGTGCAATTCTATAGATTTTTGACAGAAAAATAAACCAAATAGAATTTCATAATCTATTTTATAAATAACAAATAACATAACATTACAAAAATGATTAATGCATTCAAGTTCCGATTCTTCATCTGATGATGAAGATATAATCAAGAATATAATAATACATAATACAATATTTCCCGCGATAACACAAAATGTCATAATTTAACTAACCTCTTCTGTCAGCAAATATAGATAAACGTCTTTCGGAAAATTCGGAGTTAAACCACCTATGATAGCGAGTATCGGTTAAAATCTTGGTCAACTTAAACGGGTTTAAGCGATAACCTAGTACTGAAAAACTGATTAACCATAAAAATTTCGGTGACCGAAAAATCTAGGTTAACCCAGCACTGAAAAACCGGCCCTAAGATTGATTAGTTTAAAAAAAAACTGGAGTTAAAAGCGAATAACGAATTTTTGTAGTTTTGTAAAAATTTCTATTTTCTTCAGAATAGAAAGATTAGCATCAGAGATACGAAAAAATGTTTTAATATAAAATTGTAGGATATTTAATTCCCAAGAACTTAGTTTGAAAAAACTTTTTCTACAGCAAAAATTGAGTGAATCGTAAATGAGTAAGTATATCGAAAAACATTGATTTTTCCTATACAAAACTAACACTTTCGATAGCGAATAAATCGAAAACTATTAAATTTATCAAAAAAATGTATAAAATATTTTTTGCTTACAATGAATGTTTTTATCAACTTTTGCGGTCAAAATACAATAAAAAATTTCCACCCCCAAGATGGGGTGGCAACCACCCCCATGATAAAAGCGCCTTTCGGAATCATATAGATTTTGATCCTTGGACTATCCACTACTTATTCTCAAACAAATCGATCCATTCTGTAAAAATCGCGAGGTGAAAAGCTTCAGTCCCTGGCTTATAACTCTACTACATTCGTTCTGTCCAAAGTTATCTGCAACTTTCATTATGTTTTACTCCAAATTGAATACAATTTGTCCTTGGACTAAAAAGAACCTTTGTACCAGATTTCTAGGATTTTTCCATCAACAGTTATTCCGTGGACAGACAGACAGACGGAGAAGACAGACAGAGATATCGTGGACTGTGAATAAAATCGATCTAAATCGCCTTGAGGATTTCGAAATATGTTACTATATGTGGTGCTTTTGTGGTGCTAAAACTTTCCTGGGTTAAGAAGATTCGAAACTCCAGAATATTAGAACGTCTCAGCAAGACTACTGAGATCATAAAAAGCATCAGCAGAGAAAGCTGGAGTATTTCGGACATGTAATGAGAGGTCCCAAATATAGGTTGCTACAAAATATTATGCAAGAAAAAATAGCAGGCAAACGCAGTCCAGGACGAAGAAGAACCTCATGGTTGAAGAACTTGCGGGATTGGTATGGTGTTGATACAAGCATGCTATTTAGGGTGGCAGTGAATAAAATTAAGATAGCTATGATGGTAACCAACGTTCTGATGGTCTAAACCGGCCCTAGCTATTTAATTTTACATTTTTCGTTAATATTATAATGGTACTATATTTCCAGTAATAAATCCCAGTAGAAAGCTTAAAATGTATAAATGATGAAACCTTAGACATTATCGTAGACTTGTTTAACACAGTGTACAAAACAGGAAACATACCAAAACAATGGTTACTCTCAACCTTTTGTGCTATCCCTAAAAATACAAACGCTAAAGATTGCAGTGAATACAGAACAATATCATTAATAAGTCACATTCTCAAATTATTCTTGAAAATAATACATGGTCGTATAAACAAAAAAATTAGAAGAAGGAATAGATGATAGTCAGTTTGGGTTCAGAAACGGACTAGGAACCAGAGAGGCGTTATTTGCTTTTAATGTGTTAGCTCAAAGATGCATGGACATGAATGTGGATGTGCATGTTTGTTACGTTGATTTTGAGAAGGCATTTGACAAAGTAAGACATGAAAAATTAGTCCAAATTCTAAAGACAAAAAACATAGACAAAAGGGACTTACGAATAATAACAAACCTTTACTGGAATCAAAGAGCACAAATTGTAATAGATAACGAACCCAGTCCAGAAATTGAAATCAGGAGAGGAGTTCGGCAGGGATGTATTATGTCTCCATTACTCTTTAATGCATATAGTGAAGCCATTTTTGAAGAAGCATTGCTATCTCAAAGTGAAGGAATAATAATTAACGGAAGATCTATTAACAACATAAGATATGCAGATGACACCGTGATTATAGCAAGCTCTGCTGAACAACTCCAACTACTACTGAACAAAACAAACAATTTCTGTAAAGAATATGGACTAAAAATGAATATAAAAAAGACCAAATACATGATAATAACTAAGAAAACAAACATACAAACAAGCATACATTTGGGAAATGTACCGATAGAAAGGGTTGATAAATACAAATACCTAGGAACCTGGATTTCAGAGAAAAATGATCAAACAACAGAAATAAGGACCAGGATAGAAATAGCAAGAAATGCGTTTGTAAAAATGAAAACAAAGCAACAAAGACATTAGCTTAGAACTGAGAGCAAGAGCTTTGAGATGCTACGTGTTCTCGATACTACAATATGGACTTGAAAGCTGGACATTAAAGCAAGAACATATAAATAAGCTACAGTCATTTGAAATGTGGTGTTACAGAAGAATGCTTAGAATAGCATGGACACAGAGGAAAACGAACACGGAAGTACTGCGAGAAATGGGTAAAGAATGCGAAATAATAAACACAATAAAAATAAGAAAGTTACAATATCTGGGACACGTAATGAGGGGACCGCGATATGAAATGCTAAGAATGATAATACAGGGCAAGATAAGAGGCGGAAGGAGTATAGGAAGAAGGAGAGTGTCATGGTTAAAGAATTTAAGGGACTGGTTTAGATGCAGTTCTATAGAACTCTTTAGAGCAGCGGTGGATAGAGTAAAGATAGTGATGATGATATCCAACCTCCGATTAGGAGACGGCACTTGAAGAAGAAGAAGACTATATTTCCGTACAACCCAACGGATGAGTAGCCAGCACCGTAATAAAAGGAAGACGTTCCTGCTGGAACATTATCTGTGTGTCTGTTTGAACATTACGGAGGGGCCGTAATGGTTCTTCGGACTTTTTTAAGTTGTGGGGAAAACTTTTATCTAAACCGCATCCAGCAAGTGGAGAACGTTTTGTAAGAAGGAAAACTTTTGCGATACATTGTTTGGTCTTTTGTTGTTTAAGAAGTTAGCATATTAGCTGCTTTCGGATTAGAGATAATAAAGAAGGGAATTTTAGACGGAGTAAAGGTGTTTAAAATTGTTTATGATAAGGAAGGTAATATCTACATAAATATTAATCATTTGGTTTAAATGTTATGTTTACATGAGATTAGCCACAGATAGGTTGTAACGACAATAACATATTTTTACCTAAAATACTAATTGACTGGATCCCGCGTACCAAAAAAAAGTTGATTAATAGCAAGCTGAACATTTGTTAATAGCTTAACGGTGTCTAGTCGGACAAACTTTGATGTATGGGAACACTGGAACAGAGGAAGTTTTAATTGTGGAACAGGATAAACATTTGGAACGTCAGACTACGAAAACGCTCCATGTATTTTGTCGGACAGAACTTCCAATTGATTTGTTACCATTTCATTAAACTCGCATGCAAAAATCAGACTGATGTTTATCACCAACTGGTCATTTTAATCAGTGGAACACGAAGAACATTTTAAATGGCAGGAATCATGTTGGTTAGTAATAGCAGTTTGATTTTTGCATCAGTGTTTAACGAAAGGCTAACAAATCAATGTTCTGTCCGACAAAATACATGGGACGTCTTCGTAATCTGACGTTCCAAATTTTTAAACTGTTCCACAATTAAAACTTCCCCTGTTCCAGTGTTCCCGTACATCAAAGTTTGTTCGACTAGACACCGTTAAACTAATAACAAATTTTCAGCTTGCTATTAATCAACTTTTTTTTGGTACGCGGGATCCAGGCCTCTAACGTTTCGATTTCAATTCCGGCAATCGATGTCAAAAGTTAATAAGAGCAATAAGCAATTAGGTGTGTGATTACACACCTAATGAGGTGTGTGTAATCACAACCCCCAGATTGTTATTTTTATTGAGGATGTCTCACACTCCTGTCAAAAAAAGATTGTACTTTGCCTATGATGGTTATAGGCAACAACCAGCTATGGCTGGAAAAAAATGAGGGTAGATGTTTTTATGCTCTGTGATACATCATGTTACCTTTGTTATGTGATTCTTTGTTTGAAAGGGCCGGTTTCACCAACGACAAATAGTAGTTTATTCTATGATTAAAGTTTTTCCACCATTAAACTGACATTTCTTCATTTCACTAACGTCAAATAAGACTTATTTTTATTAATTTATCAAAAAAAAATACTTACTCTTCGAGTAAATTGGCAAGTTAATCTGGCTGTAAATATTTAGAAGGAAGTAAATTCGCGAGTTTAACTTTAAATTATCAAAATTATATTGAAACAAAATATAAACTTAAACGTCTAATAAATTTTATTCGACGAATAGCTATTCATTGATTTATTTGTTGTTGGTTAAACCGGACCTTAATGTTCTAAATAATAAGTTTTTGGGATATCTTAGTCTTATGAATTGTGTGCTGCATATGTGTTGTGTATGATGGTGATATGTGCTTCACGTTTTGCTGTGCTCTATTCTTGGTATGTTTTTGTTGTTTACTTGTTTAAGTATTGTCTGCTGCACTCTGCTGGTGGATTCGCTACACATCTTTGTTAATTCAGTAGGATGAGGGCTGTTTCGATTTTTCTCTTTTTCATGTCTATCTCCTTCATAACTATTGATGCATGTTTCCAATGTGGTATGTGTTTATTGTCCTAGGCATGTTTGCATATCTGTGATTTGACGAAATCCTGTTATTGATGTATGTTTGTTTTATGTTCGTTGATCTTGACGCTTAACCCAGATATTACTACCGTCCTTTTAAAAGGCAGTGTAAATTATGCGTAATTTAGGTTAGTACAGCTACCAACTGATAGATGGCTCTAGATGGAGTGTTTTCAAGAGCCAGCATTTGACAAGTTTTAACGATTTTAGTGCGCGCACATGCTGTAATTGTGAGGTTATCTGTGTAAATTGCCAGGTTTTGGACTACAAAATGGATGCTTATAATTGGAGGTAAGTCTAGAATTAAAAAACTGTTATTTCACGGCATTGGCATGCAGAGCCTATTTTACTTCAAATCAGGCCCGAGGCACAATTTTCGGGCCCCTAAATATAATTTAATAATAATAATAACTTTTTTTTAAATGTATTAATTATTTAATAGAAATATAGTTGCACAAGAAAATAAAATTTTTATTAACAATAAATAAAATTTATATTTAAACAATTAAATATTGTTTTTTAAACATAGCCGGTCTTGACGGTCCAGTTAGCTGAGGCGCAGTCGACAAGTTTAGTGGATTTGCGATTTGCGATCGCTGGTTCGAGCCTCAACTAGGTCATGAAATTAATAAAAGGCCAACGCCATAGTATAAAACTCAATAGAGTCTACGACTTCTGGAATAAACTGGCGTGTGATCGGCCTATGGAGGAGCGATACGGCAAGGGATAAGGGCTTGCGGCTTGGTGATACTCCTCCATAGATCCCTACCGTAGGGCGTTGACGCCTAAGAACGGTGTATATATATAAACATTCTTTAAGGGGATAGGCACAAGCTTTCGACTTCAATGCTATTTAAATGCATTCCTTTTTTTTCGAAGCCTGAGGAAACTAATAAGTATTTTTGAAAAATTTAAACGCAGAATGAAAAATTACGTTACTACCGAGGGCAGAAAGTCCCTGAAATATTCGATAATGTTTATTTTAATAAGTTACAGGGGTAAAAAAAGAGAAACTTGAGTGTGATTTTTAATTTTAAAATACATCTTATTCAAAAGAAACTTTTTATTTATTCTAAGGGACAATCGGCCCTCGGTAATAATGTAATCTTTCATTCTGCGTCTAAATTTTTTAAAAATATTTATTAGTTTTTTGAGGATTTGAAAAAATGAATGCATTTAAAGAGCATTGAAGCCGAACGTTTGCGCCTGTCCACTTAATTATAACTCTTATGGTTATCATTTATCTTTGTCTGTTCGTAAAATGAAAGAATTTTGAAAATTTGTTTTGTTATTGCAATAAACATATTTTGTTTGGTGACCTTTCCGAGCCCCCTTCAAATACGGGCCCGAGGCAGGTGCCTCATCGGCCTAGTGGTTAAATAGGCCCTGTTGGCATGTGGATTATTGTATAATAGGGACTTATGTACGTATATTCTTGGCTCGAATAGTTGTCACGTTGTTTCAAAGGCTCGCCGCTTGGGATTTCATTTTGTTCTTTTAAAAGGACGGTAGTAATTAGTACTACCAACGTGCGTATTGTTTCAGGAGGCCTCTCAAATTGCATGAGCTATTAGAAGAGCTTGATTCTGATGAAATCCCAGTCCCTCCAGATGGTTTGATCATATTTCCCCCAGAAAATGCTAATGATGATGTCACCGATTGCGACTCCGGCGATGAAGAACTAAGTACAATAAATAATTTACCGGGTAGTCAGTTGAGAAACGATGTAGAACTTGTTTTTGACAACGCGACTGAATTACCACAAGATTCTGTGAATTCCAGCCTACCAGAAGAAGATTCGGATGATGACAATATACCATTGGCTTTGTTTCTTTCCAAGGAAAAGCTGCCCCATCAATTAGAGAAGAGAATATCTGCACACTGGATTCAAGGAGACTTGTATCAACACCCTGATTGTACTTACTGGAAAACTCAATTTGGACCGAAAATGACTCAGTCGCCGATGGAAATTTTCAATTTGTTTTTTGATGATGAAGTCATCAATTTGGTTACCGAATACACTAACATCTACGCAGGACAAAGAAATCTTTTGAACGGCATTACTCAAAATGAGATTCGATGTTTTATAGGCGTTCTTGTATTGAGTAGTTATGTGGTTGTACCGAAAAGGTACATGTGGTGGGAAAATCGTGACGATTCGCACAACGCAATGGTGGTAGCTGCTATATCTAGGGATAGATTTTCCCACATAATGAAAGTTTTGCATGTTTGCAATAACTTGTCATTAGATAAATTTGATAGATTTGCCAAGATGCGACCCCTGTTCGACGTAATAAACAAAAAATTTATACAATTTTCCCCTTTAGAACAACATCACAGCATAGATGAGGCAATGGTTCCGTATTTTGGTCGCCATCCCACAAAACAATTCATCAGGGGAAAACCAATCCGTTGGGGGTACAAAATGTGGGTAGGAGCCCTTCGTCTGGGATACATAGTTTGGTTTTCTCCTTACCAAGGTAATTCCACTATAATACCTGAACAATATAAAGTCCTTGGATTGGGTGCATCAGTAGTTCTATCCTATGCAGACAGATTGAATGAAGTATGGCCTCAAAGGCGATTCCATCTTATTTTTGATAATTATTTTACTTCTATTCATTTACTGCATGAGCTAAAACAAAGAGGCATATTTGGTACAGGCACTGTAAGGGAAAATCGCACCATGAAATGCCCTTTACCCTGTTCATCTATTATGAAAAAAACTGAACGTGGTAAATACGAGTATCGTCTTGATAAAAATACAGGAATAGTGGTTTGCCGCTGGCATGATAATAATATCGTTTCTATTGCTTCCAATTTTGTACCAGTAATGCGTTGCTTCTCTGTAAAGAGATTTTCACAAGCAGAGAAAAAACATATTCAAGTTCCTCAACCAAATATTGTTAGAATATACAACAACTTCATGGGCGGCGTTGATCGCAGTGACCAGAACATCAGTTTATATCGAGTGTCCATAAGAGGAAAGAAATGGTATTTTCCCCTTTTTGCTCATTGCGTTGATATGGCTATTCAAAATGCGTGGCAGATTCACAAAACTCAAGACGGTAAACTGGATCAACTTGAATTTAGAAGATCTATTGGAACTAATATTTTGGAAACTTTTAAAAAAGAAACAAAACGCGGACCTTCTAAGCGGAATTCGAATTCGGTAGCCAATTCAAGATATGACGGTATTAACCACTTGGTTCTTTATCAAGAAAAGCAATCGCGATGTGGATATTGTCACAAAAAAGTCCAGTTTTTGTGTGAAAAGTGCAAAATACCTTTACATCCAAAATTTTGTTTTAAATCCTTTCATTCTTTGTAAATTGATACTAATAAAATATATATGATATCTGGTACCGTATATTACTACCGTCCTTTTAAAAGAACATGTCAAAACTTGACAGGTATCGTCATAAAAAAATATATGATTGTGTTTTTTGGTTCCATATGCTATAATTTCCATGAAAATTCGAAATTAATTCAAAATGTTAACAATAAAAGTTTCAGTAATAACTGGGTTAATGTCTTGCAGTTTCTCTGACGTGTTGGTGCTGCTCGTGTTAGTAGTGGAAAGAATAGAACTACATGAGATAAGAGACCTTCAGCTTATTATAGCCGAGAGAAGACATGAAAGAGAAAGGTCGATTGAAAGATGGCAAGAAGAATAGAACAACACAGATGATGTGGCATAGTGGACAAAGATGCTGCTCCCAAACCTAAAAGTTTGAGTGGACTGCGGTCACAGGCGACTAGATTATTTCCTAACGCAGGTGCTCACAGAACACGGGTGTTTTAAACAGAGCCATGTTAAGGATAGACCATGCTAGTTATATGCCACACAATGCATCGAGGTGTAACGCCGACATAGGATTGAGTGGTCTAGCCATCTTTATCTGTCACATGCGAGGAATCGCTTGGTTAAAAGAGATAGATAGACCACCGATCGACTGTTTCCATGCTGTTTCCGCGTTACGTTTTTTTGGTGAGTATGCCTTGTCTACGCTTAATATGCCAATGGTTTTAAAGCCTACCTCGCTAGGTTCGGAATGCTAGAGTGCAACAAATGGATAGTAGAAAGGAACAGAATGAAAAGAGAGACAGGTGTGAATTTTGTGAGAGTGATGAAAATGATTGAGAGCATGATTGAAAATAAATCTGGCTGAATTATACGGGAGGGAAATAAGGCAAAAATATGCCATGTTCGGGACACTTGAGCAGCCAGGTTGCAAATAGGTGTTTTGGGTACTATATACCTAATGCATTATAAATACAAAAATGCCCGTCAAAGTTCGGACGAGAATTTTAGTTATTAACAAATAAGTGTCAAAAATGGCAGTTTTTTCGTTTAAATCGCCACAGGTAAAAGTACGGTAATTAAATATCTTATTTACAGTATCCTTCTTTTAGTAGATCAGCAAAGGTTAAACATTTTTAGCAGTTTTTAAATTTTGGTCCGATCATTTGTTGCTTCCGAAATTTCAAAATAAAACTAAAATTTCGAAAATAAAAAATTTGCTATAACTTTTGCATGTCCTTTAGACTTTCATATTGCATGAAAAATTGAGTCAAAGAGTCCATATAATGCACAAAAAAGTTTAAGACGATTCGTCAATTAGTTTAAATTTTATTCAATTTGTTTATCCCAAGGAGCTTTTTTTGCAATGTTATTATTCAGAAAATAAGAACGATATAGCAGTTGTGTGGAAACCACGTGAAAGAAGAATAGTTATATTTTCAACGAATTAAAAAAAAATCAAAAAAAGTCATTTTTATCACTTCGAAAACATTTTATTAAAGCAGAGTCATTTTTGCCTTATAAACAATTTGAATAACTTTGTTAATATTGACTCCAGATTAAAACTACTTTGGGATTTGAAAAGTTGGTATTTTTACACGAATTTTCAAAAAAAACTTTTTGCCTAGGTTAATTACGGTCAAAGTTAGCCACTTTTTGTATTTAATTCACAGCTACTTTGTTTATAACAATTAAGCAACCTAACTAGCGCCATTTTGAAGCTCAAGGTATATAGTTTATTTGTAAAAGATTGAGTAAACTTTGAACTTGAAGAAAATGGTTAATAAAGCTTAAAAAAATACGTCCTAACAAAATCGATTCGTGGTCGTTGGAGGGGAATTATTAAAATCCGTGCACTCAAAAAATGAAATTTATTCTTCAAACATATACTGCGATTAATATCTCCGGAGCTTGTTGATGGATTTTGATCATAATTTTTTCAATTTGTATGTACTCGTAGTCTTGTAGAGTACGTTATGTACACATATCCCTACCTAACATTACAAAATGTTAGGGGGAACCCCCCCTTATCACTCAGGGATATGAAAAATGGATTACGACTGATTCTAAGACCTATCGAATATTCATACACAATTTCATAAAAATCGGTCAAGCATTCTCAGAGGAGTATGGCAACTAACACTGTGACAGGAGAATTTTATAGATATAAATATATAGATGGCTATTAAAAAATGGGGGTTGGTGATAGAAGAGTGAAAATTAAGGTTGTATGTATTTTTTAATTCTACACCATATAAAATTAAGGTAGACAATTTTGTCCAAAAAATAAAAAAAATGTCAGGGTGGCAACCCCCCTTATAAACTATCGGTATGAAAAATAGATAAAAATCTATTCTCAGTCCTACAGGATATACGTGTAAAATTTCATAAAAATCGGTCTAGCCGTTTCGGAGGAGTATGGTAAGTAACACTGTTACAGGAGAATTTTATGTAAATAGAAGTAACTGTTAATTAAATCATAAAAGTGGCTAACTTTGACCGCATTTAACCTAGGCGAAACGTTTTTTTCTGAAAATTCGTGTAAAAATACCAGCTTTGAAAATCCCAAAGTAGATTTACTCTACAGCCAATATTAAGAAATTTATTCGAATTGATTTTTAGCCAAAAATGACTCTAATTTAGTGAAACGATTTCGGAATGATAAAAATTACTTTTGATTTATTTTTTTAAATTTCTCTGAACTATTAGTATACACAACTATATCCGTGTAGTGTAGTGATCAAGAAGAACGAAGAGGAAGAAAAACAGCTGTACCAACAACAAAGGTAAGAGGGAAATATATTGTAAGTAGAAGGTAGGGGGAATAAGTTTTGATAGAGGCGAATAAGTGAGTTATATTGTGTGAGACAGACTGTGAGAAAGAAGCTCTAAAAAGTTTTTTCCACGTAGAAATTGTTGCATTCACAGGGTATTTTGCACATGAGGTTATATAAATTGTCGGATCTTTCTTAGCCACGATAGTCTTTTCCTCCCTAGTCCACTCTTTCCCTTGATTTCTCCTTTCTTCATTAGTTGAGTAGTATTGAACTACTAATGTTATAGTAAATGTAGGATCACCCATATCATTAAATTTTTCCAAAATAATGAGTTAGCAATGCATTATTTATATTTTATTTAAAATTTCATTTAAATTTATTGAAGGTTAATCCACTTAATTATATACCAATTTTGAAACTTTAAAGTTTAATGTCACTTGAAATGATTAACTACCAATAAGAAGATGCCTTCTTAATAAACCTTCAATTACTTACCCACATTGAACTCACCTTATCTATCATGGCTAGCAGTAGAGTTAAGATGCCACACACATACATACACAATAAAAGTTTATTAAACAAATTAAATTCCCATGTTATTAGAGCCGAAAGATATACGGGCCGATATACAAGGCAGACACAAGGTAGTTCATGCTGTGAGACCGCTCCCGTGTGAAATATCTATTTGTATAACAAGGGAGGAAAGTGCTACTTTTCCTCCCGAGAATGAAGTTTACTGCCCGACGCGCAGCGGAGGTCCTGATCAGGAGGAGATCAGGACCTCTCGATCTCCAGTCTACCACTCTGCCACTAAGCTACCACGTATCGATTTGTTAACGTACCTACTTTAAAATGGTATTTAAATTTCATTTCAATAATTTCAATAAAATTTCAATAATTTGTAAAATATATAGTTTGAACATAAAAAAAATCGATTTATCCATATAAAAGCAATTAAAAATTGCATTGTTAGCTAGTTCTAAGCTATTCTGAAAATTACAGGTACCTAGGTAGCCTAGAACTATGGATCACAAAATTTGTGGAGATAGTGACAAAGACCAATCCAAGTATATAAAAACGTTTTAAAAAGTTTAGATGACATTGCTTATTCTTATCTAACATCCGGTTCATTTTTATGCGATTACTGCTAATAGTATGTAATTTGACAGTGGTTGTTGCCAGTAAGTATATTTTATATAAAATTTTTGTATACCTGCAATCTAGCCTGCGTTCTTTAAGCGCCTGTAATATTTTGCTTGTAGTTCAACTGTGTTAAAGGCTTAGTAAAATTCATTAATATTAGAAATAGAGGATCATTGTATTCTCATTTTTATTGTAGTCCCATATTTCACATTTATTAAAATGTTATAATTTATTATTAACATAATATAGCCAATCGTACCAAAATACGCCAATCATATAGTGCGCCAAAGACGCACCATATAGTGCGACGTGCTGGGGTGAATCTTGAAATTGAATGTTTAAACTTCAATTAGTCACTTCGCAACCTCAAAAATAATAATTTACATAATATTAGTTTTCGTACTTCCGGGCCTAAAGTGACAACTTCACTCCCTTGTGGCAGGTACTAAAGTGTCACATTTAATCCCTCCGGGATTAAATATTGACGAAACTCCCGGAACGATTAAATCACAAACAAACGAATTTAAGGGATATTTTATTGAAAAATATAATTAATTAGAATGGTAATTAACGTTAATATTCAAATTAATATTGTGACAGTTCGTCATATTGACCAGTCTTTCCTGGGTTAATGCAGCAGGTAACTGACGAGTAACAGATAGGTCCTTTTCATATTGAACTGGTGTTTGTTTCGAAGATCCTGCGGAAACAGGAAGCGAGAATGAGGACTGTGGCATAACTATAGTGGACGAATCGGCGACTTGACCAAATATTTTATCTGAAATTTTTTGTTTATTTTTAATAGACGATTCAATATATCCCTCGGCCACGTTGGAGGATTTCCATCCTCCATGTCTCTTCAGCACGTCTATTGTTGCTCCCGAATCAGCTAACAAAGACGCAGATGTGCGTCTAAAACAATGTCCCGTATAAGACGTCGCATTTTCTAATTTCAAGAAAGCTGCTATTTGCCGTGGAATTGTACCAAACATGTTTTTTCCTACTACTCGCGTAGTACATTCTTTGTTGATGTATTGAACAAAAAATTTTGAATGAGTTGTCCCTGTCTTTCGCAATGCCACATATTTCCGAAATATCGCCACAAAACTGATGGCACTGTTTTCTGAATTTTTGATCACAAAATTTCGGTCAATTTTATTTTTGGTGTTTCTAATCGCAATTAGGAAGGAATCGCCCAAATCTCTCACATCGTCGATTTCTAAATCAACCAACTCTTTTCCACGACAAGCTCCCGCAACGCCCAAAATAAGTGCAACCTACAAAAAAATTGATTTCTTAAAATTTCTGAATATAAACAAATTTCCAAATTTACCTTAAGCATTAAATATTTATCATCCGGAGCCTCCCGTAAGAACTGATCTACCTGCTCAGACGTGAGAATTCTTGACTTCTTTGGCTTAAATCCCTCATTTCTTCTCTTCAAAAAAGCTAATAATTTTGGAAATTTACTTATATCAATATCTTCTCTAATGTTAATAACCGATTTCAGCATTGAGTAATGTGCCCAGAGAGTTGAGGCACAAACCGCTTTTGATTTATCATCGAAGTAGACTAACAGCGCATTTTCAGTAGGTTGTCTCACATTTTTTAAGCGGCACCACTTTTTAAAAGCATCGTACTGCTGCTCGTATAGTTTTCTAGATTTCGGTGGTAACAATTCTTCACCTACTTCGGCTGCTCTTTTATCAATATCAGATACACCTTCTTCACTCATGATACCAATAATTATCAATAACAATGTTTCTTTACAATGACACTAGTAATGACAATGTTTCTAAATTATAACTGTCACAACGCAATGTTACTATGGTAACTTATTTTAAAGACAGTTTATTAAATGAGTTGAAGAGAGAAAAAACTGATTGAAATTATTGAAATAATTAATAAAATCATACCGGAAGTACGAAAAGTATCGTATATACCTTGCGACTGAAGTACATTTAATCCTTCAGGTAAATTATGGCCCTCCCTGCGGTCGGGCCATAAACTTTACCTTCAGGATTAAATGTACTACTTCAGTCCCGCGGTATATAATGTACTATTTCAACCTCGAAAATGCTTATTATCGCATTTTTCAGATTTTATATCGCTGATAACATCATCTTCTTCTTCAGGTGCCATCTCCGCTACGGAGGTTGACAATCATCATAGCTATTTCAATTTTTGAGGCAGTAGCTCTAAATAGTTGTTTTGAGCTGCATCCAAACCATTCGCTTATGTTCTTCAGCCATGAAATTCGTCTTCTTCTGATGCTTCTTCTGACATCTATCTTTCCTTGCATTATGAGTCGCAGGATGCCATACTTCTCACCCCGCATCACATGTTCGAGATACTGTAGTTTTCTTTCTTTAATTGTAAGTTAACTTCCTTCTCTTTACCTATTCTGCTCAGTACTTCGTTGTTCGTAACTCTATCTGCTATCGACCCAGGAAACCCTCATAATTCTTCTATAGGTCCACATTTCAAAGGCGTTAAGTCGTCTCATGATCTCTACATTTAACGTCCATGATTCCACTCCATAGTATAGTACACTGTATACATAACATTTTGTTAGGCGTACTTTAAGTGCTAATGTTAAATTTTTGCTACATAGGACCTTTTTCATTTTCATAAAATTAGAACGTGCTTTTTCGATTCTGACTTTGATTTCTGCAGTGTAGTCATTATTTTCTATTATAAGTGTTCCTAGGTAAGTGTACTTTTTTACTCTTTCGATCTGCTGGCCCTCTACTATTAAGATTTCGTTATTATTATGGTTGTTTTTACTAATTTTCATAAACTTCGTCTTTTTGATATTGAGAGAGAGTCCATACTCCCTACTACACCTTACTATTTTACTCATGAGTCTTTGCAGGTCTTGTAAACTATCGGCTATTATTACTGTATCATCTGCAAATCTGATGTTGTTAACTAAGACTCCATTTACTCTTATGCCGACTGTTTCATCTTCCAGAGTTTCTCGCAATACCTCTTCAGAATAAGCGTTAAATGATAGATGTGATAGTATGCAGCCTTGCCTGACTCCTCTCTTTATTTCCATTTCTTCAGATGTTTCTTTTTCAATTCTTATTATTGCTCGCTGATTGTAATAGAGGTGTGTTATTAGTCTTAAATCTCTTTCATCTAGGTTTTTAGTTTTTAGAATTTCCATGAGTCGATCATGTTGTACTTAATCTACTATCAACTATTTATTGTAGTCTATACAACAGACGTAAAGAGGACGGTTAACATCCAAACATTTCTGTGTCAGCACGTTGAAGGAGAATAATGCCTCTCTGGTACCCATGCCATTGTGGAACCCATATTGAGTGTCACTAATATCCAGCTCCAGTTTAGAGTGTATTCTGGGGTGGATATTTTTCAGCAGAATTTTCAAGGTATGTGACATTAAGCGTTAGTCCAGAAAGCCACTGCGCATCCGCTAGGAAAAATATTCTAATTCGGATTTTTTGCACAGTCTTACTCAAAAAGGACTCCTTTTAACAAATTTGCATGTTGCCAGGATCAAAAGGTGGTCAAAACTTTTTTAAACGTTTTTTTTGTTTTTTTCCTAAAATTATTTTTTTTTGCATTTTTTAGGTTTTTCGGATCATTCCAAACAGAAAAGATCTTTAGTTACTTTTCTCTAAAAATGATAGTTTTTGACATATAAGCGATTAAATATTGAAAAATTGCGAAATCGGCCATTTTTAACCCTCAAAAACTATGTGAAAAACTGAAAATTTGAATGTTGCCAAGGTAGGTAGATATTCTTTAAACATCGATTAATGAAATCCCGAAGAGTTTTTTGCAACACGATATTCAAAACTCCTCTGTTTTTTAATTACTAATCAAGCGTGCGCGACACTATTTTCCACCGACAGTATGGTGCAAATGAAGAGAATTAATTCGTTATTTCGTAAACCGGTGACTTTAAGAAAAAATCCCGAAACAGGTCGATTTTTATTTTGAAGTTATGATATTGTGGCATATATGGTATACTAGTTACGTCATCCGTCTGGGCGTGATGACGTAATCGATGATTTTTTTAAATGAGAATAGGGGTCGTGTGGTAGCTCATTTGAAAGGTTCTTCAATTCTCTATTCAGTAATTTAAACATTTACATAATTATTTATACAGGGTGTCCTTCTCCTTCTTTTTTTGTCAAATAATTTAATTTATTAAAAATTTTTGGAGACCCTGTATAAATAATTATGTAAATGTTTATATTACTGAATAGAGAATTGAAGAACCTTTCAAATGCGCTAGCACACGACCCCTATTCTCATTAAAAAAAATCATCGATTACGTCATCACGTCCAGATGGATGACGTCACTAGTATACCATACATGCCACAATATCATAACTTAAAAATAAAAATCGACCTGTTTCGTGATTTTTCCTTAAAGTCGCCAGTTTACGAAATAACGAATTTATTCCTTTAATTTGCACCATACTGTCGGTGGAAAATAGTGTCGCGCACGCTTGATTAGCAATTAAAAAACAAAGGAGTTTTGAATATTGTATTGCAAAATACTCTTCTGGATTTCATCAATAGAAGTTTAAAGAATATCCACCTGCCTTGGCAACATTCAAATTTTCAGTTTTCACATAGTTGTTGAGGGTTAAAAATGGCCGATTTCGCATTTTTTCAATTTTTAATCGCTGATATGTCAAAAACTATCATTTTTTAGAGAAAAGTTACTAAAGACCTTTTCTGTTTGGAATGATCCAAAAAACCTAAAAAAACTTTTTTCCATGCAAAAAAAATAATTTTAGGAAAAAAACAAAAAAAACACGTTTAAAAAATTTTTGACCACCTTTTGGTCCTGGCAACATGAAAATTTGTTAAAAGGAGTCCTTTTTGAGTAAGACTGTGCAAAAAATCCGAATTAGAATATTTTTCCTAGCGGATTCGCAGTGGTTTTCTGGACTACGTATGGTTCGGTAGTCACTGCATTCTTTGGCATTCACTTTCTTTGGCAAACACAGAAATGCTGATGTCAACATTTCTCTAGGGATGATTCCCTTAGTATAGATAGAGTTGAACAGTTTTACTATTATGTCCAGGTTTTTTTCGTTGACCAACTTTATCAGCTCGCTAGGTAATTCATCTGGACCAGCAGATTTATTGGTTTTCATAGAGTCTATTCTAGAGAAACTTACATAAAAACAAGAGACCTTTTTGTTTAAAATTACCCAAAAATCTTATAAAATGTTTTTCGAAGCAGAAAAAGATGAGCTTTGGAATTTGTTTAAAAAAGTTTTAAAACAATTTCCGACCAAAAATTTCGGCCAGAACCCTTCTAATTTGTTGAAAGGGTACATTTTTGACCAGGAATCCGTAAAGAAACCGACTTGGAAATTTTTTCACACGGATGCGGCCTCACAACATGGACTAAGACTTGAGTAGCAGATGTTGCCGAGATCAATTTCGAAAAACAAATATTTGCTAGATTAATTACAGTTTTAGTGGCAGAGAAATTGGGGTGAGAGTCGTTATTAATCTCTCACGGCTACACCCCCATGAAAAGTCGAAAAAAGGTAGATTCAACTACGGCGGTTTTTAAAATTAACCTTTGTCAAACAACTGTTGAGGATTATGGATAAGAAAAAGGGGTGGTTTAGGTTAACATTTCATTTTGATGGATGTTGGAACTGTTTTTCAAATTAACTAAGTTGTTGCCTGAGGGTAAGGAATAGATATTTAATTAGAGATTAGTTTAGTGTGTGTTCTGAATAGAAAAAACGGCAGAACACATTTGGTAATATTATGTTTAGTATCTACAAACTTTATTGTTGCGTGATGAAAATTTATGTTAACATACATTATGTTATGCTTTCACGGTGTAAAGTAGAAGATTATCAGTATTATCTATTTTACTATTTAAGATGTATCCAGTTGGAACATGTCTTGTACGTTTACGTAATTCTCTAAGAAGATTTCTGGTAGAACATTTCTAGCTGAATAGATTGAAATATTAGTACTTAAGCTTTTACTATTACTTCAGTCTTTCCAAGTTTTTTAAAATCTACATTTATTAAACAAATTTTCGTTTTTGGCTATGGTATAACTGATGATATTTTAGCTAACAAAGGTTTTAACAAACATTATTACCCGTTTTCAAGAAGGTATACATTAATCACAAATATGACATACGTTGACCCATAAAACATCTATAAAACTGAGTACAGTTAGTACGTTTCAAGATATTTTAGAAAACCGTATCTTAATTGAATTACCAAGTCATTTGTATTTGAGTAGTATCGTTAAATTTCGAGTACTGAACATAGTGAATAGCAGGTATAATGATTAAAAGTATAATAAATTAAAATTTATTAATTTCTACCTGGACCAAAAACTTAACCATACCATTCACATACAAATGACTTTGTAATAAGCTTAAGATTAAGGTTTTAAAAAGTATTTTGAAAGGTACTATTCATAATACTGTTGCTAATATCAATGAATATAGACCATATCTATATTTGTTGGTAATACCACAATAATACTAATAGACCAGTAAGGATCTGTTTTTAGGTGGATGTGAGAGGTGGCATTCAGATTTTTGCGGATAAAGTTAGGTGATAACTTCGTTAAAAATAATTGATTTATGCTCCTTCTCAAATATGCCCGGAACATTAATAAAAAAATTCAAATATTTAAAAATTTCGAATAAAATAGATTTTTTTCTAATTTTTTTGTTTATAACTTTAAAACGATTCATTTTGGAACAAAGTCGTATAGGAATAAAACAAAGATAATTAAATTTTCTATCAGATGCGATTGGTTAAAAATGTCTTAATATATCACCCTTGCTGCAAAATAGCAATAAATATAAAATAAGGGGACAAAACAAGCCTGTCTTAATTCAATGATTTTCCATCACTTATGTTACACTTGGAATCTTCCTAATTCGTATAGAAAATTTTTGTAATGTGCTAAAACCCTACACCAAATTTCATTAAAATTGACTTACTAGATTTTGAATAATAATTTTGCAATCTAAACTTTTTTTTAAAAATTAAAATTTTTTAAAATCTTGCACAACAAAAACTAGAACATACAAAGATTTGTCAATTTTTTTACATATAAAGAAGCACTCCACCTATCTAATGCACTTTACATAATTGAAATCGGATTATTTAAGCAGCCTCAGCAATGTTTTAAATTTATAAACAATTTTTTGGCTTATAAACAAATTAGTGTTGTGGCCAGGAGGGGGTGCTACGGGCTCCTTTATTTAGATGGACTTACCCCAGATTTTTATGTATTTTTTGACCCGCATAACACGATTTTCTGGGTAACAGTTGATCCGGATGTCGATAAGATTGTTATAAACAAAGAACTTGAGGAATTACATAACATCGATTTTTCGCAAAATAAATAACATTTTTTTGTATTTCTTGGGGAATTCTAAGCAAAAAATGTTCTTACAAGTTTTTTCGTAGGATGCATAGTTTTGAGATAAACGCAGTGGAACAAAAAAATCGAAAAATTGCAATTTTTGAACGCGAATAATTTTGATTAAAAAATAAAATAGCAATTCGGCTGACAGCATTTGAAAGTCTAAGTCAAATTATACCGGTTTTAATTATTTGCATTGCTAAAAATTATTTTTTTATTATTAAACAAAGCTATTTGTTTATAAGCCAAAAAATTATTTATACGTTTAAAACATTTCTGAGACCCCTTAAATAATCCGATTTTAATTATGTAAAGTATATTAGATAGGTAGAGCACCTCTTTATATGTAAAAAAATTAGCCAACTTCTAAATGGTCTACTTTTTGTTCAGAAAGATTTTAAAAAATTTGAACTTTTTTAAAAACATTTAGATTACAAATTTATTATGCAAAATCTATTAGGTCGATTTTAATGAAATTTGGTACACGATTTAAGTATGTTACAAAGAATTTCCTACGCGAATTACTAAGGTTATAAATGGCACCAAAGTGGTTAAAAACATTGAATGACAACAGGCGTATTTTGCCCCCTTATTTTGTATTTATTGCTATCTTGCAGAAAAGGTAATACCTTAAGACATTTTTGACCAGTCGTGTATCATACAAAATTCAATTATCTTTATTTTATTTCTCTACGACTTTGTTCCAAAACGAATTAGACCAGGACGCATCTGTAAAAATATTAGTACATTTGGACGTTGAGAGGTGACTCAAATTTTTTTGCAGAAATTGCTTGAAAATAAATCAAATAATAATATTTGAGTTATCCTCCCTCTCAAAAAGGTCCGGAACATTGTTTAAATAATCAAAATGTCAAAAAATTAAGGAAAAATTCGATTTTTTTCTTAGTTTTTTGATTATAACTTTAAAAGTATTCATTTTCGAGAAAATTTGTACTAACATAAAAGTTGCGTAATTAAATTTCCTACAACATAGAATTTGTTAAAAATTTAAAAAATAGTCACCCTTGTTGCAAAATAGCAATAATTGTGAAAAAAACATACAAAAACAATTATTCGCATTTTACGTTTTTCAACCATTTATGCTACACTTAGGACCTTCATGTTTCACCCTGAAAAACTGTATGATACAGTAAAATAATACTTTAAATTTCGTTAAGATCGGTTCAATAGATTTTGCAAAACAAATTTTGCAATCCAGCTTTCGTAAAAAAAATTCATTTTTTCAAAATGTTACAGTAGGCGAATTCTATAATTTTCGTTATTATCGCGAAAGCTAAGCTAAACGATAGCGAAGTTGATTTATGTTCATATTCTATAAGGTTAGTTTTCGCTTTCGCTTCGTTATCATAGCGGCATACGATAATATACGAGTTTAAACGACGTATGAATAAATAATTACGGCAACATTGCAAATATACGTACAGGGAGTAAAAAAAAAGAAGTAAAGAAAGAAGAAGAGTAACTAGCAGTTACATGACGTATTTATATAACCTTATTGGCTTATAATCACAAGTTTGATTGAAGTGTTTCCTTGAATAACTATATTTTTATTATATTTTAATAAAAATGTTGCCGGTGCAATTTTTTCTATATTATGGAAAACTCGCGAAGAAACCATCTACGGTTAACGCGAGAGGAAAGCGGGCTCCTTAGAGATAGAAGTGACCCATTTGGTTTAACAGATATAAGGTTTATTGATATTTTTCGCTTAAGGTGGTATGACACAATGTTAAAATTCATATACTCTTTAGGTACAGTTAGCGTCACTATTTCAAAACCAATCTTCAACATATGGGTATGTACGTGAAATGTAAACTTTCTATTTTAATAGTATCTAGGTAAAATTTTCAAAGAAAGCAGTAAATTTTTTATAACTGTACTTAAAGGAAACAATGTCATAACTTACTTGGTAACCTGCTCTAAAAATTGGTTTTTGTGTAATAATTGTTGAACTTAGGTACAAAGTAACTACCATAAATGATTAACTATGCAAAAAGCTTTATTTTAAGCAAACGTTTATTATCCAGCGTGCCATAATTTTTAAATTAACTGTACCTAAAGGTAAAAATTATAGTTAAAAGCTGCAATCTAGGGATTTTGTTGATAAAACCGTAACAAGTTGGCATTGTTCTAGAGATAAATTAGTTCGGCTATCACTTAATAGATGAGAAAATGAGTTCACGTGTCATTTAGTAGATGGCAGCAGTGATGTATTAAATGGCGACAGATGCGCGTTTGCCGGATTTTAAAAAAATCTGCAAAACATTGAAAACAAGTTTTGTAACGATAAAAATACGAATCATGAGGTATTGTTTAGAAAAGTGGCCCCTCCCCCTACCAGTTAACATTTTGTACCTTGTTTGAGTTTCAATCATGATTGTAACTAACTCTGTGGCTCAGTGGTAAGAGCGCCTTCTTTTGGTCCTAAAGGTCGTGAGTTCGAATCTCACCTTAGTGGAGAATTTTTCATTTATTAAAAATTAATAAACGAAAATAGTTTCTATCCTTGTGGGATCGGTACTAACCGGAGGGACCGCCATAGACATATTAAGGGTAGACAAGGCATACTGCGCAAAAAAGCGTAACGCGGAAGTAGTCGATCAGTGGTCTATCTATCTCTTTTAACCAAGCGATCCTGCGCATGTGACAGACAAAGATGGTTAGACCACTCAATCCTTAATATTGGCGTTACACCTCGATGCACAGAGCGGCCCATAACTTGCCTAATCTACTAGGTAATATATCTATGGGGACCGCAGACGTTCGGATACAATTAGCGTCTCTTTTCAAAGACAATGACGTCGTCTTTTCTAAGTAACAAGACATTTACTCAACACACACACTACACATTACATAAGATAACCGATTGCATACATTCACTGTAGGTACCATGCCATTGGCCATAAGTTGTCGAGGCACCAAATAAAAAAAATCATGATTGTAAAACGTCACAGTGAACGCAGACGTTCGGATACAATTAGCGCCTCTTTGTAAAGAAAATGACGTCGACTTTTCAAAGTAACAAGACATTTACTTAACACACAACCTAAACACTACACTGGGTACCTGATTGCAAAATCAACTGTACTATGCCAATGGTCATTAATTGTCGAGGCATTAAGCTAATACAAAAAAAATTATAGTATACACATATATAGTTAGCTCTCCAGGCCTTGAAGGCCCATGGCTTGGTTTACTACTTCTTTCCAATCTCTCCTATTTGGTGCTTTATTTTTCCAATTTTGTGTTTTTAAGTTTTTCTGTCCCTCTCAACAACTTTCTTCCATCTGGTTTTCGGTCTACCTTTCTTCTTCTTTCCTCCTATTCCTCCCATCCTCCCGTTAGTATTCTTTCGGGAAGTCTCATGTTTGCATTATTTAAATATGTCCCAACCATCTCAGTCTCACAAGACTAATAAAAAATTATGGGTCTAGGACGTTTCATCGCCGCCGTTTCGATGCCGCCAGTTCGATGCCGATGCCGGCCGATTCATCGCCAGTCAATTCATCCCTATCTGATATATTTCCGAATTTTCGAGAGCTACAATTATTAGTTATTTTTAGTATTAATTAAGAATTCTAGGAAATGCGAGATATGACGGCGATGAAATGGACTGGCGATGAACCGGCAGCATCGAAACGGCCGGCGATGAACCGGCGGCATCGAAACGTCCCATTCCGAAAAATTATAGACAAAACAATATTGTGTAATCATCAATTAATTAATGTCAGTACCTACATTTAAATATTTTCGTAAGTGAAAAAATTATTGAAATTTAGTGGAGTAATACATTCGTACTTGCCCGCAGTGTCGATGAAATTCAGCAACTTATGGACAGGGTACAAAGAGCGAGTGAAGAAAGAGGACTTCTTCTTCTTCTTCTTGTAGTGTATATCCGTTTCGGATGTTGGCGACCATCATGGCAATCTGTACTTTGCACACTGCTGCTCTAAAAAGATTTGTACTTGTTGTGTTGAACCACGTACGTAGATTTTTCAGCCAGGAAATCCTTCGCCTTCCTGGTCCTCGCTTTCCTTCTACTTTTCCCTGCAAGATTAGTTGCAGCAGTCCATATCTTTCACTGTTCCTCATGATGTAACTGAGGTATTCGATTTTGGCTGTTTTTATTTTGATTAACAGCTCTTTTTCTTTTTGCATTCTCAGGAAAATGGCCTCAGCAAAAAACATAAATAAAACAAAATGGCGCTGGTGAGCAAAACTCAAAATCCTGCCAGACAATTGAAAATAAAAAACCAGTTAATTCAACGTGTAGACTTATGTGTATACCTTGGAACAGTCGTTAACTTGAAATGGGATCAAATGACCGAAATAAGATCTAGAACTGAAAAGGCCAGAGATTTAACAACTTGAGAAATAAATTCACCAAATTCGACATATCTATCTCACTAAAAATACGGCTGCCAAAATGCTATATATTTCCAGTCTTGCTGTATGGAGCAGAGGCCTGGACAATAACGGATACCGAAAAAGCTAGAAGAATTCGAAATGTGGGTGTACCGACGTATCCTCAAAATATCCTGAACGACTAACACCCAACGTAGAGGTACTGCGGGAAAACAAACAGAAATCTCTTTTACAATTAAGAAACGGAAACCTGAATACCCCGATCATAATATTATGAAACTTAATAAATATCGTTTACTGCAACTGATAATACAGTGTAAAATAGAGAGCAAACTCGGACATATTCTTCTTCTTCGTACGCTGCTTATCCGTTCCGGATGCTGGCGATCAGCATGGCTGTCCTAACTTTGCGTGCTGCTATTTAGAATAGTCTGTTTGTCGATGTACTAAACCAGTTTCTCAGGTTTTGAAGACAAGTTATTCTTCTTCTCCCTGGTCCTCTCTTTCCAAATACCTTGCCCTGAGAATGATTAATGATTGGCATTAATCTCTGTTCATTCGTCATAACATGGCCAAGATGTTCTAGCTTGCGCTCTTTGATGGTGTTAATAATCTTGCAGTCCTTGCCCATTCTACGTAGGACCTCAACATTAATCACATGATCCATCTACAAAATTCTTAAAATGCGCCTGTAACACCACATCTCGAGTGCCTCGAGTTTTCTCAAAGAAGCCTCGGAAAGTGTCCAGGCCTCTACTCAGTATAATAATGTAGAAAATGCATAGGATCTGACGATAGAGATTTTGGTACCAAGTGATAAACCGTGACTTCTGAAAAGAGACTTCATCATTATGAACGATGATGTCGCTTTTCCTATGCGTTGTTTTATTTCACTAGAGTGGTCTCATTGACTGTTTATATTGGTACCAAGGTATGTGTAGCTGTCCACCCTGTCAATTGGTTGTTCGTTAACCAAAAGTTGTGTATTTAATTTCGCGCTTACTGACTATAGTCCTTGTATGGTATACCATTACTTTGTTTTTTTTTTATTGAAATTAGGTTCATGTTCACCACTTCTATCTTATATGCGCGACATTATTCTTTGCAAAACATCTAGGCTATGTGCAAAAACTACTGCGTCGCGCGTCGTCGGCATATCTAATGTGTTGTTTTAGATCTATCATCTACTCTCGTTTCCTTCGATCATGTTTTACTCTATCTAATGCCTTTTTGTAGTCGATAAAACAAATATATATATAGGTAAGTCACAGTTGACATCTCTGCACCTCTGAATATAAGCACTTGGACAGTGAATAGAGCCTCTCGGGTGCCTAGGGACAAGGCATTGAGGAATCTAATCTGTGTCCATGATACTTGTTCTTCAAATTTTATAATATATCCTGCTGTATATCGCTTTTAAAAATGTTTTGTAAGTGGCTCATTAGGCTAATTATTATTCTGTCCTCGCATGTTGAAATGGGAAACAAAATGTCAGTATGAAATTTTCAGAGGAAAAAATTTCCCTGTTGACATTCGATATGAAAAAAATTGTTATTTTAGGAACGCTGTTTTTCAATTGACTTACGTATTTTACATTATTTCTTAGAAATACTATTCTTATAAATTATAACTCGATCTTCATTCTCTTGATAATTAACATAATCCCATTTATGGTCATTTAGATAGGTACTTACTGAGCAGGTAAAGAAAGTAAAGAATCACGAAGTAATGAAATATTTCTAAATGAAAGAACGTTTAGTATATATATTAATGAGAATTTACCCCTATTATATCAGCTCCTATTATATCAGAATAGCAGGTAAAGAAAGGAGCTGTCGTCACTAAATACAAAGTACGATTGAGACCGAAATGTGTCGAACGTAAGTTCCAATGCGTGGCATCAATGCTGTCGTTCAGAAAATTAAATAAGAAAGTGAAAATATATGTACGTGCTGCCATCTATTCAAAGAATTGTTAATTAGTTAGTTTATTTAGTTGCCACACAAATTGACCGTGGCGTTTAAATACCCACTTAAGCAAAGAACTAGTTCGATTCCTTTTTGATGAGCTACAGGAACTTACGGAAGATATGGTGTAAGAGAAGAGCATCACGAATTTATTATCATTATCAACAAAAACACAGAATTCTTGTGGAATCAACAACGAACAACCCGCTTAGCGCTTGCGCTTGTGTACCACGTGAAAATGATCGACCAATCACTATCGAAAGCGAAACGAAACGCAAGCCAAAAGTTATCGCTTTCGCTTTGTAATCGGCTTCGTGATCTGCTTCTCCGGTTCTTCCCGAATGAGCTTACAGAATAGCAAACCGTCGGATAACGAACGTAATTGTTTCGCGTTGATCTTATAGAATCGGTCCACAGGACTGAAAATAAAGCAAATAGCAAGTTGAAAATCTTTTTGCATATAGAAGTGTACTGTACCTTTCATTTGCAATTTTGCAAAATTAAAATCGATTAACACCACGACGTCAGGACTTTTTTTAAATAAACATTAATTATTTGTGCTACGCGCAGGACAGCGGATAGTTTGCTCTGATTGGGCATTCCAATGACCTTTGATAATGACTGATACATTTTAATTTTTATTACATTTCGATATAAATAAATAAATTTGTTTATTGCAAAATAAAAACACATACTCTATCCTTTGAAATAACACTTTTATTAGCAAAAACTTTCTTTGTTCATATATTTTAACTTAAATAATAAAAGTTTATTATTTTTAAACATATGCAATTGTTTAAACCATATTTCACAAACAATAATAAAATTAGTTTGATTTTTGTGGAATTAAAATATTAAAATACAACAAAATATAGAGTTAGAAAATAATATATTAGATAAAGATTGAAAGAAATTTTGGTGGAAATCAACTTGTGTGAATCGAACACCGCTGTCCTACGCGTAGCACTAAAAATTATTGTTTATTTCAAAAATTTTCTGACGCCGTGGTAGTTAATCGATTTTAATTTTGTAAATTGCAAATAAAAGGTACAGTACACCTCTATAAGCAAAAAAAAATTCAACTTGCTATCTGCTTTATTTTCAGTCCTGTAACATTTTGAAAAAATGAATTTTTTTTGCGAAAGCTGGATTGCAAAATTTATTTTGCAAAATCTATTGAACCGATCTTAATGAAATTTACAGTATTGTTTTACTGTATCATTAAATTTTTCAGGGTGAAATATGAAGGTCCTAAATGTAGCGTTAATGGTTGAAAAACGTAAAATGCGAATACTTTTTTTTGTATGGTTTTTTCGCAATTATTGCTATTTTGCAACTAGGGTGACTATTTTTTAACTTTCTAACCAATTCTATATTGTAGGAAATTTAGTTACGTAACTTTTATGTCAGTACAACTTTTCTCGGAAATGAATACTTTTAAAGTTATAATCAAAAAACGAAGAAAAAAATCGAATTTTTCCTTCAATTTTTGACATTTTGATTATTTAAACAATGTTCCGGACCTTTTTGAGAGGGAGGATAACTCAAATATTATTATTTGATTTATTTTCAAGCAATTTCTGCAAAAAAATTTGAGTCACCTCTCAACGTCCATCTCAAAACAGATGCGCCCTGGACTAAATCGTTTTAAAGTTATAAGCAAAGAAAGCAGAAAAAAATTGACGTTTTTCGAAATTTTTAAATATTTTAATTTTTTTATTAATGTTCCGGGCATATTTGAGAAGGAGTATACGTCAATTATTATTACTGAAGGTGTCACCTAACTTTATCTGCAAAAATCTGAATGCCACCTCTCACATCCAAAAATAGACGTTTTTCACAGATCCCTACTGGTCTATAACGTAATCGCAATGCTTCACTCTTTTTAATTACACGGGATGATAAAAAACATTTATCTACTGTCACGTTAGCTCAGTGGTTAGAGCGTCACACTGAACTTATCGCCGTGAAGGACGCAGGTTCGAATCCTGTACGTGGCCTTTTTTTATTATTTTAATATTAAAACATAATACAAATAAATCTAGTTAAAAAATATAGGCCTGGATCCAGCGTACCAAAAAAAAGTTGATTAATAAAAGCTGAAAATTTATTGATAGCTTAATGGTGTCTAGTCAGATAAACTTTGATGTATGGGAACACTGGAACAGGGGAAGTTTTAATTGTGGAAGGTGATTTAAACTGTGGAACATGTCATCCTGAAAATTTTTTAATTGTGAAAACTAGCAGGTTGTGAAAACACGTAGAACATCTCAAGTGACAGGAATTATGTTGGTAGTAAATAGCAGTCTTATTTTTGCGTGAGAGTTTAAAGAAAGAGTAACCAATCAATTGGAAGTTCTGTCCGACAAAATAAATGGGACGTTTTCGTAGTCTGACGTTCGAAACCTGTAACCTGTTCAACAATTAAAACTTCCCCTGTTCCAGTAATTCCCCTAGAGTCCGTAATATTTTTTCTCTATAAAGGTTCTAGCAAATAATTAGGCATACCTATATCTATCATCATCTTCTTCTATTATATAATATAAGCTATTTTTGTTGTTCATTAAGGCGGGTTGTTGTCTGTGTTTATGGAAGATTATTAGGTATTGTGGAACCCTGATAAGTCGGCCTCCGATAACCCGTAAGTCCGGCTAACCCGGACCGATTTTCATCAGACAAAACAAACATTTTTTGATTTTTTCAGTTTAACTGAGTTGTTTACCAAGAAATAAACAATACTGTATACAACTGTATACAACTGCATACAACTGTATGTAATTTAGATGTATTGTCGATATCTATTTCATGTTTTCGCAATTATAATGGAGTTTACCTGTAAGTATACAGTGTTTTATTAATTTTTACCTCGATCCGACTTATCGAGGTTCCACTGTACTTCATCTCTTGCGCGCTCGGCTGATATTGTTCGTCCGCTATAACTTTTCCCATGCGTCACGATTCATTTTCAAACAAATTAAGTCAAAACATAAAGTGAAACGAACTTCGATGTGTATATACATTTTGTATACTGTATACTATATACTACACACATCGGCGTATTCTAATAATTCTTCAAATTCTAATAAATATTTACAGCTCAATATACAGGGTGTATCAAATTTATGTGCCCGCGTTATTTAAAAAAAATTTAATTTAATTTTCATTTTGCTTTTGATTGATAAATTGAAAACACAATAACATCCCCGCCTTGTTTTGAGATAAAATCAGTATTAATAAGTGCAACAAAAATATGATTTTCTCTCGACAACAACACTTTTCTATTGTGTCAAAATATTGAGTCCCACCTGAAAAACAATTGCTTTCTTTTTCCCAGTGTCTGTACTTAGATGGGATAGGGTAAGTTTTCGATCGAAAATTTCCTAAGTCTTTAGTCTCAAATTTTCATACTTTTTGGCTACTCTGTTTTCTTCATTTATTAAATTTTCACATTTCCTCAATATTACACGCAGTTCCTTTTCCTTTTCTTCTCCACATATCAATTTTCTTTCTTTTTCCTCCAATTCTCTACACATGTTTATTGTGTATTCTGTCTTCTCCATTTTGCATACTTCCTCTTTAAATACCGCAGTCTCAATTGTATCTTTTCCGCCTTCTTTTTCTATTCTGATCTCTTCTTCTTCTGGGCTCATCTCATCTTTTGAGGAATCCCAAGCTTCATTTTCCTGTGTCAATCTTTTTTCTTCCTTTTCTTTTTCTGGGCTCATCTCTTTTTTCGAGGAATCCCAATCTTCATTTTCTTTTGTCAATCTTCTTTCTTCTTTTTCTTCTTCTGGGCTCATCTCTTTTTTCGAGGAATCCCAATCTTCATTTTCTTTTATCAATCTTCTTTCTTCTTTTTCTTCTTGTGGGCTCATCTCTTTTTTCGAGGAATCCCAGGCGTCATTGTTTTTACTTATCTTCTGCTGCTTTCTCCTCTTTCTTCCCTGTCCTTGCTTCATTGCCAAATTCATTTCCACCGTTTGTTTTTTGTCTGCATTATCCTTTTTCCGTTTCTCATGTTCCTTGTCCATTTCCAGAATATTAGGTTCTTCTTCTTTTCCATCTGTGATTTTCATCGTGTTATTTTTGAAATCTATCACCACATGTTTTTCTGACAATTCATCCACTCCTACGATCATATCATGCATCATGTTTGGCATTATAACACATTGTAGTGCATAAAATTTCTCCCCCAATCGAACCCTTATTCGTATTCCTTCATTTATTGTTGCCAAAGTCCGTTTATTTGCGCCCACTAAATTTACCCTGGGAATTTTGTAAATTAAATTCGTCAAATCAACCTCTTCTATTAATTTCCTGTTAATCAAAGTAATTTCTGAACCAGTATCAATCATAATTTTAATCGGTTTCTCATTGATAAAACCATCTACAAATTTTAAATTAGATCCACTTCTTTTATCATTATTTCCTGCTAATTTAATAAATTCCTTCGGGTGACAAAAAATTCCTGTTTGTTCTTTTGTTTTTAGTGAGCGCTTTCGTGAAAAGACGCTTGATGTTCTTCTTCGCTTCTTCTTCCGTCGCTTTGTCTCTCATCCTCATATTCATATATTTGCGTGTTGTTTACCGCTCTTCTGTTTTCTCTTTGTCTGTCGGACCCGTATCGGTTTCCACGATTTTCCTGTTCATTCCTTCTATTATCATTTCTGTCTTCTTGATTTGTGCGGGTGTTATTTCTATTCTGGTTTTCTCGATATCTGTCTTCGTTCCATTGCCGATTTCTTTGTTCATAGTTTCCTCTTCCGTTGTCTCTATTTTCGTTTTCTCTTCTTGTATAATCTCTCCTAAAGTTCTGTCTTCTATCTCTATAGTCTCGATTTTCGCGTTGTCTATAATTATCTTGCGATCTTCTTATTTCTCTTTCTCTCATTTTTGCTTCTCGTATTTGCAAGAATTGGCACAAACTGTCGATATCTTTGTAGTTTTGTAGAGTTATATGATCTTCTAAGGTATCTTCAAAATGTCTGGCTATCAGTTCTACTAGCTGTTCGGACGAATAATTGTACTGTGTAGATGTTTTGCATTGTTGTATAATTGTAGTGCATATGTTTTCTCTGAAATACCCATTCTATCATGGTATCTCCCATTTTGCAATTCCTTGTTTATTTCTAGCTGTTGTATTTTTCCCCAGAAATAACTCAGGAACTTTTGTTCAAATTTATGCCAATTGTCCAATTCTTCTTCTTTGCTATCGAACCATAAACTTGCCTCCTCTTTAAGATGGTTCCTTATCGTTTCTTTGGCTGTCTCAAAGTTACCGATGTATCGTATTTTCTTTTTTAAATTGTTTATGAAAATTACTGGGTGTAATTTTTTTACATCCCCGCCAAATCTTATTTTCACTTCCTCTGAACTATGGATAATCGTTTCTCTTCTTTCCCCGAAATTCTGTTGCGTCCTGTTTTCGGTGACTTGTTTTTTCTATTTCTGTGATTCTTTTTTCAACTTCTTCTCTGTCTACTTGAATAGCATTTTCCAGCTTATTTTCCAAATTTTCTAGTTCCTTTTTCTGGCAATTGTTTATCTCCTTTATTTTGATTTTGATTTCTTTAATCTCTATCTCCTGTTTATCGCTCTTTTCTGAAATCTCTTCAATTTTTTTAACCATTTGCTTCTTAATACTCTCTATATTTCTGTTGTTTTCTTCTATTGCTTGTTTTGTTTCCTCCTGGTTTTCTTTCATTACTCGTTTTGTTTCTTCCTGATTTTTATCCATTTTTTGACCCATTTTTTGTTGTGTTTCATCCATTTTTTGTTCCACTTTGTGTGACTGGAGTTGCATCAGTTGTAATAATTTATCTATTCCTGATAATTCCTGTTGTTCTGATGCCATGATTGTTGTTTCGAAAATGTCTTCTTGTTCTATATGTTCTTCTTGTTCGAAATGTTCTTCTTGTTTTTTGTTTTCTTTGCTTTTGCTTCTGGTTGTTATCGACATGTAGTTAAAATTTATCTCCGCCTAATATGAAATTCGAAAATACCTTGTATGCTGTCGAGACGAAAATTTTTCTCTCCCCAAATATAATCAATTTATCCCACAAATTTTTAAATATTTCAAAATTCAAATCAATCAAAAATAAAATAAATATGTAAAATTGTACCTAGATAAAAAAATTAAGTCAAACAAATATTTCAAAAATTTTAAATATATCAAACTTTTTCCGACGGGCAAATAAATTCTCCTTCACCTGTTTTTCCGTTTCCTATTCCCTTCAAATTCACAACCAGAGATACTTTAATGTCCTTCGTTGGCTCGCCATGTTGTTATGATCTGCTTCTTATTAATTTTATATTAATTATTATTTATTTGACTAATTATTTAATTGTCGCAAATCATACATAAAAATGCATAAAAAAATCTCAGGGTGCCTTATTATAATATTAAGATAATGTCTAAATTATCTTACGTTGTACTTATCTTCTCTCGTGGGTTCAGTATCTCTTAGTTGAACCTAATCGGGATAAAATAGGGAAAAGAAATAAAGCCAAATATAAAATAAAAATACAGAATTGTCTTTTATTTATCAAAATCGATACTCTAAAATCTATCAAATCTAAAACCCTTGGACACAGATGTCCGAATGAAATTTCTACCATTTAAATTTATTCTAGTTAAAAAAATATTTATCGGTTTGTTCCCGATTACTTTGGTACAACAAAATAAACAAAACCAAATTATGTATTCGCAAGATTAGCTATACTCCCTATTTACTTTCTGAAATATTGGAATTTTAATTCCTACGCTTTTTACTCAAAATTTTAGTTTCTGAAACATAAAAATATCTTTCACATAAGTTGACTGACCTTTTGCTTCAATCACTCTGATGTCTTCTCGTGACCCAAAAACAGCTCTCCCTCGTTGACTATGTTAAAAGCTACTCATCAAAGCCCTCTCCGTTCTCCAGCTTCAAAACTATCAGCATACCAGCACCAATTCTCCAACAAGCCGGGCCTCTTTTGACACGTACTCGATTCAAACAAAACTCCAAAAATTCTCTGCTCTCCTTCTCACAATAATACAGAATCAAAGAGGTATTTCGTCTCAATTTGATCTGTCTCTCGTTCCACTTTTCAACACTATTCTCCACTATCAAACAACCACTGGTACTTGCTAACTATCTATTCACGAAAACGTCGAACTGCTCCTCAGCGATGCCAAAAAACATAATGACTTCTTTTTCAAACTCTCTCAATCATTCAAACCACTTTTTCCCTTCCAACTTGCCAAGAATCAGAAACAATCTTTTCCATTCGACAAACAGTCATTTTCAAAATTATTCCGACCATCCTAATTACTTTCGGGGAACCCTACAACATTTACTCGGGTTGAAACAAAGATATTAAAATTCCAAACTTTCTTTTAAACCACTTTTCTAGAAAGTGATAATTACATCTACCTGTGGATTCTATAGTTCCCGTAGTAAACACTCTTTTTCCATTTTAAACCTAAATACATCGTCCTTTTCACTTTAATTATTCACAAAAGTCTTTAATGGTTCATCGGAAAACTCATTAAAAAAAGAAATCCACTTACATCCAAACTAAATTCTAATAAATATTTACAGATCAATATACAGGGTGTATCAAATTTATGTGCCCGCGTTATTTAAAAAAAATTTAATTTAATTTTCATTTTGCCTTTGATTGATAAATTGCAAACACAATAATTCATTTTGTATACTGTATACTATATACTGCACACATCGGCGTACGTGTCACTTTATGTTTTGACTTAATTTGTTTGAAAATGAATCGTGACGCATGGGAAAAGTTATAGCGGACGAACAATACTTCTATCACTTGGTGATCTGTCCCTTGCTATAGGGCTTTTCATCGATTGTCATTTGTTTCAAGCTCCTGTCATATGTTGTATAATCTGTGTATAATATTAATATACACGGATTATGCGACATATGACAGAAGCTCGAAACAAATGACTGTGAATGAAAAGTTCTATTTAGCGACTCTCGTAACCATCCTTCTAATCACGTGATTGTTCCTTGCTTATTCCCTCTACATTATGTTTAACAAATGGATTTAATTTTTTGGCTATGCTGGACCGTGTATATACCCGATCCTCACCACTTAGGTACCATTTGATATAGCTGGATTCAAGCGCTACCGACTTGGTATATTTGCAGTTTAGTCCAGGATAATAAGGTTTTTCCATGACACTTCAACAGCCAGGGTACTGAAGCGTTTTTTCGACAGGTAATACCTATAAGAACAAATTGTAACTATTTCCTGCGTGGAATCTGACGGCCATTTTTATTTATAAACAATTTAGTGTCAAAAAACGGCCTATTTTCTTTTTTTTTTTTCAAATTAATGAAAAACACTAAGACATATAGTTTTCTTAGTACAAATATCTTCGAGAGAATGGAAAAAACTTTAAAATGGCGTATCACAAAGTTTAATATACTCATTTATTGTTAATTTAATTACGAAAAATTCGAAATTTCAAAAAAATTAATTTCTCAATTACTATTGTAAAAATAAGTGTACAGCTTTAAAATTTTTGTCAAGTGAGGGTTCCTTGGTGCTTAATACGTGACAAAAATTTCAAAGCGATTCATTCAATTGTTTAAATTTTATTAAAATTGTTTATCCCAGACAGCTTTTTTTTGCACTAACATAAGTCAGAAAAAAATAATGCTAGAATCATTCTATAGGTGTCAAATAAAAGAGCATGAGCTAAATTTTCAAATTGGTTTAAAAAAAGTGAATAAAAAATGCATTTATTAGTAATAAATAATTATGTAAAAGCATGGTAAATTTTTCCTTATAAACTTTTTATTTTTGTATATGTTACAGTTCAAGTTGATTATCCAGTTGGAGTTGACTCCAACTAGTTGGAGTCGACTCTAACGGCTGGTTTCAGTAAAAGTTGATTATAAATATAAAATGAAGATTTATATTCAACATTTACTAGTAAAAGTAGACTCCAACTAGGAAAAGTATACTCTTCCCAATGCCATTTAGTAAAAGTTGATTCTGATTCACAATTGAGAACTGAAACAGCCGATTCTAGAAATTAAATGTTACTGAATATGTTCAAATTAGTCTAGGTTGTATCGTCGCCCCCGTTAGGTAAATTATTCCAGTTCGATTTTTTTGCACAAACTTACTAAAAAAGAGGTCCTCTTCGACCAAATAACGAATCCACAGGGTGTCAGATGGTACTGTGGTCGAAAAATTGTTTAAACAATTTTTTTAAACAAACTCACAAAAAAAATTAGGACAATTTTCTTTACATCATTTGGGTCATTCGGAGCAAAAGAAGTCTTTTGTTATTTTTCTGTAAAATTTTGTTGTTCTCGAGTTATACGCGATTTAAAATTTGCAAAATACGAAAATGACCATTTTCAAGGCTTAATAGCTCAGTTAAAAATTATTATTATGAAAGTCCGAAAGTCACCAAATAAAATTTTAACGACCCCCCTACAAGATACTGAAGAAATTTTTGTTATTATTTTATTACTAAGCGGTTATTTTTAATTATTAACAGTGAGCGCTAGGAGCGTATTGACGCAGCTATCAATGTGAGTGCGAGTTAGATTCACCATTGCACCATTTTGACATTTAAAAATTCAAACTTCTGTCAAACCACAAAACTGTCAAAACTTTTTTTGTAATTTATAGCTCACATGTCATCACCATGACAAGTCGAAAGATCTTCTTCTTGTGGTGCTTTCTCCTTTAGTGGAGGCTAGCGACTACACTGGCAAATCTGTCTCTGTCCAATGCGGCTCTAAACAAAGATGTTGAATCAAGGCCGGTCCAGTTTCTGATATTTCTAAACCATGAAATCTGGCGCCTACCGGGACCCCGTTTTCCTTCACACTTACCCTGGATGATCAGTTGCGTGAGGCGGTACTTTTCGTTTCTCATTATGTGTCCCAGGTAGCTAACTTTTCTGACTTTAATGATTTTTTGCAGTTCCCTATCTGTACATATTCTCATCAGAACATATTCGTTGGTGGTGTGGGTTGTCCAAGGTATTTTCAAGTCTCTTCTATAAAGCCAGAGTTCAAAGGCGTACAACTTGTTCATCAGTGTTGTGTTGTGTCCAGGCCTCCGTTCCATACAAAAGTATTGACCACATATAGCAATGCACAAAATGACATCTAAGGCTGATATTAATGCTACTGTTACAAAATAAGCTTTTCATTTTGATAAACCCCTGTCGGGCTACCTCTATTCTCGCTCTTGACTTCTTGTTTTTAATCAAGTTGATTTTTGAACCAGCAACCAAGATATTTGTACTGGCTTACGTATTCAAGCTGTTGGTGTTTCACATATTTATTGGAAGAGGTAAATTTTTGTTGCTTGATATTCTTATAACTTTGGTTTTTGCAGTATTGATCTTCATCCCCATTTTTTCACAACTCTCAGTAACCCTATCCAACAGTATCTGCAGACTATGGTCCGAATCAGTCATTAATACTGTGTCATCTGCATAGCGGATGTTATTTACTCTCTGACCGTTTATCCTGATTCCTTCTGAAGGGTGCGACAAAGAGTTCGCAAATATTACCTCAGAGTAGACGTTAAAAGTATGGGTGATAGCACACAACCCTGTCTAACACCTCGTTGTATTTCAATTGGCCTTGACGTATTACCATTGGTCTTTATGATTGCTGTCTGATTCCAATAAATAGCCTCTATAATTTTAGAATCTCTTTTGTCGACTCCGATGTCATTCAATCTTTCTATCAAGGTATTGTGCTTCACCCTATCGAACGCTTTCTCAGAATCTATGAAACAGATAAAAAGGTCTGCTTGCTGATCTTTGTATCTTTGTGCCAGAGTTTGAAGACAGAATATTGCTTCTCGTGTCCCCATACCTTTCCTGAAGCCAAATTGTTCTTGACCGGTGACCTCATCTCATTTTTTATAATATTTTCTGTTCTGTATGATACGCAGAAAAGCTTCAGAATGTTATTTAATAGACTTATAAGGCGGAAGTCCTGGCATAATTTGGCGTTCTTCTTTTTAGGCAGTGGTATGAAGACTGATTCAAGCCATATTTTAGGGATAGTCACTGTATTGTAAACATTATTAAATAGTCCAAGAAGAAGGTCTAAGTTTTCCTCGTTGATTAACTTCAATAGCTCAGCTGGTATTTAATCTTTTCCTACAGATTTGTTGTTTTTTAGTTGACGTAGAGCATATTCCAGTTCGGACTTTAGTATTGGAAGAACTTCGTCGTTTTCGGTATTTAATGTAGGAGGTTCTCTGATGTCATAGAAGAGTTCCTTTATATAGTCTTCCCACATGTTTATTTGTTCTTCAGGGCTTGAAATCAGTTTGCCTTCTGCGTTGATTAGATTATTTGGTCCTTGTGAGTATGTCGTGCCTGTGAATTCCTTGAGTTTCTTATACAGATGGAAGTCATCATGTTTTTTATACAAGTTTTCGATTTCTTCACATTGTTCTGTTATCCATTTTTCTTTTGCAATTTTTATTTTTTGTTTAATGGTTCTATTTAATGCTTTGTACATTGCTTTGTGCTGTTTGCATTTTCTTCTTTCATCCATTAAATCCAATATTTCCTCTGTCATCCATCTTTGCTTCCGTGGTCGCTGTTTTGTGAGCATTTCAGTTGCCGTTGTAAGGGCGTGTCTGATTTCCTCCCGAAGGCGAAAGTTAAGGATGTTTAATTATATGAAAGTGTGCCAAAAAACAGTGCGAAAAGTAAAACCATTTAAAATGCATTGTTACTTCAGACAAACTTTAAACTCTTCATGTACTGCTATCTATATTTACAATTTTCACACAATAAAACCTTTACATTTTTACATAATATGAGATAAAGTAGATAAAAATTATTTTTGTGAATTTGGTTAACAAAAATTGGTTAAACAATTTTTCGACCGCGGTACCGCGTGACACCCTGTGTATTTGTTATAAGGATTGTTATACGGATGTATTTCTTTGAGTAAGTTTGTGCAAAAAATCGAATCAGAATAATTTACCTAACGGGGGCGACTATACTAATAAGTAGTTGAAACGGTCAAAACAAAGAAACGCACACTCATCAAAAATGCACTTGAGATTCTCGTATAATCAACATTTACTGAATCGATCCAGGAAGAGTCAACTCCAACTAGTAAAAGTTGATTTAAATTTTTAAAATCAACTTTTACTGCTCGTTTCCGTTGGAAACTCCAACTAGTTGGAGTCAACTCTAACTGAGAATCAACTTGAACTGCAACATATATAATAAATTATATATATTTATTACAATTTTTTATCAATTATCATATAGAGTGCGGTGGAATAAGTGTTGCCCCCCCCTGTTAACTTGTTTATTTTAAGAATATAAGCAAAACGCTCGGACAGGTCGATTTTTGAACTAACCACAGTATATTATAGCATCAACGTTTCGAACTTTACGCGATCCCTCTTCAGGTGACAGCCATCACTTTGATTTTTTTAAATGGGAAAGTACATCATGTGATACCTCATTTAAAAGCTCTTAAAATACTGAGTTCAAAAATGTATAATACTTTAATCCTGTTTGAGAGCGTAGGCGAAAAATTTCGGTCGAATTCTTTCTAAATGCAATCATTTTTTTCGAATCCTGAAAAAAACCAATAAATATTTTTGAAAAATTTAAACGCAGAATGAAATATTAGTATTCTCGATGGTCCAAAGTCCCTGAGAACTCCTATAATGTTTATTTTAATAAGTCACAGTGGTGGAAAAAAGAGAAAATTTAGTGTGATTTTTAATTTCAAATATATCATTCAAAAGAAACTTTTTGTTTATTCTAAGGGACTGTCAGCCCTCGGTAATAATCTAATCTTTCATTCTGCGTTTAAATTTTTTAAAAATACCTATCAGAATTCGAAAAAAATAAATGCGTTTAAAAAGAGTTCGACCGAAATTTTGGGCCTGCGATCTCAAAAAAGATTAAAGTATTATACATTTTTGAAATCAGTATTTTAAAAGCTCTTAAATGAGGTGTCACATGATGTACTTTACCATTAAAAAAAATCAAAGTTATGCCTGTCACCTGAAAAAGGATCGCGTAAGGTTCGAAACGTTGATGCTATAATATACTATGGTTAGTTTAAAAATCGACCTGTCCGAGCGGTTTGCTTATATTCTTAAAATAAACAAGTTAACAGGGGGGGGCAACACTTATTCCACCGCACTGTATATAACATTACTTGGTAGTTGTGCACCTAAAACACGGCAAAAAAAATAAATTTTTTTGAAAAAAATTATTCAAAAAGTTTATAACGAAAAATTGACCGTACTTTTATACAATTATTTATTACTAATAGATGCATTTTTTATTCACTTTTTTAAACCATTTTGAAAATTTAGCTCATGCTTTGACTGTATTTTTGTTACACGCTTACTTGTGCCGCGTGTATGCTATGCTAAGTACAATGCGTGTCAGATCTAACGAATAGGAATTCGTTTCAGTTACATAAAGTAACGAAAACAGTAAAGAGGACATTTTTCCAGAAAATTCGCAAAAAATCTAAAGTGTGCGTGGAGAATCAGTTTTAACTATGGGACCGTTCAAGTATTACGTTGGGGGGAATTGCGTTGCGCAATAGTTAAACGCCCATTAGAGTGCGTTACGTAGGGGGAGGGGGTGTCAAAAATCTTCAAAACTCGCGTTACGTAATACTTGAACGCTCCCTATGGAAAGCAACAAAAAAATCAAAGTAAGATTTTCATAGATAGGTTTTATTTGTAATCGCTATAAATTAATATATTTTTTTAGATATAAGTGAAATAGTATTACCACCCAAAATTAAATTAAAGGTGGTGCCGATCAAACCGATATTGGATGAAAGCGAGAACGAATAAAAAAATAATTTTCTCAGCTTTGACAATAATAACTTTACTATCTTACGTATAAAAATTATTTTAACAGTATATTGCACATGTATATTTTGCTAACCTGAATATTTATTTATTATACCGTTGATTATACACATTGATTTATTACCATTAAGCTTGAGGCATCTGAATAGCTCTGCTTCCCTTCCCTTCCCAAAAGAAGAAGTTTACTCTTGACTATGTATATTGTATATGATAAAAATATCGTTTTAGTCTATTTTTGTTTTCTTACACGAATAAAAAATTTAAATAATTAGCATACTAAATTGTGGTACGTACGAATTTATTTTAAACAAAAATCCCACTATTGTTCTTAAATTACAAATAACATTAATACAATGCGATTAACTGAAACATATGCAAAGCGTCTCTGATATATTCATCATCCTATTTCGATATGTATTATGTATATCAGTGTAGTGTATAGTTCATAAAATTTAATGCTAACTAATGGCAGCCGAATCTCATTTAAATCTGTTACGCGTTATGTGTTACTGTGAATAAATAATGCTAATAACAATAATGCATAAATATAATTGTTATTTGTGACAGATAAACAGATTCAGTACGCCAAATCGTTATAATTTATTTGCATTGATCGACTTCTCAATGACGTATGTGGAACATATTATAATAAAGGTATATAAGGCGGGTGAGCTATTTTTATTTCGAAATTAGAATATTTAATACATATTGTTGTATAATTTTTTTTTTGAAAATTTAGTAAATCAATTTATATCAGAGACCACGAAATTATAGATTTTCATCGCCCTGTATATGACCAAACATTGTAATAGGATAATTTAGTTGGTAATCAGTGTTTTCGCGAAAAAGTGAAATCGTTAAGAAGGTGGTTTTCTTAATGGGTTTTTGAACGGACTTAAACAATGGTGCGGTCAGATTAGACAATACCGTTTATTTCGCTTTGCAATGGACAATAAGACATTTTATAAAAAATTCGAAGAAGGTTAAGCGGTAAACAAATTTATTGAGTTTGGAATGTAAGGTTTTTTGTTTAGCATTTGGAAACAACGAAAGTAATTTGATGTCTCCGAGAATTTAACAAAATGGAAAGTTGTATACAAATTAAATTGGTTCTTGAGAAATGATAATATGGGTAGTGGGTAGAAAGGATGTTTTGTGATTGGTGGAAAATGATGGATGGAAGGGATGAGAGGGTTGAGTTTGATTTTGACGAGAGAAAAAATAGGCACTGTGAAATGAATATCTGAGGACAGCAGTCCAGTTTTTGAAAAGTGAGAAATCAGTGTAAAGTGGTGAAGTTTGTCTTTGCGAGCAGAATCAAGTTGAAACAAAATAGTTGACCGAGTTTAGAAGTTAATTTTCCTGGGACCGAGGAAGATTCCTGTTTCAGTCTAGAACGAATAGTCGATTGGTATCTATTTGCACAAGATATCGAGCAGAAAGGAAACTGAGTCGAACATTCGAGCGAGTCCTGTTTGTTTGTTTGTGAAGCAGTTTGGACGAGAGGGACCTTTTGCAACATTCTAAGGGTACGTGTGGGAGAATCGAGGACGACGCAATCAGGGAAAAGAAGTAGAGAAGAAACAAAAAGTTTAGTCAAATCATTTGTGAAACAGAGAGAGAGTTTGTTTATATCCACACCATATTTGCTAAATTTTTGTATTAAACAGTTCTATAACATGTTGTTCTGAAGCTATTTCCTTGTGGCATTTTTATAATTACGTATTTTTTATGGGAAATAAGCCACAATTTTACTAAAAAATGAATTTATTAACGTTTCTATAATCTAAGTTCTATAACATAATTAGTCATTCCAAATTTTTAAGAAGAAATAAGTAATCAACTCAAAAGGAGAGAAGTAAAATTTATTGAATTTTGTAAGAATAAATAACGACTTATTTAAATAATTTTTTTTTTGTTAAAACAGAGGAGATATCAGAATTAAAGCTTAATTTATTAGATGAGAAATAGTTGCAACAAATCTAAATTTTTAGCATATTTTAAAATCTTATGTTTATGGTATATTGGATAAATAAATAATATTTTTTAACATTTATATGATATTGAGTGTGTTTAATTTTTCTGTTTTGTCCTGGACGGAGTAAGCAACTAGAGATACCAGAAGCCACAAACCAAAGGTAAAGCATCAAAAATAATATAGCCCTGAGAATAAAGTTTATTAGAAAATTTAATTTAAATTTGGTTTTGTTTTACATAAGCATTAATTAAAATAATTGAGTAATTAATTAAATTAAGAATTTGCTGATCAATGTCATAAAAGAGAGAAATACAGATCATAACAATATATGTATACTATTTTCACTACAAAACACGCTTACGTCATTCAATATTTCTGACGTCAGAGCATTGCCAAAAAATTGAAAATTTTTTTTGAAACCAGTGAAAATTTTGAGGATAGACTAAGAAGTGAGATGAGGTTACAAGAAGCAGAAATACAGCTCGAAGACATGGACGACGAAAGAGAGAAAGATAACATCCCAACAGAGGAAGAAGTCATCAAAGCAATACAAAAATTGAAAGAAAACAAAACTCCTGGCTCCTGGATCAGATGTTATACCTTTTGAACTTTTAAAACATGGCGGAAAAAATCTGACCTGTAGTATAAGTAGGCTAGTAGAACAGATTTGCAAACAGGCGAAATTACCAGAAGCCTGGAATGTATGTATGTATAATTGTACCTATTCACAAGAAAGGAGACCAAACAGTTTGTGATAACTACAGAGGCATTACGTGCTGCTAAACGTGATCTACTTCAGGGATGCGACCCTGCCCACGTGAGCCATAATTATCTCCCAATCTCCTGGTACCTGGGAGAAATTATGTCCTAAACCCATTCTCCCACCTAATTACCAAAGTTTCCCTTTCCATATCCTACTCTGTCAGACAGCAGCATCAGAACCAACATGGAGCGTAAGGGAAATGATCCTGGATCGGTCTATTATTGGATACTGGAGCTGTTAAAATAACCGAACGATTGCCGGTATAAGTAATCACCCATTTGTTGGTCAAGAGCTACGGGTGGAAGAACCGACACGTGGTAGGGCACTTCATTGCCCTGGAGTCGAGAAATTAACTCCGAAGGCGGAAGTGCTAAATTAGTCAACGGCATTGAGATGTGGAAAGCCACGGGATGACTACCACATTAAAGATCCGCGTGGATATCCTTAGTAAAAATCATCATGGACCCACTAATTGATAATTTACTTAATGATCATGGAGCTCGGAATCCAAGATCCGGCAGGGGAGGACAATCAGATTTAGACGACAGGGCCTCTCAGGTCGTCATTAAGGTAAATCCCTGTCAAACAAATAAGAATAACTTTATAGCATTGAAAATTGGAACATGGAACGTAAGAAGTTTATACCAATCAGGCAAACTCGATAACGCTGTGTCGGAAATGTGCAGAATGAAGATTGACATACTGGGCCTTAGCGATATACAATAGCCTGGATCAGGAAAATGTAACACCAGAAATGGAACACTGTATTATTCCGGAAACAACGACCCCAATCACAAACAGGGAGTTGGAATTATAGTTGATAACAATTCTCGGAAAGCCGTTTGTAACTTTGTTCCTAACTCTGATCGAGTATTAATGCTGTCTCTCAACTCTCATTTAAATCGTAAAATAAATATAATCCAAGTATATGCACCCACTGCAGACAAGGATGAAGACACCATAGAGGCATTCTACGAACAAATTGGCAATGTCTTAAAGCTAACTAAAAGACATGACATAAATATTATAATGGGCGATTTGAACGCTAAAGTCGGTCAAGGAGAAGTGGAGAATTGTGTGGGGCGATATGGACTCGGGGAAAGAAATGAACGTGGCGATAGGCTTGTTGATTTCTGTATCAATGAGGAACTCATAATTTCAAATACCTTGTTCAAACTTCCTAAACGTAGACTATATACATGGAAGTCACCAGCTGACAATAACAACAAAATAGTCAGAAATCAAATAGATTATATTATCATCAACAGAAGATATAGAAATTCTATAATATCATCTAAAACTTATCCAGGAGCGGACATATCCTCCGATCACAACTAGGGATGGCGGTTTTTGACAAAACACCGGTTTTCGGTTATACCGTTTTTTTTGCTTACGATTTAATCTGGCGGTTAAAACCGGTCGAAAAAAATCGGTTTTTGGAAAAACCGGTTATCGGTTTTTTTAATCCAATAGGTTACAAAGTTACATTTACAATTCACTTTAGTTTGCGATACTCCATTCGACTCGATATCAATATGATCAAAATTAGTACTATCGAAAGAACATCAATATCAATATAAATAAAACACAATTTTTAATAAAACCATTTTATTCTATTAATTAATATATTTATTTATTATCTAAAATACCCACCAATTTTCCTCTCCTCACAAACTTAAAAAATTCCCCAACCATTTCAACTTATAAAAAATTTCCCAGACTCTTTGAAATGGGATTAAAAAAAATAATATCAACATAAATATTTTACTTAAAACTAAATTGGATAATGCAATTTATCTTTTATTTTTACTACCATCAAAAAAAATTATCATGTATTACTTTTAACACGTTTGTATATATTTGTAGAATAGGTATTTACATTTTAACTCATTTAATACTTCCTGTATGCGTGTATCGTTTTGAAAACGTAGCTTGGAGATTCGTATTCGTAATCCGTAATACGATATGCATAGTCAGAGCATTATTTTTGGTAATCAGAAAAAGTCATTCAACCACTTTCAATGTCAAGAGTTAAGAGTTTAGTGTGAAAAATAGATGATGTTTGCATCTAATTCAAACAGACACTTCTTATGTAAATATTATGATTAGAGATACCTTTTCAAGGAAATATTATAATAAAAATAACTGCTTCTGGCTGATGTGAGATTGCACTTTCAGTTTGCTTCTGTATTTATAAATAAAGTAAAATTTGACTTATGGTTTTGTTGGGAATAATTACTTGAGAATAATAATTAGGACTGGGATAAAAAATAATACCTAACCTAATCCTAATCACCGTAAAAACCTAATAACCGGTTTTTACTTTAAAAAGAAAAAACCGGTTATAACCGGGACAAAAAAATAACCGGTAAAACCGGTTATTTCGAATTAAAAAAACCGGTTTTAGGTTTAAACGGTAGGTTTTTCCCATCCCTAATCACAACCCGGTTGTTTTGTCTATGAGAGTGAAACTAAAGAAGGTAAAGAGCCCTAGCTCCAATAAAATCATGGATACAAGGCGGCTCAAACAAGACAAGACCTATGCGGAAACGAAATTTAAAATAAACGAGAACTTAAGGAAAGTCAAAGAAGATAGTGCGGAAACTCTGACCGTTGGCCAAAAATGGGGAAAAATTCAACATGCCTTAGTATCAGTTGGAAAAGAAACACTCAAACCACTTGGAGAAAAAACAAAATCTTGGATGACAGTAGAAATTCTTGAACTTATGGAAGAACGAAGAAAACATAAAACAAAAGACCCGAATAAATACAAAGAAATTCAGAGAAACATCAGAAATAAAATTCGAGAGGCAAAAGAAAAGTGGCTCTCCGACAGATGCAAAGAAATAGAAGACCTGGATAAAAAGTATGACAGCTTTAATTTACACAAAAAAATCAAAGAAATGACAGGTTCTAGAAAAAGCACAAGAACGAATACCCTTTAAAATGATAAAGGGGATATTATTACTGACGTGAAGGAGAGATTGTGTCAATGGACCAATTACATCCAACAACTCTTTAATGATGAAAGAGGAGAACTGTCATTAGACATCACAGAGGATACCGGACCACCAATATTAAGAGACGAAGTCATCTATGCCATTAAAAACACGAAAGAGGGTAAAGCTACTGGACCAGATGATGTGCCCATCGAATTATTAAAACTTATTGATGAAGATTGTATTGATGTAATGGTTGAACTCTTTAATCTAATATATCAGACTGCCACAATCCCCAAACAATGGCTGCAATCGACCTTTGTAGCAATTCCCAAAAAGTCAAGTGCAATAACCTGCTCGGATCACAGAACAATATCTTTAATGAGTCACACACTTAAAACATTTTTGAAAATAATACACAGTAGAATTGTTAAAACTCTCGAATATGAAATCAGTGACACACAATTTGGCTTTAGAAATGGTATGAGCACACGAGATGCTTTGTTCGGCTTGAATGTGCTGGCCCAGAGTTGCATGGACATGAATCAGGATATGTACTTATGTTTTGTAGACTTTGAAAAGGCATTTGATAAAGTTCAACATAAAAAGCTTGTAGATATATTAAAAAGCAAAAATATTGACAGTCGTGACATGAAAATTATATCTAATATACATTGGAATCAAACTGCCAAGATAAGAGTTGCCAACCAGGACACCCAAGATATCAAAATACAGAGAGGAGTCCGTCAGGGTTGCGTGCTGTCTCCACTAATTTTCAATGTCTACAGTGAAGCGGTATTTCAAGAAGCGCTCTCAAATTCAATAGAAGGTATATCTATCAATGGAGAAGTTTTGAACAACTTACGTTTTGCAGACGATACAGTAATAATAACAGATAACAACAATGATTTACAGAACGTAATGCAACGCCTTAATGAACGCTGTCATGAGTACGGACTGAAGATGAATTTAAAGAAAACTAAATGCATGATCATAACTAAATCAGCACACGTAAAAATCCAATTAACTATTGAAGATACTGTGATTGAGATACTGTGGATAACTACAAATACTTAGGAACATGGATAACATCAAATGTAGACCAAACCAAAGAAATTAAGACACGTTAAACTTAAAAAGTTTCTTTGTTGTCGGGATATAAGGTTGGAACTACGCCTAAGGATGCTTCGATGTTACGTGTTCTCTACTCTTCTTTATGGCTTGGAAGCGTGGACGTTGAAACAAGTCCATTTGAATAAGTTGGCCACCTTTGAATTTTGGTGTTACAGAAGAATCCTACGAATATCATGGATTCAAAGAATGTCGAATGTGGAAGTAACTAGAAGGATAGGAAATCAACCGGAAATAATACTAACTATCAAAAGACGAAAACTTGAGTACTTGGGACATGTGATGAGAGGGCAAAAATACGCATTATTACAACTTATTATGCAAGGCAAAATCCGAGGAAAGCGAAATGTGGGAAGACGAAGAACATCCTGGCTTAAGAACTTACGGGAATGGTTCGAATGCAGTAGTGCAGAGATATTTAGAGCGGCAGTCAACAGGGTCCGCATTGCCATGATGATTTCCAACCTTCGATAGAAGATGGAACTTAAAGAAGAAGAAGAAACGTGACCTACAAAATATTGGCCTACATTCTTTACGATCGACTGTCGGGATATTGTGAAATCATAATAGGTAAATATCAGTGTGGGTTTCGCAAAGAAAAGTCTACTATCCATAAAATATTTCTTCTAAGACAAGATTTGGAAAAAACAAATAAGCATGGAATTGGTACTCATCATTTGTTGGAGCAGGTATACGACGCCTGACGGGCCTTTTAATAAGACTCCATATATGTTCAATGGGATTAAGGTCTAGAGTTTGAGAAGGCAGTTTATTTTTTTTGGATACTGTGATACAACCCTTGCCGTGTGTTGTCTCGCATTATCTTACAACAGCAGAACACCATTGCCAATAAACCCAGACTATGATATCACATGATGTGATGTGCTGCTCAGGCAGTATAACGTTCACCAGCCCTTCTGTAGACCTTATTTCGACTATCTACCACAAGTTGATATACATTAACTAACTTAACCTAACTTCAGTAAACAATACGTTTTTCCAATCGTCTGTTGTCCAATTGACGTATTCACGGGCAAATGTAAGTCTGCATCTTTTGTGAGCTCCAGTAAGTAATGGCTCCATTGCTGGATTGCAAGCTGTCAAACCCTGTTCTCTGAACTTTCGTCGAACAGTAGAAATACTGATTAGGTACTAGTCCTTGGGTATGCTGAATATGTATTTGGAACATTCTAGCAATATGCTATCGGGTCGCTTTTGATGAGGTCGGGTCTCAAAAAATCGTTGGTAAGTATTGTGTATAATCGAATGATCAATAAATTGTTTTGCCACATCCCTATGGCTTGCTCCATTTTCCAGCAAAGTAACAACCTGAACACACTTTCACTTTGTTGTTTTTAGTTCATAATTTAGTTACAAGTATGCTAAACTGAATCTTTGGTTAATAGTATGTTTCAGATTATTTCATTCATAGAGATTCTGATCAACAGAAAGCTAAAGAAATAGAAATTACAGCGATAATTTTTTCGATAATTTCCCGTCATTAGGTATTACGTCAGATGAACAAAAATACATTCAGTGACATTAATGACAATTATTAATGTTTTACAACTTGTCACAGAGAACACCAAGAAACAGATTTAACAAATATTTAGACGAATATATCAATAAAATATTAGTTAAAATGAATTAAAACGACAATTTTATTCATGAAATAATCTTACCGAATTACTCTCGAGCTCAAATTATCGATTTGTTTTGCCCTCGTGCCACTTTGACATACAAAGTGTTACTCGGGAAGTACACATCGATAATTTTAGAGCTGTCGTGTAATTACTACTGAAAATACCTTAGTGCAAAATCATGGTCACCGACAGTCACAGGAAATCCGTCATTTTGAATTCATAAAATGTTGAAAATTAACAAATATTTTTTTAAAAAGTCACCTCCTTCTTGTGGTGCTTTCTCCTTTAGTGAAGGTTAGCGACTACACTGACAAATCTGTCTCTGTCCAATGCGGCTCTAAACAAAGATGTTGAATCAAGGCCGGTCCAGTCTCTGATATTTCTAAGCCATCTGGCGCCTACCGGGACCCCGTTTTCCTTCAATCTTACCCTGGATGAGCAGTTGCGCGAGGCCGTACTTTTCGTTTCTCATTATGTGTCCCAGGTAGCTAACTTTTCTGATTTTAATGATTTTTAGCAGTTTCCTATCTGTACCTATTCTCCTCAGAGCATCTTCGTTGGTGGTGTGGGTTGTGCAAGGTATTTTCAAGATTCTTCTATAAAGCCAGAGTTCAAAGGCTTCTAACTTGTTCATCAGTGTTGTGTTGAGTGTCCAGGCCTCCGTTCCGTACAAAAGTATTAACCACACATAGCAATGCAGAAAACGACATCTAAGTCATTTAAAAAGTCATCTAGAAAGTCACCAAAAAAGTAAAATTACCCTAAAAGTCACCAATAAATTCCAAAATAAATGACTTTTTTCGAAATGGACACAGAAAGGTCACTTATATCAAAATTTGATATTTATTATTAATCGTAATTAAAATTACATTCAAAATCATTTGAAAATATTGTTATGCTCTACTTTTTCTATTTATTTAGATTAATTAGCAAATTCTTAATTTAATTGATTATTCAATTATTTTATTTCTTGCCTATGTAAAAACACAACTAAATTCCAATTAAATTTTTCAATCAATTTCATTCTCAGGGTTAATCTTGTATTTGATACAATACCTGTGATCTGTGGCTTCTAGTATTTCTGGTTGCTTACTTCTTCCAGGGTAGAAACAGGGAAATTGAAGACACTCAAAATCATATAAATGTAATCTATTATTTCTATCAAATAAGCCGTGTACATAAGATTCAAAAATGCTAAAATTTAACTTTGTTGCAACAATCTCTAACTCAATAAATTAAACTCTAACTCTGATATCTCCTTGTTTTGACAAAATATTTATTTGATTAATTTCTTATTTACTCATACTAAATTGAATGAATTTTACTTTTCTTCTCTTGAATTGATTTCTCAAATTTGAAATGACTAACTGCGTTAAAAAAATTGTTCAATAAACAAATAAACAAATATGGTTTTGATATAAATAAATGTTCTCAATTCCGACAAATGATTTGACTAACCTTTCATTCCTCACTCCCTCGTTTTCTGGATTGCGCCGTCTTTGATTCTCCAAACACATACTCTCTGGATGTTGCGAAAAAGTCCCTCTCGTCCAAACTGCTTCCAAGAAAAACACACAGGACTTGCTCGAATATCTTGTGCACAAACGGATAATAATCAGCTACTCGTTCTAGACAAAACAGAAGGAATTTCCCTCGGACCAGGAAAATTAACTCTTCAACCGGTCGACGATTTGGTTTCAACTTGATTCTGCTCGCAAAGGCCGATCACACCACTCTACACTGATTTTACACTTTATAAAAAATTGGACTGCTCTCTTCCGATGTCAATTACACAGTGTCCATTTTTTCTCTCAAATCTATACTCTCACATTCATTATCCCTTCTCCTGATATTTTCCATCCAATAAACAACAACCTCTCTCAAACCATTTATTTCTTAAGAAATCAAATATTCTTCCAACAACTTTTACAATTTGTCAACTTTCAAAGAATATCATAATTAGTTCTTTACTACTTTCTACTTTTAAAACTAAAAGCTAATACAGTTTGTTTACCACATTAAAATACCTTTCCGGAAGGATCTTGAAAACGTCTTTGTTTTCGTCAACGATGTCCAACTCTCTAATCACCGAATTTGTTTGTTCATGTCCCATGCATTTCGTCGAATCACTTATTAGTCGTTTCACTTTTTCCCGAAACACTTGCTTAATAGCAAAATTAAATTCTAAACAATTTTGGTGATATACATGGTGATGAAAAACTATGATTTTATGGTCGTTGATATAAATTTAATTTTTTTTTAATTTCCTTAAAAAAACAATTCCACAACAATATATACGATATTATTTATTGTCTTCTCCTGATGAAGCCATCAATATTTCAAATTTCTATCTAGTGGCGCCGCGCCGTTTATATATTTTTGATAAAGAAAGTAACACTTTTCTCATATATTCACCCTCATTGCTTCTGCAAATCTGAAGGAATCTGGATATTTCATATATTTGATTACCGGTCAGTGGACGACATTTTGATGGAAGTCTGAAAATTCATTCACCTCCAGGGAAATATAGGGCGAAAGGGCCTCAGTCATCGTCATAGAGCGATAGGGCGCCGCTCGTAAACGGCCCAGATGATAAATGGCGCTGCGACATGTCGGCCAATTTACTCTTTCGACGGTGTCAATTCTCCTGTCATTTGTCTGGATTTGGTTCGATGGAAAGCTGCTAAAAGGGCAAAATTAAATGTTTTGAATCAATCATACCCAAGATTTCAGTTAAACATTTTTAAGAGATATTTAAGCATTTTGTACAAAGTTGTCATTATTTAATATAAGCAAGATTATAATTTGTAATACACTAATCACAAAAAGTATCGCATAATTTTTGAAACAGAAAAAAAGTTTGAAAATAATTTTTAATTTTTAGCAGAATGTTATAATACTCGTCTATCGTCTCCTGTAGCGATCTACAAACCCATTACATTCCAAGTTAAAGCGTGTTTTTGCCAAAAAAAAAAACGGTAAACAAAACGTTGTTAAAATATAATTTTTACTTTGGACATTTGTGTTCGAGATGCATTATAGTTTAGAGCAGGGGTGGGCAAAAGCCGGCCCGCGGGCCGGATCCGGCCCTTTTGCTTACTTTATCCGGCCCATTGAGAAATCTCGCAAGCGATTTTTTTTAACAGCGTAATGCATTCATTTTTTTCGAATCCTGAGAAAACTAATAAGTATTTTTGACAAATTTAAACGCAGAATGAAATATTACATTATTACCGAGGGCCGAAAGTCCCTGAAAACCTCTATAATGTTTTTCACAGAGGGGAAAAAAGAGAAAATTTAGTGTGATTTTTAATCTCAAATTATGTCTTTCTCCTGTTAATGATGGTCAAAAGTTCTCTGTTCCTTTTTCATTCTGTGCAACACCATTTCGTTCGTAATATGATCGGTCCATGGTATTTTCATAATTCCCCTAAAAAGCCACATCTCAAAAGCTTGCAGCTTTTTCATTAACTTAGCATTAACAATTCAATAAACAAGAACAGAGTGGACATAACATTTTTATTATTATCCCGGTTTTTTATAGCGTTCTCCGTCTTCCGGTTGCCAATTTCCAGCTTCTTCCGTCGTTGCATTCGTCAGGGTGAAGGTTCCTTTCCGAAATTGCCTTCTGAATGTCGCCTAGCCAGGAGGATTGTTTCGGCGTTCCCATCTTCCTTCTTTCCCTTGGCGTCCATTTTAAAATTTGTTTTGGCAGCCTGTCGACGTCCATTGACGTCGTACATGACCATACCAGACCAGATCAGTTGTCTCCTTTGAATTTCGTCTATGATGGTTGACTTGACATAACATTTTAACTTCCGATATTAGACTTGCAGATTGAATCTTTGGTTACTCAGAAATTTCCTTATCTTCAAAAAGGCTGCTCTTGATTACTCTATTCTAGATCGAATTTCTGAAGTTCATTTTTTATCTGGATCCTTGTTATTGCTTAATACAGTGCGCTGGAATAAGTGTTACCCCTCCCTATTTAGTTATTTATTTTTAGCACATAAGCCAAACGCTCGGATAGGTCGATTTTTAAAACAGTCATAGTATATTCTGGCATCAATGTTTCGAACTTTACGTGATCCCTCTTCAGGTGACAGTCATAACTTTGATTGTTTTAAATGGGAAAGTACATCATGTGACATCTCATTTAAAAGCTTTTGAGATACTTATTACAAAAATGTATAATACTTAAATCCTTTTTGAAAGCGTAGGCGCAAAATTTCAGGTCGAATTATTTTTAAATGCATTCATTTTTTGCGGATCCTGAGAAAAATTAATAAGTGTTTTTAAAAAATTTAAACGCAATATGAAAGATTACGGTGTTACCGAGGGTTTTAAGTCCCTGGAAACTTCTTTAATGATGATTTTAATAAGTTACAGGGGTGAAAAAATTGACAATTAAGAGTGATTTTAACTTAAAATATATAATTTAAAAGAAACTTTTTGTTTATTTTAAGGGTCTTTCAGACCTCGGTAATAATGTAATCTTTCATTCTGCGTTTAAATCTTTCAAAAATACTTATTAGTTTTCTCAGGATCCGCAAAAAATTAATGCATTTAAAAATAATTCGACCGAAATTTTACGCTTACGCTCTTACGAAAGATTTAAATATTATACATTTTTGTAATCAGTATCTCAAAAGCTTTTAAATGAGGTGTCACATGATGTACTTTCCGATTTAAAAAATCAAAGTTATGCCTGTCACCTGACGAGGGTTCACGTAAAGTTCGAAACATTGATGCCAGAATATACTATGATTGTTTTAAAAATCGACCTGTCCGAGAATTTTGCTTATGTGCTAAAAATAAATAAGTTAATAGGGAGGGGTACACTTATTCCAGCGCATTGTATAATGGACCATATTAAAAATTTCGTAATTTTACATGTACACACCAGAAAGACAATTTATTATTATTAGCAGTCAAATGTCTTTCTCCAAATGCTTTAAAATTATACTTTAGTATCTTTGTCAAAAAAATTTCTTGGGCAGAGAAAAACCTCCACCAAAAACATTAGCGTACATACTGGGTATAGTCTTCGTCTTCCGGCCCGGGAGACATTTTGAAAATTTCATTTTGGCCCGCGTTTAAAAGTATTTGCCCACCCCTGGTTTAGAGTAATAAGGATTTTCTCGGGACACTCAAAGATCCAGGTAGCTGACTACTTTTTTAGTTATTGTAGACCTATAGGAAGAAAACCTACCTGTTTCCTGCCTAGAGTTCGCGTCCGTTTTTTAATTATTAACAATTTAGTGCAAAAAGCGCGATTTTTTCGATTTTTTGCACTTCATTCAAAAGCTAAGTACAGTCGGAAAAATGAAAGAATACCCATAAACGATCACATCAATCACTTATTTTGTATTTGCTGTCTTTTTCTATAAATAACAAACGTTTGTTATATGTTATGTTATGTCTTATGTTCTTATGTCTATATGTTATGTCTTTTTTCAAATAGGTAGGCTTTTGTCAGTTTACGGAATTTGGGGAAAGATGCTGCAGATTTAAGTTGTAGAGGGAGATGGTTGTAAAGTTTTTTTGCGGAGTATAATATAGATTTCTTTACTAACTCCGAGGACGGGGTCGGCAAATAGACGCTAAACGTAGAATCTCTCGTGAAGTAGTCATGATTAGGTCTTGGTGACAAGACATGTAGATGTTTACGAATTAAGCAAACAGTTTCTAAAATATACAAAGATGGAAGGGTTAAAATTCCGTGATCTTTGAAGTAACTTCTGCAATGTGTTGTTCTTGTGAGGCCAAACATATATCTTATTGCTCTTTTTTGTAATTTGAAAATAACGTCGAATTGGGCAGCTGTACCAGAACCCCAAAAAGGAAGACTATAACGAAGATGTGACTCGAACAAAGAAAAATATGTTATTTTCGGAAGATGCTAGATTGAGTTTATTCGAAACAGATCTTATAGCATAGCAAGCTGAAGATAGTTTCTTTCTTAACAAATCGATATGGTGGGACCATTTAAGGTTGCTGTCTAAAAAAATACCAAGAAATTTTACAGAATCAACGGTACTGATCTGGCTGTTATTAAGAGGTAAGGGTTGAAGAGCTCCTTTATAAGACAATGCTACTGTTTTATCTATGTTAAATGAGAGTAAATTAGAGTCAGACCAGGTTTCTATTTTAAGTAGATCAGAAGTTATAGTAGCATGAAGAGTTGCAATGTTTGACTTGCTCCAAGTGATACTGGTATCATCAGCAAAAAGAAAGATTTTTCCATCGATTTTTAAACTGGTGATGTCATTAATAAAGATAAGGAAAAGTAGAGGACCCAATACTGAACCTTGAGTTACCCCACATACAATGTTTTTGAGACTAGAGTCTGTATCATTTGCTCTAACCAGTTGTTTCCTATCATCCAAGTAAGATTGGAACCAATCTAAAGAAATAACTCGAATTCCGTAGAAATTTAGTTTTTTTTATCAAAGTGTTGTGATTTACACAATCAAAAGCTTTGGCGTAGTCACAAAAAATGGTGGTAGTATGAACATTATTGTTCAGTGCTTGATAAACCTCATGTAGTACAGAAAACATGGCATCAGTGGTGCATTTATTATTTGAAAAGCCGAACTGATTTTGTGATAAAATGTTGTTTTCAACTAGAAAGGACATAAGTCGGGCTTTTATGAGTCTCAATAATTTTGGAGAGTACCGGTAGTAGTGCAATAGGTCTATAATTGCAGGTATTAAATATTTCACCACCCTTATGAAGAGGAATAAATGATGGCTGTCTTCACGCACTCTGGAAATTTACCTTTCTCAAAAGAATCATTAATTAGTGAGATGAGGACTTCTAACTTAGTGAGATTTCTTTTATTCGTTGTTGTATTTCTGTGTTTTCAAATATTAATTTATATACTGAAAAGTAAATTTTTATAAATAAAATGCCTTCTAGGTGCTGAATATACCCTCTGTATTAAACTTACATACACGATCGAAAAAAAATCTATCTTCAAGTATAAGTCCTTCAGCGAAAAAGCTTCCTTCTACCTTTTTCTTTTTCAGTTCGTTTTGAGAATCTATTATACATCAATTACTAAGTTGATTACAGATACTTACCAATTAACAAAGGAAATACTATTAATTAACAAAGACGATTACTATTACTGTTTACTCGACGACAATAGACAGATGGGTATCGGTATTACTGTATGGAAACTCAATATTGGGTTGTATTGTGTATTTGTCTCTTATGTCTAATAATAACCCGGTTTATAAGAATAAATTCTATTGTTAATTAAAAAAAAAATCGATATATGTAATTAGAATGTCTATACTGCAGACCAGTTAAAATGAATTACGCAATTAAAAATTTAGGCTATCGTGACTCTTTTTATAAATTGGTTATTTTTGTCCAATTAACTATGTACAGTATGGTGCAAATGTCTGGAATAAATTCGATATTTCGTAAATCGGCGACTATAAGGAAAAATTCCGAAACAGGTCGATTTTTATGTTTAAATTACAATAATTTGTCATATATTTTGACTAGGGGTCGTCTGACAGCTCATTTGAAAGGGTATTCAATTCTGTATTCAGTAATATAAATATTAACATAATTGTTTGTACACAGTGTCCAATTTTTTTTAAATTAAATTAATTGATAAAAAAAGAGGAATGCATGTAGTAATTTATTTAATTCAAAGTACATTTTACTGCTGTCAGGAAATAGAAACAAGAATTATTTGACAAATAAGCATTGTTTTTTGCTTAAATTAAATGATTAAACTTCCAAGAGGCATGTGGCTGGCGGGAGCTGGTTTGAACATTGAATTTAAGCGAAAAACAACACTTATTTGTTAAATAATAATTTTTTTCTATTTTCTGACAGCAGTTAAATGTACTTTGAATTAAATAAATTAAATACATTCTTCTTTTTTTGTCAATAAATTTAATGTAAAATTTTTTTTTTGGACACTGTGTATAAACAATTATTTTAATATTTATATTACTGAATACATAATTGAAGGGTACACGGGAAAAACCGGCTAAGTCAATTTTTGTAGTAATTGCAATTTTCATCTTCTGAAATCTTTAAACAAGGCAATAACAAAACAAGTCACCAGAAAAAGCCCATAAATATATGACTTTACACGAGAAAAATAAGCTAAATCCACGCAGTACAGGAAAACAACCAGATAAGTCCAAAACATCGAGACGCGACAGCTCCTTATTTCGGTAGGTATCAATCAGACGGTCAGTCATAACGACCTCACATAAACAGAATATTACTTCATTTTCCTTAATCTGGAAAATTTAAAAAATTACTATAAAGCACTTGTTTTTTTTATTATACAGGTGAAAAAGCGGCTAAGTCACTAAGATACACTTTAAGATACAATGCTGGATTCCCAGGGCTGGAATTATTATAGCAAAGTTAAACTATTCGCCGAATGTGAAAAATATACCTTCTTTTATAGTTTTTTTTATTAGAAGTCTAAAACTCGAGTTAGCGCCAAAGAATATTGTTAATCTGTGACTTAGCCGGTTTTTTCCGTGTACCCTTCAATTGAGTATCCTCTCAAATGAGCTATCACACGACCCCTAGTCACATTTAAAAAAAATCATCCATTGCGTCATAACGTCCATATGGATGACGTCATTCGTATGAAATATATGCCAAAATATCGTAATTTAAAAATAAAAATCGACCTGTTTCGGGGCTTTTTCCTTAAAGACGCCGGTTTACGAAATATCGAATTTATTCCAGACATTTGCACCATACTGTATATTATTTATTGATTCTTCAAAATTTTTTAAAAGCTTAGCCCAAAATGGGATCACTTTTCGATAATAATGGGTCTACACTCTATACTGTCATGGCACATATGAGATCCATAAGCTAATGGTGAGTACCAATTCCATACTCGTATGTCGTATGTTTTTTCCAAGTCTGTCTTAGAATGAATATATATTTGATGGAGAGTTGATTTTTTTTTTTGGGAAACCCACACTGGCATTTGCCTATTATCAACACATTGTGTTCGGTTTCACAATATCCTGATAGTCGTCGGTATAGAATGTAGGCCAATACTTTGTAGCTCACATTTAGAAGGGTAATTTCTCTGGAGTTATCACAAACTATTTAATATCCTTTTTGTGAACGGGTACAATAATTATACCTACGTATAGTCTTCTGGTAGATTTACCTACTTTTAACCTGCTTATATAGCAGATTAGATTTTTGGCGCCATGTTTTAAAAGTCTTAAAAGGAATGTCATTACTCCAGTTGCTTTGGTTTCTTTCAATTTTGGTATTGCTTTAATGACTTCTTCCTCTCTGGAATGTTATATTTATCTCTTCCTTCTTCCATACCTTCGAGCTGAATGTCTGCTTCTTGCGACCTTTAACTTTCTTGTAGAATTTTCGCATTTCCATTTGTGTGTTATACTTCTTTAGTTCTTTCAGTTGGTTTTCTATAAGCTCATTCTTATTTATTTTAGTATTCGTTCTTTGTCTCGTCCCAGCTGCCTATACTCGTCCTCTACTTGTCACGTTCTTCATCCTTCGAGCCTTGTAGTTCGACATTATTTGTTCACGCTTCTGTCCCCCAATCACTCCAGATGCTACCGCTTCCAATATCGTTCTACACTTCCTCCAATAATGCTTGTAACGTCCATAGAACCAGACCACTTGTAGAGGCCTCTATCTTATCTTCCAGATTTTTCTCTAATTTCTTAGCTATCATAGTGTTTTTAATGCTTCTACGTTAAACCTTTCCTCTTTAACTCCTCTGATTTTCTTTGCATTCGAGACTCTAGCTCTTTTTCGTTTGGACTAGGTAGTGCTCGAGCCTATGTTTGTCTCGCGTTTTGCACTTATGTCTACCACTAGAAAGTCGATTTGTGCTTTCTTGGCGATTTTTGTGCCCTTGATACCTTTACGCCATTTCTAGGAAAGCCTTGCTTTCCAGTTGTTCGTAAAATTCCTCTTTTTGTTTATTCGACTCACATTGGTTGGTGCATGAACATTTATTATTGAATATTTAAAGAATTTACCTCTGATTCTTATTTTGCATAGTTTTTTTTTGATAGGTTGGTCTATTATTTGAAGTATATTATAAGGTGTTTCACTATTTTATTGAGTATGAAGCCCGTTCCTAATTTATGTTCTGATGGATGGCAGGTATAATAGTAGTATTATAGTATAATTCCTTTTTTCAAAAATTTTCTATTCAACCATTTTATTTCCTGTAGTGCAATTATTATGTGGTTCAAGGTCCCAAGCTATTACTAGCATATGCAGATGACATTGATCTCGTTGAAGACTCCATCCTATCCATAAGAGACATTTTCAACAAGGTGGAATTAGCAACAAGTGAAGTAGGGCTAAAGATTTATGAAGAGAGGACGAAATATATGTGTATAAATAGAACAACACAAGAGACAGGATATGACAAAATGTGACTGTCAACACCTTCAATTTCGAAAGAGTACAACGTTTTAAGTATCTGGGGACCGTAATCACAGCTGACAACGATGTTACTGAAGAAATAAAAACAAAATCCAATAGACAAATCGCTGCCTATTCGCACTGGATAAGCTTATAAAATCAAAAAATCTTACAAGAAGTTCAAAGATCTATAAATCCATCGTCAGACCCCTACCAACATATGGATGCAAAACGTGGACCATGACCAAAGCAAACGAAGAAAAGCTCAGACGTTTTGAACGAAAAGTACGTAGACAAATTTTCGGACCCCACCACGAAATTACCACAAACCAGTAGGTATAGGATCAGAACCCATATGGAATTAAAAGCACTCTACAATGACACCCATATTGCCAAGAAAATAAATCACAGCGACTAAGATGGGCAGGTCACGTGCACAGACTTCATAACGAGAGACTTGTAAGACTGGTATGGGAGGAGATTGGATGTCCCAGACCAAAAGACCACTCGGATTGGATGTCCCAGAATGCGATGGAGAGGTAATATCCAAGCAAATCTCCGGAAAATGAACATTCCATTTGATCCTAGGTTGATGAAAGACCGAACAAATTTGAAAACAGTTGTACAGTCATTCAAGACCCACTCACTACCCAGGGCTGTAGCGCTACGTGATGATGCATTATATTGCTTCGATATATTTCTAAATTGCCAATAAGCGTCTGTAAGGGGGCGTTCAAGTATTAGGTAACGCGATTTTTGAAGATTTTTGACCCCCCCTCCCCCTATGTAACGCACCGTAATGGGGCGTGCAAGTATTACGTAACGCAATTTTTGAAGGTTTTTGACCTCCCTCCCTCAACATGCGTTACATAATACTTGAACGGCCCCTGAGGCCCCTGGACTGTATAACGATCTTACATTCCACGTGACTTCATACATACATAATATATGCTTTTCTATTCTGAATGAATGTTTACTTCTCAAATTTTAGTTTAACTCTTTTCTTATAAATTTTTAATATTTTTTATGGTTCTACACCACATAATATATTATTAGTCCATTGAAATGTTACATTTAGGATTGCATTTCTTAGAGGAGTCAATTTTATTTTTTTAATGTGTAGGAGGGTTCAGTAGAAGCTTAAGTTAGCACAGTTCAAGTTTTTGGGGTCGCCGCCCTTGTCCCCCGGCCGCCATGTTGGAAAAAGGGGTGCAAAGGGATTTCGCGCTTTATCTCCTAAACTAGCAACGATACAGAAAATTTAATTACACATAAACTGTAGAAAATTAAATTTTATACAATTTTATATCTATTACTTTTTATCGTCAAGTGAACAACAAAAAAGTTATTAACAAAAATAAGAGAAAATTTTGTAAAAAGTTTCCTTTTGGAGGTTAACTTTTTTCCGTTCATTTTACAATAAAATATTATTAAAGCGATTTTATCGAGGATTTTTCAATGAAACAATTTCCACTATAAAGTTGTTTAATTTTATTTACTTATCTAGGTTTTCAACGCTCCAAACTTGACCAGATTCTCGAATTCTCATCAATAAAAACAAAAACTTGGGCTTACTTTTCTATCTATATATTTGTTTATTATGATTTTAACATCCTATGCTATTATTAAGCTATTTTTGACCCTATTCCCGGCCAGCTATGAGGTAGAGTCTGGAGGCGCGTTTTTTGTGTGGTAATAGCCAATAGGCCTAATCCACGGACAATTTCTAGACAAAATATTATTATTTATTATTATATGTTGAAAAATATCTATCACAGTTATTATTTTTTCATTTTTTTCGATGGTCTAGGCTGCGAGTCAAAATCTGAATTAGTATCCTAGGTGAATTTTTGTGGTATAATGAGAGTTATAGTTTGCGTCATTGTCGGTAATTCATCTACCAATTCATTTTCTTCAATAATTAATGTTGATATATGTTCACGATCTTGCTGCAACTTTCACCACCACAATACAGGCACACTGCTGAACATTTGAGGTCTGCTTTTCGGCAATCACATGACCCAACCATTTTCCATTGCATCTGCTAAAGATGAATCTCATAAGCTCGGGGGTACTGGAGGCTTGGAAGTTTGGATTGGTATCCAAAATTTTCCATGATTTTTCCAGCCTGAATTTTCTGGATCACAATGTTTACCGAGCCATGACTGAATCTGGTGATACATTCGGAGTTTGTGGAAACGGACTGCATCTTGTGTTGGAGCAAGTGAAAAGAGACTAAATGCATTTTTTGTTACTATTTTAGCGAATCGTTTGTATCTCAGGATTTCCAGAGAATAAAGATACCATATAAAGAGACGAAAAACGTTCGCCGACAACAGTGAGTGTAGATGGCTCGACTTTCCCACTGACTAGTAATTTTCCCTAAAGGTTTCTTACAAATAATATAACAACCACTCATGATGCGCTCTTCCAAAAAACACAAAATGCTTATCTAATCACAAAAACATAAATTTTACCCACAAGACTCTTAAAAGTATTATCTATAAAACTTAAAATACTTTTCACAATCCTTAATACGACTGCACGTGGTCAAATAGGTAGAACACATGTAAGAATAAGTTAAGTAGGGGGGTCCAACTGTTGTGCCACCTAGGATAAATTATAATAACAAAAGTAATAGCAGGCAGATATACAGACCGGAAGAAAAATGACGTAACTGCAAATGTTGTCAATTCCTGTTTATTGCGCATTGCTTATTAACTTCTAAAATACTATGTAAAGATGATACAAAAAGACCGAACTATAAAAATGTGCTGAGCCACTATACGGTAGTTGAGTCGTTACTAAAATACGCGCTGTTAGACCTTGTTTCAGATGCATAATGACGCAACTGTAGATAGGGTTGAAAATGGGGCGATTAAATTAAGATAATGGAATTCGAACCAAAATAATCCGAATCGATGAAAATAAAAGCCATAATTGTCAAAAAACAAACGCCATACCGATGCTCCTGGACAATTACTCTTCATTTAATCCATATTTTAAATACTTAAAAATTCGTTTTTTGCTATTCTGAAAAATTTTGCGTTTTGCGGTTGCGTCATTTTTCTTCTGAACCGGCGAATTTGTCCTCAAACAACTTCTTGAGCATTTTTTATATATGCTTAGGGTTCTAAGTTTTATAGTGGGGAGACAGGTCAAAAATAGATTAATATACTACATTCGCTCTCGCGAGATTTTTTTTGAGACATTCGGAATAGGAAACGTACAACACAAAAATTCCTACCTCACACTATTAACTGCTAAAATCAACTCAAATCAACTTAATCTTTCATTAAAAAAAGAAGAATTATTAGAAATAGTGGGAGTGTCTACTAATCTCATAAAATTTTGTGAAGTTTATTTCTACAAAATATTTTTATTTTGTACAATAAATAATTTTCTCATTTGCTATCAATACATTATAATGGTTTAAATAAATAATTATTGATTGGCGTAAGGTTTATGTTATTTTTATGTCTGTTTACTATTAATAATATTGGATATGAGCAGGTGCATTGGTTTTGTAGTAATTTCCAGTCACTTCTGACAACTGAATTTTTCAAAAAAGAAATTACTAACGTCAGTGTCAAAAAAAATCTCGCGAGAGCGAATGTAGTATAATAGCATAGGAATATTAAAATCAGAATAAATTGTATGAATAAAAAAATATTAAAAGAGAAAAGTAAGCCTAACGTTTTGTTTTTATTGTATCCCCATGAGCATTCGAGAATCTGGTCAAGTTTGAAGCGCTGTAAAATCTAGATAAATAAATAGAATTAAACACCTTTATAGTGGAAATTGTTCGCTGAAAAACCCTCTACAAAATTGCTATAATGTTATTTTATATTAAAATGAACTGAAAAAAAGTTATAACTTAAAAAAGGAATCTTGTTAAAAAATTTTTACTTATTTTTGTTTATATCTTTTTTGTTGGTCACTTGACGATAAAAAGTAAATAAAAACAAAATTGTAGAAAATGTAATTTGCAACATTTTATGTTTTATTAGATTTTCCGTGGGGTTGTAGTTTACGAGATATAGCGCGAAACCCCTTTGCACCCCTTTTCCAAGATGGCGGCCGGGGGACAAGGGTGGCGACCCCAAAAACTTGAACTTAAGCTTCTACTGATCCCTCTACATATTAAAAAAATAAAATTGACTCCTCTAACAAATGCAAGGTATGGCCTAAAATATGTAACATTTTAATGGACTATAATGTTTATTTTTATTTTACAGCTTCAAAAATGTAAAAGAGATAATGAAGATTTCTCTTAATGCGTCAGTTTTTTTAGAGTTTATTGTTATACAAGTGCATATACCAAATATAACAAATAGAAACCGTTAAGAAGTATGTAACAATTTACATTCCATCTGAAATATATCCCATAGATCTTCCCACCGGCATCACATGTGTCTAGGGCTTGACAAAAACCTCCTAAGAAATAAATCAACTTTAATTGAGCGCATTTTGTTCCATTATAAAATTTGACAGGCTACTTGATTGATTATTCAATAAACTTAGCCTGTTACTGTATTTTTTCTCGCTGGCCTCTGATTATTTGCTCTTCATAAAACATCACCGTTTTTCGAATGAGTACCTACATAATAAACTATCATGGTGACACTCAGATCGAGATAACGTCGTACGTTATTTATTATATTAAGTATTATCAATGTCCGTATTAAATTGTGGATAATCAGATGGACGGAGGAGGCCAAAAAACACTGTATTCGGTTTTTATTATCTGACAAGTATCGTACACCCGCTTGAAAATTATACAATAAAAATATGTAGTTTCAATTTGAACACAGCAGTTTTGTAGTAACACAAATATAAAGCCATGGAAAAAAATCGAATTTAGAACACTTTTAGGGGGTTTGTCATTTCATATAACAAATTCAAAATCTGTAGCGTTTTGGCAATGGTTAATACGTCCATCTAGCCTAAGAACATTTCAGGATAACATTTTGAAAGTTTGTATCATGTTTGGCCAACCCAAAAAGGAAAAGTAATCAACACAAGAAATATACAGGGTGTTTCATTAATAATTGTCCATATAGTAACTGGAGAAACCGTAGCACAAAATACGAAGATTTAACCTAAAATACTTAAATAAAATGTGGTTCCTTACTGAGTTACAGGGTGTTTTATCTAAAAATTAAAAAATTATTTTTGCTCAGCATTTTAAAACTATTCGATGTATCCTTTTCATACTTGGCAAGAAATATAGGTAATATAAAAGCTACTAAATTATGTTAAACAAACGTTTATGGCTGTTACCAGAGGCGTACGACGGGGGAAAGTGAATGGTTGACCCTTTCCAAATTCTACGCCACTGGCGAAATTGCTATTTTAGTTCAATTTTTGGATTCTTTAGTACTTTCCATGAAAATAATATACTCTTTATTCGTATCGATAAAGTCATTAGTTTTCGAGATATTTGAAGTTAAAAATGAAACGACACGGTTATTTTGATCAGTGTATTGTGTCGCATCATTTTTAATTTCAAATATCTCGAAAACTAATCATTTTATCGTTACGAATGAAGATTATATTATTTACATAAAAACTATTGCAAAATCAAAAAATTATACTAAAATAATAATTTCGTCAGTGACGTAGAATTTGGGAAGGGTCAAGCAGCCACTATCCCCTGTCGTAAGCTTCTGGTAGTAGCTAGAAACGTTTATTTTTCTTAATTTAGTAGGGTGTACAGTACCTACACTTTCTGCCAAGTATGAGAAGGATACGCCAAATAGTTTTAAAGTACTGGGTACAAAAATAATTTTTATATTTTAATCATATGAATCATATCATAAATTAATCAAAATAACTGTGCCGTTTCATATTTAACTTCAAATATCTCGAAAACTAATGACTTTATCGTTACCAATGAAGAGTATATTATTTACGTAGAAAGTATTGTAGAATCTAAAAATGGCACTAAAATAGTAATTCCTCCAGTGGCATAGAATTTGTGAAGGGTTAACCATTCACCATCCCCTGTCGTACGCCTCTGGTAGTAGGTAGAAACGTTTGTTTCTCATATTTTAGTAGAGTGTCTAGAAGTCGCACTTTCTGCCAAGTATGGAAAGGATACGTTGAATAGTTTTAAAATGCTGAGCAAAAATAGTTTTTAAATTTTTAGATAAAACACCCTGTAACTCAGTAAGGAACCACATTTTATTTAAGTGTTCTAGGTTAAATCTTCGTATTTTGTGATAAGGTTTCTCCAGTTACTATATGGACAATTATTAATGAAACACCCTGTATACAGTATTGCCCTACCTAATAAGTAAAAAGCGGACATATATATTGTCACTCTCATTTTTAAGGGTTTTACCTTCATCATAAACATACCAAACTGCACTAACTTGAAGTAATGTTACTAAATAACATATCAAGCAAATAATCTCATGTAGGCAAAAATTGGGCATATCAAGTTTTGCCATACGACTAAAGAAATATAGCCTATCATATTCAATTGTTCAAAAAAATTTTGTAAATCAAAAATTTGAAAAAAATAAAATAGTCTATTTTAAGCTTCAATTTCCCGAATTATTTGGATTCATGTATTTTTACTTTGTCTGTTCCGTTTCTTCTACATCCATCCTTTTTCTCTGTATCAGTTTTTGATCTTTTTAGTATTAAGGTTTTTTTATTCAATTTACAAAATTATCCTGCAATTGTCAGTTTGGCAAAGCCTACCTTAAATGTCTTTCCATTTTGCGTTTCTTCATATGCTCTTTGTCCAGCACTTTTTACATTTTCTTTTCCGCCATATTCAGGTTATGGTTTATTCAAATATATTTTTATTTTTTATATTACCTGCTCAATTTTTGTTGATTGAATAAAAAGCAGCCAGAAAACTACAGCATTATTTGTTAAATAGTACTCTAAAACTTACAACGATAAATCTACAAGAACTAATGAATCATAGGATAAGTTTAGCAGATAAACAACAGGGTTTTCGTACTGGAAGATCGTGTACATATACAATATTCGTCATAAACCAAATTACTGAGAAATCACTAGAACATAATAATAGAGCAGCATTTCTAGTTCTGAAATGAATGTCGACTCGATTAAAGTTCTCTGTTTAACCCAGGTATGACAATACCAAAAGGCACCGTTAGGAAAATATTCCAATTATTTACGGTTCAGAGAACTCGTATGAATCGAGTTTTTGTACCCTAATACAGAGTATGGAATTAGTAAAATATAAAATCTACGGTTTCGTTTTGATTTAAATTTGTCTCCTGCCATCCCCGATAGTACTATTTCTAGGTCTACCCGTTGTCAAGGAGGGTCTGCAGAAGACAAATATTCACCAAAATGTCCGTAGTTCTTCGGTATAAAATAAACTATATATACCGCAGTATGGTTAGAACAGTGTTGCCAATCGCATTTCTCTAGATTATCCGATGATCGCTCGAAAAATATCCGATTTGTTACGAAAAGGTACGCTAGGTCAAAAATTATTCGATTAAAATCAATGTTGCCAATGTTATTCTTTTAGTCCCCTTAACAACCATCAAATAACAAAATCCGTTGTTCGTACGCCAATCAGTTGATTGTAAGCAATTATCATTATGATAATTAACATAATTAATTGATTAATTAATTATTAATAATCAATTAACGTAATAATGTTTATCATAATTGATTAATTAATAAATTAATCTCATAATTGTAATCAATTATGTTTTCAGCCACCCAATCAAAGTTGACATTGACAGTAATTAAATATTTGATAATGATCAGTTGATTCCATTTCTGAGTAGCGTTCGAACAACCGGCCCTTTAATCTACTGGATTCTCTGTTTCACAGTTTAAAAATTTTCGTTTATAGATGAAAATCTCGTATCCTAGCTGATTACCTAATTTATGTATGTAAATACTATTTACTTACTATTATTATATTATTCGTATTTTGTATTATCGTAAGTGTTAAATTCTAAATAAATAAATAAATCTAAACATTTCATTATTTGGATCGTTATATTTTTTATAATTATTTAAGTAAAAAAAAAACACTTTTAAATATTGTTTTATTAAAACGTAATAACTACCTAAAACTAGGTACTAGAAAATTAAATAATAAATAAATCAATACAAAAAAACTACAGTTACATGAATAGCATAGGCGCAAAATTTCTGGTCAATGCTTTTAAAATGCATTATTTTTTTCGAGTCCTGAGAAAGCTAATAAGTATTATTTAAAAATTTAAACGCAGAATAAAATATTACATTATTACCGAAGGCCGAAAGTCCCTGAAGACTTCTATAATTTTTATTCTAATAAGTTACAGGGCTGAAAGCACAAGAGAATATTGAGTGTGATTTTTAATTTCAAATATCTCATTCAAAAGAAACATTTTGTTTATGCTAAGGGACTTTCGGCCCTCGGTAATAATGTAATCTTCTGCGTTCAAATTTTTCGAAAATATTTATTAGTTTTATTAGGATTCGAAAAAAATGAATACGTTTAAAGATTATTGGTCCGAAATTTTGCGCCTACGCTCTTTTAACAACTAAAAATTTATTACAACTAAATCAATAGAAATGTATTTGACAATCTTGTAGTTATTAAGATATCAAGGTTATTATCCATAATACCCGTGTGCGTTCAACGTTTAATGCCCGACTAAATAATTTTTATAGGCAAAAAATTTGAAGAATTTTTGAGTTAATTAGTATATATCTATATATTAATAGTTTCAAATAAGTAGATTTTTCTACAACCACTATTCCAAATGCATTTTTCTGCACAATTTAATATTAACAAACTTAATATTTTCTCACAGAATAACTGACAGTGTGCCGAAAAGTGACGTTTCTGTGACGGAAAGTATTTTCACAAACCAAAACTTATTTCAATAGACGTTTACTTAAGCACTACACTACATAAAATGAAAATAAAACTAAATCGTGCGTGAATTAGCTTTCATAAGTTTAAAGACTAAAAACTAAAAACTCATAAATAACATCGGACGGCAGACGGTTTTTGAAATTTGAATTGGATTAGTATGCCTTAAGTGGACGCACTTGTGCATTTAAATTCTAAACAAAAGAATTGGCACAAGTCCCTTGTGTCAAGAGATGAAAAGTATCCGATATCACTAACATTCGTCCAGTATAAAAATTTGGGTGGAACCAAAGAATATTAATGTGTTGTTGGTGTTGGGAATATATGGATAAGAAAGTTTTAGTAGATGGTAGATACACTGAAAAATATACGCAAATATCCGATTTATTTAAAGATACAAAGAAGATACGACAACTCTCAAAAAGGTACGCAAATCGGATAATTATCCGCCGATTGGCAACACTGGGTTAGAACGCCCTCTAACGGGAAATAAGTGAAATGAATGTCGACTCGATTCAAGTTCTCTGTTTAACCCAGGTATGACAATACCAAAAGGCACCGTTAAGAAAATATTCCAATTTACGGTTCAGAGAACTGGTATGAATCGAGTCTTTGTACCCTAATACAGAGTATGGCATTAGTAAAATGCCACAGAGTGTGGGTTAAACAGAGAACTTGAATCGAGTCGACATTCATTTCACTTATTCCAGGTTAGAGGGCGTTCTAACCATACTGCGGTATATATAGTTTATTTTATACCGAAGAACTACGGACGTTTTGGTGAAAATTTGTCTTCTGCAGAGACTCCTTGACAACAGGTAGACCTAGAAATAGTACTATCGGAGGATAGCAGGAGACAAATTTAAATCAAAACGAAACCGTAATTTTTTTTTCTATTTCTGATTGACTTGAAGAAAGCATTTGACAGAGTAAGAATCAAATATGTAATCCATCTTCTGTATAATAGAGAAATCCACCTATATCATAATAGTCATTGAAAACATCTACGAGAACAACCAAATGGAAGTCAGAATAGATGGACAACTTACAGAACCTATAGACATAGGCAGCGGAAAAAGACAGGGAATCACACAGAGTCCTATGCTCTGCAATTTAATGATGTATAAAATAATCAAAAGCGCGAACAAAGGAAGAGGATACAGAATAGGAAACAAAGAAGTAAAAGTACTCTGTTACGCAGACGACGCAATATTGATAGCCTAAGGTGAATATAGTCTGCAAAGATTAGTCCAGAAAAGAATTCAATGACAATTTCATCTCAAAAATCTAAAACAATAGTAATCAATCAGATGTAAAATAGAAATTGATGGCATCAGTATTAAACCAGTAATGAAAATAAAATACCTTGGAATTACTTTCTCAAGCTACGGAGACCTAGACAAAAAAGTGAGAAATCAAGTACAAAAAGCAAATAGATTAGCAGGATGCCTTAATAACACTATATGGCGAAACCGACATATTAACACTGAAATAAAGTCAAGAATTTATAAAGCCAGTGTGCGACCAATAATGACATATGCATATGCATCAGAAACAAGACCCGATACAGTCACAACGGCACAACGCAAACACGAAAACAAGAAGTGTCGGCCGACAGCGCAAAAGATGGAGTGACAAACCTTGCATAGAAGTATCAATCCGCCAATGAACAAGTAATGAAAATAAAATACCTTGGAATTACATTCTCAAGCTACGGAGATCTGGATAAGGACGTGAGAAATCAAGTACTTACAAAAAGAAATTAGACTGGCAAGATGTCTTAGGGAGCGTTCAAGTATTACGTAACGCAATTTTTGAAGATTTTTGACCCACCCTCTCCCCCCAGGTAACGCACCGTAACGTTTTTATGTACCCCCCTCCCCCTACCTAAACGTTACGTAACACCCAAGTCACCATTTGAACCTAAATGGAAAACTAGGTTGAGAAAAGTACCGGAATTATTATTTTAATCGCATTTGAGGTAATAATAAAAACTTACAATCATCATCCAGCCTCAAAAGTCCACTGCTGAACATAGGCCTCCTCCCCTCATTTCCAACCACGTCTATCCTGCGCCGCTCTCATCCAGTTTTTATTTAGCTTTCTTACGTCGTCTGTCCATCTTGTAGGCGGTCAACCGGCGCTTCTCTTGTCTTCTCTTGGCCTCGATTCCAATAACCTTTTTGTCCATCGCCCATGTGTCATTCTCGCTATGTGTCCTGTGCCCATCTCCACTTCAAGTTAGCTATCCTTTTGATGACGTCAGTCACCTTTGTTCTTCTCCTGATTTCTTCGTTTCTGATTTTGTCTCGCAGAGTTATTCCTAACATTGACCGCTCCATTCTTCTCTGCGTTAGTCTTAGTTTGGTAGCCGAGGCTTTAAGTAAGGTAAGTGTTTCTGATCCGTACGTCAAGACTGGGAGGACGCACTGATCAAATACCTTTCTCTTTAGGCATATGAGCAACTCACTCTTAAAAGTTTCTCCCAATTTTCCAAATGCTGCCCACCCAAGAACGATTCTTCTTTTTAGTTCATGTGTCTGGTTATCCCTGCCAATCGTAATTTTATGTCCCATGACATGAAATATGTCCAAAACTTAGAATAATAATCTTTTATTACTAATTTGACATTTACATTTACATTTTCCCTGCTTGGCCCCATCCTTACATACATTTTTGGCTTCATCCTTTATTGTTCTTCTCATGCATTCTCCTATTTGATTTTCTTTAATAAAAACTTAAAATAAAATAACATATTTTTTATTTCAATATTTTATTTTGCTTAGTAAAAATTTTTGTATAACAAATAATATACGATGTTGCCAGTAGTTTCGGAAAAATAGTGAAAAAAATGTGTAAAACTTTTTGTTCTTCAACGCCCTATATCGTGAAAACGCATGCCGTTACAAAAATTTTATACTAAGCAAACCCCAATTATTTTTCAGTTTTTCACCTATCTTAGAGATCGTGTTACCTTTTTCTGAAACACTTTGTATTTGTAAGAAGGCACTTATGGAATAAAATTATTTCTGTCAATGTTTTAATCAATTTTAAAAAACGCTGAGACCCGTAGATTTTAATATATAAAAATGTGTGCTTTTTAAACATAAATTTAAATGTACAGGGTGATTTATGCAAGACTACCGTAGTCCATAAGCTTTATTTTTTAACACCCTGTATAATTTTATATGTTTAAAAGCTGCTTAACAATCTGAATTTATGGTCTTTATGAATAATACAGGGTGATCATTTAAAATTATAATGTATGGAAACCACTTATGGAATAAAATTGTTTTTGTCATGTGTCATTATTTTATAAAATTATAAAAACGCTAGTATACGTCAACTTTTAAATTCAACTATGGACTATTTAAACATAAATTTGAATATACAGGTTGATTCACTCAAGTCTAGCATAGTCCATTATCTTTAATTTTAATTAAACACCCTGTATATTTTTGTTTTTAGAAGCTGCTTAACAACCTCATCTCAAAAATGTGTATTATGTAGGGTCTATTATGAATAATGCAAGGTGAAATTTTGAAATTCACTTGAAATTTTTGAAATTTTGAAATTACACTTTAAATAAGGGTACTATTTTTTTTAAATATCTATCAATTTTCTAAACTAAGCATCAATATAGTGGGTTTTGTATTTAATGCTTTTTATTTAAAGACATTTTTAAATAATTTGAAAATTTGCGTATTTAAAACATTAATGAATACCTACTGCAGAAAACGATTTCAGAAAACATACAAGATTTATGAACATGTAGTTCCCTTCTGCAACCTCTTAAATAACATCTGTATCTTTTAATCTTTTGTTGTGGAGACAGGTCCATCTAATTATTGGAAACAAATGTTACTGTGCTTCATCTGTATTACAAATTTTAAGATTTTTTCACTTGAAAACGTATTATTATGTATTGTCCTCTTGTCGGAACATGAACGGAGCGTGAGAGTGCAACATAAAACAATTCAGGGGTCTATGTAAAACATAAATGAAATTCCGTAGTTTTTTTTCATTTAAGTTAAAAAAGAATCCACAAGGAAAAAGTTTTCCTGTAATTGGCTGTATACCATGTAATACAAAAAATAGTAAATCCTTTATAAAAGGTATATATTTACCTTAAAATATATACCTTTTATAAAGGATTTACTAATTTTTTAAAAAAGAATGTTACGTAACGCGCTGTTCAAACCCCCCTCCCCCCATGTAACGCGCCGTAACGTTTTACAAGACCCCCCTCCCCCCAAACTGCGTTACGTAATACTTGAACGCTCCCTTAATAACACTATATGGCGAAACCGATATACATATTAACACTGGATGAAGTCAAAAATTTATAAAGCTAGTGTAAGACCAATAATAATATATGCATCAGAAACAAGACCCGATACAGCCAAAACAGAAAGACTACTAGAAAAGGCAGATATGTGAGCGCTGAGAAGAATTACGAGAGGCCGAAAGAGGAGTGCAGACATTAGAAGAGATTGTAACGTACAGGGTATAAACAAGTGGACACTAAGTAGAAAAACAGAATAGAATAACCACATAAAGAGAATGGGGGAGATAAGTGTGGACAAATAGCAAGAGATAAAACTCCAATCTTTAGAAGAAGTATCGGCCGACCGCGACAAAGATGGAGTGACAACCTTCCATGGAGGTATCAATCCGCCAATGCTTATAAAGACGAAGAGGAAGAAGAATTTTTGATTTATTTTCCATTACTTTTTCTTCATAGGACACTTTTTCGTACTTTTGCATTTTATAGAGTTTATGTTCTCATATAGACGTTGTCTCATTAGACAATTTACTGCTCCCAGGAAAAACAACAGAGTATAAAATTTATCACATTATCAACAAGTAAAAAATATTGTAAATTAATTTAATACTGCAACATGTTTTAAGAGATAAATGTTTAAACAAGAGTAATGGACAAACAGAGAAAAAAGTGTTGTACATCAAAGCACCGGTTTATACATATCAGAAATAAAAAATTCACTCAATATTTAACGTAAATTATACCTTTGATTGGTTTTATAGGTTTTTCATTTTATATTTAAAAATTTACATTAATTCTGAAATATTCATAAAGCCATTATCTACATTCATATTTCATTCGTATTAGAGTTTTTCAATTATTAAATGAACAATTTTTGTAATTGGTGCATTGACCGTCAGCGATTTGTTCACAGTCACTCGTGCATTTTTTTTCTCTATTTTTTACGTTTCATTTACTCCCATTAAGTTTACAATTACCTGCTGTGACACATTTTCAGACCGAATACATAATAAATTTTCAGAGCTGGGACACAATGTTGACGTTCGCTCATGGAAAAAATATTATTAACTGCTCAAAATACACAAAAAAGTTTGTTGTTGATTTTTTGCGCAATATAAATCAAAAAAAGAAACGGAAATTCAAATCACCTGCGCTATCAAATCGTACAAATTGAACAAATAATTAGAAATATAGTCCGGTAACCAAGTGCTTAGAAAGATATATTGACCCATAAAATTCGAATACCCCGAAATAACAGTCCAATTTTAACGAAGTTTTCTTTTTGACATTTTGTTTTTCCTTTTAGTAAAAATGATGCCTTCATGGCAGAAATAATTAAAAAACTGTAAACTTTTTAAATTGTTAAAGATTGGTAACAATATTTCCTTATGATTTTAACAATCTTTCAATCAAGTGGCATTCTTCGCAAGGTGTCAAAAGAAGACTGTTTATTAGAAAGAAGAACAAAAATATCTATACAATCTGCTGGCCTCAACTTTCGGTGAGGTTGATCTACGGTAAATGAAATAATGAAAGTTAAGAAATTAGAAGGTTAGCAGATGCTTACATACAACGTAGCAGGAGTTATTGTTTTTTGGTAACAGGTGTCCTGCACGGGTCTGTCTTATCACCTATCTTAAAAAATATATACTATGATAGTCTGCTTTGTCCACAAATATCACTGATCATCCTGCGCCTGATAGGCTGACGGCCTGAATGCCCGATGACGATGGCAGTGACTAAAATGAAAGAGGAAATGAAAAAGAGGTAAATATAGTGATTAAGAAGAATGCTATGTATAAAAATGAAAAGGAGTTGGATATTCCCCACAAAAATAGTATATTAAGTATGGAGAACGGTAAGGGTTTTATACCGATCGAAGACAATTGTTTGGAGGAGGAGCGGAGCGACGACTCCAATTATTGTCTGAGATCGGTTACCCTTAACGTTAGACATGCTTATAACGTTTTTTGCACGATTGATACCATTATAAATTATAAAATTAAACATTTTTTTTTCTCCGATTCTGGCTTTGGTTTAGAACTAGAACCTTTAGCCACGTAATTGTATAACTTATCACTAAGTCAGGGGAGTAATGTGTATTGTGTGTGTTGAGTAAGTGTCTTGTTACTTTGCAAAGTCGACGTCATTGTCTTTGCAAAGAGACGCTAATTGTTTCCGAACGTTTGCGGTCCCTCCGGTGAGTACCGATCCCACAAGGACAGAAACTATTTTTCATTCATTAATTTATAATAAATGAAAAATTTCTGACCCTGGTGGGATTCTAACTCCCGACCTTTATTAAACATTTTCGTCATATTGACTAGTTTCATTCATTTTATCAAGATAGATACTTTGGTTGTTAGGTAGTAACTAGGGTGCATAACAACAATGGAGAATTGAGTTTTTATTTAGTTGTCAATAATTTTAAGTACAATTTTGATTATTATAAATTAAAATATGAGCGAAAGTGAATTTGAAGAAATTGAACGGGCTTGGGAAGAAGGGTGTTTCGCAATTATTCCCGAAAAATCCAAAATCCGTTATCAAAATACCTACCAAAGTTTTAAAAAATGGTGCAAAGGCAAGAATCGAAGAAAAGACTCTATTGGCATATTTCGTTCAAAGACATATGCAGTTGAAAGCTCCTGGAAGCCTCTGGGCAGAATATTCAATGATTAAATCCACCGTTTTTTTTATGATGGCATTGCTATTTCCAAGTTTTCAACTTTGATCGCGTATTTGAAGAGAAAAAATGTTGGCTATAGGCCTAAGAAAGCGAGCATTTTTACAGGGGAGCAATTTGAAAAATTTCTGATGGAAGCACCGGATGAATAATTTCTAGTTCACAAGGTAATATAAGCTAGTTTAGGTAAAAGAAATACTCTAATGAAGATTTTTTCATAAATTGTAGGTCGCAATGATATTGGGAATATCTGGTGCCTGTAGAAGAGAAGAATTATATAATATTACTATGAATGACATCCAACAAACCGATGGTTTAATGATTGTAAAAGTACCCAATACAAAAACGAACATCCAGCGTACTTTTACAGTTGTTAATAAACCAGACGATAAAATTCCATATTTATAAATTCTGCAAAAGTATATAAAACTTCGTCCATTACAAGTAAAATCAAATCATTTGTTCTTAAGATACGCCAAAGGAAAATGTTGTGCTCAAGTAATAGGGAAAGGGACACTCGGGGGCTGGCCTTCTCAAATTGCCAAATTCTTAAATTTGCCTAATCCCGAGAACTATACTGGCCATTCGTTCAGGAGGACATCAGCAACGCTTTTGGCTAATAAAGGTGTTGATGTTCTCGGATTAAAGCGTCATGGAGGTTGGCGTTCATCGACAGTGGCAGAAAGCTATGTAGAAGATTCTCTTCAAAATAAAATAGATTTTGCCGAAAAAATATTGTGCAATACTAGTAATACTACTAATGTATGCGAGTTTTCAGGAGTTTCTGTTAGAAGTGAAACCACAGCCCAAACAAGTGGGATTTCATTAAATAATTTAACAAATTGTACCATAAGTTTCAATATTAATAAATAATTCGTTAGTTTTCTTTATTCTTTCAAAAAATAAATTAAAATTAAGAGATTTTTTAACTCGACGGTAAGTGAATTACTTACCATCGAGTTGAAGTACTTACCGTCGAGTTGCTAGTAAATGTCACCTACTGACGTAAAATCTGTCACGGTAAACAGTCAAAAATGATCAATCGTGCAAAAAAAAAAAACATAAGTAGTTTTCTTAGTCAAGTGGCAAACATTGAGAGAGATAGCGACCAGTGTAGTGAGATGTATATTATGCCGAATAAGAGGATAAAAATTAGGGGGTCCAGAGGAAGGCACTTCTCCGGGTTTGTAGTAGATTAAGGGTGGTAGAAGGTGTTATCAGGAAGGTCATTTCACCAAAGAATGGAAGGTGAACAAAACCTGGAGTGTGAACTGGAACGGTCATAGGAGTGAAAGTAAGGAGTGTAGTTCCAAAAGATAAGCATGACGTATTTATGATCCTTTGGGCTTAAATGTGTTGGTCATGAATAGTTTTAAGGCTGTAACTCCTGCTCAAGGAAAGTCTTTCATCTATCTTCGGAAGGAATGCTAGTCGACACATTTGGGTTGAAGGACAGTTATTATATTTGGGTTTCTCTTACGTAAAGTTGTTTCTAAAGTTAGCATGTTGTGCCATATGTTATGACTTAGTAGAGGGCACACGTTTTTGAAGTTATACTTCTTTAGGAGAGTTTACGAGTAAATGTATATGTGCGCGAATTCATCAACAGTCTTGGTCCTGGGCGCAGCTGAAACGATATACGTGCTCTGATTGGGTAATTACAATGCCCTGTCAATAATTGTTCAAAATGTCGGTTATGGGTAAACACATGCTGTGTATATTAGTTTTGATTGTTGTGAGGACAGAGAAAAAGCAAGTTTATAATTGTAGTGTTTAAAAAAAATTTAAAATAAGTTTTTAAAAGCAATAGGTATTTAATTGTAAGTGTTTCAGTACTGTAAGAAAATATTCCATAGGTACCTACCTATTTGGGAAATGTAAAATGTACCTACCTATATTAGGTAAGGCTTTGATTTACATAATTTTATTACCAACAAAATTTCTACCAATCTTCATAAAATATATTGTTTTCTTACTATGTTTTGCTGTATTTTAATATTATAATTCCACAACAATCAAACTAATTTGATTAAATTCAGAACTGTCAAAGTTCAAAACGTTTAGTTGGTCTATCTTCCCACATGGTGGTCATGTGTTAGTGGTTAAACTGTAAAGGAGCTTGGATTTTAAATCTAACCAACCTAATGTACGTGGGTTCGATCCCCAATGCAAATTTTTGTTTTTTATTTTTTTTATATATTTTATGATTGTAATTATATTTATTATATAATTTTTTTTTTCAGAAAATACATTTAAGAGGAAATAGTAGTGATCAACAGGTAGCAAAATCGCGTTCCAAGATTGCGGCTGTAATTTTGAATATTTTTTCGAGATATTTGGCACACGTATTCGTAATATAATTAAGAATGGTGGTACAGAGCCCAATTTGAAAAATATATTAATATGTGGAAATTACTCTGTAATTAAATACAATATTAAAAAACGAGCCTGTGCCGCCATTAAGAAGAACAAAAAATACACTTTCTTCAAATAAACTTTTTTATCCGATGCCTAGATTTTGTGTCATTTTGGAACTACTAAAATTTTTTATTTCATTAGTAGTTCCAAAATGACACAAAATCTACGCATCGGATAAAAAAGTTTATTTGAAGAAAGTGTATTTTTTTGTTCTTCTTAATGGCGGTAGAGGCTCGTTTTTTTAAAATTGTATTTAATTACTGTGTAATTTCCACATATTAATATATTTTTCAAATTGGGCTCTGTACCGCCATTCTTTATTATATTACGAATACGTGTGCCAAATATCTCGAAAAAATATTCAAAATTACAGCCCCAATCTTGGAACGCGTGTTCGCTACCTGTTGATCGCTACTGTTTCACCTTAAATAAATTAGCTATTTTTGCCAATAATTATTGTTCAGAAATCATTTCTTTATGGCATTTTTCAATGTGTTTGTGTGTGTTTTATTCTTTAATTTTTTTAATATTTGGTATTGTTTTATTAAAAATTTTTAAAAAGTAGTAAGTATTAGAATTAGTTTACTATTTATAGACATGGATCCCACGTATCTAAAAAAAGTTGATTAATAGCAAGCTGAAAATTTGCTAATAGCTTAATGGTGTCTACAATCTTTGATGTACGGGAACATTGAAATAGGGAAAGTTTTAATTTTGGAACAGTTTAAAAATTTGGAACGCCTGATTACAAAAAAACGTCCCAGGTATTTTGTCGGACAAAACATCCAATTGATGTGTTACACTTTCATTAAACTCTCATGCAAAAATCAGACTGCTATTACTAAGCAACATGACTCCTGTCATTTGACATGTTCTTCGTGTTCCACTCATTAAAATGCCCAGTTGGTGATAATCACCAGTCTGACTTTTGCATGAGAGTTTAATGAAATGATAACACATCAATTGGAAGTTGTGTCAAAGTCAGTGTTCCCATACATCAAAGTTTGTCCGACTGGACACCGTTAAGCTGTTAACAAATGTTCAGCTTGCTATTAATCAACTTTTTTGTTACGCGGATCCAGGTTTATTAAATAGAATATAAATAAACTGTTTAAAGTATATTAATTTCGTTGAAATCATATAATAGAAGTATAATTTCTTACGTGCGTACAATAGGGAACTTGCACTAAAAAATTTTTTTGCATAAAATTGTTAATTTATGTTTAAAAATGTTATATTCAAAATATTACGTCTTAACAATGAATAGTGCACGTACAACATCTGATCAAAGTTCTGCGCCTAAAATTTGCGTTTTAAACAACTTCAAAAGCGCGAGCTTGGGTCTGACGTCACAGGCCACTCTTATCGTTTTTGCCCGTTCGGTGGGCTATTGATTTGAATGCAGTTTGCCATTGCCAGTTGTGCGTGTCGAATAACTGTGACGTTTGCTCGGTATTTATGTTATTGTATTTAGTGTAGTTTAGTGTATTTATTGTGTAATATACTTTATCAAAATGGAAAACAAATCTGCGCAATATAAGTACTGTATAGTGCCGGGATGCAAAAGCACAACTGTCAGAACATCCAACAAACATTTTTTTACTCTAGCAAAAGAACCAAAACGTCGATTAAAATGGCTAAAGGCATGCAGGCGAGATAAAAAGGATATTTCACAAAAAAGCATAGGTTTTTATGTCTGTGAGGATCATTTTGATGTAAGTATTTATCTAATTAGGTACCTATTTCCTACTTAAAAAAATATTAGTTATCGTTTCATGAAAAGTGCCTACTTATACTTGTTTATTTGTTGCAGTTGGAACAAGATATGGATAACTATATAAAATTCAAGATTATGGGTGGTCCCAAAATTATTAAGTCAGGTGTTGTCCCGCACATATTTGATTGTCAACCAGACAGAAAACGAGCTTTTTCTCAGCCTGTGAGGGAAGCAGCCCTTAAAAGGGTTAAACGACAGCTTCTTGCAGATGCCGCTTCTACATCTAAGTCTGTTTTAGAGGACAATGATGATAAGAGACAATGTGATCCTAGTTTCACAAACTTAGTACAATCAGGACCTGAATTAAACCAGTCAGCTTTACCTCAAAAACAGAATAATGCATCAACACAGACTCACATCAAAATAAGAAGTAAAGGTATTCAGTGCAAATTTCAAAGGAGTGTTACAGTCGGGTTGCCGCCATTGAAAAATAAGGATGCAGGAACTTCACCTATAAAAGACTTGCAAATATTTGAAGATACAAAAAGTGAATCAGGAAGTTCTGTATTTGAAGGGTATAGTGAATATAGTGGTAGTGACGACTGTTGGTACAATGAAAGCGATTCTTTATCTTGTGATGAAGATACGAAAGAAGAGGAAGCAAAACAATTTAAAAGTTTGTCTTTGAAGTGTACAGTGATGAAGTTAAAATACAGACCTAGACTGTATATGGGGCTACCAGAATATGCATTTTACACGTTTCAATTAATGGAAAAATATTGTAAGACTCAAACAATGCATCTATTTTTAACTCTTAAAAAGATAAGAACATGACAAACATTTATGTCTCTTGGAGATGATTTCGGCATAAGCGAAAGCAATGCATCGAGAATATTTGCAAAATCTGTTCCATTACTTAGTAAATATTTAAGATCTTGTATTTTTAATCCCCAAGTGAGTTCAGTTAAATTAAACTTACCCTTAGCATTTCGAGCTCGTTATAGTAAAGTATTTTGTATTATCGATTGCTTACAAATTGAAATTGAAAAACCATCAGATTCTGTTAAACAGTCCTTAACATGGTCTGAATACAAAAGTGCAATCCTCTAAAATATTTAATTGCTTGCACTCCTGATGGGATTATTAATTTTATTTCTACTGCTTTCGGTGGAAGAACGTCGGATGCAGTTATTTTTTAACATAGTGGTTTTAAATGTTCTTTCACCGAAAGTGGCGGTAGTGGCTGACAGGGGTTTTAAACACATAGAGCATTTGTTAGTTAGCAGAGATTGCCAATTAATTAGACCAACAAGTGTATCTTCAAGTACAAAACTTACAAAAAGTGAAGTATTTGAAACAAAAAGAGTAGCTAGTTTAAAAATTCACGTTGAACGAGTTATACGTAGATTAAGAGAATTTGCTTGCTTAGCCCCCCATGCCTGTATTGATAGCAAATTGATATCACGTACAGATAATATAACAAAAATTGTTTGTGCACTCATAAACTTACAGTCAGGAGTAATATCGGGAAAGTAATTTTAAATTGATTTTGTTGTATATCTACTCAATGATTTTGTGATCGAAATACAAGGAAAATACGATCGAAATACTAGGAATTTTCAATTAAAGACGATTAAAATGTACTATTGTACTTAATCGCTTTCTTTTGAAAAGCCCTCGTGAGTAATAGTACTTATACGTTATAAACACATTTAGTAATTTCTAAAGATTTATAAATTTCACTTTAAAGTAAATAAACTGATTGTAGAACTATGCAAGAATACAAATAATAGCTGGTAATTTCCATTTAAATACGATTAAAATATAATATACCCGTAATACCTATTTGCGTTGTTTCCGACTGCTAGCTAGCCCGGTTGACCGTGGCCTCTGACGTCAGAGAATAGAAGGACGTTCAAGAGCCTCCTAAGAAATTTGAATTTTATAGCATTTTCAAAACGTCGTAATTAGCGTACGGGTTAAAAATATTTGTTTTTTCGCATGTAAGCGTTTTAAGATCATATTACCTTATGTTTTTTAATATTATTTTAATATTTAAAAATTTATACAAGTTCCCTATTTACACACACATTCTTTTTTCTGTACTGGATCACTTATGTAGGTATGAAGAAACGTTTTTGTATGCATCTTCTGAATTTACCACATAACATTGAAGAGACCGAATCTCTTCTTTGCTCTATCTACGGTTACTTTAAGTTTTTTGATCCATGAGTGCTATTAATAAAGTATCATAATAGGTATTTATTACGGATCGTGGAGGTTTTCCTCGGAGTGACAATCATATTTTGTAGGTTTGCTTTAAAAGGTTGTGCCTTTTGAACATTAAAGTTGGGAATTTAATTAGTTACCACTAGCTTAAAAATATTTGCTGATTGTTGATTAGTTTTAGTCTAATGATTATACAAGCTGTTGCGTTCATAAAAATTGATGAAATAAAAAGTACAGTGGACTCTCTCTATAACGAACACGGATATTACGAGGTTTCGTTTATAACGAGGTACGCTAGATGTCCCATGAAATTCCTATTGAACTATAACACCTCTATAACGAGGCATAATTGGTTATAACACGGAAAAATGAAATCGAAGTATGTTTTTTACCTGTCTTTAGCGAAGTAATGGCTATAAATAAATACCCCAACTGTTCTTATATAGAAATTCCCAACATCTATTATTATCGAGGCCAGTGGTGTAATAAACACCGCTTGCAATAAACTTCTTTCTGTTTATCTATCGACCGATATTGAATACATATTGTAGGAAAGTTACAATTTACGATGGTACGAAGTTTCATTGTTCAGATCGACCATCGACACTTAATAAACTACGTAAGAGACATCAAAACATTTCAATATTATTGTTGTCTGATATAACGAGATCCGCTTATAACGAAGTAATTAGTCCTCCATGTATTTTAGTTCGCGTTATAGAGGGAGTCTACTTACTTACTTATTCCTCTCCACTCCATGCGGAGCATAGGGTATCAACTGTCTGCATCTACTCTGTTCCAACCTTTGTACTGATCTTTATATCTGCCCAGGTTTTTCCGCAATAATTTCTTTCTTGACACTTCTGTTCCACGGTTCTACGGGTTTACCTGGTCTTTTTTTTCCATGTGGTGTATATTCTAGGGCTTGCCTCGCTATCCCTGTGTCATGTATCCTTGGTGTGTGCACCATCCAACTCTATTTCCTTTCGCATATCGTCTTAGATATAAGTTCCTGGTTAGTTCTTGTCCATAACCCTCGGTTTGATAATATGCTATTTGGCCAGCAAATGTTAAGAATATTCCTTAGGCATTAATTTAGGAACACCTGTATCTATCTGTCCGATACATTTTCTTGACACTTTCCAAGTTTCTGCTCCATATAGTAGCACAGTATTCACGTTGCTGTTGAATAATCTTATCTTTTCTTAAAATAATCTTTTCTTGTGTTTACAAGTTTTGTTATTTGTTTTGATTTATGTGTTGTGAATACTAGCTGTAAGTGTTTCAATTTTTATTACCATCATCACATCGACCTAGTTAATTTTTGCACATCTAACCTTGAAAATGACGTACACTTGTGAACATTGTCTTACACAATGTTCTGACTCGGATAAATACAACCAGTTAAGATGTAATGGAGATTGCCAAAGAAACTTCTGTATGAAATGTACAAAATTAAACAAGACCATCACTAAAGCCCTATTGGACCAAAAGTCTTCTCACCTTAGATTCTTTTGTACCGTATGTGACTCTCCAAATTTAAATTATTTAAATGACAAAAATACAAATTTATCAAAAAATCAAATACCTTTAGAGAACTTTGAGGCCTTAATTCAAGTTACTAAAAAACTAAATGACAATTTGCCTGTTTTCATCGAGACTTATGACCTCTTAACTAAAAATGACGGCAAACTGGACTATCTTACGAAAAAAATTGACGAGATCCACAAACTAAACAACCTGCTGAATCCTGAGAAGGTTTTAAAATCTGTAAGGCAGATGGAACACGACATTTTTAATATATCGTCAGTTTTTTTCGGCTCTTCTTCAGATGAGACTATCAAGGTTGAAATCCAAGACACAAATTCAACTGAGATTAAGTTGGGATTAGAAAGGCTCTCTTCAAATATCGGTGATATGTCAAATCAAATGAACAGTCTTACAAAAAATCTATCTAATATACCAACTAAAAAAGAGATATTGAAGAAAAATACATCTTATGCCACCGCAAGTACCCAAACTGAAGAGCCCCGACATATCGAACCAAGTCCAGAGCAAAAGCCAAAAATTACAGAAGATAAATGTCACTTTGTAGTTATTAGTAACTTGACCCCAACGTACACCCCTATACAAGTTGTGCACTATATCAAAGAGAGGCTAGGCATTAAGGAATACATTAGATGTTACACACTCCTTAAAGATGCCGACACAGCAACTGGCTGTTCGTTCAAAATAGGTATAAAATCTAGAACAGCTATTAACCTATTATTTAATAAGGAAATTTGGCCACCTGGTGTTAACATCAAATGGTCTATAGAATCATCCAATTCTGAACCAACGCTTTCATCTGAGTCACATAAGAATCCGAAGAATCTCAGAAGTCCTGTCACCTTGGAAAATCCAATTACCAATTCTCGCAAGAACAAAGATGAAGTAGAAAACACAAACATACGTACAGACAAGCAGGCCATCGAAGTTTGTAAATCTAAGAATCCGTTCCATTCGCCTGTAAATTTCATTAAGAAGGATACTTTAGAACCTTCGATAAATCTGGATCCTTTGACCCCACCAAGAGTTAGATTAACCAATAACTCGAATAGTCGATATCTTCTAGCCAGATTAAGGGAACCGGATATCTTAAAAGCCATTAAACTTCATCTTGCTTATCTACACGACCAACCAGCTTCAGTGTTTTACGATGGATTTACCAATACAAGCGTTAAACTCTTTTTGGCTTCCGAGGGACTTTCCACTAAGACTGAAGATCTACGACGAATTCTGCTGGAATTTAACAATACCTATGGGATTGGTCCAGATGAGGTGCAAGCTGATCTTGATGCTTACAGATCCTTTCTCACTTCTGAAAGAATTATTCACCTGCAGAAATCAAGGGAATGTCACCGAAATTACTATTCCGCTGCCTCTCCAAAACGAAATTTTTAAACATCACGACGTGTTCTGAGGGACTAGAATCCTCAAATTGTTTTAGTGATAACAACTTTAGCATGGTTCTGATTAATATTCGTTCTATAAGGTACAAAACTGATGAATTGTTTTTGTTCCTAGAGGAATTAGGATTTCCCCCGGTAGTTGCGGTTACAGAGCACTGGCTTGAAGTCAACGAGCATTTTTTTGTAGAAAAATACACCACAATTGCTAGGTATGATCGTCCAAGCTCAGCTTACGGAGGCACCCTAATTCTATCTACGAGCAATGATTTTTCTTCGGTAACAAAATATGACTTTCTGCTAAGTGAAGCCTTCTTTGAGTTTTCGTTAATTTACAATAAGAATCTTAATCTTTATATTATTTGCATTTATAGATCACCTAACTCTTCCGTGGAACTATTTTTTCAGAACCTGCTAAATTTGTTAGATGACCTGCCCCATAAAAGTAGAAAAATTTTATGCGGGGACTTTAACATTTATTATGCTGCTGCTAGTGCTACACAAATATCCTTGGTCAACATATTTGAATCGTATGGTCTAACAATGCACGTTGATTCTCCTACAAGGATTACAAAAACTTCATCTACCATAATTGATTATACAGTCTCAGATTTCTCACCACTTGATGTCCACTCTACAATTATTAATGCTGCACTATCTGATCATGAAGCAGTTTATACGAAGTTTAATATCTCCAGCAAACCCTCCTCGAAAACCCGACGTTTAGGCAGGATTTTTTCCACCCGGAACTTTCGTAAATTTCAAAATTTATGCTTAACCTCTGAGTGGCGCTTTCCTGCCATGGACGTGAATAATAATTTCAGTGAATTCTTAGATAAGCTTATCTGTATCTTCAATAAAGCATTTCCTTTAATTGCAATTAAGCCAAAACATCACAAACCCTGGACTACTAAAGGTTTCCGAATATCTTCCAAGAATAAGCGTTCTCTTCTCTATATCAAGAAATTTACTACCAACGTCTCTATCACTGAATATATAACCAAGTATAGGGCAACCTATCTTAAACTTATAAAATCAGCTAAAAAAGACTACTACCATAACCGTTTGGGAAGCTCAAAAAGTGTTGCAAAAGAAACTTGGTCCATAATAAACGATCTTCGAAATAAAACCCACACTGCTAAAACAATTTCCCTTCCAGACCCTGAAAATCTAAATGAATACTTTGTTAATGTGAGTAAAAATATTACATCAACTATTTTGCCACAACAAGATCCCATTGCTTATCTCCGTAATTTAAGAAAGGTCTCGAATTCATTCTTTATAAAACCAGTCGATAAATCTGAACTGATCCAAACAATCAATAGTATCAAAAGCAAATCCTCCTGTAGTACTGATGGTCTATCGATAAAATTTTTTTCTAATCTCCCAGAAAATGTGTTAGAAGTCCTCATCTCACTAATTAATGATTCCTTTGAGAAAGGTAAATTTCCAGAGTGCCTGAAGACAGCCATCATTTTTCCTCTTCATAAGGGTGGTGAAATATCTAATACCTGCAATTATAGACCTATTGCACTACTACCGGTACTCTCCAAAATTATTGAGAGACTCATAAAAGCCCGACTTATGTCCTTTCTAGTTGAAAACAACATTTTATCACAAAATCAGTTCGGCTTTTTAAATAATAAATGCACCACTGATGCCATCTTTTCTGTACTACATGAGGTTTATCAAGCACTGAACAATAATCTTCACACTGCCACCGTTTTTTGTGACTACGCCAAAGCTTTTGATTGTGTAAATCATAACATTTTGATAAGAAAACTAAATCTCTACGGAATTCGAGGTATTTCTTTAGATTGGTTCCAATCTTACTTGGATGATAGGAAACAACTGGTTAGAGCAAACGATACAGACTCTAGTCTCAAAAACATTGTATGTGGGGTACCTCAAGGTTCAGTATTGGGTCCTCTACTTTTCCTTATCTTTATTAATGACATCACTAGTTTAAAAATCGATGGAAAAATCTTTCTTTTTGCTGATGATACCAGTATCACTTGGAGCAACTCAAATATTGCAACTCTTCATGCTACTATAACTTCTGATCTACTTACAATAAAAACCTGGTCTGACTCTAATTTACTCTCGTTTAACGTAGATAAAACAGTAGCATTGTCTTATAAAGGAGTCCTTCAACCCTTACCTCTTAATAACAGCCAGATCAGTACCGTTGATTCTGTGAAATTTCTTGGTATTTTTTTAGACAGCAACCTTAAATGGTCCCACCATATTGATTTGTTAAGGAAGAAACTATCCTCAGCTTGCTATGCTATAAGATCTGTTTCGAATGAACTCAATTTAGCATCTTCCAAAATAACATATTTTTCTTTGTTCGAGTCACATCTTCGTTATGGTCTTCCTTTTTGGGGTTCTGGTACAGCTGCCCAATTCGATGTTATTTTCAAATTACAAAAAAGAGCAATTAGATATCTGTTTGGCCTCAGAAGAACAACACATTGCAGAAGTTACTTCAAAGATCACAGAATTTTAACCCTTCCATCTTTGTATATTTTAGAAACTGTTTGCTTAATTCGTAAACATCTACATGTCTTTCCACCAAGACCTAATCATGACTACTTCACGAGAAATTCTACGTTTGACGTCTATATGCCGACCCCGTCCTCTGAGTTAGTAAAGAAATCTATATTATATTCCGCAAAAAAACTTTACAACCATCTCCCTCTACAACTTAAATCTGCAGCATCTTTCCCCAAATTCCGTAAACTGACAAAAGCCTACCTATCTGAAAGACCATATTATTCAGTAGAAGATTTTCTTAATCAATAACTAAGAAATTACAGTACCCTTTGCACAAGTAGTATTTTTATTATCATTTTTTTTGGTCTATATTTGGGTGTCATATGCAGCAGCTTAACTTTTAAACTTATTAATTACTAGGTAGACTATACATTTGCAATTTACTTAAATTTTGCAATTGACTACTTCTGTTTAACTTCATTATTATTGTTATTATTGTAAATATATTGACGATTTATGTAATTTTAGTAAATTGAATTGTTATTGTTTGTTGTCTTGACTTTTTATAAGCTTTGTCGATAAAATTGTACAATTTTTCATGACAATAAAGCATATTTCTATTCTATTCTATTCTATCTTGGTTTGACTTATCATCTGACGTGAAGACCACATTTTCATTAGCATATTGAACACGTTTTGAGCTATTCCCATTCTCCGTTGAAATAAAAAGTACTTTCAATAAAAAACGTCAAAAATCATCCTTTTTATATTAAACACTGTTCATCTTAGCCATTTGCTTAATTTATTTCTGATACTTAATTTACTCCTTATAAAGTTCCATTTTGTTTTTACGTTTTTTATGACTAGGTAATTTAGGAAACACCTCGTGACTAAAACAAAGTCAGCAAATATGTATATTTATCTGGTGTAGTTTGCATAGAGATCGCAACAAATAAACCGAGTGTACCCAAAACATCGCATCCAGTGGAGGAATTGTCGAGTTACGAAACTCTTCCCGGTATTTATTATTAAAGTTCATAACAGCCCAGCCGAGCATTTTTATAGTCCCGCCGTCTTTTTACTCCATTCTTCGGGGACAATAAGGACACAACTACACAAAGTCGTAAAAAAGTTAAAGGAGTATAAAAGGACTCGACGCTGAAAAGGGAGCAATTCTTTAAAAATAAATCGCATTGCTTTTTATAATTATTTCACAAAACTGGCCTAGCAAATGTGTATGGGAAGGAGATTGTATTCAGGAAGTAGGACAAACTTTAATAGTAAAGAAAATATATTTATGTAAATACATTTCGAAGGTATTCAGCTAGTGAATTCAGAGGTGAATCGGTCCAATTTGTTGGCAAAAAATAAAGAAGTCCGTTACTTCATTGATATATTGAAAAAGTTCGAAAGCTTCCTCAGTTCACTACAAACAAAGGATGAAGTCTATAAGTATAACATAACAAAGGTGTAGTATAATAGGTACTTACAAAGCAATTTGTAGTTTGTTTAAAATGTTAAAAAAACCGTACAATTACTACACCACATAAAGAATTAATTTAACGAAAAACAATAAAAAAAAAATTCCCCTAACACCTCTTTGTCCTTAGTTCGCCATACTTGGATGTTCCAGGTGTTACACGCGATTTCCCTCTTTCTCTGTTTCCTTTTCGACGTTAGCTGAAATTTAAGATTAGGTTTCTGATACTAAAAGCAGAATTGCCCATATATTCTTATTTTTCATCGTGCTGATAGAAATTAAATGATATGTAATTGTTTTGTCATTGCTGCTCCACAATATCAGTAATCTCGAGTAGTCTGTTTGCATCAATTAAGTGCCAAAAACAAACCCTCGAAACTCTAGATGACGTACTTTAGCAGTTACCCCTGGACACCCAGGTACTTCGGAAGTCGGTTCTGATTGCATATTCGTGTTCAGTGACCCCAAATACCCCTAAATAAGAAAATCTGGCCCTTAATATACTGATCTTAACATGTTTATGCATTTTCCGATGCGTTTTATACACTTTAAAATGTAATAATGCATTTCCACCTATTTTTTTATTGTAGACTTTTTACCAGACGTCATCCTACTCCTAAATACAATGCAAAAAGTTGCAAGTCTCTATGTACCTACTATATTTAAAAATAGATTTATTTCTGTGTTTTTAGTGTTTAATGAGATGGTCTAATAAAAACAATGTAAACAATTTAAAAATATGTAAAATTAAAGTTGATGATCATAGTTTAGAAATATTATCATTTCTACATATTTTCCGGTTAATCTAAGCTATTTTTTTCTAGACCTGATAAGAATAGTGTGCATTTATTATTAAACTCTAACGTGTTGCATTTTTATTTTCAAAAGAACTAACATCTGTGAAATTCTGTGAATTATCTACCTCGACAAATCGTATAGACATCTATTTATGGGTGCATGCTTTGTTAAATGATATACCTCCCTCTGTTTCAGCTACTTCTCAGCGCCCTGTAATCCTATAAAACTAGTCATAGCCTTCGCCCTTCATAGATAAAATTTTAGTTAACTGTACTGATACCGAACACTCGTGGAATACCGGTCCGACTCCGATATCAACCGAGTAGATACAATACTCAAAATCAAAATAGGTACTCGCTCTGATACGATTGGTAAGAAGTAACGAAGTAATCAGAGTAATCAAAGTAATCAAAGTAACGATTTACCTCTCTAGTAACGAGTACTTTGTAACGAATAGTTTTTTTTTCAACATCACTACGTTGTGGTCTTCATCCGTAAGGGACCTTAAGCAGGTACTATTTTCCCGGGTCAAGAAACACCTGGAATCTGTGGAGGGCAGGGGATGATTCATTTTCTCTGATAGGACTATCCAAGGAGTTCCTACCCACTACTCCCTTAGAAATGAGGAGATAAAACGAAGAATGGTAGTAGAACAAGACATACTCAGCTACATCGAAGAAAAACGTTTAATTTAGTATCGACATGTGAGAAGATCAGATCGTACAACGTGGCTATCATGTTGGAGCCAATAGGAAAGAGAAGAAGAGGTAGACTCCGAAGACCATGGAGAGATGAAGTGGACGAGGCCATGGAAAGACGAGACCTTAGAGATGAAAAATTGGCAGAACACAAAGGACTGGAGACAGGCGGCGACAGCTGTAAAAATCTTTATATGGATAGACAATAGAAAAATACCATGTATTACTGTTCATTAATTATTTGATTCGGTGATTTATATCTCATGAAGGCTTCACTTGTTCTTAGTCAGAGTTAGACGAAATAATAGAAACTGAGATTTTTCCACTATGCCATGCCAACCGGCTGACCAACGCATGTGTGAATGATTTACAGTCCTTGCATCTAAGCGATTGATTATTGACTTACTTATACAGAGTTCGTTGAAAAAATTTTTGTTCGAAGGGAGGAATAATATAGCGGTACTATTTGAAACTTTTCAATCTCAGAATGTAAGTTATGATGTTGACTTACCTATTATGTAAGATGAGAGAGTGGTAAACCTGGCTCAAATTATCGATGTTAGTTCTTTTATTTAGGGCAGATGGATGTTTAAAAATTTGGCACATTTCGTGGAAGGATACTTTTGATCAGTTTGATGTTTGGCGAGTATTTTGGATTTCGTGAAATCGATCTGATGTATAGTGTAAATGGCATGTTGTGCAACGGCACAATAGGGTTTGGACATCCTAATGTCGCTTTTGTGCGAAGTAACCTAGCCTAGAGGCCAATCATACTCATGGCTTACTAATTTGACTTACTATTTTCCTCCATTCATCCCCGTAAGTTACTCTTTTTCCAACCAACACTTCCCTCATTTCTAAGATCTTTCTGTATGCTGTTAAACCATCTTTGTCTGAGTCTTTTTTTCTTCTTTTCGTGACTGGGCTCCTTTTAGGATCATCTTTGGTACCCTCTTCCTTTCCATTCTCATCACGTGTCCCATCTATTTCACTCTCTGTGCCTTTATGAAGCGACTGATGCTTAGTTCGTTATACAGTTACTATAGTTCCCTATTTGTTTGTCGTATCCAACTTTCCACCGTGTTTTTGCCTCCCTATCTAGCTTTGAGCATTTCCGTTTCCATTCCCATCTTTCCAATTTCTCTATATTTGCTCCAATGTCCATAGTTCGCTATCATACGCCACTGTGGGCCTTACAATCGTTTTATATATCCTTAGCATTGTTTTCCTCGATACATATTTGGATTTCATCAGTGGTCTTATTTCTCTTTGCTAATCTGGCATTCAGTTCGCACTTTTCCTATCCTTTCTCATCTATAATAACCCCCTGATACATAAAATGGACCACTCTCTCGAAATTATATTTTTTTGATTCATTAGAGATGAAAGTAAACTGTCTTACTTCTTTTTGCTCTGTATTTCCGAGTATCATGTACGTTAACTTTTCTTGGTTTATTTCTGTCAAAATATTTTGCATCCTTTTCTAATCTTTTCATGACATTTTTTAATTATTTTCTTGTTCTCGTTAGAACAGTAAGATAATCAGCGAAGGCTAGACACTGGTGTTCATTATTGAAGATGAATCCGGGCATTTTAACTCAGCCATTTCTGATTTTTGTGCAGCAAGTTAAAAAGCACCGTGCTAAAGGATCTCCTTGTTTAAGATGAAGATCTCTCTTCACTTCAAATTGATCCGATGAAAATCTTCTCCATACTACATGATTTCGTATGCCGTTGAAGACTTCACACTGTCAAAAGCCTTTTCGTAGTACATAAAATAATGACTGAATGAAAAATTGTATTCGCTAAGATTTTCTTGTAGATGGTCACATGTCGTTGGTTTGGAAGAACACTGTTACAAGTCGAAAAGTTCTAATTTACAGGAGCGACTTTTTAAAATTTTAATGTGCTAGTTTTCAATTTTGGTAAGGTAAAAAATAAGAGGTAATATTTTTTACAATATTAAAGAGCCCATGATTATCATTTAAATATTTTGTCAAGAATGTGAGGTTAAAAGTGACTCGAAGCACATATTTTTTGAATGCAAGAGGCATAAACACTTAACCAATAACCTAATTAAAAGAATTATAGACCAGAACATCCCACTCCCTGTAAATATTCTCTTTATTCTGTCACTGAATAAAAAGAAAATTTTTGACTGTTTGATATCTTTCTTGTCGGATAGTAAAATATTATTGTAATTAGTTATAGGTATTTGTAAAATATGTTTAAAAAAAATTAAAAAAAAATTGAAAAAAAAATAATAAAAACTGAAACAAAAAAAAATTAAAAAAATGATTAAATTAAAAAAATCTTAAATAATCTAGTACCTAAAAAAATACAAAAAAATATAAAAAAAAATTAAAGAAAAAAATCACTTAGAGGATTTAAACCTCCGAGGGGTTGAGCCGGGTTGACATCTTATCGTAGTGACAAAAAAAAAACAAAGCAAAAAAAAAAATAAGAAGTAAAAAATTGTAATATTATTATAATAACCATGTTTCACGAATTGGAAATATCTTTAATACATTTACTTTTGATTAAGACTGGCTGAATGACTATAGTCCAAGCCAAAAAAATCATTTAAATAAAAATAGGAAGACCTTTCTTGTTCTCACCTTTCTACCTGTAATTAGCATTTGTAACAGTTTTTCCCAAAATTTGTTGAAATGTTACTCTATTGTTCATAATAATTCTATATAAACGCACATATCATGTAAGGAATACTTACCTAAGACGAAATGTAACTGTCTTGCATTAAATATTAAACACAAAATCCCAAAAAATACGTTCTTTTTTAACTCGTAACTAACACTGTTCTCCAAAAAACACGTGGTAACTTCCACAACAACTGAAACACAACTATATTGCGAATTGCGACGCTCTTCCATAAAATGTAATGTATGGGTTTGTCAAAGTCAAACTGTTATAAGTCGCCATCTAGCGGTAATTACATGAGTGCAACTTCTGACAATTTTTCCCATAATAAAGTTTAACATTTAGAGTTGGTTAGAGGGTAAACCTCAAAAATGGCAATTTTTAAGTCGTTAAATTCTGCTTCCAAACCAACGAATATATACGGCATTGTAGCTCAATTTAACTTTTGACAAGTGCCACTATAAATTGGAACTAAAGCAAAATTCCTTTATCATGGAAGCGGTATCTATTGTTAATTTTATATTAATAAAATTTTTCACAAAACATTCGTGTATAACTACTATTCGTTAATAGTATAACTTTTTCCCTTTTATATTTATCTGTATCTGTATATCAGTACATTGCTTGGTTGTTTTTATTTGAGTTGCTAAAGTGTACACAGAACATACAAAAAGTAAATAAAAATATTTTATTTCTTTCTCGTCTTTGTTTTATAACAAAAATTTTATAGGGCATTGACTTTTATAGAAAACTTAGAGTTCAGTGACACCATACGGCTCGTGTGGTAAGCTCGCCGCTCTACATATAAAGTTATGTTTCAGAAAAGAAGAGAAAATCCCCTATACGTTTATTGTCAAGTAATATGCAGCTGTTACCGAAAGACATGACTAGAAATAAAATTACACTATTATTTTTATATAAAAAAGAGGTTATTGCCTCACTGGATAGTGTGCATCGACTTGGAGGAGGAGAAATGTTGAAATATGCACCAGAAATGGTCGAGGGTGTAAAGCTGGATAAGTTCTATATAAAGGGGAGTTGGTTTTAGTGCCGGCGATATAACGTTCGGAATGGACCACATAAAATAGAAAGTTCGGTTAATATCATAAGAACATTTTATAATTCCAACAAAGTTTCTAGATTTATTTTCATCGATTTGGAGTGCGAAAGTTTGTTCTATTATTTTTATTCTATTTTGTTTCAAAGTGTTTTTAAATTTAACCTATTTCCCTAGTTTACTCCAACAAATACAGATCTTATTTAGAAGGAATTTTCACACAAAAAAGCAGAATTTGTAGATAAAGATCGTTAGTATTACTCATCGTCATTAATTGCCGTCAATAAATTTGCAGCTACTAAAAGCACATTTAAGGAAACTGACCAAAGAAGTATACACAAGTCCACTAGAGTTATCTTTGCAGATTTACTATGTAAACATAATGTCTTCGGTTTATAAGTATTGTCAATATGCCCATAATAACAACCCTACTTGAAACAAGGGCGACATCTATATCCTAGGAAAAATAGTGGCCAACTGGAGTGGTGGAAGAAGTTCCTGATCCATCACTTCAAGACTGTTTTATTGAGAAAATCCTGAGAAAGGAAAAATACTGATAAAAGGAGATTGGAATACAAAAATAGGAAAAACGAAAATTCATGACTGTTTGAAAGGAACGATAGATGCCCTGACATCAGACAGATTCGCTTTTGAAGTCTCATCTCTTAGTTCCTGTCACCTGTTGTAACATAATGACCTAATGTTACTTTTTGACCCACTTACCACGTGTGGGACTCATATGTTGCCCTAGAGCCGTAGCCATAGGAATTTTATCCATCCTTTGGATTTTGCCATGTTGGCATCTATATAAGACTTTTAGTCTGTTTTTGAAAGGCTTTGACCTTTGTATTTTTTTGGTTGGCTCACCATGTTCCTGTAAGTATAACCAAACTTTGCTTTTACCTTGTAGCCCAATAAAATAAAATAAAATCAAAATGTAATTCCGTACAGGTTAGAATAAATTTTTTATTAAAGTTTAGATCCAAACAAAAGATATTTTCAAAAAAGTATATGATTCATATGAGGGGATCATTGTTTAAATAATTAAAAATTGCTAATTTTTGCACAAAATTTACTTTTTTCACTACTGCGGCAATTCTTGTTTTTATTAAGGATTTTACAATTTTTTTCTGCAAAGATAAAGTAACAGTATTTTATATGAGACTTACTAAATTAAATTTGACCCTTAATTTATTTAAATATTTGTAAATCAAAATTGAAAAACAAATTTCCAAAAAAATATTATTTGCAATATAAATAAGCACTATAAAATATTTTGTTTTACAGAAAAAGTTCGCTTTGATATCACTATAAATCGACAAAAAAATTGGTTGATAAATATTGAGTAGTTTATGAGATATTTAATTTGTTTATAAACAATTACCATTTTTTCAATTGCAAAAACGCGGTTATTGCCGATAGAGTATACAAGTTTTAAAGGTCTCATTTTGTTTGCTTGTATCTATGTTATCGATAAATGTATTGACAAATTAAAATTTTAATTAAACAGCCCTTCAAAATGGCGTTGGAAAATTGGTGTAATTTTTTTAAAACTTGTTTTTTTAATATCATCACCGGGATTAAAAATTTTGAAATTATTTTTCGATATTCGTGTTCTTGGTAGTTTTTGACACACTTACAAAAGAAAAAAATTCTAGATCCATTTTTTGCCGAGATAGCTTCTCAAAGTTTAAAAATTCATAATTTGTTTATTTATCAATAAAAACATTTTAAAATTTGTGAGTACATCTATCAACCTTACTACTTAACAATGTCATTTATACATAGAGGTAAAATTTTGGACTATTTTAAAAAATAATGATTTTCGTAGCGACCTTAACTGAAAACTTTTTGCATGAAGAGTGGTGCAGTAGTACTTTGCAATATCTTCGTTAATAATGGACCAATTTCAATGTTTTTTTTTAGTTTATGGTAGCTTATAAAAATAGTAACATCGAAATGACACTTTTAACAATAAATATTCGTGAATTTGTTATAAACAACTTTTTTTTTCAATTTTTTTTCTCTAGATGTTATAAATAAAAGTTGGCACAAATTATTTTTAATAAAAAAATAATAGTGAATTAGCATTAAAAATTTGTTTAAAGACTTTTTTGTTTGTACAATATTAAAATATACACAGTGGGCCAAAGAAAAGAGTCCACCTCGGTATTTGGCAGTATTTATTAGATTTTAAGGAAATGACAAAACAAGTCGATTTTTGATCTAAGGTACATATTTTTACGGTACATACATCTGTCATTTGTCAACCCCCTCCCTTCAACTTCCCCCACCCCTTATTTTTAAATAAGGAATAGTGGTCGCGTGCTAGCTCATTTGAAAGGTTATTCAATTCTTTATTCAGTAATATAAACAATAACATAATTATTTATACAGGGTGTCCAAGAATTTATTTTTAAATTAAATTAATTGACGCAAAAAGAAGAATGTATGTAATTTACTTAATTCAAAATACATTCTACTGCTGTCACAAAAGAAAAAAAAATGTTTTTTGATAAATAAACATTACTTTTTGCTTAATTTCAATGTTCAAGCTGCCACCCATAGATATGCCTCTTGGTTGGTTGAATATTGAATTTAAGCAACAAGCAATGTTTATTTATCAAATAAACATTTTTTTTTTCTGTTTTCTGTCAGCAGTAGAATGTATTTTGAGTTAAATAAATTACATACATTCTTCTTTTTGTGTCAATTAATTTAATTCAAATAAATTTTTCTTGGACACCCTGTATAAATAATTATGCCGACGTTAATATTACTGAATAGAGAATTGTACAACCTTTCGAATGAGCTAGCTCCCCTATTCCCTATTTAAAAATAAGGACTGGGGAGGTGCAAGGGCGCCCATATAAAAATTTTTAGGGGGGGGGCCAAACGTGAAGATGTTGCACATTACATTTTGTATATTTCGGATGACAATATATACAGTAGACTCTCTCTATAACGAACACGGATATAACGAGGTTTCGCTTATAACGAGGTACATTAGGTGTCCCATGAAATCCCTATTGAACTAACGCTCTATAACGAGGCATATTTGGTTATAACGAGGAAAATTTAAATCGAAGAATACTTGCCTTAACTACCTGTACATAGAAATGCCCAACGTCTGTCTTATTATCGAGGCCAGTGCTATAATAAACTCGGCCACCTGTAATAAACATCTGCTTGTTTATCGACCGATATTGAATACTATAGGAAATTTACAATCTATGGCGGCGAAGTCTCATTGTTCACTGTTCAGGTTGACCATCGACACATAATAAACTACGTAAGAGGCATCAAAAAATTTCATTATTATTATTGTTTGATATAACGAGATCCGCTTATAACGAGATAATTAATTCACCATTTCAGTTCTCGTTATAGAGGGAGTCTACTGTAGTTTAAACCACCTAAAAAACCTAGTTTGAACCCTGTTGTGAGGAATTATTCATACATTTAAACACTAGACCAAGTTTTTAAATGGAAATGTCATGGGTACCACAAAAGTTGGGCCTCTCTTTAAAACCCGTTTGAAAAGAATACAATGCTTGCAAAGCCTTCCCTTCAACTTTGGCGAGCAGACTTACCATGAGTATGTGTCGAACCAAGTTTTTACTTTAAAATCTTAAAAAGGAGCCCCCTTTATTTGTGCAGATATAGAATCCTTATGAAAAATAAGGCACACATATTCCAAACATTTTTAGAATTGTTGATAGATGGCGCAAATAAATCGCATTTTCCGAATATAGCGCCATCCGTCAAGTCAACAATTCTAAAAAACTTCGAATAAATGTTACTTATTTTTTGAGGAGGAAACTCAATCTGCAAGAAAAAACGGGGGTTCCTATTTAAGATTTTAAAGTTAACTTTCACCCCACCTCCGGAGTGTGGAATGAAAAATCCTGTTTGGTGTCATTCTATAGATTTTTGAAAAATATTAAACACGTGTTTTTTAGTTTTTATTTGGAAGTATATTTCTCGAGATATTAGACCGTTTCTATAATTTTGCTGTGGTGTCACGATATACCGTTTTTTCCGATTATAGCGCTATCTATCCACAATTCGCAAAATGGCTCGAATAAAATTTGCTTATTTTTACAAGGAAAATCCAAATCTGCAACAAAAATTAGGGGTTCCATTTAAGATTTTAAAGTTAGCCCCCGCTCCACACCCACGGGTTGAAGTGGTGGACTTGTTTAGTGTCATCGCATAGATTTTTGAAAATTATTGAACCTGTATTTTTCAGTTTTTCGATCCGATGTTCATTTCGCGAATTATTCGGCCTTTCCGCTACTTTTGGGACACCCTGTATATAACACTCATTCATCATGAAAGACCGCCTGTTTTTCATTTAAATAAAATTGTTCTGTTCATCATAATGAACACTTTAAAAATAATCTACTTACTAAAAAAATACTTTTGCAAACTAAAATTTGACTATGCTCAATAAATTAAAAAAATTATTTTTCAGTATGAATTTTTTCAAAATATAATTACTATTTTATACCAGTTGTTAAAGACAAATGGCTCATTAGTGATTATCGATCAGAGATCGGATTTCTTGCTGATATGGTTTTTTTGCAGTATTATAAATGATTCATTTAATTTGTAATTTTGGGTGTCAATTACAGTGTATATGTTTCCCACGCCTCTAATCTCTTTCAATGTTTTCGTTAGTAGCATACCGTGATTGTGGGAAATGTGTATTATGCACATTCCATACAGACCACTGTCGCAGACACAAAGATTTTCTGTTAAACTATTAATAACTACCCAATATGTGAATTTTTTTTATTAATAAATATGTTGTTTCCAATTTATCTCTCAAAATTATCCAATATTGTTTTGACAAAAATACGTTTATGTAATATAAATTTAATTTTTTTCTTTCCCGAAAAGCTAGGGGGGGCCACGGCCCCCCCCTGCCCGTGTGTATGGGCGCCTATGGGGAGGTGGAAAGGAGGGGGTTGACAAATGACAGATGTATGTACCGTAAAAATGTGTCCCCCTATATCAAAAATCGACGTGTTTTGTCATTTCTTTAAAATCTAATAAATACTGCCAAATATTGAGGTGGACTCTTTTCTTTGGCCCACTCTGTATATATGTATTTTACATTTAATTTTATCATCTTTTTAACAGGTAATACACTACAAATTAATTGTGTACATTCCGTCTAATTTACTTACCGTTGCACGTCATTATTTACGTTAGGGATCTAAGTTGACATTGTTGCCCAATTACAAAAAATTCTTGAATTCATTTTAAATCAAATATGTACATTACACAATTTTTGCGGAAGTGGATTATACAGCAAAAAAAATTAATATTCAATGTAAATAAATAAAAACTTTAGAAATAGAAAACAAGAATTAAGTTATAATTTTAGGTTAAAGTACATAATAAAAACAGTAAATATAATAATTAAACAAATACTTATAGTAAAGAATATAAACAAATATGAAGTGTCATCACCGCAACTGTCAAATAAATGTTACCAATTTATGCCAAAATATCACCTTCGTTCGATTATAGTTACAGTGTATTCCGGACAAATGTGCTTCATAAAAACGGTTTATAATCCATTTAAACAAATTAAATGAAACATATTATTGCGTATTTCTTTAAGTTAACATTAACCTTTAACTACCCGCGCATCAAGTTATAACATAACTACACGCGTCGCGTACTTTATACGCCACAAGAAAATACACTGAAAAACAGCGGATTTTTTTTTTTGAAAAATACACTTAGTTGTTTGGTATAAACCTTATTCAGCATCAGTGAATACTTGGAGTTCCTTCTCAGTAAGCCAATTGGGATTTATAACTGGAATCATGGAATAACTGGATTCCATGGTAAATAAAATTAATAACAAAAAATTTTTTGAAATGTGATTTTTTACAGGAGAAAAAGTATTGTTTATAAAGAAAAATATATTCTGTGCCATAATGACTAAAAAACAATTGAAATATGTACTTATATTACGACTTATATTAATATAATCGTGGCGTATATTGTCCATTGTCCACCACCGGAAACAACAAATAATAAACTGTAAATTACGATCTTCCCAGAACGCCGATTATAACGAAACTAAAATCAAATTGTAAAGCACATTCCAGTGATAGGCTAGAGAGATAAACAAGGTCAAAAATTAAATTTTTAAATATATTTGTAGTAGAATTCTTATTTCTGGCGTACAAAATACGCCAGTGCGTATAGTTAAAGGTTAATAGAAATCTTTAAATATTATTTCTACGCGTATATAATAAAATATGTCTAGTGGCTGTAATGTCAGTGTACTCGGCAAAGTGATTCTAAAAAAGAACACACCTACCGCCTAAATATTTCGTGTTGGTATCATTTGACGTCACGGGCTATGACGCGGATGACGTGCAACGGTAAGTAAATTAGATGGAGTATATATATATTTGTTAATTTATATTCACCTATATACATTTATTTATATAGAGGTTTTATATACATTGTATGTATTATATTTTGTATATTATATTTGATATATTATATTTTGTATTCACATTATCTTTGCGAGATTTTGCCAATAATTTGTACAAAGAAAAAGTTTTTATGATTCTTAAACAAAATTTTACTATTTTGGTAAATTTTTAAAATAAAAAATTGTTTTAATCCTGTTTTGTGATTATCTTTGGTGCCAACTTTTGTTTATCACAATACTAGAGAAAAAAATTTGAAAAATAAATTGTTTATAACTAGTTAATGATTATTTATGGCAAAAAGGGTCATGCAGATGCTATTATTTTTATATGCTAACCCAAATTAAAAGAAAACATTGAAATTGGCCCATTATTAACGAAGATATTGGAAAATATCATCATTTTTAAAAATATTCTACAATTTTTATTATGTGTATAAATGACATTGTTAAGTATTAAGGTTAATAAATGTACCCACGTACTTTTAAATGTCAATATTGATAAATAAACAAATTATGAATTTTAATCTGGGAAAAGCTATCTCGGTCAAAAATGCTCCTAGAAAATTTTTATTCTTTTGTGGATATGTCAAAAATTACCAATAATACGAATATCGAAAAATAATTTTTAATCCCGGCGATGATATTAAAAAAATAAGTTTTAAACAAATTACACCAATTTTCAAACGCCATTTTGGAGGGGTGTTTAATTGAAATTTTGACTTGTCAATAAATTTATAGAAAATATGCATAAAAGCAAAACAAATGAGACCTTAACAACTTGTGTACTCTATCGGCAACAACCGCGTTTTTGCGATTGAAAAAATGGTAATTTTTTATAAACAAATTAAATATCTCATAAACTACTCAATATTTATCAACCAATTTTTTTTTAATTTATAGTGATATCATAGCTCAACTTTTTCTGCAAAACAAAATATTTTTTAGTGCCTATTTATATTGCAAATAACATTTTTTTGGAAATTTGTTTTTTAATTTTGATTTACAATTATTTAAATAAGTTAAGGGTCAAATTTAATTTAGTAAGTCTGATATAACAGACTTTTTCTTCATCTTTGCAGAAAAAATTTGCAAAATCCTTAATAAAAACAAGAATTACCGTAGCAGTTAAAAAAGTAAATTTTGTGCAAAAATTACCCATTTTTAATTATTTAAACAATGATCCCCTCATATGAATCATATACTTTTTTGAAAATATCTTTTGTTTGGACCTAAACTTTGATAAAAAATTTATTCCAACCTGTACGGAATTACATTTTGATTTACATGTATTGTAATTTTATTTGATCGGTGTATTGGTCATCATTTTAACTTTAACATTTTGAAAACAATTCTGATTGGACTAGAATATGGTTCGGCTGTGTTTTCGTTTTGCAACGAAATTGAAAATGGTTATTCATTTTTTATTTACATTTACTCTGTGTGGAGTATGAAGGGAACCATTCTCGTTGGAACTTTACCGCGCTGAGCAGATGGGACGTGAATTGTAAATTGTAGAATTCCCTCATCTTTTTTAGTCTCAGCATCCGTATGGCTTGCAAATTGTAGAAGCCTCGGAGGTGTAACCAGAGAAAGTTCCTATTGTTTTCAGTCTGGTGGGATATAGAATAACATTATGTTGTTTTATATGCCATTAGAGTGAAAACTTAGTCTTTTTGCTAGCAGTTGCCGCTAGGGCATCTATGCCATTTCGTTCGTTGCAATCCGGGACTGCACGCTGGGGTTTGTTTTGGTTGGATCAGGGAGAGCAGCATATGTGCCTCCTGATGAGAGACTAATAAGTTTCGAAACCGGTAGGGGTGCTTGCGGCACTCTCTGATTGGACTAGAATATGGTTCGGCTGTGTTTTCGTTTTGCAACGAAATTGAAAATGGTTATTCATTTTTTAACATTTTGCTTAATTAATATGGTTATACTTATTTTAGGTAACACTGATGATGCTCTTGTTACAGAGCGAAAACGTTTTAATTCTATGTTTGTAGCCCTATAGGGGCTTTTTAAACTAATATACCTTTTACCAAACCAACATTTTTTTATTAAATTTTACTTTTTATTATCTACCGTAAGCAAATGAATCAAAAAAGAAAATGTTAAGAAAGGCTAAGGCTACAATTGAGTTTTAATTTCAATATTTTATCTATGCTATAATATTCCACAGAGTGTTCCGAACTTTAAGGAAAAAAACACAATATTATTGTTACACCCGGTATAAAATGACATTTACCTGTCTAGCAACAATATTAACACACTGAGATTTATAAATAATAAAGCTATAACATCCAAAAAAAATCACTCAAATCGGACAACAGGTTTAGGAAATTCGAGGCATCAAACGTGTATAATTCATCTAGTGACTATTTTATAGTAAAATATCTACGACATGAAATTATTGAAATCATTCCTCTTAGATTTCGAATAGAGCAACCGTGTATGAATAAGCAAAGTATAGAAAATTACCGAATACACTTCTCGTCATCCGTATCCATATCTATGGCTTGTTCTCTCACGATCTCCCTTATGTCGCTCTCTGCGTGCTGTATGTGTTGGTGCTGGTGCCAGCCGTGCTGTGAGCTGTGCTCACTGTGCTGACTTCGCTCTGTTATGTTGGCTTGATTCGTGTTTGTTTTGGTGGTGTATTGTCGTAAAACGGATCGACTCTACATCATTTATGTATGTATTGAGGCTTCTGTAACGTGATTTTGATTGTGTTTACGTACAGGACGGAGACGAGAATAGACATTATGCAGGTATACTCGTATAAAAACGAAACACGTCAAATGTACAACGTCATTACTTTGTTAATAATTAAGTGCTTTGTTAATACAATATTAACAAATATCGGAATAGTATATATCCTATATTTATTCGTCGTACTCCATCTTTGTAATAGGTAAATAGTCCATTGGAAATATTCTACAACTGTTACTTCCATGCCCAAAATACAAGTATTCGGCGGCCAACAGTCAAGAAAGAGAATCGCGATACTCTTCTAACTAGTAGTTATTACCGAGAGAGTAGAAAACAGTGTGGTCTCCTCGATAGTCAAAACCAGAGAGGATTATCTTTGCACTTCTATTGCCGGTAGCGGTCCACAGGGGAGAGGGAAATCCCCAGCAAACAGACTTGAGCCAGTTACGTGATGATTACGTTAAATTTACGGCAAATTTCAACGAATACGTAACTCGGTGATTTATGACGGGAGAAAACGTATTTCAGTGCCAAATCATTCACATATATATTAGTGCCTCCTTTATACATGTTTGACATTAGAATAATATAAAATCATAATGACGAATATAGTACATGTTTTTTATAATAGTTGTGAATGTCGGTTACATCGCAATTGTACGTTTATTTCACGTAATAATCACGAAACAGAAAATAACTTCCTTTGGTTAAATTTTGAGAAATATTTTGGAAAACAAAATTTTACAACGGTGTTGGTTACATACGTATCGCTTGAATTTACTCACTGTATTTTATGGACGTCGAAAAATTAGATGTATTTCACGTAAAAGTAATGTAAATAATACCAATATTTAAACAAAAAGTTTATGATTTCGATTTTAAGATCATTTAGCATAACTATTTCAATCCAACCTTGATTTGAAGCTATTTTTTTCTTTAAAAATATCACAGGAGCTAAAATAATGTTGGGTCTAATTTTCAAATCGCGCGCGGTGATGGCGTACTACCAAGCCTTTCTCCACCTTTAAATACCATCACGTGACTAACATAGTTGGTTTGAAAACTAAATTAATCGATTTATCGAATAACACGTTTCGATAGGATTATTTTTTTTATATTATTCTGGTATTGAAATAGATTTTTAGTAAGACCAATTAGTTAATAATAGAAGAAATTTAAAAACAAAAAAAAATATGTAATACTAATTTAAAGTAAGTAGAATAGTTTAACGTTAATTTAAAAATGATCGATTTTTATAATCGATGATCATAACCTCTAAAATCAGCTTCTCACAGTTCTCACAACAAAAAGTGAAACGTGAAGTGCTTTCTTTCCCTCGTTTTATTTTAGGCGGGTTTATTTATAATAATGTCTTTCGTATTAAGGTTTACCTCACTGCTCGAGGGTTGAAGTGGCGATGGTGCAATTAGAAAAAACAAGAAGTGTCCTCCTCGAAATAAAAATTGACCTGTGTTGTGTTTGCATATTTTTTAATGTGTCTTTAGGTCGGTACCATTTTTGATGCATTATCTTGTATAATAATTATATAAGATAACTGTTTTTAAAGTCTCTAAATTATACTAAATAAATACATTGTTAATACTTTTTATTATGCTTGTTTTATTTATATCATATTAAATGAGGGTAATAATTACGTGAATCGTAAGTTAATTAAGGTCGAATTATTTACGTGTACCGAGGACGTATCTTTCACGTGAAAACTAATATATATGTTCCCTAAAAGATACGTTAATCAATACGTGTTTGCAACGTGAATTTCCCGAAACATTTTATTGCTATTTAAGGTAAATAACACGTCTATTGAAGACGAGTTATTCACGTAATTTAAAGACGTATTTTCAATTTGACATTCCAACGAAATTTTCACGTGAAATTCACGTAAGCAATTTACATATATTGGTGACAAATGTACCCAAAATTCACGTTTTTAACACGTCGGTCTGTTTGCTGGGTCGCGTTTGCAGTTCAAAAATGTCTGTGTATCTAACGGAGTGAGGTAAAGTTACTAGTAGGAATTATTAATAAGGGTTTATTTAAAGAATAGTCTTGAATACTGATACTGAGAATTTAGAATTTGATACAGTTAAAAAAATATTAATTTTGCATGTAAAAAATTGAACAGCGTTTGATTTAATGCTACACACATTTGAAAATATTTATTATTTTGTTATTTATACAAATTTAACGGGTAACCTAAACTGGGGCTATATAAGGAAACGTTCCTCAAATCAAATTATCGTGTGTATTTATTCACCCGGTACGCGTGTACAGTGATTTACTCAGGTGGGTGGTCCGTGTAATTGAATGTTCGGTCGCAGTGGGCCATGCCGCTCGTATGTCGCTAGCCCCATCTCGTTCTCGACCGGTATTAAGTCGATAATTACAGGTTCCTGTTTTACCTGCACATATATTTTGGGGAACAAGACCTCACGAGACCACGACCGCCACTCAAATTATATGTTTATCATCTCGTTTCAGAATTGATATATTATTTTTGGGAATTGCCATGGCAAACACTAATCAACAACATGATTTATGGGTGTTTTTTCATTTTCTTGACGTTAGGTTAGTGCAGGCACTGAAGGTTTTCACCTCCGATTTCGTTGAACCTTCATCGATTTCCATTAAAACTTTTTGAGTGGTTAGAGGATACATCAAGAAAAAAAAGTCACATCGTAAACTTGCGCTTTTACCCTGAAAATTATTTTATTAAAAATAACCCCAGGAACCGAGAGAGGAACAAATTCTACACAAGATGTGTTGTATCGAGTTATTAAAATAAATCAATACTTTTTGAGTAATTACAGATCAAAAATTTTAATTTTTCGTGAAAAAATGCATGTTTTAAAATGGTTTTTCATAAATAATTTCAAAGTTCTTGCAAAAATAGTATGTATTACCAAAATAATAAAAAACAAAATAAATTACTTACTTGAAAAACCTTTTAATATTAATTCAAAGGCAATAGGCAATTATTTACTGTATATTTATTTTTCGGAGTGTACCTACTCAAATCTAAGTATTCAAGCTTAAATAACGGGAAAAGGATGCATTTTATAAAATATACTTACTAAACACTTGCCAAAGTACTCACTCAGGAATACCTATCAAATGAGCTCCAAAAGAAGTTTATAGTGTCAAAATTAAACAAGTTAAGATAAAATTAAGAGGACGCTTTTTTTAGAAAAAAATTAAAAATAAAACATAGGGTCCATTAATCACGTGAGGCTTGAAGGGGGGGAGGGTTCTATAAAAAATCACGAAACATCAAAAGGGGTAGGGGGTCCAGTAATAATATCAAGTGTATTTATTTTTTAAGGAAAATGCCCGAAACTCAACTGAAAAGTGGCATTGGTGTGACTGATAAAAAAAAAATGATTTCTCATTCTAATATTATATAAACCAACAACACATTAATTTTCTTTGGTTCCACCCAAATTTCTGTAGCGACACGGGATATTTTACATGGTAATTATTTTAAGTGCCTTAAGATATGAAAGGACTCTTTACGAATTCTTTTGTTTTGAATGCGCCACCAAATGTTTCCACTTAGGAATACTGGTTAGGATTCTGCCGTCTTCGATATGGGCTTTTAGTCTTAACATATGTATTATACTTATACCTAGTACTATCTGATAAATTGGTAAAGTGGTGGGAGTTATTCTGTTGTTTTGGCACTGAATATTTATGAATCTATGTAAGAATCGGAGGCACATTTCTCCTTGGATCTTAACAATAGATCATATGTTTCATATTCAAACATATGTTTATTGTTACAAAATTTTGTACAGGGTGATCAAAATATTATACTATTCTATTAACAAACTCAATATCATGTATCAATTCTTCAAGCTCATGTATCAATTCTTCAAAAGTATTGCCCATGCCCTACACAACTTTGTCAAGCATGATCTAGAGCAATATTTATCTTTACAAAATGCACCTGGTATAAGCGCGTTCAATCGCGTTGAGAGAATAATGGCGCCTTTCAGCCGGGAATTATCTGGACTTACACTTCCGCATGATTCTTATGGAGCCCATTTGGATGAACAAGGGAGAACAAAAGATCATGACCTTGAAAAAATAACTTTAACTTTCAGAAGGCTGGTGAAGTTCTCTCAGAAGTATGGAGTAATATGGTTATTGACGGCCATGGCGTCGTAGCAGAGTATGTCAAGCCAGATAACATTGTTGAAAGTTTTATTCCAGATCTGTCTTCCCAGCAGTGGTATAGCGAACATGTGTAAGAAAGTCAATATTTGTATATAATATACGGAGTTCTATACGATTCATTCCTCCTTAAATGCACGATTTTGCAGTCGTCCGGTGGCCTATAGATTACAGAGCCGCAAGAGCATGATGACAAGATCCATCATGCTCCATTTGTTCTGCGACGGTCTCTCGAAATTACTCCAACGTATGAAGGCTTCGGCAAATTGATTTATGACCTGTATCGCCCTAGTCTGCAGATGGATCATCAGATACTTTTGAAAGGACATGTCAGCGGTGTGCACTGGACTTCTGTGCAAAGAAAAAAGCTAAAGCACATGTGAAGTCACAAGCAACTGAATCTGAGCAATAACACTCTAGAGATGCACAGTGTTCGTCCTTCCTGCATCCTCACGCGACGATCGAACGGTAGATCGAGAGAGATTCTCTGCGTAGTGAGCGAAAATAATGACGCCGAGTGGCTTGATGAAACTAATGTTGATCTTCAACACAGCACTGTGCCAACAACTAACTGACTTGCTAGATGCTTATCCAGTTATTGGTGTTGAAGAAAGTATTATTGCTCATTAGTGACCCGAGGATACCGTACATTAAATAATGTTTATTTGTTTATGTACAATACATTTAGTATTTAATACTAATTTAGTACAAAAATGTTTTTCTAGATGTAGATCCTAAAAAATACACGTGATATAGGGGGTGGGGGGGGGGGGGGTAAGTCTTAAACCTCACCATGTATCACCAATGCGGAGGGGGGTTAAAAATGCCAAAAAAAATCACGTGATTAATGGACGGCCCCATAGGTACGCCATTTCCACTAAAATTAAAATTTATAGTAATCCCTACAAGACTTTATTTACTTTAGCATAATTAATGACCTTATTTGGACTACAAGTGAGCATATTAAAAACTAAATTTATGGTCTTCAGAAAAAATAAAATTAGAGACGTCTAACTGCTAGTTTATAGACGGCTTATACACCAGTGGGCCCACTAAAACAGTTTACTTATCTTGGAACAATGGTTAACGAACAATGGGATTCAACAACATGGCGAAACTCTTCAAAAGCCACAACCTTAATCTGGAGATAAAAGTAAGGCTTCTACGATGTTATATCTTCTCAATGTTATACTACGGAGTTGAATCCTGGACACTCACTGAAGCGCTGGAAAAAAATTTAAGGCCTTCGAGATGTGGTTATACAGGCGAATCCTAAGGATATCATGGACGGACAAGATAACCAACGAGACCGTACTACTAAGAAGGGGGAAAGAAAGAGAAGTTATGTATACGATTAAAAGGAGAAAATTAGAATATTTCGGACACAAAATGAGAAACGGCACTAAATACAGATTACTGAAAATAATTCTTCAATAGAAAGTATTCGGAAAGCGAAAAATTGGCAGGAGAAGAATACCATGGATAAAACACCTGAGGAAATGGTTCTCCACAACAACAAAGCATCAGTTAATAAAATAAATAATTATAGCCAGAATGACTGCCAATATTCGAAACGAAGAGACACCAAAAGAAGAAGAATAATATCAAACATTTTCATAAATCAAAAATTTTTAGAAATTTTCGAAAATTTATTTTGGTAATAACTCCAAAAGTACTCGCTGTATTTTTATCGATGTTTTTACGATATATGTACGTAAAAAATGCTAGAGACTGAAATTTAAGTTTTTTTGTTACCAAAGATTTTAATTGTTTTTTTTTATTTTTATATAATAAAAAGTAACTGAGATAGAAACGTTTAAAGCCTAGATTTTACTGCGAGAACGGGGGCCCTTTAACCTTTTATTTTTAAAAAATTAAATAATTAAAAAATTTAATTGAACAAAATTTTACAGCCCTTGACATTTAAAATGGTTTTTGGATGAATATGATATCATAAACATAACGGAATTATTAAAAAAACACAATAACATTTTCTTGGAAAAATTTTTGAAGCATATCTTTTGAAAAATTTTTGGAGAATAAATTTTGATGTTAAATATCAAATTTTTCTGGAGCTCATTTGGTAGGTATTTCTGAGTACTTTGACAAATATTTAATAAGTATATTTTATAAAATGCATCGTTTTCCCGCTATTTAAGCCTGATAACCTACTTAGATTTGAGTACTCGAAAAAAAATATACATTCTCTTACCTATAACTCATACTTTGAATTAATATTAATTAACTCCATCAACCCTTAACTACTTAAGTATTGATTGCATTAAATTATATACTAAGCAATTCCCATCAGATTGGTCACTCCCAATGGCAAATATCTCAATATACACTATAGACTACTAAGTTCAATACTCAACAGTTGTTTTGCTTTATTGTATGTATTTTAATTTAAATCAAGACAAAGTTTTTATATATATGTACATTTTTGTCTTTTTGTTAATTTTAGCTTGTAGTTTGTAATTGTGAAGACTTTATGTACTGGGCCTGAAGATGAGGCATAAATTGTAAGCCTCGAAACCGGTTGCCCCATGATTGTGTAACAACTATTAAACATACAAACTCTAAGATTGCGAGTATTGACTAAATTCCTATATCCAATAGTAATATTAAAATGTTTTGTAAGTGAGAAATTTATTGGATTTTTGTTATTAGCTTCAATTTTGATAATATTCAGTTTTTTGTAAAAACTTATAGGTTTTGAGTTATTTATAAAAATGCGCTTTAAAACATGTATTTTTCACGAAAAATTAAAATAGTTGATCTTTAATAACTCAAAAAGTATTAATTCATTTTAATAACTTGATAGAGGCCCCGTCATTTAGGAAGGCACTAATTTACATATTATGGCGCATCTAAAAATGGTCTAAGAATTGTCGTTAAGTTGCTTAAGACATGCTAAGGCATGGGGCTTATAGGAAGAAACTTCAAATTTGGTTTTTATACAAATGCAATAATATGCAAATTAGTGCCTCTATAACAAATTTTGCTTAGAATTTGTCGCTCTATCTATTTATAGGGCTTTTTTTAATAAAATAATTTTTACCCCCGAGAAGGGGTGGTATCAACCCCTTAGGGTAAAAGGGCAAGTTATCGATACCTTCTAACCACTCACCAATATTCATGAAAATCGATGAAGGTTCAACGCAGTCGGAGGTGAAAACCTACAGTGACTGTACTAGTATTCTTTTTGGGAATCGCCATGGCAAACGCTAATCTAGAACATGATTTATGGGAATTCTTTCATTTTCTTGACTTTTAGGACTGGATAGTTCTTTTTTATTCTCATGTCAAATGTGTTTATGCGTTTGAGCACGATGGGAATAGGTGACAAGGTACTTTTGTATCGGCACGAAATCAATCAGTACCGGGTCGTTTCAAATTATACAATGTAGTAAAAGAGTCAATTCTAATTTTTATTTACAGCTTCTGTTATTTGATATGCATATGAAAGGTGTGAGAAAAACATTATTTCTTGTTTGTTATAGGGATGTTAAATTAATACAAAGATGAAATATGTTTGGATTTTAAAGCTTATCCACGTATCGCCAATAAAATAATATCTTTTTAAAAATGTAAAAACATTCTCAATTTCTTTGCAAAACGAAAATGCAGCAGCTGCATAATACTCTGGTTAAAACGGAGACTGCAGGAAGAGTCTATACCGGTTTCGGAGATCTTTTTACCCTCATCAGTAAACCCATATCCTCTTCTCTCCGCTTTAACCATTTACCATAGCTTGGGCCTTCTCGAATTGCAAAGAAAGAAATGTCACGGATGAACTAGGGCCATCTACCGAAAAACAAACTAAGTTATCAATCGAAGTAGCGCAGAAAACGACAATAAATATCGCCTCCGTACCACCAGATTGACAACAGGTGGAATACTTTCTTTGGTCACACCTCCTGAGATTTTCAAAATTTATAAATCATACAGGGTGCCGAGGAAATTAAGATGAGAGAACTTTAAATAATTCACAACTCATCTACTCAGCGTGGTAAAGCTCCAACAAGAAAGATTCCTTAATACTCAAACAAAAGAGTAAATGACATCTACTCAGCGTGGTAAAGCTCCAACAAGAAAGATTCCTTAATACTCAAACAAAAGAGTAAATGACACATTTACTCTTTTGTTTGAGTATTAAGGAATCTTTCTTGTTGGAGCTTTACCACGCTGAGTAGATGAGTTGTGAATTATTTAAAATTCTCTCATCTTAATTTCCTCGGCACCCTGTATGATTTATAAATTTTGAAAATCTCAGGAGGTGTGACCAACGAAAGTATTCCACCTTTTGTCAATCTGGTGGTACGGAGGCGATATTTATTGTCGTTTTCTGCGCTACTTCGAGTGATAACTTAGTTTGTTAATATCTTTCTGTTGGGTTGCAAAATATAATGTCTATTATTATTTGCTATATATTGTAACATTCAAACGACACATCAGAAACGGTGTGTGTCAATAGGTGCGTTCGCGGGTACAGTTGACAAATTGTCGCCGACAATTTCTAACCTCACTTAATATAAATAATACCGTTAATAGATAAATATACAAGGTATATTTACTTTTAGTTAATATTAATAACTAATTATTAAATTATACTAGGTAAATATACCTGGTATATTTATCTATTAACGATATTATTTATATCATTTTAAAGTGTGCATGCGTTTTGCTGCTAATTTGTCGCCGACTAGTCACTAGAGATGTTGAAAAAGTATCTATTCGTTACTTACGAATACCGAAAGTAACGATTACTATAGACAAAGGCAAATCGTTACTTTGATTACTTTGATTACTCTGATTACTTTCGTTACTTCGTACCAATCGTATCAGAGCGAGTAGCGACTATTGTATCTAATTTGATTACTTTGATTATTCTGATTACTTTGTTACTTCGTACCAATCGTATCAGAGCGAGTAACGACTATAGGGCTTTTCATTCACAGTCATTTGTTTCGATCTCCTGTCATATGTTGTATAATCTGTTTATAATATTAATATACACGAATTATACGACATATCATCGACATATGACAGAAACTCGAAACAAATTACTGTGAATGAAAAGCCCTATTGTAACTACATACTTTGATTACTCTAATTACTTCGTACCAATTGTATCAGAGCGAGTAACGACTATTGTATCTACAACCAGTACACTTGATTACTTTCTACCAATCGTATCCCAGCGAGTAACGGACGGGATCGGTATTTTACGAGTGTTATCGAATATCGTTAACGGTATGAAGCGTTTTAAGGGTGTGAGGGTGAGGAGAAGATAGAAGATGAAACAGAGGGAGGTATAATGGTATACGTAAAATATGTAGTGTATGTCATTAACAAAGATCGATTGCGAGAACCCTATATCTTTATCTAGATCTACGCCATTTGCCGATGTAGATTAGATAGTAGATCTTGTTATATCGGAATACCTATACATAATACCTACCTACTGAGAAATACGATTCTCGATATGATTACCAGTACTCAAATACAAAAGTAACAAAAGTAATTATAGTAACCAAATCATTTTTATCCCTTAAACAGATGGGTGAAGGTCGTTGTTATATCGGAAACCCTATACAAAATACCTACCTACTGAGAAATATGATTCTCGATATGATTACCGGTACTCAAATACAAAAGTAATCATAGTAATCAAAGTAACGAATACTGTAAATGATTACTTTATACAAAAGTAACGATTTGTAACGAATACTCGAAAGTAACTATAACCAACATCACTATAGTCGGTTCGCTAAACTCAGACGCAACTGGCTAGATATTTTAGTTGATAATTTTTTTGTTTGTTGCCAATTTTGCAAAAATTTGCAAAATTACTAACTATTTAGTGATTATTAACTATTTAGTAATTATTTTTTGCCAATTTTACTAAAATTGGGAAAATTACCGACTAAAATATTTAGAAAGTTGCGTCTGAGTTTAGCGAACAGACTATACTAGTCACCGACAGGCACCCGCGAACGCACTTAATGTATAACATTGAAACTACCGCAGCAAGTTCAGGGTTAATGTATAACAATAAAACTAATGATTATATTAAATTGGTGCAGCATACGTTGTGAATAAGATATTTTTCTCCCATTTGGTATTCTTTTTTAGTTTTTACATTAGAAATTTTGTATTGTTTTTAATTGTATGTTTCTGTCGCTGTTCTGAATGTTTACATCTTTCGCTGAAGTTATCTCTTTGTTATATTCACTTAAGATTACATAGTCTAAATAATAAAGGATTTTTATTGGTTTCTGTGTAGCTTTTTTTCTCTCCTGCACCAATAGTTACTTCCGTGATTCATCATTATTATTCATTACCAAAATGAAAAATAAAGAGTGAGCTTAACGCCTAATCATCCTTTCTTATACCCATGTTGATATCAGCTTCGAATATCTTCCAGTAAATTTGGGATATGTATTTTGTTTGTTTATTTGTGGTCTTCTTCTTCTTTAAGTGCCTCTCCTATCGGAGATTGGATATCATTAGGGCGATTCTAATTTTATTTACTGCTGTTTTGAACAATTCGTTAGTGGTACAGCCAAACCACTCTCTCAAATTTCTCCTCCAGGACATTCTTCTACGGCCTGGATTTCTTCGTCCTTTGATTTTTCCTTGCATTATATTTTGTAGGGATGTGTACTTTTGTCCCCTCATCAGGTGGCCTAAGTATTCAAGTTTTCTCTTTTTTATATTCAGTAGAACTTCTGGCTCGTTATTTATTTTGCGTATTACTTCTTCATTTGTAATTTTATCCACCCAACTTATTCTTAGTATACTGCGGTAGCACCACATCTCAAAGCTTTCAAGATTTTTAATATTCCTCTGTTTAGGAGTCCATGACTCAACACCGTAGAGCAAAGTACTGAATACAATAGCATTTTAACATTCTAGTTCGTAGATGAATACTAATATCACGATTAAAAAATAATTTTTTCATTTTTATAAAAGTAGACCTGGCAATTTCAATACGTCTTTTTATCTTGGGATTTTGGTCACCTGTTTCATTGATAAGGGTTCCCAAGTATTTGTATTCGTTTACTTTTTCAAGTTGGGTACCGTTTATTGTGATACTAGTGTCATTTATTGGATTCTTACTGAAGGTCATATATTTGTTTTTTTTGACGTTCATCCTTATGCCGTAGTTATTAGTTATTATATATCTCATTCATACTTTCAACTAGATGTTGTAGATCTTCCGCTGTTCTTGCCATTATCACAGTATCGTCAGCATATCGAATGTTATTGATAACTTCTCCATTGACTATTATCCCTTCGTTTGCATATGAGAGAGCTTCTTGGCATATTTGTTCGCTGAAGATATTAAACAAGAGCGGTGACAATATACAACCCTGTCGTACCCCTCTACGTGTTTCTATTTTGTCCGATGTTTGGTCTTCTATTTTTATATTAGCTCGCTGATTCCAGTACAGATTTAATATTATTTGTATGTCTCTAGTGTCAATGTTCTTACTGTCCAGGATTTCTTTCGAGTTTACTGTGGCGAACTTTGTCAAAGGCCTTTTCAAAGTCGAAAAGCAGGCGTGTACCTCTTGGTTAATATCTAGGCATCTCTGTGTTAGAACGTTCAAGGCAAAGAGAGCATCCCTTGTACCTAATCCTTTTCTGAATCCCATCTGTGTATCGTTAATATCGATGTCTAGTTTTTGATAGATTCGGTTGTGGATGACTCTAAGAAATATTTTAAGAAATATATGCATTGCCTTAGTTTTCTTCGGTATGGTGACAAACGTAAACAGCAACCATTCTTGCGGTATTATACCAGTACTGTATATAGTATTGAATATATGCAATATTATGGTTACGGATTTATCATTCAAAAGCTTCAGCAGTTCTGTAAGGATTTCATCAGGTCCGTTTGCTTTTCCATTTTTAGCGTTTCTTATTGCGTATTCTACTTCTTCTTTCAATATGTCTGGCCCAGTTGCATTGATTATCTGAGTTAAGTTGTTTCTATCGTCTTTAATTCATTCATTCAGGTATCTGTCCATCTTTTTATTTTATTCTCTAAATACAATAAGATTTCCATCTTTGTCTTTAAGTTTACCTATTTGGCATTTCTTTATGCTTCCTGTTATCTCTTTTACTTTTTTGTGCATATTGAACGCATCGTACTTTTTCTCATAGGTTTCCATTTCTTCACACTGTTCTTTAATCCACGCCTTTTGGCTTCTTTTATTCTCTTTTTTATGTGTTTGTTTATTTCTTTGTATTTGTCTAGGTAATTCTTCATCTTTCTTCTTTGTTCCATCAAGTCTAGTATGTCCTGTGTCATCCACCCCTTGTTCTTTGTTGTCGTTTTTGTCAGATGTTTCTTTCCTGCTGTTTGTATAGCTGTACTTATGTACTTTAATTTTTGGTTAACGTTATCTGTATCGTTAATTTGTTGTTGCACTGAACTCAGGTTTTCATTTATTTCTTCTCCTGTTTCTTGTCGTATATTTTTGTTTCTAAGTTTATCTAAATCTAGTGTCTTTCTGTGTGGTCTCCTAATCTTTTTTGGTCTCGCCTCTATCACAGTAACTACCGGGTTATGATCTGAGCCTTTATCAGCTCCTGGATACGTCTTAGTGACTTAAACTAAAATGGGCTACAGCGTCGAAGATATAACTTTAAGTTATACCAGCTACGCACAATTCCAGATATTGTAAAATTGATTAATGTGCAGAGGTTAAGATGGAATATACAAACTGCTATAATAGCTATAATGTTAGATAATGAGTTTATGATGAGATTGCCTTTCTCAATCCCGGAAGGTACGAGACGTAGAGGACGACCATGTAGAAGATGGATTGATTATTTAGAAGACCTTAAGATTCTTAGGCTCAGAAAATGGAGGAAAGTCGCTAGGAATCGACGGAAGTGGTGGACTTTCTAGCCAATTATGATGTTGATGATTTTGATTATAAAGGATAAAATCAAAGGAAAAAGTGGTACAAGTAGACGACAAATATCCTGGATGAAAAACATTTGCGACTGGACCGTGATAAATAGACAGACGCTTTTCAGAAAAGCAGAAGATAGAGACGAATTGACAATGGTTATAGCTAACCTTCATTAGTGGAGTCTAAAGTGAGAAGAAGATGATTTGCTGAGCTGGTTTATTTTTAGTAATTGTAACACATCTTCTACACTAACTCAATCAAAGGCAGTGGCGTACCTAGAATGGGTGACACCCGGGGCGGTAGTCGTTGGTGTCACCCCAAATCCTAAAAATAAAGATTTTTCAGATCAACGAAAATCGATTAAACGTATGTTACGAATGTCAACGTATGTCAAATCAACGAAAATATTAAGAATTATAGTTAATTAAATTGCAGTAAATAGTATATAGGTAACAGTTTATTTATTTTTTGTTTTACATTATCTTAACTAGCGGCAAACTCTGAAATCACATTTTCTATATTTAAGTTTTGTGTTGCTTCATGTTCGATAGTTAATAAACCGAGGTTATTTTGGCCTTCCTGGTGTCACTGTTGCTCGCAAGTAATTCTTGATTAATTTTAACCTATTAAAATTTCTCTCAGATGAAGCAACCGATACCCAAATGGTCATAAACAATTTTAACCCAAAGTCTACAGCTAACCATTTAGAGGCTGTAGTATTGGCCGCTTGTAAATGTCTTCTGAGCCTTGGTATTTTTAGTAGGTCTGCTTCTGATACTTCTTCATGGTAAAAAATGTTGAAATAACTAATTTGAACTTTCTCTGTTCGTGAAAAGCACAGTGTCTGTCTGATAACCTTTAACAATGAAGCCATATCATGAATGGACTGGTTTTAGAGTTCAACATTGAATATGTCAAAACATTCGAATATACCCTCTTGAAGTTCGGCTTGAAGTGTGAATCCTCTATCGGTAGATAACTCACCATCCATTCGTTTTTGACGTCGAATTTGTTTTTCGGTGGGAATGTCGTCCTCATATTTTTTCGTGGCCAAATATATTGCTTTATCTATAATATTTTTTGTGACCACGTTTTTCTTCAATATAAAACCGAAATGTCCCTATTTTGATCGCCGATTGATCAACAGTTATGCCTTTATTTTGCAATTCAATCTCCCAAAAACAAATGTGAAATTACACACAGCGGGCATAAGATTATGTTCAGCACCTCTGGTGTCTAAATTTTCTTGTTTTTGACATAATTCCTTAATTGCAGAAACAGTACTACCAACATGTTCTGCCAATACTTCAACTGCAGCATAGTGAACACTTTAACTCTTTGTAGAAAGTCATTTAACAGCTGCTTTGCTGTGCTTAATAAGCACTTCCCAGCAGCTAGTGGAAGTAGGAAACAAATTCCCAGCAGCTAGTGGAAGTAGGAAACAAATTAGAAATTTGCTTTACAATTCCAAAAAATGTTACACAAGATGTATTTTGTGCAAAAGAGTGCTGGTCACATAAATTAATTAAATGATCAATACATCCAAAGAAAATGGTCTTTTTTGTTTGTTGCTTTAATAATACCTTGTATTTCTTCAAGTAAGAGGCTCATAAGAGTTGCATTATCATATCCCTGTGAACGGCACTTCATTATTATCTAATAAACCATCAGTTCAAAGCTTCTTGAAAATTTCGTTACTTATATCAACTTTTTTCCCTTTTAACGGTTCAAATCCAAGAAATGCCTCTTTGACCTCGACTTTTCTCGATTTCCTGTGTTCACAAAAAAAAAATGGAATTGTATTTTGATTGTAAAGTGAGTAAAGTTACAAATTAACGATTCATTCAACTGTTTTTTTCCTTTTATCGGTTCAAATCCAAGAAATGCCTGTTTGACTTCGACTTTTCTCGGTTTCCTGTGTTCACAAAAAATATCGAATTGTATTTTGATTGTAAAGTGAGTAAAGTTTCAAATTAACGATTCATTCTTTTGTGATCCGGTTTCTGGGGTGTCATCCCTTAAAGGGTGACACCCGGGGCGCACCGCCCCCTCCGCCCCACCCTTGCTACGCCACTGATCAAAAGCTCTATTCAAATCTACAGATCACATATACGAAGGTTTGTTATACATGCACATTCTTATGCCTTCTCAGCAATTTGTTTCGCTGTGAAGATAGCCACTATTGTTGAGCTTATTGTGTAGCGTTTGAAAAAACTCCAACATTAATTTAATATCCCAATTCCCAAAAAGAATGTCTATTTTTTTAATTTATTTTGTGAAGTTGAATATCATCAAAAATATCCCAAGCCGTCCCTGTATACAGCCATGAAGTATTGCACAACATTTCAAATGTGTTACAATTTGTAAGAAGTGCTGACAAAAGTACAGTTCTGATGCGTAGAAGAACTTTCTAGAAGAAATGTTGAACTGAAAGTTGAGTTCTTGTCAACTAAGCATCCCTAAGGATCAAAATCGCTCGGTACTTCCGTCGTATTTTTCCCCTGTAGTAGCTTCAGAGCGAAGCGCAAATTAGTCCAGCTTTACGTCCCAAGGTGATAGCATCTCCTCGGCTGGTACTCGCTCGAAGTAGGGCGTAGTCCCTTTGTTCCCCGCCGGTAAAATGTAGAATGGTCGCTGTGAAGATCTGAATGTGTGGTGAGTGCTCTGAGAGGATTTTTTCCACATAGTGATGGATTTAATGGAAAATCGAAGCCTCTTGAGAGTCAAACACGCAGTTCTACAAACCGGCATTGTTGTCCATTGTTTCCTGTCTTATGTATGATGGTCAAGCCCTGATTTCATCGAAGAAATGTCGTTCCTGTTCCGTGATGTTTTGTTTCCAGTTCCCAGAAATGAAGTCTCGTCCCCATTGTCCTGAAATTGAGGATTGAAGCCATGTCCTGCCCCAGGTCGATGACCCCGTTTTGTTTTTGTTTGTGTACCCCGTGTGACAGTAAATAAAGGTATGATACATTTGCTAATTTTGTTAAATTTCAAGAGGATAATATACTAAAGTTTATTGGTAAAGAGTTTAAAAGTATAATCGTCGCTTTCAAAATGGAAAAGTTTCTTGTAATAACGTTTGTTGTTAGTTTGATATCTAAAGATCCCGTAATATATTATTTAAAAGTCCTGTTTTGCTATGATAGTTGTTTAAAATTGTTTTGTTTGAATATAAATTTGCATATCATGTAATAAAAATAAAATGACAGTGACTTTGACATTTGACAGCTACGTCAAATCTTGTGTTTGTTTTGAAATCGTTGAAATACACTGCTAAACAAAGTTAAATTTTGTTGTATTCAAGAAAAATAATGTAAAATTGAAGATTTTTTGTACGGAATTAATGTAAAAGTTTTGTGGACATTTTGTCCTGTAGTAAAGTCAAAAAGTTTGAGGTTTTAAATAAATGTTTGTGAAAGTGTACCTATTTTATTTCTCTTATATAACCCTTTGGAGAAAATTATTAACCAAATGTCTAATGCAACTGTATAAGTTTTAGTACAGAAGAAAGAATATGGCATAGAAGCCAGTAAAAGAAAAGATGTTGCCCAGTCTAACCCCAAAGAGGAATCAATGATGAATGTCCCCCCATTTGGTACCCCGTAAGTGAGAAAAAAGTCTTAGTAAGTACCCATATATGAACCAGAGGATTTGTTTCGAACGGCGTCCTTTTTTTAAATAGTAGAAAGATCCTCTAGTCAGAGTAAGTACCCTTTGTATTTGTTATGGTAGTTTAGTCATCTTAACACCCCTCCCCTTCCCTAACGAATCTACGACCTAGCTCCCGCACAACAAATGAGCTGCCGTCCTGCAACGAGGCTTTATGTGTCTGCTTCTTCTTCATTAGCCCCATTCTGACCCCCCAGTATTTTTATAGTTAGTTCTTTCCTTGTCCCCATAATGAGCAGACATGTAAAACGCTTCAATTGTTGAATATATCGCTGCCGCCTCCGAAAAGTATAACTCCGAAAAATGCCGTTAAGAATAGAACTTTCAATGAACGCCGCGAAAAATATTATTTTCGATTATATGATTGTGAAAATTATAATCCCTAATAATGTGTTAACGAAAAAATTTATTTTTTGAGGAGTATCAGCAAAAAACTTCATTTCTGTTTGTGGGTCCACGAAAATTATAATTACTAAAAAGTTCTCAGAAATAATTGTTTCTGTCGGCAGAAACAGAAACAGAAAGGGAAATAATTGTTTTCGTCGACATCTATTATGAACTAAATCTTTTCGTTATAAATTTTGGGAGTTATAATCTTCGCGGACACGCATATACAAAAAAATTGTATCGCCAACACTTATCAAAGAGTTATTATTTTCACTGGAAATGTATTAGGAATCACATTAATCATAGGTGCCGGCGATATGATCTATTTCAAAAACTTTTTTTCTGAAAGTAACTTGTTGGCCCTAAAAAAAAACGTAACAATGTAAAGTTAACACTGCAAAGAAATTTTTAGTTTCTCGTGTTGCTAGTTTTACCTATCTCTACCTCTAAATATATCTAAAAACTAATAAATGAATGTAGTATTTTAAATTGGTTTTGCTTATTTGCTTAATTAGAAAGCAGTTGTGTATTTGACAAATATAACAAACGCAATACTAAGATACAGGCTCTTCCCAAATCGATGGAAAAAAGCCCATGTAATTATGATACCAAAGCCAGGAAAGAACTACATATTTCCGCCAAAATTACAGGCCGATTAGCTTACTTCCAGCAGTCAGTAAGATAGTGGAGCGGGTCATCCAAACTAGGCTCCAATCAGAGACAGACAGGCTAGGCATAATCCCAGAAGCACAATTTGGATTTAGAGCTCAACATTCCAGCGATCTTCAAATATTAAGACTTACCGAATATATAGTAGTTGGATTCAATGACCAACAATATACGGGAGCAGCCTTTCTGGATGTAAGCAAAGCCTTTGATAGAGTGTGGCATGAAGGAATGACATACAAAATGAGAGATTATGGATACAGCGGGGCCATGACGAAACTCATCTCCTCGTACCTAAGCGACCGGAAGTTCAGGGTCCGGATAGGACCAGTTCTATCAGAACACGGAATGCCGGAAGCTGGAGTACCACAGGGGGCAGTTTTATCACCCCTTCTGTATAGCATATATACAGCAGATGTTCCAAGAACACCCGGAACATTGATCAGCCTTTATGCAGACGACACTGCAATTGCTGCAAAACACATGAACCTAGATATAGCTGTAAGAAATCTACAGATGGTATTGGATACAATAGAAGAATGGAGTATCCAATGGAAAATAGCAATAAATCCAGATAAGACCCAAGCGGTTATCTTCAAAAAGAGAAGAGATAACCCAGAAGAAAAGCTAACATTGCAAGACAGACCCATCGAATGGCAAAACGAAGCTAAATATTTAGGAGTCACAATGGACCAAGGTCTAACATTCACATCACATGTCAACGCAACAGTCCAGAAAACAGCAGCGGCCAGAGCGGCAATAAGAGTACTCACAGGAAGAAGAAGCAAATTAGCTATGAAAACAAAATTAAGACTGATAAATAGCATTATACTGCCAATAATTACATACGCATCTCTTGCATGGGGTCACACAAGTCAAAGTAACAAAAAGAAGATACAAGCGGAACACAATAACTATCTACCTCAGAGAAGCTGCAAACGTGCCCATATACGTCGCCGAACGGTTCTTGTTTAGAGACCTAAAACAAATAAGAGTACTGGATATTATGGAGAAATGCCAGAACAAAATTTGCTGAGCTAGAAGACCACCCAAACCGGATCCTGCAAGAGATTTTAAGGTATGATGTGTACTATAGATGGAAACACAGGAGACCCAAACAGCAAATATTAGTAAATATATAATAGAGGTTAGATAATCGTAGCTCTATCAAAAGAAGACAACTTGCTCACCTTTGGCATCTCATTAAATTTATTAATGTTGATGTTTATACGTTTCAGACATCCCTCAAAAAAAATATACAAAAAACTTAAAAACGGCTTCAGCCACTAAAAAAATCAATAAAATATTAACAATAGGCGAAAGCCACAAAAAAAATATTAGTAACAAAACCCAAAAAACGGGCATGAGGGGCCCACATCCTCGAGCGCCGAGTCACCGAACTGGACATAGCCCAGAGCGGGGACTCGGCGCCCGAGCAAGCAAAACAGATCGAAGATAAGTCACTAGAGATAGCGGGAATAGAGCGCCTCACGCTGGCCTGCATTGATCGGGGTAGGATTTCATATGGGAGTCCGTGTACCCAAGACTCCCATATGATAAGCACTTTGCTGATTGAGAGCCCCTATAGCGCATCAGAGTGCTATCGGGGGGTAAGTGGATGGTCTGGAGCATTGAAGCGGGGTGGAGTGATTCCTGCTTACGGGAGTTAATCCTCCTCGCCCCAATGAATTGTATCACCCGAATGTCATTCTCTAGGGGTGAGCAAGTATCTCAGGCTGGGTTAAATCACTATGCTTGCTTGCTTAATTAGACTCTCTCGGTTAAGCTATAAATCTTAGTTAACATTTCAAGTTAGTTTTGAGGTAATGGCAGTTGCTAGCATTACAATAATTGTGTAAGGTGTTAAAAGATTCTCTAATTTCTCACCAACAGTATCAAAATATATATGCAATTATCTGAGTTAAACTCTTTTAAAATATAATTTAACGTATAGTAAAAGTTTGAAAATGCTTTGATAAATAATAATTTTGCTTTTTTATCTTGTAATGAATAAAGTAAGTGTCCTAATTCTACTACTAATAAGTCTCCGATTACCTTATAAACAACTGTAAATTCACGTGAACAAGTCGAGTATAACCGCACATATGGCAAATCCATAAATAGTGTGAACCGCATTATCTCATTACGGTGGTAAAGAACCGCACGGTTAAGTATCATGATATAGAGGTATAAAGTGGGGAAAATCAATTACAAAAGCCAATAATAGGGTGAAATATCGGAAACCTTGCTCATATTAGAAAAAGCAGCCGACAGATGTTAAGAGAAATAATGTCTGCTATCCGTAGAAACAAAAAGCGGGCGAGACCATATGGCCTGAACTGGCAAAACGCAAAAATTTACTTTCAAACAGCCGACAATTAAGAAAGTGCTGAAACAAAGGAATAATTAAAATGAACAAATGCCCTCTAAATTAAATATACTAAATTAAAAATGAGGTGCATAACTTTAAGATTTTTCAGTTTTAAAATGAAAATATAACCTAAAATACCAGAAAAGACAGAAACTTAACTATTATCATGAATATGATCAGAAGTTTATTAATATTAATATGTACATGCATCTCCACATTTTGGGAATGTTATCTACATATTATGTAGGTTCGATTGTAAGACGAAATTGTTCTGAAACTGTTTTGTGACATTTTAATATTATTTATTATTTTTATAGTGAATTAACTATAATTATAGTTTAAAATACCTTTATTTTGACGATCCAAATTCCACGTTGTAAATTTTCGAAGTGGAAATCAAATCGTCAAAATAAACGGATTTTAAACTGAAATTGTTGTTAAATCCCATTAAAAATAGTAAACTATTAAACGAACTATTATAAAAATTAGTAAACGATCAGTATAGTGCATTCTTTCACGGTTTTTACTCTAAATTTTAAAGAACCGCTTGGATTAACATGAAACTTGGCATACGCATAGCTAACATGTCAAAGAAAAAAAGTTATATTGTGCCGATGTGTGCTTTTGCCCTGGGGGTGACTTTCACCCCCTCTTGGGGGTGAAAAAATATATGTCCAAAATAAGTCCAGAAATGGGTAAACTGACTAATTTTAAGTAACTTTTGTCATATAGAGCTTTTTCGCCAAGTCAACACTTTTCGAGTTATTTGCGAGTGAATATGTTCATTTTTCAACAAAATAACCACATTTTTAGACGGTTTTTCGCAAATAACTCAAAAACTAAGTATTTTGCCGAAAAAAGCATTCTTAGCAAAATATAGCCTGTAAAAAAGTAAAAAAAATGGTGTACGCGTTAGGTCTTTGGACCTCGTAGAACCAGAGTTATAGCCAATGAAAAATAGATTCATATTAAAAAAATTTCAAATAGAATATTTCGACGTAAAATATCCAAAAAATTAAGCACTTTTTGGGGAAAACCCATTATAACTTTTTTAAAATGTTTAAAAAGCTCTATTTCTATTTTTATAAAAAGTTTCTAGCACTAAATTTAAGCAAGTTACGCTCAAAATAAAGTTGGTCCCTTTTGTTTTGGCAAAAAAAATCGGGATGACCACCCCCTGATTAGCAACTTTAATGAAATTAATCGTTACCGCCCCACAAATTATTTTACTTATGTTGTGTTTAAATGATCTGTAAGTTTCATCGATTCAATGTGCTTATTTTTGAAAAAATTTGGTTTTAAAGTAAATTTTTTAAAAATTCTAATTTTAAAAAATATGCTTTTTTTCAAAATAGCTTGAAAATTGTTAGAGATATCAAAAATCTCGAAAAACAAAAAAAGTCAGCATTACTTTTCTGAATATCATGTATTTTTTTGTTTTTCTGTTAGACAAAAATTGATTAAGATTTGGTGTTTCTAAATTTGCATACATTCGTGATCAGTTGGTTATTCCACGTTAAAGTATTCCATTTGGAATTTGACGAATATGAACCTATATTTCATTAGCTATAAATCTGCTTCTACTAGGTACAGAGACGTGATATATACACCATTTTTTTAAATTTTTTACAGGCTATATTTTTGCTAAGAATGTTTTTTTCGACAAAATACTTACTTTTTGAGTTAATTGCGAAAAACCGTCTAAAAGTGTGGTTATTTTGTTAAAAAAAAATGAACATATTCACTGGTAAATAACTCGAAAAGTATTGACTTGGTGAAAAAACTCCATAGAACAAAAGTTACTTAAAATTAGTCAGTTTATCCATTTTCGGACTTACTTTGGACGAATATTTTTTCACCCCCAAGAGGGGTGAAAACCACCCCCAGGGCAAAAGCACATATCGGCACAATATGACTTTTTTTCTTTTACTTGTTAGCTATGTGTATGCCAAATGTCAATCCAAGCGGTTCTTTAAAATTAGAGGTTTTGCAATATTTTACCGTTAAAGAACGCACTAGTACACAAAATTTAAGATGGAAATCCCATGTCTGTATACCAGAGTTATAAATAAAAAAATATGAAAAAAATATTTTTAAGAAACGCGAGTATATTTTTACGAGTGACTAAAATTAAACATATTATAAAAAATCAACTAAAAAGAAAAAAATAAAAAAAAATGAAAAAGCTAACACATTCGTTAAAGAAAAGCGTCCGTCTTCATCGAATAAACGGTTTTCGCACCACGCTTTTCTTTAACGAATGTGTTGAATTTTTTCAATTTTTGAAGATATTCTTCTTTAGCGGCGAATCGATTGAGGGTAAAATTGTACATGAACCACGCGCCTGCGCACACTGACAGTATGTAGTTCTGACAGTATGTAGTTCATTGCTAATCTTTCAAGATAGGTATGTATGTATCTGTAACCGTGCAAATAAGTCATTAAAAGAATATATTAGTGGTTTTAAGAAATGTATTATTTATTATAATTCTTGTGTTTTTGGATTTGCGTTTCCCTGTAGTAAAATAATAAAATATGTAGGCATAACATTTTTACAGTTTGTCGCCGTGTTGTGTAATTATATCCGAAACTTACGTGTCAATTCAAGTGGCTCGATGGCGTAGTTGGCAGAGCGGTGGGACAGAGAACGGAAGCACACGGAAGGTCGCGGGTTCTAATCCTGGACGATTCATACTTTTTTTATTTTTCGTTATTTTAATAAAAATTTTTTGAAAGTGGTAGATAAGAAAGTTAGTTCAATTTTTAAATAAAATACAAATAACCTGTTAAGTATATTTATTTCGTTTAAATTACCTATATAATAGAAGAATATCTTCTTACGTGCGTACAAAGTACACACACATTCTTTTTTTTTTTTATTTTTTTGCTTTTTAGTTGATTTTTTTATAATATTTTTAATTTTAGTCACTAAAGAAAAGCGTTTCTTAAAAATATTTTTTTCATATTTTTTTATTTTTTACTTTTTAGTCTTACACTTTTCAAACATTAAAATATATAGGCATGTTTATTAAAATATGTATAAAACATATGATGTACCAACATGAAAAGTAGTCGGAATCGGCAAAAATTTGTAACTTTATTGTTTATTTATGAAGCATAATGTAAACAATTAACGTAAAAAGTAAAATTATGTATAGTTTATATAATTAGCTACAATCTGTAAAAGTTTCCAGTTTCTTCATTATAAAAAACAAGAGAATTTAAGTATTTTCCGTTAAAATCTTTTTTTATTTAAACAATTAATAAACAAAAACATTTTTTATTGACTATTCGTGTATTGTTCTCGCGAATGCATATGTCTGCAAATTTTTAGTCATTTGCATTGAAGAAAAAGCAGTCAAATTAACGTCCAAAAATTTGACCCAAACGATTGAAATAAAGAAAAGCGTTTAATTAATTAATACGACAAAACGATTTCTAATGTTAATTGTACCCCAAAACGTCTCTACCGGTGGTTTTTCTAAGACTACAATAAAAACACGAATTTTTTTAATTCGAGTGTTGGTTGAAGTTTTGTTTCGTATCTTATTGAAATTTGACACGAATAAACGCCGATTTATATATAAACAAATATATGAGCGTTCAAAATTTGAAACTTTTTTGTTTATTTATGAAGCATAACGTAAACAATTAACATAAAAGTGAAATTATGTATAGTTTATATCATTAGCTACAATCCGTAAAAGTTTGAAGTATCTACATTGTAAAAAACAAGAGAATTTAAACATTTTCCATTAAAATCGTTGACTATTCGTGTATTGTTCCCGCGAATGCATATGTCTACAAATTTTCATTCATTTGCATTGAAGAAAAGTCAGTAAAATTAACGTCTAAAGATTAGATGCAAACTATTGAAGTAAAGAAAAGCGTTTAAAAACTTACATTAATAAAAATAAATTGATCCGTGGTCTTGTACAGCAGTGAAGGAAAAATCTAAAAAAAAAAAGAAAAAGGCTTACCTGAAATACATGTCATCCAAGATCAAGAAAATAAAAAATGAAACGCATTTACTTGTAAGAAGAATTTAAAAAATATGGCGCTTTATAAGAGGTCACAGAACGGGGGTAAAGGAACTAATAGTACCAAAGCACATAGAAAAGGATACGTGGATTAAATATCTAAAAAACTCCATGAAGTGGAAGAACAAATGAAGCTAGAACAGGAAACACAAGAAATTACCACAAATGAAGATGTTAATACAAATACTCAGGAAATATTGAGTACTTGAAAAGCTGAAGAACAAAAAACAGCAGATTTAAGGGCGTAGGCGCAAAATTTCTCCACCTGTGCTTTTTAAATACATTGTTTTTTTTTCGAATCCTGAGAGAACTTAAATATTTTTGAAAAATTTAAACGCCGAATGAAAGATTACATTATTACCGAGGGCCGAAAGTCCCTTAGAATAAACAAAAAGGTTCTTTTGAATGAGATATTTGAAATACAAAATCACACTAATGTTTCTCTTTTTTGTTCACTCCTGTAATTTATTAAAATAAACATTATATAAGTTTTCAGGGACTTTCCGCCTTAGGTAATAACGTAAATTTTCATTCTGCGTTTAAATTTTTCAAAAATACTTATTAGTTTTGTCAGGATTCGAAAAAAATTAATGCATTTAAAAAGCATTGGAGACGAAATTTTGGGCCTATCCCCTTAACATTATCAATTAACAAAACTATAAAATACAATAAAATACCAGAAGAATGGAGAACGAGCGAACTAGTTCTACTATTCAAAAAAGGAGATAATAACAGCTAGAAAACTACAGAGGTATCAACTTGTTAAATACTACCCTAAAACCTATAACTAACATTTTACAAGAACTAATGAGTCAGAGGATAAGTTTATCAGATGAATAACAGGGTTTTCATTCTGGAAAATTATGTACAGATGCAATATTCGTCATAAAGCAAATTACTGATAAATCACTAGAGTGCAATGGACCAGCATTTCTGTCTGATTGACTTGAAGAAAGCGTTTGACAGAGTAAGACTCAAAGATGTAATCTCTCTTCTGTATAATAGAGAAGTTTCCTTAGATATCATAAACATTATTAAAAACATCTACCAAAACAACAAAATGAAAGTCAGAATAGATGGACAACTTACAGAACCCTATCGAGCCCTATGATCTTCAATTTATCTATTGATGAAATCATCAAAAGATGAAATAACCTACCTTGAAATTACACTGTCCAGTTACGGAGACTTGGACAAAGAAGTGAGAAATCAAGTACAAAAAGCATATAGACTGGCAGTATTCCATAATAACACTATGCGGCAAAATAGACATATTAACACTGCGATGAAGTTAAGAACTTATCAAGGCCAGTGCCATACCAATTATCACATATGAATCAGAAACAAGACCCGATACAGCCACAACACATAGACTATTGGAAATAGCAGATATGAGAATACTGAACATTAATAGAAAATGTAACGTACAGTATATAAATGAATGGACAATAAATAGAAAAAAAAAAGAATGTGTGTGTACTTTGTACGCACGTAAGAAGTTATACTTCTATTATATAATTTCAACGAAATAAATATACTGAACAGTTACAATACAAAAAATTAACAATAATTACCAAAAATTAACAATGCCAAATATTAAAAAAAAAAAAAGAAAAAAGTATGAATCGTCCGGGATTTGAACCCGCAATCTCGCGATTTCTCGATCTCTGGTCGCATGCTCTACGAACAAGGGCATCAAGGCGGATGCTACTGACGTTTCAGATATACATAATTACACATCACGGGACAAGTGAAATATAAAAATAGATGTTTTATTATTTTACGCCCAACGAAGACAAATCCAGACACAAAATTATAATAAAAACCCTTTTAAACCACTTTTTTCAAATTGCGCAAGTTGTATTATTAATATTAATATTAATAAATAAAATATAAATATTTTGACATTTCACAATTTGACAATTCACTTTTAAATGCAGTGCCTTAAAATTTTTAAAGCACTAGTGTCTTAAAGTAGCACTTTTAACGCTCCTATGGAGTGCTAAAAATTGCATTTTTAACACGTTTGTAGAAAAATATATTTAAAAACACTAATATATTCTTTCCACACCTTTTCTGGACTGATCCATACATAAATTAAAACATTTAGTAACTAACTCCATACTGCCAATGTGCGCATGCGCGCAGATTAATAAAATTTCACCCTCAATGAAATCGCGCCTAAACAAGTATAACTTCAAAAATAACTACATAGGAAGACCCGTGTGGCCAAAATACCAAGAGATAAATGACCAATCGGATGACCGCGCAAAAGATGGAGTGACAACTTTCCGCCAATAAATAGGCAGAATTGCTTACGAAGAGGAGGAAGAGGAAGAAGAAGAAGAAGAATCTGAAACATATATGTTTAAATTGCACATTAGGATGATTACTGGAGAATGAATTTTTATTTCTTACTATGAGAATTTTTGTTTATTTTTATAATTTTATTTCCAACAGGCTAAGTATTCATTTAATATGACTGCATTTCGCATATGGAACTAAAATTTACTTCGTTATAAAATATTTGAATAGGTAATGATTTATGCAGGTTGTCAAAGTACACTGCATGCTTAACTGGGGGCTAAAATTGTTATTAACTATCCCCTTCATTTCTGACTGTCTCATATCGTTTATTTCTGATAGTTTTCCAAGGAGCCATTACTATATCCACATGTACTTCTGCAAATCATTTTTATGGCAGCTCTCTTCCCAATATAATTTTACGCGCAAATCGAATGTCTCATTTTTCATCCTACAATCTTGAAGTCTTAAAGTACCATTATTTCCAGCAAGCAGAGTAATATGTCAGTGGGTAATTTTCTTGTACAGGGTCCACTCCCACATGCTGCCACATATATTTGAGAAGAATGAATAAAGCGTTATGGTGTACATCGTCCCTCAAAATTATTGACCATTTTCAATGTGACGGGAGTCACTTTGGTTTATTTACAGGTGGTTTTAATCTTTTTCGAGATTTAAGATAAATGAAAATGTCGCTATAAATAAAATGGTGGACTGCTGCCATAGCTTATATGGCGATGTAAAGTATGTTTGTAATATTTTTAAATTTATTTTTACGAAATATGAAAAATATTGCGTTTTTGAACATTTTTGTAAATACTTTGTTGAACAGATGTGCTGTGTATTAATATATACATAAAATATAAACCAAATGTCTGCATAAAAATTATGAAAATGATGGAAAACTTAAAACCACAATAGATACAGAAAAGAGGCTCTTGAAGAAAATTAAATAGCAAATCTTAAAGATAAAATAGTAAAAAGCGCGCACCTGGGTTTTTAGAGGTAAAGGTAAAATGCTAGGAAAAGATAATGCTTACATGAGAAACATAGATCTGAAAAAAACGCAGAAGATTTATGCATAATAAGAGGATAAGGCACAAGGGAACACATGCACAAGAAAACAGAGTATATAATGGGAAAGGTTCTCGAAAGAAGTTGAACATGATTTTTATGGATTACACAAAGAGATGTGCAAATTGATAAGAGGTCAAAGAACAGAAACGAAGGAGTTATTAGAAATTAAGCACATTACGAAAGAAGAATGTATCACACATCTCAGGCAAATAAACCAAACAACGAAAACTGAACACACTCTTGAGATTACAGAAATAACATCAAGTGAATTAACGCAAATAACAAAAAAAAATAAAATAAGAGAAGTCATAACAGAGTGAATTGAATAAAAAATAAAGATGTCCACAAAAGATGAAATTGCAAATGAGCTTATAAAATATTGTGATATTACGACAATTATAATGTTTACTAAGGCACTAATCTCTATAGTAATTTCTGGGAAATGTAGAACGAGTATAAACATTTTTGATTTAAAAATTATAGTAGGTAGAAGAGGTGATAAAAACAATCCAAATAACTACAAAAGCATAAATTTAAGGTTGTAAAACGACTAAAAATTGGGAAACGAAGAAATAAAGATAATATGCCATACCGGCGACGCAGTTCTTGTAGCAGAGGTTGAACGAGTAACCATAATATTAAAGATGAAATTAAAGAAACAAGTGGCAAAAGCAAGCAGAAGAACGAAATTTATTAACGATTTAATATGGACAAACATATACACTAAAACGGAAAAAAAGGACTATTATTATACTTTGACGATCCAACGTCGAACTCCAAGGTAACATCTCCGCCTGTACCCTAGGCAGGGGCCCTCTTATCCGGATCCCACGAACTCTGTTGTTTTATAGAGGTGTTACTTCTCTATCACTCCTTCCTTATCTCTTGATAATGATAAAGTTCCAGGCTTGAGACTGACGTAGTGGAGTTTTGTTTAAAACTTGGTGGTAATAACAAAGTTTTTCTCCAGGCATCACTGCACTAGCTTGTTACCCCATTTATTTCAGTCACCATGGCCCAACATTCCCATAATTCAGCGAGCTATGACTTCGTCTACTTTAGCGTTATAGTCTCGCAATAAAAATAAAATAAAAATTCAATTTTTTATTCAGTTGCAATGCGAAGTCAAAACAATCCTATTTTTCAATTAGAATACGGAGCGCAGTCCAGCCCTCTGAATCGACGATTTTCGACTCTTGTTGGAGTCTCATCGGAGAGAACGTAGGCTTGCTACTTCATACTCTAATTGACCACAGCGAGAGTTTATCCCCCACACCGCAACTGACGTAAATGGACTAGGTGACTAGCGTCATCTGGCAATTATTGAAAGATGAAGTAGTTTTCAATCCTAATAGCAATATTAATAATATTTAAAAATATTAAAATATTACTAAAAGATTTTTTCTTTGGTACATTTTCTTGGTAACACCTCCAAGGCTTCTAAAATTTGCAAGCCAGATGGATTCTGAAGCGAAGAAGACAAAAGGGGAATTTAAAAACTCTCGGTGTTGGTCAATTGGAGTATGGTGTAGCAGGCCTACGTTCTCTCCGCTGAGACTCCAACAAGAGTCGAAAATCGTCGATTCAGAGGGTTGGACTGCGCTCCGTATTCTAATTGAAAAATAGGATTGTTTTGCCTTTGCATTGAAACTGAATAAAAATGGAATTTTTATTTTATTTTTATATTGGTCGTTACTTCTTTCAGTAACTAGGCCATTTTCTGTTGGAATTTACCAGCTGAACAGACGGGGTCGTGAATTGTAAGTTTTTGAATTCCCTCTTGTCTTCTTCGCCTCAGCATCCATCTGGCTTGCAAATTTTAGAAGCCTTGGAGGTGTTACCAAGAAAATGGACCATTAAGTTTTCAATTTAAAAATCTTTTAGTAATATTTTAATATTTATAAATATTGTTAATATTGCTATTAGGATTGAAAACTACTTCATCTTTCAATTGCCAGATGACGCTAGTCACCTAGTCCATTGACGTCAGTTGCGGTGTGGGGGGATAAACTCTCGGTGTTGGTCAATTGGAGTATGGAGTAGCAGGCCTACGTTCTCTCCGCTGAGACTCCAACAAGAGTCGAAAATCGTCGATTCAGAGGGTTGGACTGCGCTCCGTATTCTAATTGAAAAATAGGATTGTTTTGCCTTCGCATTGCAACTGGATAAAAATGGAATTTTTATTTTATTTTTATATTGGTCGTAACTTCTTTGAGTAACTAGGCCCATTTTCTGTTGGAATTTACCAGCTGAACAGACGGGGTCGTAAACTGTAAGTTTTTGAATTCCCTCTTGTCTTCTTCGCTTCAGCATCCAGCTGGCTTGCAAATTTTAGAAGCTTTGGAGGTGTTACTAAGGAAATGGACCAATAAGTTTTCAATTTAAATATTTTAAAATTTTTAAATACACTCAGATGCAAAAAAATCGATCCACTAAAAATTTGGTCATTTTTGAAGTTTAGAATTTCCTAAACCTGTTGTTCGATTTAAGTGATTTTTTTTACCACGTTATAGCCTTATTCATTGACAATATCGCTGTAATAATATTGTTGCTAGACAGTCAAACTGTCATTGTATACCGGGTGTACGAATCAAACTGTGCATTTTTATCAAAGTTCGCATCACCCTGTGGACTATTCTGGCATTTATAAAATACTGAAATTAAAATTTAACTATAGCCCCAGGTTTTCTTAACATTTTGTCTTTCGATTCTATCGCTTATATTGGATAATGAAAAAGTTAGGTACTTTAACAACTGGCCATGTTCGTCATCAGTACAGGGTGTTTCTAAATAAGTGTGACAAACTTTAGGGGGTAATTTTACATGAGAAAATAATGACAATTTGCTTTATAATCATACATATTATGTCCGCTTCGTTTCCGAGATACGGGATGTTCAATATTTTTTTACAAACTGACGATTTATTTATTGCTTTAAAACCAGTTGAGATAAGCAAATCAAATTTGGTGGGTTTTAAGACGTAGTTATTGTACATTTTTAAACAGTTGTTAAAGTACCTAACTTTTTTATTATCCAAATAAGCGAATGAATCGAAAGACAAAATGTTAAGAAAACCTGAGGCTATAGTTAGGTTTTAATTTCAGTATTTTATAAGTGCTAGAATAGTCCACAAGGTGATGCGAACTTTGAGAAAAAGACACAGTTTGATTCGTACACTCGGTATACAATGACAGTTTCACTGTCTAGCAACAATATTATTACAAAATAATCACTTAAATCGAACAACATGTTTAGGAATTTCGAAACTTCAAAAATGACCAAATTTTTAGTGGATCGATTTTTTTGCATCGCAGTGTATATTATTAATATTGCTATTAGGATTGAAAACTACTTAATCTCTTGCAATAAATTCGATTCGAGTCTAGTATCTCCAAATATTCTGATTTTAAACTAATAATTAATTATAATTATAACAATAATTAATAAAAAACAACTAAATAATGCCCAAACACGTGGTAAAAATATAACATTGGTATGCGTACTATCCAATGTTGGGATAATGGGCAATGAAGTGACTGATAAAGCAGCAACAGAAACTGTCAATAATATGTAAATCCCTATAATTGAAAACATACCATTTTTAGACCAAAAAAACTTCAATAAAAAATTTCATTAACAAACCTGCCAAGAAAAATGGAGCCAAACGGAAGCAAAACTAAAAATTATCAAACCACATGTTCATTCTGCTTTATTGCCACACCCACCTCAAAGATATGACCAAGTAGTATTCAACAGACAGCGGCTAGGTCATACAAAATTTACACATAAATATGGATACATCATCTCCAAGGACCCTTAACCGATTTGGCCACAACTACTGTCAAATACCAATTTCAGTGCAACATAATAGTAGATTCTTTGACGGTTTTTGCCGTAAATTGTAAAGAACCGTTTGGATTGACATAAAATTTGGCATACGTATAGCCAACATGTCAAAGAAAAAAAAGTGATATGGTGCCGATGTGTGCTTTTGCCCTGGGGGTGAGTTTCACCCCTTCTCGAGGGTGAAAAACATACGTTTAAAATAAGTCCGGAATAAACTGACTAATTCTAAGCAACTTTTATTCTATACCTACAGTTTTTTCACTAAGTCAATACTTTTCGAGTTATTTGCGAGTGAATATGTTAATTTTTCAACAAAACAAACACGTTTTTAGACAATTTTTCGTAAATAATTCAAACAGTAAGTATTTTATTGAAAAAAACATTCTGAGCAAAAATATAGCCTATAATAGTGTAATAAAATCTCTAGACCTAGTAGAGGCAGAGTTATAGCTAAAGAAAAATAGGTTCATACTCGCCAAATTAAAAATATAATATTTCCACGTGAAATAACCAAAATATGAAGCAATTTTTGGATAAAACTCATTACAACTTTTTTAATGAGTTGGAAAAGCTTTATTTCTGTTTTTATAAAAAAAGATTCTAGCATCAAATGTAAGCAAGTTACGCTCAAAATACAGTTGGTCCCTTTTGTTTTGGCAAAGAAATCGGGAAAACCACCCCCTAATTAGCAACTTAAATGAAATTAATCGTTACCGCTTCACAAGTTGCTTTAATTATGTTGTGTTTATGTGATCTGTAAGTTTCATCAATTCAACGTTCTTATTTTTGAAAAAAAAAATTTAATTTTGAAAAAATGCTATTAAGAAAATAATTTATAAACTTATTAGAGGTTCCAAAAATTTCAAACAATAAAAAGTCGGCTTTGCTTTTCTGAATATCTTGTATTTTTTTGTTTTTCCGTAAGACAAATATTGGTTAGGATTTGGTGTTTCTAAATTTGCATACACTGGTGATTAGTGATTCGTTCAAGCCCATTCCACTAGAGCCCTTTCAATAATAAGGACTTTGGACCGATGAAACTTACAGATCATATAATCAATACATACACCAGTAAAGCAGCTTGCGAAATGGTAATTAATAAGTTCATTGGAGATGTTAATTAGGGGGCGATTTTCCCGATTTTTTTATAAAAAAAGGAACCTTTATTTTGAGCGTAACTTTTTTACTTTTGATGCTAGAAATTGTTTTATAAAACAAAAATAAAGATTTTTTTAAACACTTTAAAAAAGTTGTAATGAGTTTTCCCCAAAAAATGCTTAATTTTTTGGTTATTTCACGTTAAAATATTTAATTTGTTAAAACTTAGATAAAAAAACTCTGATTCGATAAATTCGATAAAAACTCTGGTTCTACTAGGTCTAAATATCTAAAACATGCACCATTTTTTCACTCTTTTACAGGCTATATTTTTGCTAAGAATATTTTTTTCGACAAAATTCTTACGTTTTGAGTTATTTGCGATCAACCCTCTAAAAACGTGATTATTTTGTTGAAAAATGAACATATTCACTCGCAAATAACTTGAAAAGTTCACAAGGAAAAAGTTTTCCTGTGGTTGGCTGTATACCATGTAATACAAAAAACAGTAAAATCCTGTATAAAAGGTATATTTAAAAACCCTCAAAAGGGCCACATCTAAATTACATAACTAGTTTTCGACTGGTTTACCAGTCATCATCAGTGCTTACGTGCAATGTACATTGTACATGCTAACCACCAAGATCTTATTTAACAAAAATATGTGGGTCAAAGCCCAGTAAAATAAGTCCGTCAAGGAAACATTGGCTTAAAATGCTACATTAAGTGTGGATGTTTAAAATATTTAGCTAATCTGCCCCAGGTAACATCTGAGCTGTGAATTTGACTTGTTTACATGTTGAAAATATGACGGCAAGTGGTTTCCTTGACGGACTTCTTTTACTGGGCTTTGACCCACATATTTTTGTTAAATAAGATCTTGGTTTAATTAATGTTTATTTAAAAAAACTTCTGACACCGTGATAATTAATCGATTTTAATTTTGCATATTGCAAATGAAAGGTATAGTATTATTCTATATGTAAAAAAAAATTCAACTTTTTATCGGCTTTATTTTCAGTCCTGCAACATTTTGAAAAAATAAATTTTTTTTGCGAAAGCTGGATTGCAAAATTTATTTTGTAAAATCTATTAAACCCATCTTAATTAAATTTACAGTATTGTTTTATTAAATCATAAAGTTTTTCTGGGTAAAATATGAAAGTCCTGTGTGTAGCATAAATGGTTGAAAAATGTAAAATGCGAATACTTGTTTTTTTATGTTTTTTTCGCAATTATTGCTATTTTGCAATAAGGGTGACAATTTTTAAAATTTTTAACCAATCCTGTATTGTAGAAAATTTAATTGCGAAACTTTTATGTCTGTACAACTTTTCTCGGAAGTGAATACTTTTAAAGTTATAATCAAAAAACGAAGAAATAAATCAAATTTTTCCTTAATTTTTTGACATTTTGATTATTTAAACAATGTTCCGGACCTTTTGAGTGGGAGGATAACTCAATTATTATTATGTGAGTTAATTCCAAGCAATTTCTGCAAAAAAATATGAGTCACCTCCCAACGTCCATCTCAAAACAGATGCGCCCTGGACTATAAAGTGTTTGTAAAAACGGTTTCTTAAATCAAAATAAACCACCCCGCTAATAAGTCTAGGAGTGGATGAGGTCAAAAAAAGTGTAAACTTTGCCTCTAGTAACGAAGTGTTATTTAATATTATTTTAAAATAAAAATATTTCTCTGAAAGTAAACGTTCGAAAAAAACTTATCTTAGATTTACAACTGCCAAACAAATCGTTACCTAATTAATTCAAATTAAAAGTCGATTCTTCCGTTGTCTAGACAATCCTTTGGACCTAAGACAAGCCATACGTCTTTGGATACGGTGACGATCTTTTTGTCTAACGTAAAAAACACAAAAGAGGAGGAATTTTTTATTTGTTCTTAGTTTTACAATCATTTATTTTGTGTAGAGGCGTTCATGTGGGTTCGATTGATGACCACGCCATTTTCTTGTACCCTGGTTGGATTTTGGATTTTATGGTATACTTTGGAGGACCGCGACTTCTTTCTTGTTAATGGATGTTGGAATTTCGAATGTAAATTGGGTTTTAGTGTGTTAAGGGGTCTGTTATTTTTTATGTGAATAGAAGAGTAATGATTGTTGCATAATTAACTAAACTTGATCTAGATTTGAGTATAAATATTTTTACTGAATGTTCATTTCCTAAGGCAATTTATTACATAAGTTATGATTAGATGAGTTATGATTTTGAAGTAAAGCAAAATCTGCTCTTCGATACTCAATTTAGGTATAGTATTAGTATGTTAGTTCAGGAAAATAAGCGAAACCAGCTGAAAATGCGATAATTATCATAACGAAAATTTTGATTATTTTAGTATTTAAATTCATAATATGGAATTTTGCTATTATGAAACGTTGATTTGAATTAATAATTATGTTTTAATGTGCAACTGTATCATTCTAATTTAAATAATGTGAACTACAGTAAAACCTTCGTTAACCAAAACCTCTTTAACCGAAACATCGTTTAACCGAAACCGCTGACACTTTCAATAATTTGGTCAGAAAACGGAAACAGTTCGATGTTAATTTGTCAACATTGTCAACTTTGCTTTCAAACAACTAAAGAACCCAATTAAATATACAACACATTACAAAATCACATCATAGTATTTTTTAATACCAACTTTGATCAAGAATACTCAATTTGATACAAGAAGAATACAAAAAACAATGTTATTTTTAACCGAAATTCTTGTTATCCGAAACGGCTGCCCCTTCACTTATTTTGGTTAACGGAGGTTTTACTGTATACCTAATAGTTATTTATCCACTTTATCTCATATTATGCATAAGTTTTTAGTTTGTGAAAACTGTCATTACAGATAGCAGTGCGTGAAGGATTTAAAGTGTGCGTGAAGTAACAATGTATTTTAAATGGGATTTACTGTTTCGGTCTGTTTTTGGCACACTTTCATATAATCAAATATCCTTAACTGTCGCGTTGTCATGGTGATGACATGTGAGCAATATATTACAACAAAAGTTTTGACAGTTTTGTGGTTTGAAAGAAGTTAGAATTTTTAACTGTCAAAGTTCTAAAAATTGTAGAATAGAAATGAATTCCAGTGACGAAGAGTTAAAGTTTTTTTATTTGTTTATCGTAGATAAAATATTATATGAAACTGTACGTGAAGTACTTTTTGCGAACTTACGCGATGTAGGTATAAAGAACCTTCTCTAAACATCGCGTGCGTTCGCAAAAAGCATACCTCACGAACTGTTTCATAAATAAATATTATGAAACAGTTCGTGAAGTATGCTTTTTTGCGAACGCACGCGTGTTTAGACCACGAGCGACAGCGGCATGAGTGCTATACATCGCGTAAGTTCGCAAAAAAGCATATTTCACGAACTGTAACTGAGGTACAGTAACTGAGTTACTTTGACGCTGTCAATTGACGACTCAGCTCAATAATTAACTTTTCAAAATTGGTAGACTCGTTTCAACCTTTAACTTTTCTCCACCTTGTAGAAAAACTTTATTGGATTAGCATCATCAAAATGTAGTTTTCTTGCTCGCGTTTGTTTACTCTCGTCGGTATTTTCAGAGAATTGTAGATCGCAGACCTTCTGCTCGTAGTAAGGAAAATTATCTCTTTGAAATTTTAAGAATTCCAAAAGTCATTTTAGAACCTAAACTGCAGTTTCAAGCTCAACCTCTTCTCTCTGTATTGATTTACTGACAGCGTTGATGAGTTCTAAAATTGTTGTGCAGAACTCATTCATTATGAATGTCTCTGCTTTGACATTTCTTTCAACAAACAGCTTCAGGAACTGTTTCTGCTTTCTGATTAGGGTCTTCAGCAAGAGTACGAAGAGCAGATTTGAAGTTGTATCCTTTAGACAAAGCTCTTGTTGCATCAGTGCTTGCAGTCTATCTAGTGCTGCTTGTTCTTTTAAGGACAAGGTTTAGATCGTAGCTTCCCAACGGTGGGTAGAGGCTGAAAAAAAGTTGTACACGGACTGAACAAATCCAAAATACGATAATGCTCCAACGGGTCCAACGTAACTTTTAGCAGCACTTACTCCAACTTAAGCTAGTGTGCAGCACAAAAAATGTAAGTTGCAAGTTTGTTAATCTTACATAAGGGACCGTTCAAGTATTACGTAACGCAGATTGGGGGGGGGGGGTCAAAAATCTTCAAAAATCGCGTTACGTAATACTTGAGCGCTCCCTAAATGAGCCTGGATACCATGTATTTGCCTAGCATGTAGCGAAAGGCATGGGTAATGAAGGAGAGGGTGGCGAGGGGGCGCTGACTCATTTGTTGTTCTTGCTCTTACTACTTTTTTAATAAACAGTATAGACTGATAGGCAGTACTGTTCCTTCTATCAAACGGCGTTCAATAGCGACTTATTTTCACAACATAGACTTTCTATGTGAACAAAAGTATGCATTGTAATGTAGTTTTATACGTCCACCACCACTTTTATGGTATTGCGCGATATTTGAATTTTTCAACATAATATCATTTATATTTTTTATCATTTACAAAAAAACTCGAAGAGGTACCACAAGGTTATTTATTATTGTTAAAAAAACATAAAAGGACGCGTTTCGGCTTTTACAAGCCATCATCAGCTTAAATACAGGACATAGAAAACAACGGACTGACCTACAATGTAAAAATATCCAACATTACACATGAGAATAAAGCAAGTGGTGACAACGCCCACCTCAGTTAAGGAACTTACCAGAAAACAGGAAGGAGGGAGAATCAGCTAGTTTACATTATATAGTATAGAGATGCACATTATATAGTAGTTTACATTAATGCTAGTTTACATTATATAGTATAGAGATATTTTTTATTTAATTCGAATTATAATTTTTTTCGTTTTGGGCCCTGCGAGGCCCCCTCTGGGACCGAGGCCCCTAGGAACTAGGAACTTTGCCTATTGGTTAATTTGGCACTGCCAGTTCATTTCTAAATCCAAATTGTTTGTCACGAATGTCTTGCTTAAGTTTGTTGTGTATTTTCCTGTGTATAATTTTTAAAAATAATATTTTGAGCGTATGACTCGACAAACTTATTGGGTGGAATGCATAAAACGTAGTACCTGCTAATCCTTCAAGTATGTACTTCATTTTAAAAGATTTTACTACACTTGCACAGCATTACTACACTTACAAGTGCTTTGTAATTATTTTACTGCACTTACAAAGCATTTAATGCTTTATAAGTGTAGTAAAATCATCAAAAAAGTAGTACATACTTGAAGCATTAGCAGGTACTACGTTTTATGCATTCCACCCATTATGTGGTCTTGGCGTTCTTTTGCATTTGTTATTTTCTGGCAGTGTTAACAATCTCTCGGAATGATTCCTGTACTGTATTATTGTGGATCAATCTATCAATCAAAGATAGAATAAAAATTTTATTTTTTTATATAACACGGGCACATAAATTTGATCCACCCTGTATATTGATTTGTAAATATTTATTAGAAGTTAGCTTGCATGTAAGTGAGTCTCTCCTTTAATGAGCTTTTCGATGAAGAATTAAAGACTATTGTGAATAATTAAAGTGAAAGGAAGATTTGTTAAGGATCATAATGTAAAAAGATTTTTTATTACGGGAAAAGTAGAATCTACAGGTAGAGGTAATTATTAGTTTCTAGAAAAATAGTTTAAAAGAAAGCTTGGAATTTTAATCTCTTTTTGTTTAACCCCGAGTAAATGTTGTAGAATTCCCCGAAAGTAATTATTATGATAGTAGGAATATTTTTGAAAGAATGACTGTTTGTTTTCGAATGAAAAGAGAGGAAGTTGGAGAGATAAATGTTTCTGATTGGCTAGACAATGTGGAAGGGGGAAAGAAAAGCTTGAAAGTTGAGACAGTTTGAAAAAGAAAAGATTATTATGTTATCGGCATCGCTGAAGAGCAGTCAACGTTTTCGTGGATAGTTAGATAGCAAGTTCCAGTGGTTGTTTGATAGTGGAGGATAGAGCTGAAAAGTGGAACGAGAGACAGATCAAATTGAGACGAAATACCTCTTTGATTCTGTATTATTGTCAGAAGGAGAGGAGAGAACTTTTGGAGTTGTTTGTTTTTTGTTGGAGAATTGGTGCTGGTGTGCTGCTAGATTGAAACTTGAGAACGGAGAGGGCTTTGATGGGTAGCAAAACATAGTCAACAAGGGAGAGCTGTTTTGGGTCACGAGAAGACGTCAGAGTGAGTGAAGCAAAAGGTCAGTAAATTTATGTGAAAGATATTTTTATGCTCGGAAACTCAAATTTTGAGTAAAAGCATATGAATTAAGATTCCAATATTTCAAAACTTAAATGGGACGTATAAGTAATTTTCGAATACCTAAATTTGTTTGTTTAGCTTGTTTTATCAAAGTCATCGGGAACAAACCGAAAAATTGTTATTTGAACTAGAATAAATTTAAGTGGTAAAAATTTCATTCGGACAGCAATCTGTGTCTACAGGTTTTAATTTGATCGATTTTAGAGTATTGATTTTGATAATAAAAGACAATTCTGTATGCTTATTTTATATTTCTATTTAATTCCTTTTCCTAATAATTTTTCCCGATTAGAACCAACTAAGAGATACTGAAACCACGAGAGAAGATAAATATAACATAAGATAATTTAGATATTTTTTTTATTATAAAAAGGCACCCTGAGATTTTTTCTTACTTTTTTTTTGTATGATTTGTGACAATTGGATAATTGATTAAATAATTAATTGGAGTAATCAAATAAAGACTAATTGATATAAAAGTAATAAAAAGTAAATTATAACAGTATATTGTATTAAATAACTCGACCAATATTACAATTATTTGCTGTTCTTCTATTAACTGTATCATGTCTATTTTAGTGATCCGAACTTTAGAGATACAGAAGAGATCGTTGCTCAAATCTGCTTTATTTATTTCACCTACACATCACAATCATTCTACTTTGTTATGAACTAGCCATATTATAAATAGTGTCAACTCTAAACCGTTTCCACCATAAATCAATAGTACGTTTATTTATTTGTACAGGTAATGACGGGCATAAATTACATGGACAAGCCGCAGGAAAATAGGCCCGTTGACAAAGTAGAACAATAAAAGAGTGAACGTTATTAATGAGTAAAGAAAGGAAATAATTGACGTGTGGTTAGAGGTTGGTGGTTGGTTTAGGTGGCTGAGACACGCGAACTACGGTAGCACGAAACTCAGAAGACTAAACTACTAAAAACTTTGTTAACCCCTGAATGGTCTGAGTCAATTCCGCTTATTTGTGTAACCAGAAGATCATAATCATAATATTTTAATATGGGAATATACCACAACGAATTAAAAAAAATACATTTCTTTTATTTTCGACGTTTCTAGTTCTTTTATAGAATTTTCTGTTTTCGTGTCTATTGTTAAGCTCTAGAGTTTCTAGTACTTGTTTTTTAAAGCTTCTCGTTTTTTCTTCTACATATTATCTTTTTCTTTTAAATTTTCCTGATATTTTTTGTGTTACTCTGAAGATGCTTAAGCCTTGCTTGATTTTTTCCTTTATTACTGTTCTGCATTCATTACCATACCACTCCGCCTTTCTTTCTCCTTTGGCTTTTCCGACAGTTTCCTCTGCAGATTCCATTATTATTGTTTTTAAATATCTCCAGTCCTCCTCAGCAGTACCTTACTCTGTTGTTCTGATTTGTAGAGCATTATTATATCGTTTCTTGGTTGGGTTTTTGACTCCTTTAACATGTAATTTTTTAAATCGACTATTTGTTTTTTTTGCAATTGTCGCGATTTTCTTTGGCAATTTTGCCGCCAAAGATAATATCATAGTTCGTCGTGATACATTCTGACATTAGTTATGTCTGTTGCCCATTTTTTGATATGAGTATGTGATAAATTTCTTTGACTTTCTTCGTTCCTGGTATTTTCCACTCTCATTTATGGATATCTTTTTTCTGGAAGTTAGTCTGAAAGTTAGAAGACCATTTTGAGTAGTTTCGGTATGCAAACTATGTTTCCCAAATAAATTTACTAAATTTTCTTTTTTCCCTAGCTTAGCTGGCATTTGGCAGAATCAAATTAAACACGTTATCCATTTATTGTACGCAAAAAAGATACCTCTAGGAATAATTAAAACGATCAGAAATATCTACCATAACAATACAATACCTACAAACCGTAGGTTGCCTGAATGAAATAATGTGGAGAAATAAAAATATCGGAAAAGAAATAAAAGGCAGAATTTACAAAACAGACATCAGACCAATAATGACATACGCGTCAGAAATACGACCTAATAAAGAGAGGACAAATCATTTCAAAAATCGATGGCAAGACACTATGGGATAGACCTAGAAGTGCATATATATACGATAAAGGTGCAAGGTTTACAACATTAATAAATCGGTCAAAAACAGAAGACTAACTACAACATAAGCCCAATGACAACAATACAGTAGTAAGGACGGCGAGAGACGGTTCCTCAATAGGAAGACGATCAGTGGGAAAACCCTGAAAACGATGGAACGACAACTTACTAGAGGCACATTGAAGAAAGAGATAGTCATGTCTACACAAAAAGAAGAAGGAATATTTATGTATGTATTTATGTATTTATTTGTTTTTTACACATTATTGATACAATTTATTTCTAATATAATATTAATTTTAATCTTTTAAATATGTAAATAAAAATCTTAATAATCACTCTTATCACATCACAATTTAAAGTAAAAAAATATGAAAAAAACTTTTTTAAGAAACGCTTTTCTTTAGTTACGAGTGACTAAAATTAAAAATATTATAAAAAAATCAACTAAAAAGCAAAAAATAAAAAAAATGAAAAAATCTAACATATTCGTCAAAGAAAAGCGTCTAACACATTTTTTTTGTATTTTTTGCTTTTTAGTTGATTTTTTTTATATTTTTAATTTTATTCAGTCGTAACTAAAGAAAATTGTTTCTAAAAAAATTTTTTTTCATATTTTTTTATTTTTTACTTTTTAGTCTTACACTTTTCAAACATTAAAATATATCGTCATGTTTATTAAAATATGTATAAATCATATATGATGTACAAACATGAAAAGTAGTAGGGATCGGCAAAAAATTTGAAACTTTTAGTTTATTTATGAAGCATAACGTAAACAATTAACATAAAAAGTGAAATTATGTTTAGTTCATATAATTAGCTACAATCTGTAAAAGTTTCAAGTTTCTTCATTGTAAAAAACAAGAGAATTTAAGCATTTTCCGTTAAAATCGTTTTTTTATTTATACAATTAATAAACATAAAGCTTCAGACTAAAGGAACACCTTCGTTATATAGATCGCTCAACAGCAGGCCAATCACATTTTTCCCAGCATATCCTTCGTTCAAACCATATTTTCTGAAGCTATTTTCTTGTGGCATTTTTACAATTTTAACTATTTATAATGGGAAATAAGTCACAATATTATTAAAAAATGATTTTTATTAACGTTTCGACGCCCAAATCGGGTGCCGTTGTCAAAATACAAAATACTACTAACAGAAACAAAAATGTTGTTGCTTACTAAAAAAATTCTTCTAATAATTTATTTAATTTGACTCATTTATATCGGCAATTCAGATACATATGATACATTTTAAAGTAGAAGACTTTAAAATGATATTGCCAATATCTATGAGTTGCGTTCCTGGGACGACTTTACTGAAAGATAGTTCATTCGTTAGTAGTATAATAGTATAATATATTATATATGTTAGTAGATATGTTAGTAGTATTTTGTATTTTGACAACGGCACCCGATTTGGGCGTCGAAACGTTAATAAAAATCATTTTTTAATAATATTGTGGCTTATTTCCCATTATAAATAGTTAAAACCATATTCTCGATCCACAGACAGGTTTCTCCATACTCCATACTTGCAATAAAGGTTTCAAACTTAATAACCTGGAATATTTAGAAATTTTAAAATCAAATAATAACCCTCAAGTACAAACTTTAAATGCACAGTTAGAACTGGATTATATCCCAGCATATTCAGTTCTGATATAAACTATAACAACCCCACAACTCCATAGCTTTTTACCAACTCAATCTTGTGAAATATTTTTTATTTTTATTTTTTCTTGGTTATTACATTTCAATAACTTATACCAGTTCACCCAAAAATAATTTATACACTTTAATTCAATTTAATAAATTTACGCTCCAAATAAATCTCTTAACTCACCACTTACTTCATATCTTCGTCCACACAATAGATTGATTTAAAAAAAAAATGAACTCCACCCCATATATAAATGTAATTGTAACGGCTACATTATGCTTATGACCACGTGGTTAACCAATTTGGATATGCAAAGGGTTTTTTTCTGAAAATTCTAAGTGCTGAGCTATTTGACATATAACTGAATTATCCATCATTATCTACAAACTAAAATTAAATTAGACTCAAAGCCTTGGTACGGAAACTTGATCTGTATCGACCGAATTGCGTGCCAAATGGTTGAATTAACAGAATTTGTGATTACAGAATTTCATCAGACTTAGATGTCATTGGTAACTGCATGAATTACAAAATATTCCCATTCAGACTGTACTAAATTGCTGAACACGTGTTTTATTATGAACTCAAATATTTTCTAAGATCTACTACAATTTGGTTTATTTCACATACAATAAAAATTTAAATTTCAACTTACCGGTTTTGTTTTCGTTATAATAGGAACTCACTCGCTAGGGGATTTTTCAAAGGATGAACAAAATCTAACAACCGATTTTTAAATGAGTTTTTCCCCACCCTCCCACCCTTTATATCCGGCTGTTAAACAGATGATTTAACACTCTTCCAACTTTATAATATAAAATATTTTTGACAGTTAAACGATACCAACAGAATTTGCTTGAAAATTTTTTAAAAATATATATAAAAAAATATTCATTTACATTCCATCATCTGATTCCATCATCATAAATCCATCTGATTTTAATGAGTATTAAAACCAAAACATTGCACCCTGGTTTTTGCTCCTCATTTGAATACAACCCCCCCCCCAGTATTGTTAATTATCTGTAATTCATCTTTTGTAACCACAAGTAATTTCCAAATATGTTAATTTAGATTGATTTCTACCATAGTATTGCACAAAATTGTATTAGATCTAGCCAATATTATTCATTGACAATATTGTCAAAAAAATATATATTTTATCGCAAACTGACAAGGCCTGCAACTATTACTACATCATAACAGAAGAAGAATTTGACATTGACTGAACCTCTCACTCTCAGTGACATTTGAGTTTTCTTTGTAAATAAACCCAAATTAGAGGAATTTTTACAGTTCTTAAAAATCGAAAAGAAATAAGATGTAGTAGTACACAGATTGCTTTCCTCATCAAAAATTCCCAAACTCCTGTTATGTCCATCTCCTTTGTGTGCGTTCGAGAATCTGTTATGTGTTATTTATCGACTTTAAAACAAAAGAAAAATTTCAAAACTTTTTTAACTTTACAAAGAAACCATATAATTCAGCTCAACCAGGTAACTTTTTCAAAGATCTTTTGAGATTAACTTTCAATCTACTCAACTATGTATTACATTCAACAGATATTAACATAAATGAATGATTTTTTCATATTTGCCTTTTCTAACTTTTTCTAACTTTTTTAGTAAGTAATATCTCATTCAATCTCATTGCTGCACAAATAATCATAACTTTATATTACTATAAATTTAATTTCATTTATACCTTTACACTTGACTTTAATTCTGAATTATTTATTAATGCTTTTATTGTTTGACACTTTTAATATTAAAAAATTTTAGCAAATTTTACCTAATTACTATTGTTCAATTTAATTTCAATATCTCCAACAAAACAAATTAAAATATTTTCACAATCACACCACAACTAATACACAACTGACCAATTCTGGTATAGGAAAATTGCACAACCAATCTTACATCTATTAGTTCTTGAACATCCAGAACAACATCTAATAATCCCAACTAAATTAAAATATACACTATTAATTAAAAATATAAAAATAACATCACTTTATATATAACTAACAATTTTTTTTAATTTTTTTTTGGTTTCACGGTTTAATGTCGTGTTTCCTTACTAATCCCCTCAAGATCCTGCCAATTATTTTGGTTTTGTTAATGCATTACATTCAAATCTGTCCCTCTACCGTCTCTCCCTTTAGCATAATATAGAGAAAAAGTATGATATTGAATACTACTATATTCTTCCCTTATACCTGTATATTTTATACTTATAATTAACATACTTTGGTTGCCACTACATTTGAATGCGTGCATTTATGTGGGTGTGAGGGTTGTAAACCATATTTACGTACATGTTAGTATTTATATGTATGCATAAATATATATACTTTAATATTGGCTTGATCATTACCCTTTTGATTTCAACCAGACCACTTAACTAACTCTGGTTTTTTGTTATTTGTAGCATTTAATTTTACTTTTACCGTGACCTGAAGATGCTGTGAATATTGTAGACAGCGAAACCGGTCGTCAGTTGTAAAATAAATTGTTTGTGAGAACGTCTCTCTTTTCTTTACTACAATAAAAAAATGTTTTATTGACTATTCGTGTATTGTTCCCGCGAGTGCATATGTCTGAAAATTTTCATTCATTTGCATTGAAGAAAAGGCAGTCAAATTAACGTCTAAAGATTTGGCGCAAACTATTGAACTAAAGAAAAGCGTTTAAAAATTAACATTAGGGTTTGGCTCGTTAAAAAAAACGCAATCTAGGTGTCAGTAATGAGTCCAGTTAACTCGTGCCCGAAATATCTGAATAACAGCCACGCAATGGCAAAGAAAGAGCCAAAGCAAGAATAAGTAGAAAATTCAAGTTGTTGCTAATCCTCCATATCTCGTGACAGAATCAAGACAGATCAACGGGGGCCCTCGTTAGTCAACTTCTTCACTTAAATATTTCTCAAAGAGGAAGGAGAAGGGAGGACTTCATTTGAATGTTTGAAGGAATGTGAACTTGACAGGGGACCCGTGAAAATTAAAAAGTTTTATTAACAGCTGTCTATACGCATGCCGGGACGCATTATGAATATTGGCCGTTTGATGTCGGCTTTTTTATATAAAAAGAGTTATCGGTGTATTTACCCAGATCCTATCTTGGTCTCCTTTTCGGCTTTCTACAGCTCAGATAAGAAGGTTAACGAATTAAATAAAAGATGATTAATGGAAATTAAATTTAAATCAAATTTATTGACTTTTTTTACGTTTTTACTAAAGAAGTAATGTTGAGAAATATATATATAAATTAAAAAGGGATAGTTCCCAGGGTTAGTTCTACCTCTACCTATACCATATAGTTAAATAAACTCGATGTATTAGCCGGAGAATATGGTAAAAATTAATAAAACATGGTATACTTACAGATAAACTCCATTATAATTGCAAAAAGATAAAATACATATGCACAGTACATCTAAATTATGTACAGTAGTATACAGTATTGTTTACTTCTTGGTAAAAAACTTGGTCAAAGTGAAAAAATGTTTGTTTTGTCTGATGAAAATCGGTGCGAGTTAGCCGGACTTCCGGGTTATCGGAGGCCAACTTATTGAGGTTCCACTGTAGTAGGTATAATTTAACAAAATCCTAAAAATCCCAATGGATTGCATAAAATATGTTCAAAACCAACGTTTTCGGACCTATCAGTCCATCATCATTGAATCTAAAGTAGAATAAGTATAAGGGAGCGTTCAAGTATTACGTAACGCGATTTTTGAAGATTTTTTACCCCCCCTCCCCCCGACCTAACGCACTGTAATGGGCGTTTAACTATTACGTAACGCAATTTTTGAAGATTATTGACCCCCCCCCGCCCCAACCTGCGTTACGTAATACTTAAACGGTCCCTAATCCCACTATTAAAATTGAAAAAATGGTTGAAATTTTGAATGTAAAAAATTGTGGTTATGATTACTTACTCGTATACTTGCCAACTAGCTCCAAATCCAAACAATGGTTGTAATTATAATTCTATCTACATGCTAAAGTAGGTAGTGAAATTGAAATGGTTTAACGTCGATGTTAATAGATAACCTCCGGGAACATGGTGAAACCCTGTACGAAACTTTAACCAACCATCTTGAGCCACGAATGTCTGCCAAGTGTCAAGTTTATAAGGAGTAGTGTTGCCAATCGGTGTATAATTATCCGATTTGCGTATCTCTTTGAGAGTTGTCGTAGCTTCTCCGTATCATAAATCGGATATTTGCGTATATTTTTCAGTGTATCTACCAATCTACTACAACAGGCTAATAACAAAAACTTAAAAAATTCCGCTTCCCATTCACAATATTCCCAACAACACATTAATTTTCTTTGGTACCACCCAAATTTCTATAAATAGCCTATCATATTCATATTGAATGAATGTTAGCGACATCCGATACTTTTCATGGTAATTATCTAGATCAGAAGGGACAAAAGGGATCTGTGCGAATTGTTTTGTTTCCACTTAAGGCATCCAATTCAAATTTCAAAAACAGGGATTCTGCTGTCCGATTTTATTTATGGGGTTTTAGTCTTTAAACTTATGATAGCTACTGCTATTGTTTCCTAATTTAAAAAAAGTATTTTCATTGCTATTCATTCTACCATTTTCAAACGCTAGTGTAGAGAGGGTTTTCAGTAATGCATTCAATATAAAAACAGATAAAAGAAACCTCTTAAATACATCTACAATAAGGGCTTTATTGGCAACAAAAGATGGTGTCAGTAATATTGGCTGTGTAAAATTTACACTTTCAAAAAAAATGTTATAATGTAAAATGTACAATAAAATGTAAAATGGCAAAATAAAAAATAAGAATTTTGTACTTCATTATATTATGTTTTTTGTGTGTTTTGGATTACGTACATGTTTAGGTTTTTAATATTTTAAGACTGTCAGTTACGTTTCTACTATTTTAGTTGTAACAAATATTTAGTTGCTAAATGAGCATAAGGGCAAAATTTCGGACCAATAATTCTTAAACGCATTCATTTTTTTCGAATCCTGAGAAAATTAATAAATATTTTTGAAAAATTTAAACGCAGAATGAAAAGTTACATTATTGAGAAAATAATCGTTTCGTTTTGATTCAATGCGAGTCTCTTGCCATCCTCTGACATCTGATGTTTTGGAATCTATTCCTTGTCAAAGAGGATTTACAAGAAGACTGAATTGTACCATAACGAGAGGAAGTGCAAATATTAAAATATTTGCACCGGAGTATGGTTAGACAGTCCTCTAACGGGGAATGATGAACTGAGTGAAATTACATTATTACCGAAGGCCAAAAGTCTACTAGAATAAACAAAAAGGTTTTCTTGAATGAGATATTTGAAATTAAAATTACGCTCAATTTTGTCTTTTTTTTCACACCTGTAACTTATTACAATAAATATTATAGAATTCTTCAGAGACTTTCGGCCCTCGGTAATAATGTAGTCTTTCATTCTGCGTTTAAATTTTTTCAAATATACTTATTAGTTTTCTCAGGACTCGAAAAAACGTTAACCAGAAATTTTGCGCCTACGCTCTTAATGTAGTTGTAGTTTTTTGGATTTATTTATTATTTATTTTTCTAGTACCTACACTCGAGTGCAAAATTAACCGGACACCTTAAAAATTGGTAATTTTTGATGTCTCGCAATTCCTAAACCTGTTGTCCGATTTGAGTGACTTTTTAATATGTTATAGCCTTATTCTTCAACAATATCGTTCCAATAATATTGTTGCTAAACAGGTAAATTTTCATTGTATACCGGGCAGTGGCGGCTCGTCAGAGGAGGCAAGGGAGGCTCAGCCTCCCCATAAATTTTTTACACACTCTACACTGTTTTGTTTATCATGAATCGCGAAAACAACAAGTACAACTCTCACTATTATACAACCTGTAAATTCCATATTATTACTAATTATCCATACGTACGGAGCATTAGCATTAGAACGCATGATCGCGTCTCAGTTTTATTACATATTATTGTAGGCAGGACCCTGGGTTATCCCGAGATGCATGAACGGAGCACGGAGCAGAGAAGCCCAACAGTCTCCGTTACTAATGCTCCGTGCAGCGCAGCAGGCGTTTAAGGAGACCCGGTCTCCTAACAGTGGCATCTACGGTGCCATCACACGCTGCCCGGAGATATACCAAGGGAGGCAGAATAGCTTATCGGCTCCGTTGCGTGGTTGCGTGCGTCTCGGGACAACGAATTTTAGCGTCTTGACTAAAAATACATAATGAAAAATCTAAAAGTGCGAATTTTGTTATGAAATTTGGTATGTGGGGTTATAATAATATTTGGAACAACTTGCTCAAATAACTTTTTCCGATATCTCTAACTCAAAGCAAAATATCGGTAAATTATGGTGTTTTTGAATTCGCAGTAGGCCGCGTTTAGAATTAAAAAAATTCAGTTGAGTATCTTAAAAAATTTGAAGCTTCATGATGTATGGACTGCAAAACTTCAAATCTGTATTTATTTTGATATGCGAGGTATCTATTTACAAATAGATGGAATTGTTAACAAATAAACGACACAAACTTTGGTATTAAACTTTTACAATTAGACTAACTATTTTTAAAATGATATGATATCATGAAATTATGAATTAGATGATTATGAAATTATGATGATATTATGAAATGTAACTAAAAATGGTCAAAAAATGGGGCCTTAAATTACATTTTTTGGCGCATTTTTTTGCTAGTGCAAATTTGTCTAGATATTTTACAGTTAGGTATAGCCTCCCCTATTGTAAAAATCACGAGCCGCCACTGATACCGGGTGTACCAATAAAACTGTGTTTTTTTCTCAAACTTCGCATCGCCCTGTGGAGTATTCTAACATTTACAAAATACTCAAATTTAAACCCAACTATAGCCTCATGTTTTCTCAACATTCTGTTTTTTGAGTCATTCGCTTGTTGGGCCGTTAAAAAGTTACGTACTTTAACAGTTAGCCATGTTTTTATCAAAACAGTATGTTTTTAAATGAGCATGGCAAACTTTATGGATTTATTCTACATGAAAAAATAATGACAGTTTGCTCTATAAACCTATGTCCGCAAATGCTTAATTTCTAAGATAGAGGGTGTTGAAATTTTTCTTATAAACTGACGATTTATTTATTGCTTTAAAACCGGTTGAGATATGCAAATGAAATTTGGTGGGTTTTAAGACGTAGTTATTATACAACTTTTGACATACAAGTTAGAATTTAATATTCATCATTGGCGCGCATACGGGTAATATGAGTTGTCATATTACCCGTATGCGCGCCAATGGTGAATATTAAATTCTTAGTTGTATGTCAAAAAATGTGCAATAACTACGTCTTAAAACCCACCAAATTTCATTTGCATATCTCAACTGGTTTTAAAGCAATAAATAAATCATCAGTTTGTCAGAAAAATTTCAACACCCCCTATCTCAGAAACGAAGCATTTGCGGACATACCGTTTATAAAGCAAACTGTCATTATTTTTTCATGCAGAATTACCCTTTAAATGTGGCCATACTTATTTAAAAAGACACTGTATTGATGAAAAACGGCTAGTTGTTACATTACCTAACTTTTTTATGGTCCAATGTACGCAAATGAATCAAAAAACAAAATGTTCAGAAAACATGAGGCTATAGTTAGATTTCAATTTCAGTATTTTGTAAATGCTAGAATATTCTACAGCGTGATGCGAAGTTTAAGAAAAAAACACAGTTTCATTGGTACACCTCGTATACAATGAAAATGTAGCTGTTTAGTAACAACGTTATTAAAACGGTATTGTTAAAGAATAAGGCTATAACATATTAAAAAATCACTTAAATCGGACAACAGGTATAGGAATTGCGAGACATCAAAAATTACCAATTTTTAAGGTGTCCGGTTAATTTTGCACCCGAGTGTAGTTTAAGGTCGTTATTACGTTTGAATAAAATAATATTTAAAGGTGTTTTTTTTACTTAAAAATAAATAAAAATATCCAAATAATGAAATATTTAGATAATTTAACACACAATAATACAAAATACGTACAATATAATAATAGAAGGTAATTACATGTATTAATCAGCTAGGATACGAGATTTCAATCTATAAACGAAAATTTTTAGAATGGTAAAACAGAAAATCATTGGCAACATTGATTTTAATTACAGAATAATTTTTTACCTATCCAACGTTGTAACCAGAATGATCCTAAAGGGGGGGGGGTTACAACTACAGGATGGTCTCTTGGAGGTATGGAATAGTAATGGACAGTAATGGTGTTAACTGTACTACACTGAGTGTAGAGAGCTCTAAGTACATCCAAATCGGGGGTGGGAGTGGTTATAACTCCCAACCCCCTGGTTACGCCAATGAGCGTATATTTTCGTGACAAATCGGATCTTTTTCGAGCGATCATCGGATAATCTAAAGAATATAAATAAAAAAGATAATCTAAATAAGCAACACTGAAGACACTTGGCAGACATTCGTGACCCCAGGGCCGCCGCCAAAGTATTCGCCGCCCGTGTGCTACTTAATATTTGCCGCCCCTCTTCCAACACTTTAGTCGTTTCAACATAGGTAGTGGAGTGGGGGGCTAGTTGTAACAATTTTTATAAAATCAAATATATCTTGACAGCGATTTTCCCAATTATCACTAATTAAACACTAAACGCTAGTTTAGTGTTTCTCCACTTTACGTTTATGTTTTTTTTGGGCACTCTGTATAAATAATTATGTTAATATTTATATTAGTGAGTAGAGCATTGAATAACCTTTCGAATGAGATATCACACAACCCCTATTGATATTTAAAAATCATCGATTACGTCATCACGCCCAGATGGATGACGTCACTAGTATATGTAAAAAAATTATAATTTAAAGATAAAAATCGACCTGTTTCGGGATTTGTCTCCAGAGTTGCCCATTCTGGAGAAAATGAATTTATTCCAACTCAAACGTCCGAACGTTATATTACAAACAAAATCGTTTATCAAAAGCGTGTCTAAAATCATCAAATTCTCAACTAAGACTGAACTATAACCCATCTATAACCATACATAAGCATAAAGGAATAATATTATAACAGAGGAACCATCCTGTAATAAAAAATATTTTTTTAAACCATCGAGTAATAAAAAACTTAAACAAATACTTATATACATTCTCGGAAAGTACCCTATTGTCGTATCGTACTCGCTTACATAACAAATAATAAATGTTCAGAATTTGAAAAAATCGCTAATGGACCACGTAGATAAAAATATCTTAAAGTCCGAAAGCGCCAGCCACTTTGAATTAAAAAGCATTCCCTGAACTACTTTATGACTACAGTTGCAACAGGAAGTTCATATAATAAATAACTGGTATTTTTGTTTAGATTGTTTGGAATATTAGAGTTTATAGAATTATCTGAATCATTACTATTTAATTTTTCGTATTTATTTTCGTTTTAAAAAAAGTATTATCATCAGTGTCCTGCTTTTGGCCGCCCCTATAATCGGCTGCCCGTGTGCGATGCACACTTTGCACACATAGTAGCGGCGGCCCTGCGTGACCCAAGATGGTTGGTTAAAGTTTCGTACATCGTACATGATTTCACCATGTTCCCGGAGGTTATCTACTAACATCGGCGTTAAACCATTTCAATTTCACTACCTACTTTAGAGTGTAGATTGAATTATAATTACAACCATTGTTTGGATTTGGGGCTAGTAAGCAAGTATACAATGATTAACTCCACCAAATGATTGCTTCCTAGAAATCAAAATGAGAATAGAAAAGGCTAGAGCAAATTTTACCAAAATGAGATACGTGCTCTGCACAATAGATTTGAAGTTAGAGCCGGCATAGCATACTATTGTTTATGTACATCTCAAAAGAACTTTTCTTTAGTTTATGAAAAGATATAATTGTTTTTCTTTCTTTCTATCTGCTACACTTACACTATAATACTGATTCGTTAAAAAACTGTAGATGTATAGGTACTAAAAAAGTTACTAATATCCCTATAATGTATTTGAAGCTTCCCTGGTAGGTGGGGTATCATCAGTCAATATTGCTAATATACAAACCAAACATTTCACAGAATTCGCGCAGGTGGTCCTCACATCTTATACAATTTTGGAGCAATCTTTTGTGGTACTCAGTAGTTTGTCTAAAAGTTGTCACAACAAAAGCTTTTTAGTATCAAACCACCACAATACCGTAGGTATATACCCTCGGAGTCAAATGAAACGAACACCGTTACGGGTGGAATATGTCTTCGGGTTCATTTATCATTGTATATGTGTTTGGTAAAGGTTAACAGCGGTGTGGACAATAATTTTTATTTAAAGGTTTTTTCTGTTTATACTAACCAAAACTGAGGAGAACAAAACAAAATTGAAGAATAATGGAATGTCATCCAAACGATAATTATGGTAGGGGAGCCCAAGCGGGGATTTCTGCAGTTACTCGAGGGCGTCAGATTATCATATGGGGAGAAACCTAGTACCCTGCAGATGTACCTCTACCATATATTGGCTCTTAACACAGGAAAGTTCGTTAAGGGGGGCCCGAAAAAAAAATCTATCCTTAAAAATACTCGAAATTGTCAGATTAAGATAAGGTAAGTTAAGTACATGCAATAGAGTGTATATGTATTTCAAAAATCTGACGATTTGAGTAAGTAAATGGGTGAGTCAAAAAGTTTCACAAAAAAAGCGAATGTTTCGCGAAATGAACGTCAGATCGAAAAACTAAAAAATACGTCTTCAATATTTTTTAAAAATCTATCGAATGGTACTAAACATGAGCCACCACGGAGATGGGTGAGGAGTAAATTTAAAAGTTTAAATACAAACCCCGCGATATTTCGCAAAATGAACATCAGATCGAAAAACTGCAAAATACAACATTATCAAAATGTTTTTGAAAAATCTATCGAATGGTACCAAACACTACTCCCCACTGAGGTGGGGTGGGGGTTACTTTAAAATCTTAAATGGGACCACCAAATTTTTATTGCAGATTTGGATTCTTTGCGTAAAAATAAGCAAGTTTTAATCGAGACATTTTTTCGAATTATGGATAGATGGCGCTATATTCGGAAAAAACGATTGTTGGAAATGGAAAATTAAATTAAAAAATGGAAAGTTCCCACTAAAATGGAAAACCTAACTTTTTTTGGTTTTAGGACCCAATAATCACAACCCAGTAGGTCCCCATAACGCTCGAGTGACTGCAAATTTAGTATACTTTGCTCCCCTACCATTACGAATACAGCAAAGGGAGTATTGGGTGAAACCTCAAGCAAAAGAAATGAGGAATGTTTTGACCAAAATTGCCAAGTAGTACATAGCAAAAATATAGCTAAATAGAAATGTCTACAAAGGAATTCCCGATTGAATAGTAGGGAATATAAAGAACTGAGAAAAGACGCAAAGAAAATATGTAGAAGAAAATAGAGAGAAATTTGGTATAGAAAAATACAACAAATCACAGATTATTATAACAGAAGGAGACTAGAAAATTTTACAAGGACACCAAGCAATACATACAAGGCTACATGACAAGAACAGTTTGCAAGGGCACAAATGGGGCAATAATCAGCGGGAAAGGAGAAATAATAAAAAGATAAAAAGGGCACTTTCAAGAGCTCTTAAACCCAGAAAAAGAACAAAACCATGATTAAGAAATTATGCACCACGCAGCCGAACAACTAGTTGAGCAACTAACATTTTAAGAAACTATAAACGTAATAAAACATCTAAAAAATAACAAAGCACCTGGCACAGACGGAATAACTGCAGAACTGATAAAGAATGGTGGACATGTGCTATGATACTGGAAGTGTTCTGGTATGACACTAGAAGTCAAACCAGAAGATTGGAAAGTAGGAATCATACTTCCTGTAGACGCCTGAGAAAGACCTGCAGACGCTACTAAATACAATTTGTGATACTGGGGAACAGTTGGGTTTAACAATAAACATAAAGGAAACAAAAACCATGGTTATAAGTAAGCGAGGTAAAGTCATAATAAGGATCCAGATTAAAAATAAAGCTATTGAACAAGTGGACAAAATGAAATACTTAGGAGTCTGGATTACGGGAGATCCAAATTCGAAAGATCCAAGAGCAGACTTTTTGAAGATGAGGAAATTTCTGAGTAACCAAAGACTCAATCGGCATATCCGATATCGGATGGTAAAATGTTATATCCACTCTATTTTTAATAAGAAAGCTGGAAGCTTTTGAGATGTGTCTTTTTTAGGAGACTTTTGAAAACACCATGTACCGATCATATTACTAACGAAATGGAATGTGATGGAAAGCAGAATGGGAAGAGACAGAGAACTTTTGACCACAATTAAAAGGAGAAAAACAGGATATTTGGGGCACATACTGTAACGTTTCAATCAGCCGATTGAACGCTACACCAAGCTCCGCTTGGTATTTGTCCCTCGTACTAAATGTATATTTCTACAAGCGACCCTAGAATTTGTCAAATTCTTCTAAGGTATTTAAACCGATACAAATTTGTACCCGAGCTTTTTGCATTGCCACGTAAAAGGAGTGACAATATCGCATAAATTATTGTGTTTGTGCTTAGGCCGTTAAACATACGGGTAAGTTTGATTATCTAGTTTTAAGTCTCAGTTTTTTTACTGATTTCTTTTGCACAGCAGATACCTACTTTCCTCCTTGAAATAAAGCATAAAAACTTTTCTAATTTTATTTCTTTTTATTGGTATATAATATATTACTTTATTTCTTGTACATAGTTATAATATTTTATTTCTTTCTGTTTCTATTTATTTTTTTTATATAATGCCACGCTGTGATCAGAGATTTTGTTGAGATCGTATTTCTTTGGATACTCAGCTTTATTTTTGATCAGGCTTTTCTTTTGGGAGAAAACTGATCTTTGTATGAATTTTTCTAGCCCCTACCTTGGGAATAAAGATGCAGGCGAACACTACATGGGGAAGCAAACTGTAGCTGGAGAAAACTATCTTGGAGAGCAGAACGCGACAGCGACATCTCACAACAGCCCACTGTATCATGGATCCAACTACTGATCTACTGGTGCATCAGAAGAATGGTTTCAACGAGATAGCCCTAGAATTCCTACAACTACCGACAGCAACAGAAAGTTCCGCAGAGATTGGAGACCTCCCATAAGAACTGTGTGACTCCGACCAGAGGACATGAAGCTGAGTATCTTTCTTTACCTTTATAACTTTTATACCGGTGACCAGCAGGGTCTCGGTAACAGTTTCAGAAAATTAATTTGGTTGCCTGTTCATAATAGAATTATTTTTGTTAATTTTTTTTATCTGAATAAATAGTGTATATAAAATGATTCGGTAAACTTTTTATTTCCTGTACCTTTCTGGGATGGGTGTGAGGGAAGAATGAACAGGGAACGAACCCAGGGCTGAGCAGTCGGGCACAGCACTATTCTGATGGATGGAACGGTGGACGTTTTTCTTTTGAATATCCTAAGGGATGTTCGAGGAATTCCTCCCCTCGTTTCTCTCAGCAGTGTGGTGTTGCTTAATGCCCTGGTCTTGCTAAGATCAGGACGTTACAATACTTAGAAATAAAAGTACGAGTTGTTACAGCTGATTATGAAGGCTGAACTCGAAGGAAAAGAGGGTCCTGGTCTTCCTCATCTTCTGGTTCCTATCCGTTTCGGATGTTGGAAATCATATTGGCAATCATAACTTGCTCTCTGCGGCTCGAAACAGTTCCGTTGAGGTTTTCTTAAACCCCGTTCTTAAATTCCGCAGCCATGATATTCTCCCTCTATCGGGTCCACGCTTACCTTAGACTTTACCTTGCAATATCGACTGCATCAGGGAGTAACGGTGCTGATTTATCATAACGTGTTCCAGATACTGCAATTTTATGAGTTTGATGGTAAACACAATCTCTGGTTCCTTCTTCATTTTTCCTAGAACTTCTTTGTTCATGATCCTTGCTGTCCATGATATTCTCAGCATTTTTCTCAAATGCTTCAAGTGTTTTAATAATGGTGTCTGTAAGCGTCTATGCCTCCACTCCGTACAATAATATAGAAAAAACATAACATCTTAAAATTCTTATTTTTGTATCTAGGGATATGTTGTGACTTTTCGCTCATTTTGTTAAAGACCGTTCTTGCCTTTCCCATGCGACACTTTATTTCCTGTACATTGCTCCACTGCTCATTTATAATAGTTCCCAGGTAGCAATACTGTTTTACGCGCTCTATCTGCGTTCCATTAATATATAGATGAGCTCTGTTTATATTCTTCTTGCTGATAATTATTTGTTTCGTTTTTTGGGTATTAATGTTTAGTCCGTATTGTTGACTGTACTCGCTGATTCTGTCCATTAGCCTCTGAACTGAAGTCCCTCTAAACTATCTGCCATCACCATGGTGTCGTCGGCATGTCTAATATTGTTTACTACAGTGGGTCATATTCCAAATATCCTGGCTGAAAAACATTCGCAACTTGACCGGGTTACACACAGATGCTTTCAAGAAAAGCAGAAGATTTTTTTTAATCCTTTATTCTGCAATCTATCAGTAATGACAATAAACGTCTTTGTTGATAAATAATTATGACATGTACAGGATGCTCCATTAAGCACCCTGTTTTATAATGTAGCTATTGCTAACTTTGTGGCATTACCTCTACTATTTACAATATTTTATTATTTACAAAAATATGTATATTACAAATTACTTAAACCTATTAATTAAGTCTCTTGGTTTGAATTTTTTTAATCTTCTTTCTTCATGTTCATGTAAGTCTTCAAACAACCGCTTGGCTAACTCGTTAGGATGTACAGACACTCTTTCGCGATATGTTGCACTATATTCACTTATCACTTCTTGCACTGTTGGAATTACTAAGTCTCGTTGGATCACGTAGTTGTGTACGTAGTACGGAGCATCAAGAATCAGCCTTATCGTCTTGTTTTGGAACCTCTGTATTATATTTATGTTCCTATTAGAACAGTCATGTCAAAGATACGGCCCGCGATCGCAATGTGTCACAGAAAGAAGAATCATGTTTTTTAGAGCTTTTAGACTTCACTCGATTGCTCTACGGAAGTTTTAAAATGCGTACACTACACTACATTTATAAGTCATTTCAAAGGCAGCGCGTGCCTAGACAAGCGAGAGAGATAGACAGTAACACCATCTCTTAGCGGAAACACCCTATTATTTTTGTTGAGAACAATAGAATCTTCCATGCGCTTCGAGTCTAGACTAGAACCTTCCTTATCGATATAAAAGAAGTGCGTCGACGTGTCACGTGAGTCAGTTGCGAAGTAGTGGTTGAGAAGGTATTGTACATTTGTTTGTGTCGTGCGTGTGCGATATCCATAATTGTGTCGAGTTCCATATTTGTTACGATTTCGGCATAATGTCACAAAAACGTAAAGTTGATAGTGAACGTAGAGTTTTTCAGTCTAAATGGGAAAATGCATATTTTTTCATAGAATGGAAAGGTAAACCACTGTGTTTGATTTGCAATCAAACAGTTGCTGTTTGTAAGGAGTTTAACTTGAAGAGACACTATGATACGAATCATAAATCAAAATTCGATTGTTACACTGAAAAAATAAGAATGGACAGATTGTCATCTTTAAAATCTAAACTTCAAGGTCAACAATCGATGTTTACTAAAGCTAATACTGAGAGCGAAGATGCCCTGAAATCAAGTTTTATTATTGCATTAGAAATCGCGAAGAGATCAAAACCTTTCACTGATGGTGATTTTATTAAAGACTGTATGTTGAAAGTTGCCGATGTTTCATTTCCATTTCAAAAGTCAATAATTCAAAATATTTCGCTGTCAAGAAACACTGTTGCTTCAAGAATAAATGATTTATCTCAAAATTTGGTTCCTCAACTGAAGGAGAAAATTAAGGAATTTACAAACTTTTCACTGGCTGTTGATGAGAGCACTGATACTGTTGATACAGCTCAACTTGCTGTTTTTATACGAGGTATTAACAGTAACTTTGAAATAACTGAAGAACTATTAAAGTGCGTTCCATTGACAGGTACTACAACAGCAAATGATATTTATTCTGCATTGGAGCATTTGATGGCAGAATATGGACTCGATTGGAATATACTTAGCAGCACAACTACGGATGGCGCTCCTGCCATGGTTGGCCAACATTCGGGCGTTGTAACTAAATTAAAACAGAAAACATCAGGAAATTTTGTGGGATTTCACTGTATAATTCACCAGGAATCATTGGCATCCAAACATTTAAAAATGGACCATGTCATGCAACCTATAATTAAAATAGTCAATTTTATAAGGAGCAGAGGACTAAATCACCGACAGTTCAGGCAGTTTTTACAAGATTTGGACGAAAAGTTTTCTGATGTCCCTTATTTCACCGAAGTTCGTTGGCTCAGTCGAGGAGTAGTTTTAGAAAGATTTTTTGCATTACGTGACCCTATTCGCAAGCTTTCATGTTAGAAAAAGGCAACCCAATTGATTATGACAATGACTGGTGGGTTGATTGTGCCTTTTTGGTAGATATGAATAAACACTTGACTGATCTGAATGTAAAGTTACAGGGTAAAAATCTGATTGTCACTCAAATGTACTCATGTATTCAAGCCTTTGAAACAAAGTTGAGGCTGTGGAAAAATCAGGTAAAAAATCAAACTTTGGATCATTTCCCTCATTTAAAATCATTTGGCACAGTGGATCAAAAAAAATTGGATCAATATTCTCAACTTCTGCAAAATCTTATCACGGAATTCAACAATCGTTTTGAAGACTTCCACAAAATGAATGAAATGGAATTCCCAATTTTCAACAATCCATTCAATTTTGAAGCTTCACAGGCACCAGTTCATTTGCAAATGGAGTTGATAGATCTTCAATCGGACAGTATTTTGAAAGAAAAATTTAAAGAGGTTAACGCACTTACATTTTATACACAATATTTCAAGAGTTTGGATAACTACCCGGAATTAAAAAAGCATGCAGCACGCATTCTGTGCATGTTTGGTAGCACCTATTTATGTGAGCAGATGTTTTCCGTCATGAAAATAAATAAGAACAAACATCGCACAAGACTTACAAATGAACATCTCCAATCAATTCTTAAAATAAATACAACGAATATGATACCTGACATCAATGAGCTTGTCAAAAACAAGAGAAGTCAGGTATCTGGATCCTCGAGCTCAAAATAATTACCCTCTTTTATAACTTTGATATGATTTTTAACAACCGTATATTATAAGTATACTATTAAATAAAATGTTATAATAATTCAGTACATTTTTTTTTATTTGAATCTGGCCCGCCGATACATTCTGAATTTAATATATGGCCCTCTGCAAAATTGAGTTTGACACCCCTGTATTAGAAGCTGCTTCCCAGAGCTGGATACCGTAGGTCCAAATGGGCTCTATAATGGCTTTGTAGACCAGTAGTTTGTTCTAGAGACAACTTAGAGTTTCTGTCGATAATCCAGTATAGACGGTTTAGCTTTAGTCCTAATTGTTTGCGTTTAGTGAAAATATGTTTTCGCCATGTTAGTCTTCTGTCTAGGTCGATTCCCAAGTATTTTACATCTTCGGCTTGAGGTAAATTGTTGTTGTTAATTTGTACTGCTGGACAAATTTCTTTACGGAATGTAAATGTTACATGTGTAGATTTTAGTTAATTTGCTTTCATGCGCCATTTCGACAGCCATTTTTGTATCTTGTTAAGGCAGATTTGAAGTTGACATTCTTGGCATCTTGATGCCATTTGGGTCTTCGCGTGAAGAGAGAGCAGCTGTATCGTCCGCAAATGTGGCTATTCTAACCATCGGTGAAGTAGGAAGATCACTTGTGTACAACAAATACAGGATAGGTCCGAGTACACTGCCCCGTGGTACCCGGGGTAGATTTTATGGCGTTCAGAGAAGAGTATTCATAGTTTTGTCTGAAAAGGAAATGAATATTGATTAGGTATGATTTTAGTAACAGGAAGTGGGGATATGGAAGTAGCTTCTTAATTTTGTAGAAGACTCCAATATGCCAAACTTCATCGAATGCTTGTGACATAACAATAAATGCAGCAGAACAATAACATTTTTGTTGGAAGTCATCGTTAATTTTATTAACTATTCTATGTACTTGTTCGATGGTGCCATGTTTGTTTCGGAATCCAAAAAAGCAGAAGATAGTGAAGAATTTGCCATGGTTATAGTTTTCCTTCATTAGTGGAGTCAGCACTAGAAGAAGAATAAGTATTGTTTAATAGACTAATAACAATTTTGAAGGGTCCAGTATTCCACGATATATGTTTTAATTAATATGCTCTAAGAAAATAATAATTTTACTAATTGTAAACTTGTAATATATAACTTATAAACTTTACTAATTGTAAAAAATTCTATTGCAAACCTTCTCTTACCCTTCAAATAACACCGCTGGCTGCGGTGTGTGAAAAGTCCTGACAAGCCATATATCAGACGCAACAATACCAAATTTGAGTATTTTGTCCGGTATTTAAGCTTTGTTGTCTGTTTTGTTAAAAAGCCATAAAGGCAGCATAGAGCGAGGGAAGCTTTAAAAGTCAATAGCTTTTCAGTGGTGTCATGCTTGCGTGAGTTTTGTCATTTTGTGTACGAGTCCGAAGTTAGTATGTAATCGCTAATGCCCTTTTGACGCTGCTGTGCTGTAGCCAGACCGAAACTTGTTTTAAAAATTTAATTTGCCGACATGGGACATGGCCATCAAATATAAAATGCTTTACTAAATTAAGCTGTCTACTCATTCGGCAGTTTTTTGATGAAAAGTTGTTTTAGCTAAGTAAGTAAATAAAAGCAGAATTATTTAATTAACCGTTAATAAAAATCAGACAATAGTTATTTATGTACCAAGTCAGTAAAGTTACTCTTTATCGGACGAGTCTGATATTATGAGCAGAGCGAGTATAGCGAGCGAGGCGAATAACAGACGAGTTCGATAAAGAGTCTTTACTGACGTGGTGCATACAAAATTTTATCGCCAATCATAAAAAACATTAACACTTACTTAATTACATCCTAATGAAAAAAGAGTGTATGTACTTGGTACGCACGTAAGACGTTATACTTCTATGATTATAATTTCAATGAAATAAATATATTTTAAACATGATGAACACGCTGCTGATATGAGCACATTGTAGAAATGTTAGGGTATAGGAAGTCTAAAGCTCAAAATCTTATTGAAGGTTTTTATTATAACAGTTTTCAGGCGACCGGTTTCGGCGTTTACAGTTTATACGCCATCATCAGGCCTTTTAAGAAACTGAATAAGCTAAAATAAATAAGCTGTTAAAAAATACAGTTGCCCTAGGTTAAGTTTTAGGTTTAAGTCTAACAACAAGTAACAAGTTAATAGAAAGTTTCACAATGGTGTTCCAACAGACCAGTACTACTCTGATATTAACTGTTTTAGTCAGTATATGATATATAAAGTATTAATAATGATATTATTGGTACTTACATATCAGTACAAGAAATTTACAGTGTACAATCTGATGTTTGACGTTTGATGTTTGACGTTTAAATTTCTTGTACTGATATGTAAGTACCAATAATATCATTATTAATACTTTATATATCATATACTGACTAAAACAGTTAACATCAAAGTAGTACTGGTCTGTTGGAACACCATTGTGAAACTTTCTATTAACTTGTTACTTGTTGTTAGACTTAAACCTAAAATTTAACCTAGGACAACTGTATTTTTTAACAGCTTATTTATTTTAGCTTATTCAGTTTCTTAAAAGGCCTGATGATGGCGTATAAACTGTAAACGCCGAAACCGGTCGCCTGAAAACTGTTATAATAAAAACCTTCAATAAGATTGTGAGCGTTAGACTTCCTATACCCTAACATTTCTATATTTTAATCGTATTTTTATTTAAATATTAAACCAATTTTAACACTTAAAATAAAATACCAAAAATTAAAAATACCGTTAATAGTTACGTTATTGTTTATGAAGGGTAGGCTTCCGAAGCGCAGTTGCTTTTCCTTTGATGAATAGTAGAAAATCTAAATAAATATATTTGCTAACAAATTATCATTAATATCTGTCACCGTCCTATATATAATCGAATTAACAAAAAGACCATTTCATAATATATTTGCATTAATACAAAAATTAAAAGAATTAGGAATTTTACTAATTTTAGTCGAAATGAAAATTTCGTATGACAGTAATGACGATGACAGAATGCTTTTGCATGATGGCCGATTTCGATGTTTAATCGATAGTTGTTCAAGTAATCAATATTGAATATGCATCACTAAATCTGTAAAGTTTGGATTTATGTTTTATGAATATAATTGCAAAATACTAGAGAATTTCACTTTCTGGCATAAATTTAATTAATAATAACGTAAATTTTGTACAATATTTTTAATAATTTAAGTAAATAAATTTTAAGTTCACTCAAATAAATAAATCGATTACTGCCATCGAACACTTACATACAATCCCAGTTTATTTTGATTAATCGCGGCAGGTAAAGTAAAATTCTCCTTTCAGTACAATAAAGTGTTACTTTACTGCCGTAAATGGCGTCAAATGAGTACAATAATGAATGACTTGAGTGACGGTTGGCGATAAATTAATCTTCTTTTTGTTCAAACACCATCTACAACAATGAAGGTTGGTAACATTAGTGGTGCACGGATGTACGCATTGAACAGCAAAAATATGTTTATTTACTCTATGTCATATTATATATACAGTGCTAGTCAAAAGTCCGTACCCCCCTCGTATCTTTTGAACGGTTATACCTATAATAGTGAAATTTGGAGGAAGGAAATAAACGGACGTAAGCTTCTTAACTAGTTATGACAGGTGACGTAATAGTGACAGATGACGTTACAGAGCCACTGTGACCGATAATTTTAAATAGGACCTTATGGTAAGTGATACCTCGTTTGAAAGGTATTTAGAATACCTATTCAGTCATACTAATTTTTTTGAGTTTAGGTTGATTTTGATTTTGGTGAATAAATTAAATAAATATAATATTGTAGTTTCGAATTTAATTAATAAAAATTCAAATGTCCGCCTATGAATTTTTTGGCAAAAAAGTTGACGTTTTTTAATTCTCTAGCAGTTTTTACGTCAACGTCAACCTGTTTGACAAGTAATCATAGGCGGAATTTTGAATTTTTATTAATTAAATGCGAAACTACAATCTTATATTTATTTCATTTGTTCATCAAAATTAGCTTAAACTCAAACAAAATTATTATGACTGAATAGGTATTTTCAATACCTTTCAAACGAGGTATCACTTGCCATAAGGTCCCATTTAAAATTACCGGTCACAGTGGCTCTGTAACGTCATCTGTCACTATTACATCACCTGTCATGACTAGTTAAGAAGCTTACGTCCGTTTATTTTCTTCCTCTAAATTTCACTATTATAGGTATAACCGTTCAAAAGATACGAGGGGGGTACGGACTTTTGACTAGCACTGTATAAGTTTTTAGTTTGTGAAAACTGTCATTATAGATAGCAGTGCGTGAAGGATTTAAAGTGTGCGTGAAGTAACAATGTATTTTAAATGAGATATACTTTTTCGCACTGTTTTAACCTTCGCGTTGTCATGGTGACAATCCTTAACTTTCGCGTTGTCATGGTGATGACAATATGAGCAATGAATTACAACAAAAGTTTTGTCAGTTTTGTGGTTTGAATGTAGTTAGAATTTTTAAATGTCAAAGTTCTAAAAATTGTAGAATAGAAATGAATTCCAGTGACGAAGAGTTACAGCTTTTTTTATTTGTTTATCGTAGATAAAATATTGTATGAAACTGTGCGTGAAGTACTTTTTGCGAACTTACGCTATTTATAGCACTCGCTCCGTTGTCGCTCGTGCTCTAAAAATCGCGTGCGTCCGCAAAAAGCATACTTCACGAACTGTTTCATGAATAACTATAATTTTTATATGTGGTGTACAGCCGACTAAGGCCACGGTTATATTGGATGCGTAGTCTGACGACCAATCAGTCGGACATAAACGGACGACCTTCGTAGTGAGACTAGGTGGTTGGATTGCATGCGTATAACTGCGACTTTGCGTTCAGAAAACATGGCTGAAGATGAAGAATATTTATTAGAAAATAATTTTTTACGCCTTTTGATGTTAGAAAACCCAAAAATATGGGTAAATGATTTATATAGAAATAGAGAAGAAAATGGCGAGTTTCACTTAATATGGAATGATTTGTTACACCAACCACAGAAGTTTTTGAATATTTTCGAATGTTACCTGACAAATTTAATTATATTTTGTCTCATTTCCGAAAGACTGGAAAAACAGTCGAACTTTCGAAAGTGTATTCAACCAGCAGAGAAACTGGCATTAACGTTAAGGTAAGTCATTACTTATTATTATAGAAATTATTTATTAAACTAAATATTTTTTATACAAACTTAAAAAAGAAATAATTTTTCATGCAGTAAGGATATAAAAACTAAAATAAACTAATAAAGTACTTTCATTACACTACTGAAAATTATGTAAGTATTCTCGAACACCTGAATATCCTGCTTCGTTTTGATCCATTTCTTGATCCACTGCAGTAGTTCTTGTCCAGACAGACTGAGCACGTGGCTGGACTTCCAAAAGAACTTGTTGCATTTTTCGCACATCTGAACATCCTAGTTCGTTTTCTGATGAAGCTGATGGCAGTACCACTTGATACCTGCTTTGATCGGTTTCTTGGTCCACTGCAGTAGTTCTTGTTCTGACAGACTGAGCACGCGGCTGGGCGTCCAAAAGAAATTGTTGTATTTTTATTCGCACTGACAATTTTTGGTCTTCGGATATTTTCTTCATGTAAGGCATCAGACTCATGAGGAAATGAAAGTCACTATCTTCTTCCTTTGTTCTTTCCTTACACTTTTCTCTATATGCTTTCAGTTTTTCTTCTTCTATAGCTATTATTTTTTCATATACTGAAGATTTAGCTTTTTTACTCTTTGTACCCGTTTTCTTATTTGCTTGAGCTATTTTAGCAGCCTTGGGTGTCGTAGGCATAGTGTCAGTATTTAATTCTGAATCTGAATTAAATTCAGAATTATGATTTCTATCATAATCAGGTTCAGAGATTGTATCTGGCGTAGTATTTTCATCGTATGAATTTTCTTGGTTATTGAGAGGAGGAATATTTCCCGTAGCATTTCTTTGGGTCATGTTGTCTTTTAGGAAAAGCATCAGTGTGAAATAAAGCAATTTTGATGGTATTGATATTCCACCAGCATCTCCGGATCGCCCTTTTTTTGTTTTTGCTAGTTCTTTTCTAAAGTTATCTCTTAGTCCCCGCCATTTTGATTTGAGTACATCACCTAAAAATTAAGAAGTAAATAGTATGTTTTGCAAAATGAAAAATTAAATATATGTGCTTTTGGCATATTAACGTCCAAATGGAGAGTATTAAAAAACGATATGGAAGTTTACCCCGACAAAGTTGATATAATTGTAAAATGTACATGTATTCTTCATAACATTGTCATTGACCAAGAGGGTATAAAGGAATTAAATCTTCCAGAAACAGTATCAACTATGGAGACGTACCAACCAAATAGATCAAGAATTAACAACAGAGCAAATCGACAAGCATATGATATTAAAGTAACGCTGGGTCCGTTCCATTTCAATATGATCGTTTTTAACCTCTCAAAATATAAAATGCATATATTTTAATAATGACAATATTAAAAATAGTCTGTAAGTACCTTAGTATGTATTAAATAAATATTAGATTAAAAATAATGCAAATATCTATAAATAAACTTACTGTTTTCACCCATTTCTTTTGCCAGGGATATCCACATCTTACGAGCCATATCTCGGCTGTGGTAATCCTTATTTGTTTGGTCCCATAATGCCTGTCTTTCGAATACTCCCAAAATTAATTTTTCAATGTCCATCATTTTCAATGTCCAGACGCACGTTGCCGCACGAAAAAACAAACAAGTTTGTATTTTAAAATTAGTCGTGCATACACGTGCATTAACTGACGACTATTACTTATTCAATATAACCGGTCACCGGTCTTACTTATTTGCCCGTGTTTGTTTCATTCGTCCGACTACGCACGAGTACGTCCGACTCGTTAGTCGTCAGAGTACGCGTCCAATATAACCGTGGCCTAAAGGAAATTATTTTCAAAATTATCTTCCTTATGGACTGAGCTCAAAATAACTGCGTTGTGCTTATGATAATGCAGATCATGGTCTACATGATCATCATCATGGTTTTAAAATGTAATTCTGGTGGGGTTTCCAGGGTCCATTCTTAACCTGTTATCAATCCATCTTATGCATGGTTTATCTTTACTACTTTATTATATGTGCGTCCTAATAGCATGTGCAGTTTAAAATCATTTTAATTGATCCCTCAATATAGTACTTTATGCTTGAAATATCCTAGCAATTTATCACAATAATTTATTCGGGTTTCGGAGCCATACGTTAGGGGGCGTTCAAGTATTACGTAACGCGATTTTTGAAGATTACTGTAATGGACGTTTAACTATTCCTTAACTCAATTTTTGAAGATTTTTAACCCCCCCCCCCCCCCAACCAGCGTTACGTAATACTTGAACGGTCTCTTAGCATCGTTTTAGAGTTTTATACAATTTACATTTTGTTTGCCTTGAAAGGTTTCTTGATCTAAGTTGAGGGAGCAGACCATAACAGCATATTTTCCAGAACTACACGGCATATTTCCAGAACTTTATTTCCATGTTTGGCTGTTGACGAGTATGCTCAGATAAACGCAATCACTGAAAATGTATTTGTGTTTGTTTTCTATGCAGTTTTATGTTTTGTATTGGCTACATCGTCAATGCTTGGTTTTATTTGTGTTTATCACCAGCCCAATATTCCTCGCTGCTACTTCTAGTGCTTGGTATGGCCCCTCAATAGCCAGTTGTATTTATCCAATACTACTAACGGTGTCTCCTAGGTTCAGAGTGATTTTATGATAAATAGTGCCTGTGGTATTTATGTGAAAGAACTTAATAGTTTTTCTAATGCGATGTTAGACGACACACATTATGCAATAACATCACCTTGTCTAAGTCTGCCATTAGCTTTAAAGGTTAAGCACATAATTTCCGGTACGGATATCGTCCATACCGGACATCGTTCCATACTAGACACATCGCCGTCTCATTTGTTTACTTCAGCTCCCAGACAATTTGGTATTCCCAGTTCTTTTAATATCTTAAAGAGTGCTTAAAAAATATTGTGTCATAAGCAGCCTTAAAGTCCACAAACAGGTTATGTGATCGACTAGTTTAAAATTTTCAACCGTTTTCGAGCTAAAACTTTAGCTAAAGTTTTCAATCTATTAGTAAATATACCTCTCTCCCTCTCTCCTGTCGTTTCCCCATTACTGAGGATCGTGATTTCTTCCAATATTCCTAACAATGTTTCTCCATTGGTCTCAATGGAGACCAATAAATGGAGACTCAATAAATATACCTAAGTATACAAAAATAAAAAAAGGTTTTTATCCAATTCCTACCGAATAAATAATTCGTAACGACAAAATATCAAATAACTTCCGTTCATTGGTACAACTGTTTTATATGGATGTCAATCTAAGTTCTTTTACTGTAAATTAGATAAAATGCTAAATAATTTTACGAATAGAACATATTAAGCCTGGATCCCGCTCTCCAAAAAAAGTTGAATAATAGCAAGCTGAAAATTTGTTAATAGCTTAACGGTATCTAGTCGGACAAACTTTGATGTACGGGAACAGGGAAGTTTTAGTTGTGGAACAGTTTAAAAATTTGGAACGTCAGATTACGAAAACGTCCCATGTATTTTGTCGGACAGAACATCCAATTGATTTGTTACCCCTTCATTAAACTCTCATGCCAAAATCAGACTGCTATTACTAACCAACATGATTCTTATCGTTTGACATGTTCTTCGTTCCACTCATTAAAATACCCAGTTGGTGATAAACATCAGTCTGATTTTTGCATGAGAGTTTAATGAAATGGTAACAAATCAATTGGAAGTTCTGTCCGACAAAATACATGGAACGTTTTCGTAGTCTGACGTTCCAAATTTTTAACCTGTTTCACAATTAAAACTTCCCCTGTTCCAGTGTTCCCATGCATCAAAGTTTGTCCGACTAGACACCGTTAAGCTATTAACAAATTTTCAGCTTGGTATTAATCAAGTTTTTTTTGGTACGCGGGATCCAGGTCTATATTTGAATCACTTATTCATAAAAGGCCTCTTGTCACAAAATGTAAATTTTGGAAAACAAGAAAAAACTGTTTAGTTTTATAAAAAACGATTTTATACTTTTTTGATTTTTCGAAACATTTTAAGTACCTTAAAACTCAAAATAACTTTAGTTACACTTTTTAAAAGCAATATTGTATTTTTTATTATTATTGTAACTAGCTGACAAAGGGCCTTTCATAAACAAAAGTGTTGTTTTACGGGGAAAGTTTTGATTGGTGGATGAATTTACACCGTGTTTATTTATTATTAATATTACTTTATTAAAACAGTTCTAAGACAATACAATTAGCTAAAATTAATTGCCATTTTAAACATTATGAAAAGCCCCTCGTCACTGACATGAGGCTTTTCATAAATAAACAATATACATTATGAAAAGCCCCTTGTCATTGACATGAGGCTTTTCATAAATAAACAATAATTTTAAACTAATATATCTGATAAAGGAATAACAAAACATGAGGTTTTTCATAAGCAAACGATGTGCGAACAAATGGGTTATCATGTTCTAAGTTAAACGAAAATTTGAAAAAAGGTGACATGAGGCCTTTCATAAATAAGTGATTCGTTTTTATTCCAACATAAAATGTACATAGAGTAGGCATGGAGTAGAAAAATGCAACAAATACATTTTTTAGATATAACCATAATAAAACAAATATAAATATAATATTGCTGTGTTTCAGAAAAATCTCATACGAATGTAACAATACACATCACTTTATATTTTTAAATAAAACAATCAAACTGCACTTTATAATACGTTTGTTAATATAATTTTGAACATTGTGTATAAAAATCCTTTATATCAATAATGTTGTGGCTTAACCTCGTATAAACATAATATTTAAAAGAAATGAAATAATTTACAACGAATGAGAGTTTTGAAAACTTTGAAAGTTAGAATATTTCGGCCATGTAATGAGCCATGCATAGAGGTATAGCAAATTATTTAATCTGTTTAGAATTGCCGTAAATAATGTTATTATTTCCAATTTGAAAGCCAACTTTCGATAATCTAAAAAGAATAAAGAAGAGGGGGGCGCTAAAAGAAGAAAGAATAATATGTCTGATCCAACGTTTGGGTATGTTTATTAAATATTATAATTCATATATTCACTTTTTTCTAGACATTTATACAGTTTAAACCTTATGTTTCTGTTTAGGTCTGTTTGTAACTGTTGCTTCCTGATTTTTTATCTGCAACTGTATAAGGTGTGTGATAGAAGAGCCCTGCCGTATCTCTTTATACAATAATCACAAAACTTGTACTCATTTATGAATTATTTAATTAATTTAATACGAATTACAATATGTAGTGTTGCTTTTCTTTATACGACTTGTTTCTGTTTCATAACTAAGCTTCTATTCACCCAAACAAATTTGGTGGGAATTATAAAGATTATTTTTTTATGCTAACATACTCTAGTTAAAAATTAAACTCAAAATACTGGGAAAAAGGCAGCTACTTAGTAAGCTATAGCTGGAATATTTTTCATTTTATATCCCTTGTTTCGAGTTGATTTTTATCCCTAAGGAACGTAGCTACAAGCGACAATCAAATCTACTCCGAGAATTTTATTCACGTTTATATAATCTAGATGGAAAAATGTGGAAAAATAGAGAGAAAAGCACAACACACTCACTGACACCATCACTGCAAGTAATTTCCATTTTCCGACTCCAGATTTTGCAGGTAAAGAGAGGAAAGGAAAAAGGACCGACTGCAGACTACATTAGATTCTTTATTTTCCCATGGGGAGTGCATGCATTCATATTATCTCCTTCTTTCATTTAGATTTCCAGTCATTGCGACCTCGACTCAAAACTTCTTTTTATATGCTACCAGGAGACGACTTACAGAGACGTGCTCGACAAATAAATAAGAGTTTGCATATTTTCATGGAAAATATTTTAAAAAGCTTTCTATAAATATGTGCCTATAACTTTGTCACCGGTATACAATGATTATAGGTTATCGGTATTCTTGCTTTAGGAAATACTAATTTTTATCTTTTACTAAATGATTTAAAATGATTCTACTTATACAGGGTGTTAGTAAATAAGTATGAAAAACTTTAAGGGCTAATTCTACATGAAGAAATAATGCCGGTTTGTTCTATAAACATATGTCCGCAAATGCTTCGTTTCCGAGATACGGGGCGTTGAAATTTTTATTTCAAACTGCCAATTTATTTATTGCTCTAAGATCAGTTGAGCTATGAAAATGAAATTTGGTGAGTTTTAGGAGGTAGTTATTGCGCATTTTTTGACATACAATTAATAATTTTGTATTCATCATTGACGCGCATACGGGTAATAGTCTGAATTTTTTTAAAGAAAAAAATAGTACGCCACTGATATATTTCAAATTGAAAATTATTTTTTAATACCACGTTTAATTTTTGATAAAAAACCTTTCTTGCCTTTTTTTTCACATGGTGCACCGTTTTTATACAGAAAAATAAAACATCCTGACGCGTATTTTTTATTTCCTAATACATTATTAAAAAATATCCAATATAATAATACTAAACAGGAACCATAACAGAAAATATTATTAATATGTTTTTAACTAGGTGCAAAGCTGCAAGAAATGTTTAAAATGATCTCCTTTACAGGTAACAGAAGAATTTTATAATCATCATTGGAGCGCGTACGGGTAATGGTCTGAATTTTTTTAAGAAAAAAATAGGATGCCACTGAGATATGTCAAACTAAAAATCATTTTTGGATTCCTTGTTTAATTTACGACAAAAAATCTTTCTTGCCTTTTTTCATAAGAGGCGCCGTTTTTGTACAAAAAAATAAAACATCTTAACGCTTACTAAGTATTTGAGGTAGTTTCCATATGCCTAGAAACTTAGTTCAAATACTTTGTAAAAGATGTTTTATTTTTTTTCATAAAAACGGCGCCGCATATGAAAAAAGGCAAGAAAGATTTTTTTGTCGTACATTGAACAAGGAATGGACCACGATAGTCGTGACGTCAAAACCTAAAAAAAAAGGTTTCCAAACACGTTGTGTCTAGGTACACGCTAAAATGTACGCAAATAAAAAAGTTCAACTTCATCAAGCTAGTGACTATTTAGCGTGTGCAGTGACTGTATATTTTGATACACGCTATTTTGATATATTTAGTGTTTGTTTGATAGAAAAATATTTGTTATGACCTTTAATTCTACCTAAATTTGCGTACACGTTAGCGTATACCTAGACACAACGTGTTTGGAAAAATTTTGACGTTTTGACGTCACACTATCACGGTCCATTCAAAAATGATTTTTAGTTTGACATATCTCAGTGGCGTAATATTTTTTTCTTAAAAAAATTCAGACCGTTTTCTTAAAAAAGTATTTTTTAACATTTGTTGTAGCTCTGCACCTAGTTAAAAACTTATTAATAATATTTTCTGTTATTGTTCCAGTTTAGTATTATTATATTGGATATTTATTAATAATGTACAGTGGAACCCCGATAAGTCGGCCCCCGACAACCCGGAAGTCTGGCTAACCCGGACGGATTTTCATCAGACAAACATTTCAACAATTCAAAAGAAAAATGTATGTATACTATACTATGCATACTATATTTGAGAGATAATGTGTATTTATGTAATTTGAGCTATACGATAGTAAAAATTACTCATGGCACACGGCGGCAGGTTCATTGTCTTGAATTATCGGGAACAGGCTCCTGTTGTAGTATTCCTTTATTTATTTCAATCAAAATGTTTTAGCATTGTTTAAAAAATGAATAAAATACTATTTAAAAAATTTCTTTTTTAAACAATGGTCTTAGTTCTTCACTGTTCTTAAATAACATAACATCGTTTCGATTATGGCTGTATTGTGTGTAGTACAGTCTTGTATTGTTCGCTTCCGTTTGCTTAGGTTTGTGTTTACGTGTTTTTAGTAATTTAGATGTGTACTGTGCATATATATTTCATGTTATTTCAATTATAATGGAGTTTACCTGTAAGTATACCGTATTTTATTAATTTTTACCATATTCTCCAGCTAACCCGGATTTTGATAACCCGGATCGGCCGCGGTCCCGATTAATCCGACTTATCGAGGTTCCACTGTATTAAGAAATGAAAAATGCGCGTCAAGATGTTTTATTTTTCTGTATAAAAACGGTGCACCATGTGAAAAAAAGACAAGAAAAGTTTTTTATCAAAAATTAAACGTGGAATTTAAAAATAATTTTTACTTTGAAATATCTCAGTGACATACTATTTTTTTCGTAAAAAAATTCAGACTATTACCCGTATGCGCGCAAATGATGAACACAAAATTCTTAATTGTATGTCAAAAAATGCGCAATAGCTACTTAGTAAAACTCACCAAATTTAATTTTCATAGCTCAACTGATCTTAGAGCAATAAATAAATTGGCAGTTTGAAATAAAAATTTCAACACCCCGTATCTCGGAAACGAAGCATTTACGGACATATGTTTATAAAGCAAACTGGCATTATTTCTTCATGTAGAATTAGCCCTTAAAGTTTTTCATACTTATTTACTAACACCCTGTATATGCCAACTCTGTTTTACTAGAAAGATGAAGTACAATAGCGAACAACCTAGTCGATGGTCGACCGTATCTCAAACAAAATATTGTGGCACCATAGCGGCTAGACTGCTCAGGACCGGCCACTATTCGGAATTCGCAACATTGCCCCCCACCTTAAGAGATGGTTCTTCCTGGAACCTTGTTGGAACTCTCTTTTACAACTCCCAGTTGTGTAAAAGTGGCAAGTGATGTATTGCAACAGACTAGTACCTAGACTTCGGTGTCTTTAAAGATTTCTTTCACCATATTTCTGACAGCCTCCAATCTAATTGGCATCATTCTAGCTTTGGCCTGGCTAATTCTTGCACGTTTGAGTTCAACACGTACTCTCCCAATTGAAGTAATGCTTTCCGTATATCTTGGTAGGGAGGTTGATCATGGACAGTATCTTTTGTTCGACAAATAAATAAGAGTTTGCATATTTTCATGGAAAACATTTAAAAAGCTTTTAACAAATATTCGCCTATAACTTTGTCACTGGCATAAAATGATTATAGATTATCGGTATTCTTACTTTAAAGAATAATTACTTTTATCTTTTTTACGAGATTTATTAAATAACTATTGCAAACGCTAATTGAGATTTGGATTGAGGGGTATGAAACTGATGATGCTTATGATCAATTTTTATTAGAGTCCATAGAACAATGTAATCTAGTATACTTAACTCCGCCCAAAACTCTCCAACTCTTGCGCTATATTCCAGTCCATCAATCCATCAATATGTAACCAGGGCATTGTATCTAAATTAACTTGGTCCTTTATTCAAGATCCACATGGTTCCGATCATCTACTCTGGATGTTGGAATGTAATATTCAACTATAAATTATTATTTTTGTTAGCTTTGCTTAAATAAATATACGCAGTCTTCAAGGGCCCGCCTCCGACTTGTCCGAATCATTAATTCAATACACTCTTGACTAAAATTGCATAAAAGTGTCATGTTACATATGAATGACAGAACGGTGTTAGTTCTGTTTTTGGTATTCAGTCTGTTAGAATATTTGGTAGAAGAAACACATCTCTTAATTTCTTTTTATGTATTATTGTAATAATTCGGTTCGGTTAAAATAAAAATAGTTTTTACTTTTATTTGTACCTTTTATTATCTTATATTTCTAATACTACTCTGGACAATATTGATGCCGAGTTACTTATAAAAGGCGGTTATGAACTCATAAGTAAAATCCGTCAATTGATAGAAAAGGCCTGGCAACAAGAAATAATGCCGAAATAATGGTGTGGTAGTATTATTGTACCAATACACAAGAAACGAAAAAGGGGATCATGTATGAACCACAGAGGAATTTCATTAATCAATACTACGTGTAAAATATTGGTTTCGGTATTATGTACTAAAAAGATTACTACCATACGCCGAAGAAATAGTTGGTGACTACCAGTGTGGTTTCATGCCCGGAAGATCGACTATTGATCAAACATTTTTTACTATAAGACAAATGCTTGAAAAGTATTGAGAGTATAATTTAGACGTGCATCAGATCTTTATAGATTTCAAACAGGTTTATGATTAAAGTTTATCATACACCTGTTTGAAATCATCATGTATCATTTAACACTATAAAATGCAATGGTCGAGCTGGGCGTACCCAAGAAATTAACTGCGGTAACGCAAATATGTGTAAGTAACTCCTTTGCACAAGTCAGAATACGGGGAAAATGTTTTCTGCGTAAATTCTGGACTGAGACAGGGAGATCCGTTGTCCCCATTGTTGTTTAACCTGGCCTTAGAATATGTCATGCGAAACATTTATCCAAAACTCAAAGGGAGTTTAAGGGGGGGGGGGGGATATGGTTTGAAATAAACATGTCAAGCACATTTTTGTGAATTATTTTCGAAACTATGGTACAATTATTTTATTTTTAAATTAAATAAATATATTAAATACAATTCAAAGAATATTTAGAAAAAAATCAATCCAAAATATTGAAAAGTAAGCCAATGGTGACAACTTTTGGCAGGCAGTTTACAAAAAAATGGATTTTGCGGTGGACATCAGAACTCGTCACTTGATCATACGAAACAAAAAATTCAAAAAGATTTAATTAGCTTATGAGTTTCACGAGGTCACAATGTCGAGTTTTTTAATTTTTAATAATTTGTGAATTTTTGGTATCACTCAGAAATAAAAAAAAAATTAAATTTTTGGTAAAAATTTTGTGAAAATCAAGAGATTTATTATTGTTGAACAAAAAATAAGCAAAAAAAGAAAAATATCTCGACGTTGTTACCTAACGAAATATCTCAAGACAATCTGTGCAAAATATCAGGAAAATCGGCCGGGTAGTTTTTCAGTTACAATGTCCACCGCATTTGAAAAAGCAGTTTTGAGAAAAATGCGTTTAAAGTTTTGACAACTGCATATTCATCTTCTTATTTGTCTGCCAGATCGTAAAGTGATGGACAATGGAATATGTTTTTTTAATCGAGGAGTAATCTATAAAAGAGAAGGCGAATAGTTTGTTTAGCGTTTCTCACTACGCTCAAATGTGCTGGCGCGAAGTCGCGGCAAAGCGAGTCGAAGGTAGAGAAATTCAACACGCTGTATCTCCGATTATTTTGAAATTCGGAAATGGTAATTTTACTCAGATTATTTTGAAATTTTCAGAGAGTATTCTTGAAAGTATGCCATTTTATTTGAAACAATAAAAAAATTAAATATTTCAAACCATACCCCCCTTAAGGGCATAGGCGTAAAATGCCTCTCCAATGTGTTTTAAATGCATTCATTTTTTTTTCGAATCCTGAGAAAACAAAGCATTTTTGAAAAATTTAAACGCAGAATGAAAGATTATATTATTACTTACATAAAAAAAGATTAAATCATTTTTTTAGTTAAGTTGTGGCTTATTTCCCATTTAGAATAGTTGATTAAAAAAAGGGACCAACTTTATTTTGAGCGCAACTGGCTTAATTTTGCTGCTAGAAACTTTTTTAGAAATCAAAAATAAAGATTTTTTTAAACACTTTAAAAATTTGTCATGAGTTTTACCCTAAAAGTGCTTCATTTTTTAGTCATTTCACATTGAAATATTAAATTTGGAATTTTTATGAGCTATAACTCTGCTTCAACTGGGTTTACAGACGTCATACATATACTATCTTTTTCATTTTTGATTTTTATTTATTATATAATAATATATTTTTGCTAAAAATATTTTTTTAGATAAAACATTAAATTTTTGAGTTATTTGCAAAAAACCGTCTAAACACGTGGTTTTCTGTTGAAAAATGAACATATTCACTCGCAAATAAATCAAAAAGTATTGACTTAGTGAAACAACTCTATAGAACAAAAGTTGTTCAGAATTAGCCATTATTTTGAACGTATATTGATTTACCTCCGAGAAAGAGTGATACTCATCCGCAGGGCAAACATCGACAGCGTATCTCTTTTTTCCTTGACGTGTTAGCTATGTGCGAATGGACTAATAGGCTTAAGATATTCGCGCATTAATTGGTAATTCAAAATACAAAAACTAAACGAGGACTCTTATATCTAACAAAACCCCTAATATTTCTCACTACGGTCCCGTCCACCGGTTCTTGTAAACTTTTCTACATCAACAAGCTTAGAAGACGAGCTTCTTTCTGTTCGCAATGTGTCTGTTACGAAATTGAGAATTTTTCTCATCAACCTAATCTTTTGCAAGGATTTTATGCAATTTTCTGCAATCTAGTTTAATTCAAACGATATTCCTATCTTCACGGCAGTTTCCGTTTGTGTAGCTGGTATTTTACTAGAGGTTACATCGTTCTGTCGTTTAAAATCTAACGAGACAATGGGTTTTACAGATATGACCAAAATTTATATACTAAATAGAACAGCGTTAACAAGTTATTCTAGAATATTTAGAAACGTTTATTTGCTAATCATGTCGCTTTGAGGTCAGTACATGAAGTCAAATGAGAAAAAGTTGATGAGGATATTGGATATAAAAGAGAATGAGGAGCCTAGAAGTCGGACTTAGTTACTTACTCCATGGTGTTACAGTTTGTCAAACGTAGGAAGGAGTTTGAAAATCTCACAATCTCCATAACGCCGCATGGCGATTGTAAGGTTTTCAAACTCTTTCCTACGTTTGAAAAACTACAGGGTGTTTCGAAAAGGTATGTCATAAATTAAATTACGCATTCCGGGGACAAAAATAAATTGATTGAATCCAACTTACCTTAGTACAAAAGTGTACACAAAAAAGTTACAGCCTTTAGAAGTTACAAAATGAAAATCGATTTTTTTTTTCATATATCGAAATCTCTTAGAGATTTTTCATTGAAAATGGACATGTGGAATTCTTATGGCAGCAAGATCTTAAAACAAATTAAAGTGAAATTTGTGCACCCCATAAAAATTTTATAGGGGTTTTGCTCCCTTAAACCCACCCAAAGTTTTGTGTACGTTCCAATTAAATTATTGTGGTACCATTAGTTAAACACAATGTTTTTAAAACTTTTTTGCCTCATAGTACTTTTTCGATAAGCCAGTGTTTATCGAGATATTTTGAATATTTGTCGAGTCCACCACATATTTGTATATGCTTAAGTACCTATGATATACCATCTGAAAATTTATTTATAATTTACATTTTTAGGTATATTTTGAAGAAGAAGCCACATCTCGATAAAAGATGACTTATCAAAAAAAGACTAAGAGGCAAAAAAGTTTTAAAAACACTGTGTTTACCCAATGGTATCACAATAATAGTTTAATTGGAACGTACACGAACATTTGGGGGGTTTAAAGGAACAAAACCCACATAGAATTTTTATGTAAACATATTAAAAAAGAAGCCGCATCTCGATAAAAATTGGCTTATCGAAAAAAGACTAAGAGGCAAAAAAGTTTTAGAAACGTTGTGTTTAACTAATGGTACCACAATAATGAATTAATTGGAACGTACACAAAAGTTTGGGGGGTTTGAGGGAACAAAACCCCCATAAAATTTTTATGAGGTGGACAAATTTCAGTATAATTTTGTTTTAAGATGTTCCTGCCATAAGAATCATACATGTCCATTTTCAGTAAAAAATCTCTAATAGTTTTCGATATATTGAAAAAAAAACGATTTTCATTTTGTAACTTCACAAAGGGCTGTAACTTTTTTTGTGTACACTTTTGTACGAAGGTAAGTTGGATTCAATCAATTTATTTTTGTCCCCGAAATGCGTGATTTAATTTATGACATACCTTTTTGAAACACCCTGTATACAACACTTCGTGTGTTTTAGCAAAATAAATTTTGTTCTCCTCAGCAGCTGGGCACCCGATGTGTCTGGCCATCGAGCCCATGGTTATCGCACATGGCCTCGATGCTTAGAGTTACGCGTCTATGTCTCTCATTCGACCTGCCTTAAGGGCCTATAGCCTAGGAAGTATGAACTAGGAAGTATGAGCTTAAAATTAATTATAAAGCATTGAAATACATGATTATGGGGAGGAGCCATCATGGAGGAGCAAAAAATTTGAAGATAAAAGCAGAAAGTGTAGAAATTTAAGATGTTCAATGAGTCTACTTATTTCGGAGTCATTTTGAAAGAGACCAGCTATGAGAAGAACGGGATGACAGCAAGACTAGTGAAATGCAAAAGGAAATATAAAAATCTGAGAAGTTTATTTACTTTTAATCTAAGTTTTATCCAGGAAAACAAAGTTGAGAACATACAATATACCGTAAATAGTAGTAAGGGCAACTACTTTACACATGAGAGATGTGGGTGCTCAATAAAGTTAAAGAGGAGCGGTCAGAAAGATGAGAATTTAAAAAGCTGCTAAGCAGTTTAGTAGGAAAATGAGCGAGGAAAGATGGAGACATATCACTAGCCAAAAAGTATATGAGTAGTCTCCTCCACTATATTTTCTCCTTCGTAAGGATGTAGTGGCATCATGTAATTTGACTATTTCTGACCAATTACCTCCCTACCGTTCGTCTTGTTTTACTTCGGAGGATCAGTAACCAGTTATGTCCTTTGTTTGGTACGACGATAGTACTGGAGATCTTCCTCTGGATTTTTTGCCCTCTACATCGCCTTTACCTCTCATTTGTTAAATTAAATTAGGATGTAAAGGAATTAAAAATGATAAGAGTGGCTTGAACTGGAGAATAGAAGCAGAAGACAGAAGAAACAGATATGTAAAATATGTATTGTTATTTATTTAATTACAATTATTTAATTAACGCAAATCATACATAAAAATTAAGAAAGAATCTCAGGGTGCCTTGTTATAATATAAAAAAATGTCTAAATTATCTTATGTTATACTTATCTTGTGGTTTCAGTATCTCTTAGTTGATCCTTATTGGGATAAAATGGAAAAGGAAATAAATAGAAAAATCATAAATAAAAACATACAATTGCCAAACTAATCACATACATTTCTTCTTGCCCATTCTTTTTTTCATTCGAAACACCCACTCATACTTTCAAAAATATTCCTACCATCATAATAATTATTTTTGGGAAATTCTACAAAATTTACTCGGGGTTAAACAAAAAGAGATTAAAATTCCAAACTTTCTTTACCTTAATTTTCTAAGAACTAATAATTACATCTACCTGTGGTTTTACATTTCCCGTAAAAAATCTGTTTAAAATAATAATCCTAAATAACTTTCACTTCACTTTTATTTACAAATGTTTTTAATATTCTTCATGGAACGATTCATTAAGGAGAAATCACCTAACTTCTAATAGCTATGTGATGCGATGGTGCTAACAGCAAGGAAAGTGTGAGAAAGCTTTCGTAAGAAAAGATTACTATAGATAGAAGCATTATTTCATAATTTAGATGGTTTTTAAATTGACAATTATATTAGAGCCCAAATTATTGTTGTAAGTTATTTCGTGAATATAAACCAAATTCCGTTTTCTAAAGCTCGTCGTGTAATGCGCGCACATATTCAATTTCATGCAGCAATTAAGTCAATTGTAGAAACAATGGAATAATTAAACAAAAGACAAACTTAAATTAAAATTAGTAAATTAAAAATGAAAGAACCACGGATGGCCGCCCAATTATTTTTTCTCATTTCATTTATAATTGAAAAAATCCGCACACGAGCTTTTAGGCCCGTTCTTTAATGAACGTTTCGGCAGATTGTACATTTGCCAAAGTAGATTCTAAAAGGCTTCTTTTACTTAGATAATACAATTTTAACGTTTTCGATTAATTCTTAAGAATATTATTAATAGAGATAACATTTTTAACAATGATTATAGAGGGAACAATGTGTGACACACCTAAAATTTAAGATATTAGAGGAATAACCAAACAAGTAAGTCTTGAAGCTATTTTATTCAATGTTTTTTATTTTCGAAGGGGAAATCAAAATATCAAAATAAACTTTTTCGAAATTCTAAGATTAAACAAATCATCTGGGGGTTTTTAAAAAGGACTAAAAGGAAAATTTAACTTGTACTGAATGAGTCCGGTTGAATGTGTTTAGCAATAATTATTGTTTGTTTTATGTTTCTACTTTTGTAATATTGTCTCCCTGAGAAATTTTATTAAGTAAATTTTACAGAGAGGTAATAAGAATAAAATTGTATAAAAATTTATATTGAAAAAATAAAAAAAAATAAATAATATGTATACAAAAAATTAAAAAAAAAACAAGAAAAAGAAAACAAAAAAATAACAAAAAATATTAAAAAACAAAAAAAAAAGAAAAAAAAAACAAGAAAAATAAATAAAAAAGTATAACAAATTATAAAATAAAAAAGAGAAAGAGATTAAAAACACAAAGAAGGTCTAAACCTCCGCGGTGTCGAACCGGATTGAAGCCTTAGCGCTGTGTTAAAAAAAACTTATAATATATTTATTAGTATTAAGTATTAGCATTTAGTTCTTTTGTCAATTTTATTGTTTGTAAATTAATTTAAGTTGGTTAGGGCAATTAATGAAGGGTATACCTGCCGGTCAATTTAATGTTTCCCCCCCTTTTTGGTTTTTTTGGAGTATTGTAGTAAACAGTAATTTAGTATCTATCGTGGCTGAATGGATCAAGTAATCCAAAGCCAATAAGCAAAAAAAACTTTTGTTAAAGCTAAATTGTGGTTTCTTGTTAATAAAAATAGTAAATTAAAGAAAGTCTTCTTTTTCACTCCAAGGTTTAGGCCTTTCCTATGAGTTCTTGCATCAAATTTAAATCCATATTTTTAAGAGGCGCCTCATACTTCTTCTTTTTTTTCGGTTTGTAGTTTAATATTTGTTTAGTTATTTGAGTCCCATCGATCCAGAATTAAGCTGCCTAAGCTGCGTATGACTGCCTAAGCGTGACCCCGCAGGTCTTCTTTGGTCTTCCTCTCCTACCCCTGCCATCAGCAATTTACCTAACAATCTTCACATATGTTCTCTCATTTTGGCATTAATTGGTACCACTCCTAGACTTCCTCTAATATACTTATTTGTAATTGTATCCTTTTTTATCCTTTTGTCCTTATTTTATCCTTTTTTTGTCACTCGATTCTACCATATGATAAGGATAAATTAAAGACATTAATACGAAGAACAAAGCCAGAACAAAAGTCGAGAATGAATTAACATCGGAAGTAGAAATCAATTTGGGAATTCGACAAGGACATAACTTGAGCCCATTCATTTTTTAATTTAGTAATGGACAAAACCATAGAAGGCATTAAAAGTACAGGAAAAAGATATAAGATGACAGAAAAACAAATAAAAATCCTCTGTTATGCTGACGACGCAATCTTAATCTCAGATAACGAGAATAATCTACAGCGAATAGCTCAGACATTCAATACAGTGGCGAAGAATTATCTATCTATAAGCGAGGTTCCTCTGCCTCTGCCGCTTCTTGCATTTTGACCGCCATCTTTTTCGGTCCATCCATTCGTCTTCTTTGATGGCTCTATCTCTCATTATGTGCCATTTTCTTCCCAGGAAACTAAAGGCCTTCCTCTTCTGTTTCTTTAAAGCCTTAAAGCTTTCTTTGGCCATCTATCTTCATTCATTCATTTTACGTGACCATACCACACTAGTTGTCTCGTTTCAATTCTATCTACACTGGAATATACAATATTTGTCCTCCTTCAAATATCTTTATTCCTGATGTAATCTTTCTAGGATATATCACACGCTCTCCTTTGATAAACTACAGCATGGCAAAGAACTACAGCATGAAAATATCAATAGCTGAGACCAAATCCCTGGTAGTCTCAATGGAACCCATCAGATGCAAAAGAGTAATTAACAACGAACTAATTGAATAAGTCTTGAGATTCGAATATCTGGGGGTCGAAATATGTAGGTATGGGGATGTTAAAGAGAGCGTCCAAAAGCAAGCAAATAAAACCAATTACGTATCAGGATGTCTAATGAATGTCATCTGGAGAAATAAAGATATGAGGTTGGAAGGGAAAGTACGCATATACAAATCATATGTGAGACCGATCATGACGTACGCGGTAGAAACAAGATGTGACACAGCAAAAAGCAAGAGGATACTGAGAACATCAGAAATGAAAACGTTGAGGTCAATTACTGGGAAAACACTGAGAGATAGAATACCGAACGGCAAAATAAGAGATCTCTGTAACATACAAGACATAGGACGGTGGCGAAGACAGAGAAGACGAGAGTGGAATCAGCATGTGACGAAAATTGACAGCGAGAGAATAGTCCGTATAGCCTTAAAATTCAAGGCCAACGGGCAAGAGACAATAGGAAGGCCCTTTAAAAGGTGGCGAGATAGCTGGCAGACAACATCACATCATTCAACTCCATAGAACTTTGAGCAATAGAGAGAGCTATGAACCATCGCAGGATAGATTCTCGATACACAATGCTCATAGACAATATTTATACGAAAGCTACATATGAATATTAACTGGGTAGATAAAGGAACAAATTATGTTAATGGAAGAAAACTGAGTCATTTGAGATATGCTGACGATATTGTAATATTCGCTACAAGTTTCGAAGAATGACAGACCATGATGACGCAACAACTTCAAGCTTCGGAAAAGTAGGTCTTAAGATGAACTTGGAAAAAACAAAAGTAATGACGAATACACCGAACATTGCAAAAATCACGTTGAATGACATAGATTTAGAAACAGTAAGAAGCGAATACATCTACCTGGGACAGATAATGAAAGTTAACAAAGAAAATCAAACTGCCGAAATTACCAGGAGAATAAGGTTAGCGTGGGCAGGATTTGGAAAACTGAGTTGGATCTTGAAAAACACTAAAATAGAACAATATTTGAGAACCAGAGTTTACGATCAGTGTATCCTCCCTATACTTACGTATGGTTCACAGACGTGGACACTCACCAAGGCACAGAGAGCGATGGAAAGATCAATGGTCGGAGTGAGGCTCATAGTAAAAAAAAACAAATAAATGGATTAGAAGCAAAACCAAAGTAAAGGACGTAGGAGAACATGCTGCCAAATTAAAATGGAGCTTCGCAGGACACAATGCTCGAATGAAGTATAAAAGATGGAATCACGAAATACAACAATGGACACCGTGGTTAGGAAGAAGAAGTAGAGGAAGGCCACAAATGAGATGGGCTGATGACATATAGAAGTTTGGAGGACACAACTGGAAACAGGTGGCGCAAAATAGACAACACTGGATTGAATTGGGGGAGGCCTATGTTCAAAGTTGGATTACTAAAGGCCGAAGAAGAAGAAGAAGAAGTATCCAACTAAGTTTTACAAATCCTGGCCAAACTAATCTTGCCCTTGCCCCTCTAGTACCTAACTTTCGCATTTTGGTTCTCTTTGTCCAATTTCGCGATTTGGCCTAGGTAGATAATATTCTGGACTGGACTCTTCTATCTCACTGTCATTTATAGTTATCTGTGTTTGTCATTATTTTTGCTTTTCTCATATTCATTTTTAGGCCGACGTATTGGGAGCTGTCTCTGAGTTCCTTTATCATAAGTTGAAACTCCTCAAATGTGCTCGTTATAATCGCAATGTCGTCAGGAGATGCCATTAAGTAGTATAATTTCTATTACATTGGAGAAGGTCTTTTCATTTTTATAACCTGAAAAGATTTTCAGACTTGATGCCTAAAAGTCTTTACTATCAGCATCATATCTTGCTGCTATGATGTATGTGGATGCCACTTTATTCGGGATAATGATAAATATAAATAATCTAATTTTTTAAAACTATTAAGATAGCCATAACAATAAAGCAAATCTAAACCGGCCTAACCGACAACTTTCGGAGACAGAATTACGAAAGCTTTTGAAGTTGTACCGAAAGTTTTTGATTAATTCTTTTTTTTTCCTTTGAGCTTTTTTATAAGTTTTATAATTAGTTATAGCCAATGTGTCCGTACCTGTTGAACATCTGTTTCCTGAAATTTTAATAAGCTTTAATGAGTTTCTACAGTTACATTCTTATTGTTTTACTTAGTTCAAATTATAATCTTTAGGATTTTTTAAAGGAAATGCTGGAAAAAATAAATCAGGAAAAGTTTTGATTTTTCCTTGTAATAGGATTCCCATATATCCCATACCTACTCCAGGAAACCAAGTATGTACTTAAAAATCGATAAATTACTGAGCGCTATTTTTCAACTCGAATATCTGGAGGAAGTCAATAGAAAATGCGTAGCATGTCGTGGTATCGAAATTTATCGAAACATTTATAAAAAAAGCTACTTTTTCATTCATTTCAATATTATAAAAATCTACGCATTGTAAAGACATATTTAATAAACAACATATCAAAAAGTTCTACTTGAGAAGTGGGTGCTTCATTTTTTATTAAACAAATGAGCTACGAAATTAGATGTTTTTTTAAATAACTCCGAAAATATAAATTTTAGAAAAAACTGACCATTGAAAAATTCAGAAAATTTTATAAAAAAAAAAACCTTTTATAAAGAATTTCCTAAAATTAAATCTGTATCTTCTATAATTTTTTATTTATAACGCTAAAGTCACCCTTCTCAAAAACATTGGCGCACTGTAAACTAACGTACGGCGAAGTCTACGGTTGAGTTATCTTAACGTAATTCTTTAACTACTGGATCAAATGAAATTTTACAAATTGAACATGAAAGAAAAATCATTAAGCTATCTTATGGTTATAATAGAAAGAAATAAAATGTATGGGCATAAGTACGGTGTGGGCGGAAAGTGAGCCTTACATGAATTTTGTTTTAAAATGATTTAAAAATGTGTAACTAATACAATTCTTCTTATACAACGCTCAATTTTGCACAACTTACCTTTCACGCATCTTACTAAATGATGTTTTATTCAAAAAAAATCTCAAAAATTTAATTCAAATGATATGACGTCTCAAAAAATGTTATTTTTGAAATCTTCATAGTTTTATAGAATTACCACCAATTTAAGACGGCATTACTCAAGTTTGAACAGATATATTACAGTGTTGTAAGTGTTTTTTAAAACTTAGGATGTAATCTTTAAAATGCACTACATTATTTTACTTTAGAAATGAAATAAACTACTTCTTTTTAAGAAAATTAAGAAAGATAACAAAAATGTAATACAAAAACCGAAAATTATCAGCTAAAAAAATCTTTATACAAAGCGATCAAAACTTTTTTCTGTAAAACTTACCTAAAATACATTTAATAATAAGCTTCAACAATAATAAAAGTTCAGCAAAAAAATTTAAGCTCTTATACGGTATGCCTGCGTAACTTGGAACCTATTGATAACTTTTTTATTATCAGTTTTACGAAAAAAAGTTGTTCTTTATATAATACTCTGCATCGTATATAATCTAAGATGCAATTATCAAATATCAAATTTAATTAATGTTATACGAGGTATGTCAAAAAATATTAATTTCACTCAGGAGTAAAGTACCTTTACATTTCACAATATCGAAAATTGTTATTAAGTAAAGTTGTTTGGAATTAAAAAAATTATTTTATTGTTCAATTACATCCTTCTAATTAAAATATTGTGAATAATAAAGGCACTTAACTCTTAAGAAAAATTCATATTTTGTACATACCTCGTACAAAATTAAAGAAGTTTGATATCTGATGGTTGTATCTTAGATTTTAGACCAGGAAGGGTATTTTATAAAGAATAACTTTTTTTCGTAAAAGTGATAATAAAATAGTTATCATAATTGTAATAAAATGATGAGTATCCGTAATTTGAGAAAAAATTGAAAAACATTTTTTTATGATTAGAATTGTATATTAGAATTATGAATTCTAATTCATTCAATTCAGTTCAATTAGAATGATGTAATTGTATATTTAGACATAGTTTCTAATTTCAAACAACTTTTCATAATAGCATTTTTTGATTCGCACCTTGGGAAGAAGAGTGTGCCAACTCAAAAAATGGCAATTTTGAGTTAAGTTGACTAAACGATAGTTTTTAATGTACTCTTTTGGGTAGAAGAGTGTTCCAACTCTAAAACCTCTCATAGTTCATTCAGTTTTTAAAAGTTCAGTATTCCTTTGGCTAAATCTTTCGTATATTGGCAAGAATACTGTGCCAAGTAGAATGGAACAGTCTTCTTGTAAAATATGCAGTCAGAATTATTATTATAATTTGCTGGAAGAGTGTTCCTTTTGAATTGGTACACTCTTCTCCCAATAATAACACAGCTGATCGTGGGTTGGCACCATTAAAAGTTAGGTTATGTTATGCATACTTAACATTATGACTGACAATTACTAATTTTGACAGGAGATTTTGGTTAAAACATTAGTACTTTTCGGTTTTCGTTCATATCAGAATGGAAAATAGATTATCTGTAGAAAAATCCAATCAAAAAATGTCAAGAGCCCAAAAAATAATTGAGTCGGCTTTAAAACAAATATCTCAAGGTAAGTTGTAATTTTGCATATTATATAACCTAATTTTTGTTGTTTCTATAAGCATCTAAATTAGTTTCTGAAAAGAATTTTATGTAGATACATACTTACCTACTATTTCGAAGTGAAATAGTAAGCTAATATTTGTTTATGTATTCATTTCAATTTAGTTGAGGGTTTCATTTAACTTTACAAAGTAAGCCTACCTACCAGTTTAAGTAATTATTATGATTATAATTCATCACTTTTTCTTTCCAGATGATGTATCACAATCTTATAATGAGACAGCTGTTAATAACAAAATAGAAATTTATGATGATGCTACACAAACAAGTGGGTCTACTGAATTGGCTGCACCTGATTTAACTGCTGAATCTCAAAATGATATGTCTTCTAATTCAGCCATGCAGGAGGAAATAATTACATCATGTGATGATGACTATGTTGATAATACTTCCGAGGATGAAAATTGGGAACCATTGTCAAAAAAAAGCAAGCAACGGTATTATAATAGAGTATATTCAAGTGATTCAGAGGACACAGATACTTCATCAGACAGGTTTAGTAGTAATATTAATAAAAATTGTAATGCTAGTACTCATAATGTAGTTATAAGTAGTTCTGATAGTGACATAGCAGAGACGCCTAAGAAGCGTGTACGGAAAAGGTTTCGTAACGAATTAAATTGGAAAAAAACTGCAGCAAAAATCAAACGCAATTCAGGAAGTTCGTATATTAATTCAAGTGGTAAAACGATTGAAGCAAAATCATTAAAGCCTCCATGCAGTATAAACTGTCGTCTAAAATGCACTGAGAAGATTAATAATCAAGAACGTCAAATAATTTTCAACAACTTCTATGCTTTACAAGACCTAACACGTCAGAGAGACTGGATTGTAAGGAATATAAAGAAGGTCCAACCAAAATATCGGTATACTAAAGAAGGAAGCAAACGATCTTATAATAACAATTATTTTTTTGAATGTAATGGTAGTAAAATACAGGTATGTAGGCACTTTTTCTTGAACACATTAGACATTAGTAAAAGAACTGTTAGTACTGCTTTAGAAAAATGCAACAATGAGGGATTTATTGAAGGTGAGCGACGTGGTAAGCATGGGAAACACATAAAACTTGATGACAATTTATTACAAGGCATGTTCAATTTTATCAATGCAATTCCTAGGATAGAATCCCATTATTTGAGGAATCAAACTACAAGGGAATACATAGATGGTGGCAAAACCCTTTCTGATTTACATAGAGATTATAAACTTGAATGCCAACAAAATAAAACATTGTTTGGTAATTATACAGCTTTCAGAAAAACATTTTTAGAAAAATTTAACATAAGTTTTTTTATTCCGAAAAAAGACAATTGCAGTACATGTGAACAATATAAAAATTGTCCAGAAAATGAAGAATTTAAATTAATTTATGATGCACATTTAGAAGTAAAGGAACAAGCTAGGGAAGAGAAAAGAATAGATTCATTAAGGGCAAAAAATAAAGAGTGTGTCACAGCTGCTTTTGACCTACAAGCTGTGCTACCAACTCCATGTGGAGATGCATCCTTATTCTATTATAAAAGACGACTTTCCACCTTAAATTTTACGGTATATGATATAGGAAATGCCACTGGATTTTGCTATGTATGGAACGAAGCTCAGGCAAGACGAGGCAGTAACGAAATTGGTTCTTGTCTTCTATATTTTCTACAGAACAATTGCCAAAATAGAGATGTCATATTCTATTCTGACAATTGTCCTGGGCAAAATAAAAATCAGACAATCCCGTTAGCCTTTCTCTATGCAGTAGAAAAATTTAATGTTAATTCTATTACTCACAAGTTTTTGCCGACTGGACATACCCAAATCGAAGGTGACATGGTCCACTCATTGATCGAAAAACAAAAAAAATTAGCGTTACGTTCTGGCACTATTTCTGTTCCAGCGCAATGGATCACTGTTATTCAGACAGCTAAAAAAAATGGTAATCCACTAAAGGTTCAAGAGCTGAGTACAGAGGATGTTAAGGACATAAAGCAAATGATGGGAAATAAATCAAATTTCTCAAAAAATACCTTAGGCGAGACTGTGAAATGGAAAGAAATTAGTGTCGTTCGAGTTGAAAGAGGAAGCCCATTCCATATTTTTTATAAGTACAATTTCAAAGATGAATTTAAGGTTTTAGATATAAGAGAAAAAAAGAGAGGACGACAAGCACAATTAAAATTGAAACCAGCGTACAATGACCCTCCTGGCATTTCGTCTGCTAAAAAACAAGATTTGTTGTCCCTTTGTACATCTAATATAATAAATAAACAGTATCACAATTTTTATGAGTCTTTGACGATTTCAAATTCAGTTGATACAAACAATTGTTAGCTGAAGTCAATGAAAATTGACTAAGATAATTAAGGTAATTAAAGATTTAATATAAGTAATAATTATTTCAGTATGTATTTAAGTGTAACCAACCTTTTTATAATTTGTAATCAGCTCTATGTAACTTAATAAATGTACGTTAGTTCTGCTACTGTGTTTCATTTTACAGTAAAACCTGTGGTAACGGCCACCTGTCAAACCGGACACCTGAACTAGCCGGCCAGTTTCAAAGTTCCCCAAACCAAAATTTGTGGACTACAAAACCTGGTATTAGCCGCCACCTTTTTATATCGGCCAATAGTTCTGTCATTTTTAGTGACCGTTATTGACAGGTTTTACTGTAGTAAAATCTTGATCTCTACGTTTGAAAAATAATAATAATAAACAACTATCATAATGGGAGTAATTTTGAGTATCTGTACCAAAACCAAAAAATAGAACTCTTTTTGGGAAGAAAACAGTACCAAGTCAAAATAATGTGTATAATTATTTATAAGATGTATTTTAATAAAATACTAAAACTTACTTTCATTTATGATGTTGTTTTTTATTTATATCCGCTAAAAGAAATATCTTTTTTCTACTATTGGATTTAACATTTTGCTTCAAACATTAAAATGCCTCTCCTGTAAAATGATATATTTTGAATTGGAGCAGTCTTCTTCTCAAGGTGCCATATTCTTGAATATAAAGGTATTTTACTTTCTAACGAAATTCATATTTTTGACATAACTCGTATAAAATTGATAAAATTTGATATCTGATGGTTGAGTTTTAGATTTTTGATTATCCAGAGCATTTTATTAAGAATAACTTTTTTTATAAAATTGATAATAAAAAAGTTTTCCATGTGGTTCCTAGCTACGCAGACACACTGTATAAGAGCTTCTGTATAAGAATTTTCAAATTGCAATGCCATATTCGGATTCAGCATAATCAAAAACAAAATAGAAACATATTTGATCAAAGTAAAATGATGAATTTAACGATATTTTTAAAATTGTTTATACAAAACAATTATTGTTATTGTTTAAACAATTAATAAACAATTAGCGGCCAAATCTGCGAGTAGAACTTTTTACTTTAACATGTATATAAACTAAAAAAAAAGTTTTAGAAAATAATAGGCTTGTTTGAATTTTTCCGAAACAATGCATGTTTTCGTTCTAATTGCATTCCCCTATTGTAGATAAGAACGTTTAATAGACGACTTTCTTGAAAACTTGCTTTTTAAAATCAGATTTTCTAAATTAAAAATGTTTATAAAGACGAAAGTTATTGCAAATTAGACTCGAAAGTAAGCATTTTTTTAATTGTTTATAATTAAAACACACATTTCACAATGTGAATTTTTATGTAATTACTATACAGGGTTGCGAAAAAGTCTGGCAACACGGTAATTTCTCGGAAACCGCTAGAATAATTTTGATAGATTTTGGTGGATAAAGGTATTTAAAAAAACAGTAAAATCCTGTATAAACGGTATATTTAAAATCCCTCAAAAGGGCCACATCAAAATCACATAACTAGTTTTTGACCTGTTTACCAGTCATCATCAGTGCTTACGTGCAATGTACATGCTAACCACCAAGATATTATTTAACAAAAATATCTTGGTGGCTAGCATGTACATTGCACGTAAGCACTGATGATGACTGGTAAATCAGTCGAAAACTAATTATGTGATTTTGATGTGGCCCTTTTGAGGGATTTTAAATATACCTTTTATAAAGGATTTTACTGTTTTTTGTATTACATGGTATACAGCCAACTACAGGAAAACTTTTTCTTTGTGAAGGGTAATTTACTACGGCCGATATTATAGTAGTAATTGCATTGTTGTCAGATCTTCTGTTTTTCTGGAAATCTAATGAACTTTCATATTTCAAATAGAACACCCTGTATATTTTTTGCGTTTTGAGATACTTAAGAAATACTAATTATTTTTCATGTTATATTTCCTATACCTAAATGCCATAATTTCTGAGTTATTGATACATTTATTACAAAAATAAATGTTTCAACAAATTATAAAAATCAATTTTTTCGGCCCGGGTAGACATTATTTGAGCTTCTTTGGATCATTTGGAACAAAAAAGTTTTTTTGTAATGTTCTTCTAAAGTTAATCGATTCCGAGTTATAAATAATTGAAGCGTTTATTTGAAAAACAACACTTGTCGAAAAATTAAAATTTTGGCAAATCAAGAAAAACTTCCCACAGAAAAAAATCGAAAAATTACGATTTTCAAGGTTCAAAAACATAAGTTAAAAAATATTTTTGAAATCACGAAGCACCTAAACTCAAGCTCAAACCTTCTTCTATTAGGTCCCTATAATAATTTTTGGCAAGGTTATATTGATTATATTCAAAATAAGATAGCTAAAAGGAACTACAACGTTGGATTTTATTATTTCATATGGTCAATGGACATCTATATATGAAAAAACCGCGGAGTGAGAAATGTGTAAAGTTTGAGTTTGAGTTTGAGTGTGAGTTTTTGAGAAATGGGTAAATTAGTCCCTGGGCACAGGTTACATTAGTGTGAGTTCTATGCACTTTTGGTACAAACACATCTACACAAAAATTGTTCCTGGTTAAATTTTATATCTAAATATCACTTTTTAAAGTCAATGATACTTTTTTTTACAAAAATATATTCAAAAGAAGAAGCACAAAGAAACCCAAAAGAAGGAAATTTTGTTTTTTGTCCCATAACTTTTGTCCACGAGAATATAGGTATAGACATTGTTTTACAGAAAAAAAACCTACATATTTCTTCTTTAAAATGTTGTTTAGTAGAGGTAATTAAGATTTACAGTTTTCGAAATATGATTTTTCAAAGTTTGCCACTCACAGCAATTTTGGGCAATTTTCCTTGTTATTTCGCAAATATTGTTCTGTAACTTTTTTCTACGTAACTTTAGGTATATGCAATAGAACACGTAATAGCAATAGAAATTAATTACCTTTAAAATGGTTTACTGTATAACGTTATACGACTTTTTTTAAAGAGATTATAGTTTTTCAAGCTCTTATACTTTAACGATTTTTATAATATAATATAAAAATAAAATAATATTATTATATAATATATTATATATTATATAATATTATATTATATATAATATAATACATTATATTATATATTATATAATACCTAATATAAAAAAATCTTATTTTTACATTTTTTTACGATTATTTTTGAAATTTCTCAATATAACTTTTTTTTTCTTGTACATGAATATACTATATTGCTCAATAAAGAGGGCTTACTTTCTGTTCTTTAAAATCGTGTATCATCTATACAGTCAAAACCGTTTATAGCGAACTTCAACAGACTGGTGGCTTTTGTACGCTGTAGCCAGTGTTCTTGGTAAGCGGTTATATATGTTATAACGAACAGGCATAACCAGGCTGTAACCATAATATTGCGTATATTCAATACAATATACAGTACTGGTATAATACCGCAAGAATGGTTGCTGTCTACGTTTGTCACCATACCGAAGAAAACTAAGGCAATGCAATGTTCAGATCATCGAGCAATCTCCTTGATGAGTCACCTGCTTAAAATATTTCTTAGAGTCATCCACAACCGAATCTATCAAAAACTAGACATCGACATTAACGATAACCAGATGGGATTCAGAAAAGGATTAGGTATAAGGGATGCTCTCTTTGCCTTGAACGTTCTAACACAGAAATGTCTAGATGTTAACCAAGAGGTACACGCCTGCTTTATAGACTTTGAAAAGGCCTTTGACAAAGTAAGCCACAGTAAACTCAAAGAAATCCTGGAGAGTAAGAACATTGACACCAGAGACATACAAATAATATTAAATCTGTACTGGAATCAGCGAGCTAATATAAAAATAGAAGACCAAACATCGGACGAAATAGAAATACGTAGAGGGGTACGACAGGGTTGTATATTGTCACCGCTCTTGTTTAATATCTACAGCGAACAAATATGCCAAGAAGCTCTCTTATATGCAAACGAAGGGATAATAGTCAATGGAGAAGTTATCAATAACATTCGATAGGCTGACGATACTGTGATAATGGCAAGAGCAGCGGAAGATCTCCAACATCTAGTTGAAAGTATGAATGAGATATGTAATAACTACGGCATAAGGATGAACGTCAAAAAAACCAAATATATGACCTTCAGTAAGAATCCAATACATGACACTAGTATCACAATAAACGGTACCCAACTTGAAAAAGTAAACAAATACAAATAGGTACTTGGGAACCCTTATCAATGAAACAGGTGACCAAAATCACGAGATAAAAAGTATTGAAATTGCTAGGTCTACTTTTATAAAAATGAATAAATTATTTTGTAATCGTGATATTAGTATTCATCTACGAACTAGAATGTTAAAATGCTATGTATTCAGTACTTTGCTCTACGGTGTTGAGTCATGGACTCTTAAACAGAGGAATATTAAAAATCTTGAAAGCTTTGAGATGTGGTGCTACCGCCGTATACTAAGAATAAGTTGGGTGGATAAAATTACAAATGAAGAAATAATACGCAGAATCAATAACGAGCCAGAAGTTCTACTGAATATAAAAAAAAAACTTGAATAGTTAGGCCAACTGATGAGGGGACAAAATTACACATTCCTACAAAATATAATGCAAGGAAAAATCCAAGGACAAAGAAATCCAGGCCGTAGAAGAATGTCCTGGATGATAAATTTGAGAGAGTGGTTTGGCTGTACCACTAACGAATTGTTCAAAACAGCAGTAAATAAAATTAGAATCGCCCTAATGATATCCAATCTCCGATAGGAAAAGCACTCAAAGAAGAAGAAGAACGAACAGGTTGCTATAAACGATATTACACTGGTAGCAACAGTCAGCTCGTTGTGAGTTTTTGATGCAAAAATGTGTAATGGGTCAAATGGTGGAATAATGTAAACAAAATCTTATGATACCATGGAGCCGCCTAGGAGGTCTAATTAGTGTTTAAAGGACTTACAATTTGGACCCAGCCCGGATGTACATAATACCATCATAATCATAAATTAATACAACCTTCCTTTTCATTTCTTGGCAACATCGGTACCTTGGAGAGATACAACAATACAATGCTCATTTTCATAACTTTACAGCCAATTTTAAAGCAATTTTAAACTTTTTCCAACAAAAGGTGTTATTGCGATGTGGAAACAATATTATATTATAACATTGTATCTATTGTCATTTAAATCATGCATTTGTTATTTATATTATTTATTATATTATTAATTGTTTATTAATACAGTGTGTAAAACGGTCATAATTGAAAAAAATGGATGTTGTATCTTGCCGAGGTATAGATATGTATGTTGTAACCAATATTTCAACTGCCGTTCTTCCAAGAAATATGTTCACTTTAACCGATTTCTTCGTTATAAGCAATATAAATGCTTTTTGTATATGTCATTTCACGGGTCCTACTATTTTGTTCGTTATATCCGATTGTACGTTATAGCCGGTGTCGTTGTAAACGATTTTGACTGTATTTAAATACATAATTGAAACCGAGTGATTCTTTGATATTTTTTTACCTGTATTATTTAAAATTATTTCTTTTACAAAAATTACATAAACATTAGTCTTAGAAAACATCACTTTAGTTAAAATTATTTAAACGTCGATTTTTAAAATTTTTTTAAAATCAAAGTCCATTTCTTCGTAAGCATTAGCTTCAATATCTTCCTCTGACACCTCAGTTACCTTAGAGTTCCCACAATTAGTACCCATGCATGCACATGTACCCTTTGCAGAATATTGAACAACTAATTCCTTTCTTCCTACAACCGCAGTTTTCTGTACATCCTTTGGTACATTTACGTGCTATTTTTTTAAGCAAAGCTTGTGGTGCAGAAGCTTTGACAGTAAATATTGAAATTAATCCATATTTTGAAGTTTGCCCGGCCAAGTCAAATGGATCCAAAGTATTACCTATAAAAAATAAGATTCAATCATAACACAGAATCACATAAAAAAGTTAGAATGAGGAATTTAAAAAATAATCCTAGAATCAAAAATCGTTGCAAGTAGGTACCTACTTATTACATTTTGAAAAAGCATATCTTATTCAAAAATAATCCTAGAACTTTTTGTAATACACCATTTTAAAATAAACAGAATAAGCTTTCGCTATTATTATATAATATATACCTAAATGTAGAAAAAAAAGTTATAATGGGAAATTTAAAAAATAATCGTAAAAAATATAAAAAAATCGTTAAAAGTATAAAGTCTTGAAAAAGATAACATCTTTAAAAGAAGTCGTACAACAATATAAAGTAGAAAATTTTAAAGGTAATTGATTTCTATTCCTCTTACATGTATCATTGCATATACAGTCGAACCCGCTTATTGGAATAGTCTTCGTGCCAATCAGAAGTATTCTTATAACAGGGATATTCTAATAACCGATCATTGGTGGCTAGTAGAAACGTTCCGGGACCGCAAATTTCTATTACTTAAAGCGGGATATTCCTTTAACAGGTATTCTAATAAGCGGGTTTCACTGTACCTAAAGTTACGTATACAAAAATTACAGAACAATATTTGCGAAATAACAAGGAAAATTGCCCAAAATTGCTGTGAGTGGCGAACTTTGAAAAATCTTATTTCGAAAACTGTAAATCCTAATGACCTCTACCAAACATCGTTTTAAAGAGAAAATATGTAAGTTTTTTTTCTGTGAAGCAATATCTATACCTATATCCGCGTGGACAAAAGTTATGGGACAAAAAACAAAATTTCTTTCTTTTGAGTTTCTTTGTGCTTCTTTTTTTGAATATATTTTTGTAACAAAAAGTATCTTTGACTTTAAAAAGTTATATTTAGATAGGAAATTTAACCAGGAACAATTTTTATGTAGACGTGTTTGTACCAAAAGGGCATAGAACTCACGCTAATGTAACCTGTGCCCATGGACTAATTCACCCATTTCTCCAAAACGCACCCCTTTAAATGGTAGCACTCCGCGGTTTTTTCATATATAGAAATTCATTGACCATATGAAATAATAAAACCCCGTTAACGTTGTAGTTCCTTTCTATAATACATAGTCAATAGCCTATTTATTCTAAAACATTGTTTTTTAATTATTACTTATCGTTTTTAAAATAAGTCCAAATTACTTATCGGTAAATGATAAAATAAGGTTTGAACTTGAATTTAGATTCTTCATAGTTCCAAAAATAATATTTTTTACTTGTGTTTTTGAACCAAAAAATTGTAATTTTTCGATTTTTTTTTTTCAGTTTTAAATTATTGTTTATATCTCGGAAACGATTAACTTAAGAAGAAAATTACAGAAGATCTTTTTTATTCCTAATGATCTAAAGAACCTAAAATAATGTCTCCGCGGGCATAAAACATTGATTTTTATAATTTGTTGAAACATTTCTTTTTGTAATAAATGTATCAATAACTCCGAAATTATGCCATTTAGGTATAGGAAATATAACATGAAAAATAATTAGTATTTCTTAAGAACCTCAAAACGCAAAAAATATACAGGGTGTTTCATTTGAAATAAGAAAGTTCATTAGATTTCCAGAAAAACGGAAGATTTGACAACAATGTAATTACCACTATAATATCGGCCGCATTAGAAGACCCCTACTCACCAAACACTATAAAAATCGTTCTAGCGGTTTCCGAGAAATTACCGTGTTGCCAGACTTTTTCGCAACCTTGTATGTGCAAAAGATGGGCACGATTGGTCAAGTAGTTTTTAAACAATTCTATTTGTTCATCTCATTTGAGAAAAAATCTCATTATCGTTATAAAGTCTCATAATTCATGTTTTTAAAAAAGTATATTAACTCAATTAACTGCCCTATTCACTATCAGAGATGACACATAATTGAGAAGATACGATGTTAATAATCAGTCGCGTTACTAATAGATTACTAGGACATGGTAGAAAACTATATTATATATAAAATATATTAAAAAGAAAGGAAATACCGTTTTAACCTTTAACAAAACGAAAAATCCATAAAGCATCCATTTTAAACGAGAAAATAATGACTACACAATTGTTGTGTGTCGCGAAGAAATTTTTGAATAAAAATCAAAGTAAATCCACTTTCTAAAATGCCGTCTGAGAGACAAAAAGTATTCGTTTTAAAAAAGAAGGCTGGATCACATTTATTTGAGAATTTTGTCAGTATATTTTCGTCAGAACAAACAGCCAGATTTATTTTCAATTTGGTAGAAAAGAAAAAGAAAAAAGAAGCTGCTAGCGATAGAAGACGTGGTGGTAAATCATACTCCAAGCAGGGCTGGCACTAGGGAATAAAACAAAAGACAAGGATGTTATTATGTTAAGAGTTTAGCTCTTAAAAGAACATGGACAATATACTTTACAAATATATATATACAAAAGGGTGAGAAAATCACAATAGAATTATATTGATGTTAACAATTTTTATTTTCTTTTATCTAGGTGTACCTCTGTAAATGCTTTTTTGTTTTGTGGACAAATTGAAATAACCAAAGCATAGAGTCACTCAAAATACTGAAATAGTTACTATCTGATAACAATTTCTTCGGTAATTTTAAAAATGTTTGTTAATTTACAAAGAATTAGTTAATCTTTACAGATAAATAATGTGATTGAGAGTAACCAACATGTTTAGACTGTAGTCTAAACAAATCTACCGATACAATGATACTTTTAAGATACTCACAAGTTTAATAGATGCAGGAGAAAGTCCTGTTAAGATATTTTGTGATCTGAGAGGGCTTTCGACTGTGTCAATCACAAAATGTTAATTAATAATTTAAAAGATATCAGCATTCAAGGTGTTACATTGAATTGGTTAACTGCAATAATCTTATTTAACTGTACGTTGACAATACGTCAGCTTTATCTAAAAATACAAAATATTAAATGCTAGTCGTATATATCTGTCACGATATTTACATAAGTGTAGGTACCACAAGGCTCAATTTCAGAGCCCGTTTTATTTCTTACTTACATAAATTATGTTGTCTCGGTTAACTCAGATGGATATTTTACGATATTTGCAGAAGAAATAAATGCTATTAATAGGTTTGTTCCAACTCAATACAAAACCGTTTTTGAATCGTTACGCGCATGCGCATTAACGAATAATTATGTGTAGTAACACATTTTTCGTTACTGCGCATACTCGTAACCGTTTAAGAACGGTTTTGTATCGAGTTGGAACAAACCTATAATCAACGGATTGTTGAACAGACTTTTTGAATACTCAAAAAACTCTTTTCATGTAGTTTAATAAGAGGTAACGATGTTAATTGTAAGTAATAATCACATTAAACTTGTTTTATTAGGAAAGGAATTCCCCGTCACTGGGATACTCTGGTAGAGATGGAAAACTCGTAAACTTTCTAGGATGTGATATAGAAATATAAACTTCTTCTTCTTCTTTTTGTATAGACATGACTGTTTTTTTCAATGTGCCTCTAGTAAGTTGTCGTTCCATCGTTTTCGTGGTCTTCCCATTGATCGTCTTCCTATTGGGGAACCGTCTCTCGCTGTCCTGACTATTCTATTTGTTGTCATTCGGCTTATGTGGTCATTCCATTCTATTCTTCTGTTTCTTACCCAGTTATTAATGTTATACACATTGCATCTTCGTCGTATATTTGTACTTTTAGCTCTGTCCCATAGAGTCTTACCATCGATTTTTCGAAGGGTTTTCATCTCCGCTGTTTCGAGCAATCTTTTTGTTCTCTCTGGACAAATACTCAACTATCTATTATCCTGTAAGAAACTTGGAATGTTAAAAATATTGTAAGACGGTACTGAATGTTTACAATGCAAGTACATCTCCTGATTTTATATTGAGGGATTCTAATATATCTTTTATTAGTAAACATGTATGTGTAAGGAAGCAATTCTTAGATATGAGCGGAAATGTTTCAGCAGTAGCGAACAAAAACGTTATTTTCTTACAAGGGAATACGATTAAGTTTTGTAAGGATTTTTATGTTTATTGTACACATATATTAGTTATTTATGTATTAAGAGCGAAAAGTGATACATTATTGCTTGAGAGTAATAGTTACCGCGCGACGTGTAGCGGAGCGCGGTAATTACTGGAAAGCAAAATGTCACTTTTTGGTTGTAATACATACAACATTTTTTCTACAATCACTTAATAAAATGAAACTACTTTTAAATCATTAACTTTATGAGTTTGAATATTCAATTTGTTTGTATTGCATGGTGGTATGGTTGCTACGGACGACGCGCGTTTTTCAAACTTTAACGCGCTAGAGCGATAAAGTGACGGTACTCAGTAAATGTCAACTTTTCGTTGCCATTGACAAGCGAAAAAGTCTTCTTTGTCAAGTGATTGTAGAAAAAGAAATTTAAATACGACGGGCGAAGAAAATATTAGGGCTATGTTGAAAATTTGAAGGTTTCCTAATTTAAAAATAAAATAAAAAATAAAAAAAAAACGGACGAGATAATTAAAGCATTTTATAATGAACTATCCAATACCTTAAAATGCATCCCCAAAAAGGATTTAACTTTGATTATGATGGGTGATCTAAATGCCAAGATTGGTAGGGGACAATCGGGAGAATTCATAGGGCAATTTGGACTTGGAGAAAGAAATGCCCGTGGGCGAATTTATGGCAGAAAAAAGTCTGTGATTACTAACACTTACTGCAAACTCCCTTACAGAAGATTATATACATGGAAATTACCTCAAGACACTCCAGGCCGCATAGTGAGAAATCAAATAGATTACATCATGATTAATAAAAGATTCCGTAACAGCATAACATTAGTCAATACATACCCAGGAGCTGATATCAAGTCAGACCATAACCCATTGATTGGCAAAATTAAGCTCAGGCTAAAGAAGGTTAGACGTAGTGTCAATCTAAAATTCGACATCAGGCTATTAAACGACCAAAACACAAAACAGAGTGTAAAACGATATAATATACAGAACAACTTGAATACCGTTGACAATCGGGTATAATGGACCAGGAGATAGAAAAGTTGCATACAGTTTCACAAGACATACGTGAGAAATTCCTCAAACCACCAAAAATAAAGAAGAAATCGTGGATGACAAACAAGATTTTAGATATGATGGAAGAGAGGCGCAAGTGCAAAGATGTCAAACATGTCATTATACAGAAGAATAGATAAAGAGATCAAAAAAGTAATTAGAATAGCTAAGGATACACGACTTAGAGAACAGTGTGCGGAAATCCAGCAATTGTAACATAAACACGATTCATTCAATATGCACAAAAAAGTTAAAGAAGCTGCAGGCTTATACAAACCTAGAAAAGTTGGGTGTTTGGCAGATAACCCAGGCAAACCACTGTTAAGTGTGGAAGAAAAACTAGACACGTGGAAGAAATATGTGGAAGTAACTTTTGCAGATGAAAGGCAGAATACCATTGAAGACACTGAATGCCAAACAGGACCCCCGATTACCATTGAAGTCACGGCAGCTATTAAAACAACTAAAGATGGTAAAGCTGTATGGCCTGACCAGTTTTATGTAGAATTCCTAAAACTTTACCCAAAAAAGTAAATGCCAAAGCATGTGATGACTACAGAACAATTAGCCTAATAAGCCACTTACTCAAAACGTTTGTGAAAGTGATACACGGCAGAATATATAAAAAATGCGAAGAACAGGTATCATGGACGCAGTTTGAATTCCGCGATGCCTTACGCACCCGAGAGGCTCTATTCGCTGTCCAAGTGCTTATGCAAAGATGCAAGGATGTTGACTGTGACGTGTATATTTGTTTTATCGACTACAAAGAGGCGTTTGATAGAGTAAAACATGATAAACTCATAAACATCTTGAAAGAAGCGGGAGTAGATGATAGAAACTTGAGAATCATATATAATTTGTATTACAACCAAACTGCCAATATTAAAGTGGATGACCAATTGACAGAGGCAGTCTCCATAGATAGAGGAGTGAGGCAAGGATGCATCCTGTCCCCGGTGCTATTCAATATATACTCTGAATGTATCTTCGAGCAAGCGCTGGGAGATCTACAGGAAGGCGTATTAGTCAATGGAGTGCGTCTGAACAACATTAGATATGCCGACGACGCTGTAGTTTTTGCAGACAGTCTAGATGGTTTGCAAAGAATAATGTCGCGCATATCAGATATAAGTAGAGAATACGAACTTGATCTCAACACGAAAAAAACAAAGTACATGGTGGTCAGTAAGCGCAAAATATTAAATACACAGCTTTTGGTTAACCAACAACTAACTGACAGGGTCGACAGCTACACATACCTTGGTACCAACATAAACAGCCAGTGGGACCACCCAAGTGAAATAAAACAACGCATAGGAAAAGCGAGATCAGCGTTCATAATGATGAAGTCTCTTTTCAGAAGCCACGATTTACCTCTTGCTACCACAATCTCTATCATCAGATGCTATGTATTTTCTACGTTGTTGTACAGAGTAGAGGCCTGGACATTTTCCGAGGCTTCTTTGAGAAAAGTCAAGGCATTCGAGATGTGGTGTTACAGCCGCATTTTGAGAATTTTGGAAATGCAAGGAAATTTGCAAGGAATGCGAGATTATTAACACAATCAAAGAGCGCAAACTGGAATATCTTGGCCATGTTATGAGGAATGAACAGAGATATGGCTTGTTGCAACTCATTCATCAGGGCAAGGTATTTGGAAAAAGAGGACCAGGGAGAAAAAGAATATATTGGCTTGAAAACCTTAGAAAGTGGTTTAATACATCGACAATCGGACTGTTCAGAATAGCAGCAAGCAAAGTTAGGATAGCCATGCTGAAAGGATAGGCACCTTAAGAAGAAGAAGAGGTCAAATGATCTGTATTTCTATGTTGAGGCAGTTGTGGCCTATGTCGACATCAAACTTCACTCCATCTTTTTATGGAGCGTCCTGCACTTCTTCTCCTTTTAGGTCTTCATAGATTAGGATGATGAAGACACGTTCGATGCAGAAATATAAATTATTCAATAGAAGAACTTAATATTGATATTGATATGTCCCTAAAGTTGGTTTAGATGGAAAAACATCAAATTACTAAAAATCTTGTACTGGAATCAAACATCAGAGATAGGATCGAAGGTTCCACATCCGCAGAACTAGAAATTAGGAGGGAAGTTAGAGAAGGATGTGTTCTGTCACCCCTGCTACTTAATCTTTACTCCGAGTTCTATTTAAAGAGGCACTGGAGGATTCCAAAAATGGAGTCAAGGTAAATGGCGTAAATATCAACAGCATCAGATACATGAATAGCTGAACGACGCGCGACGCAATGAAAGCAAAGCGGTTTGATACAGAGACGTATGTATTTGAGGACAATTAAGCTGCTTTGATTTCTATAATTATTTTAAAAATCAAAAGCGTGTTAATCACGTATATATATATAGTAGTAAAAAGTACTGCAAAACAGAGATATGAAAAACAGTGAATGTATGTATGTACTTTTGATGGTATGGTGCGTAAAAAATTAAATTAAATTAAATAAATACAGAGTGGGCCAAAGAAAACAGTCCACTTCGATGTTTTGCAGTATTTATTAGATCTTAAGGAAATGAAGAAACAGGTCGATTTTTGATCTAAGGGGGACACATTTTTACGGTACATAAATCTGTCATTTGTCAACCCCCTCCCTTCCACTCCCCCACCCCTTATTTTTAAATAGGGAATAGGGGTCGTGTGCTAGCTCATTTGAAAGCTTATTCGATTCTCTCTTCAGTAATACTAACATTGACATAATTATTTATATTCCTATTTAGGGTCTGTTTTTCGTTCTCGTCCCCAAAACTCCCAAAAACTTCGAAAATTAAGTCCGACCTTTGCGGCTTCTAATAGTACTGATCATTACCTTTCCAACGCATGTCTAATTTTGAAAATCTCGGTTATACCATTCAAAAGTTATCGAGCTCAGAAATATGACTCAATTTCTATTTAAAAAAGGGAAATGTTTGTGGATATGTATGTATAGTCCGTCCGCTATAACTTTTTTCATGCGGTACGATTCATTTTCAATCAAATTAAGTCAAAACAGAAAGTGAAACGTACGCCGATGTGTGTAGTATATAGTATACAGTATACAAAATGTATATACACATCGACGTTCGTTTCAATTTATGTTTTGAATTAATTTGATTGAAAATGAATCGTACCGCATGGGAAAAGTTATAGCGGACGGACTATATGTATGTATGTAATATAAATGTATGTGTGTGGAAAAGTTAAACTGATCTGAATTTTTCTTTCTGTGTTTAAAGAGGGGGTCAGGGCCGACTCATAACCGGTGTAGTTTGCGACTTTTGGCTACCCATAAGGCAGCTATAGGACTTGGTAGGTACAAAACCGCAAATTTTTTGGACGTATATATCCTTAGGTTCAAGGAGAGACAGAAGAACCGCAAATACACCAAATCAATAGCGTTGAGTTAAGCTTTCAAATGGTGTCTAAGCCGTTAGGATCAGACATACCCACGGCTCAGTATAGCCGAAAAACTGAAAAACTAAACTTTGAAAATTTTGGTATTTCGACAATTACTCAAAATTTCAACCTACGAATTGCGCCAGTAACTGAGCGTTTATAGAAGGGCTCTAGACGAATCTGACGGTGTATACCTCATATCCGGGAAAATTCGAATTTTTAAGTTATAGTCTTCATAAATATGACCGAATGTATTTCCTATGGGAAAAACGGGTTTTCAAGCTCAATAATTCCTGTAATAGCTTCAGTTATTATACTTGACCTAAGATGCATCAGATACTACTTGTCAAGATGTTTCAAACTCATGTTTAGTGATCAAAATCGGTTAAGCTGTTTAGAAGTTTTTAAGCTACAAAAGTAGAATCCAATTAACCATTATCCCCGAAATGGTTTATGTAGTTGTAGTGGTTACGACGCTAAATTTGATCTGGCAACGGGCAATTAGAGTTCATTAACCGGCCATCCCAATATTTTTTTTCAATCTATTTCGAACAGAAAAAAAAATCTAGTGTACATTCGATGGACACTAGATCATTTGGGAGATAATGCGACAAAGGCGACCATTTATAAAGCTTAACGTGTAATCGAGAAACATTGCATTCAACTTCATACAGTTAATTTGTAATTAACTTTGAAAAACTCCTGATACAAGAATAAAAAACCGCTAAACGCCGTAAAAATGAGTGACGCATACAATATTCCAGCTACAAAAGATCTGATATGAATATTACTTGGCGCGAAAATGTAGTTCCATGTTGATGTAAAACAAAATTCTAGTTTTATTTTAAAAGATTTTTCCATAATATTTGCTAAATTTGAAGTAAGCCACAAAAGAGTTTCAAAATTCAAACTGTATCAAAGTTACGCTTTTGGGGCGCGTTTTACTTCAAATTAAGCAAATATTATGGAAAAATCTTTTAAAATAAAACTAGAATTTTGTTTTGCCAAGATGAAAGTACATTTTCGCGCCACATAATATTCATATCAGATCTTTTGTAACTGGAATATTGTATGTACTCATTTTTACGGCGTTTAGCGGTTTTTATTTTTGTTATTTATACAGGGTGTCCAAGAAAAATTATTTTGAATTAAATTAATTGAAACAAAAAGAAGAATGTATGTAATTTATTTAACTCAAAATACATTCTACTGCTGATAGAAAACATAAAAAATGTTTATTTGATAAAGAAACATTGTTTGTTGCTTAAGTTCAATATTCAACCTACCAAGAGGCAGATGGGTGGCAGCTTGAACATTCAAATTAAGCGAAAAGCAATGTATATTTATCAAAAAATATTTTTTCTGTTTTGTGGCAGCAGTAGAATGTATTTTGAATTAAATAAATTAAATACATTCTTCTTTTTATGTCAATTAATTTAATTAAAATATTTTTTTCTTGGACACCCTGTAAAGATAATTATGTTAATGTTTATATTATTACTGAATAGAGAATTAAATAACCTTTTAAATGAGGTAGCACACGACCCCTATTCCCTATTTAAAAATAAGGGGTGGGGAGGTGGAAGGGAGGGGGTTGACAAATGACAGATGCATGTACCGTAAAAATGTGTCTCCCTTAGATCAAAAATCGACCTGGTTCGTCATATCCTTAAAATCTAATAAATACTGCCAAATATCGAGGCGGACTGTTTTCTTTGGCCCACACTGTATATGGTATAATTCCTGTGCAAAAACGTTTCCCAATACTGTACCAATATTTCATTTCGAGGAGGAACTTTAACGTTTTGATAAAGGAAATTTAGGCAATCGGAAGATAAAACATGATAAAAACCAATTATATGCTTAAAAAATCAACAATGAACCAGTATAATCAATATTATTGTGAGGGGTTGCTTTTAAAAAATATTAACGAATAACATACATATGTATGAACCTCCCTCGGGGTATACTAAAAATTAATTAACGAAATTGGGAACTCCATAAGCCTTTCGTACAATATTTATAAACAATCAAATTTCGATAAGCTTGGGATTTTAAAATTCGTCCTACATGTATTTTTGGTACGCTTTTGAGCCGGACAATGGCTTGTTCAGAAATAACATGTTTATAATATACAATTTCACAAAACCTTGTTAATTATACGCTCAACTAATTGATTCGTTATTTAATGAAATTGTGAAACATTTTTTATATAATAATAATTTTAGTAACTTGCAAATCCGTCATCAATTATTTTGTAATTTGCACTCATTATTCATCACTTTTTACTTTTATCCCTATGTGGAGTGGACTTTTATAATAATTAATATATTTTCATTTTTGATGATACTTTAATGATTATTTTAATTTATTTAATTTATTTTAACACTAAACAAACAAGATTCTGAAGCTGTTGTGACATGTGTACATCATATATTATAATGTTTATACAGTGTGTCTACGGATTGGGTGCCCAAGAAAAAAAACTTATTTATTTTCAATTTTAGCGAAAAATGTCATTCTTACTAAAAAGTTTTGCTTGTTTTAAAACACCATAAAACGAAATAAAATTCAAGCTTTTCAAAATGTGCTTAATTTTGTAGCCAATTTTATGTAAATCCCTATACAGTAGGAAAAATGAAAGAATGCCCATGAACGAACATATAAAACACGCTGTATTTTCCTGTCACCGTGTCACACAAAAAATTGGTCACACAATTTTCTTTGTGACAGGAAAATACAGCGTGTTTTATATGTTCGTTCATGGGTATTCTTTCATTTTTCCGACTGTACATTTTTGCACTTAGTTTGAAATCGTAACAATAATCTAGTGTTGCTTGGCTAAAATGTAGCTTAGTAACTGTCAACTCCGATAAATAATTTGCGAATTGTCATTTTTTTCGACAAAATTTTAATATTTATTTAAAAAATGACAGATAAAGTCTTTGTTGAATGTTTAATATTGTCGAAAAAAAAATGACAATTGGCAAATTATTTATCGGAGTTGACATTTACTAAGCTACATCGTAGCTTAGCAACACTAGATTATTGTTACGATATCGAACTTAGTGCAAAAGTTTATAGGAATTTATATAAATTTGGCTACAAAATTAAGCAGGTTTTGAAAAACTTGAATTTTATTTCCTTTTATGGATTTTTAAAACAAGCAAAACTTTTTATCAAGAATGAAATTTTTCGCTTAAATTGAAAATAAAAAAGTTTTTCCTCTTGGGCACCCCATCCGTGGACACACTGTTTCGACGTTTTGATTTCCAATCCGGAAATCGTTCTCAAAAAAGAAAAAGGAACATTATTCTGAAAAATTCTGGGAATATTTTGTAACTTGATTTTTTTATGTTAAGTAGTAGTTATGTCTTTTTAATCAATAAAATTTTGGTCTCGACCTGATGGACTGTAGCAATTTGTGGTTGAAAAATTTTTTGAAAATGATGTTATTGTCTTGGAGTTTTAAATTCTAACTGATTTTATATGTTATTTTGTGTTAATATGTACATATTGCTATATTTTTCCTGTTCTACTGTATAGAGTAGAAGCGTGAACTCTAAAATTTTACAAAATTTACTTAATGAAAGGGCACTGGAAATCCAATCATCATATTCTTCATAAAATTCTGCGCATATTTGATTTCACAAGTTTAAGTCTACCTTTGCAAATAAGAGGTGGGGGTGAGTGGGAACCTTCTCATGAAAAAATGGCTGTAAGTCCGGTTCTGCTAAATAGAATTTGACATACTTAGTCTTGTTGAAAACAGCTCTTTTTCGTCAATGTAAGTGTCTTATTTTCGAAATAGCCTAATAAGTAATATGCAAGCTAGTAAAATATTAAATACAAGTACGCATTTTCAATCCTGTATTACAAAATAAGACCAAATTAGCAACATAACACCGAAAACCGCATGTCGATACCTTTTTTCTATCTCGAGATATTTTAAAAAATGTGTAAATTTTAAACATAACTGTTACTGTCACCAGTAAACGAGGTTAAGGAAAAGTAGAGTGCTATGGAAAAAACAAATAAACATTTTCCAGATGTAAACGTATATAATTAATAATATTAATTAAAACAACAATACGACAAACAACACTATAAAATATAACAAATAAGTAAAAGCAACTACTTACTTAGGCTTAGTGACTTCCTAAATGTTCAAATTGTTGCCCATCATTTTCGATGCAAGCATTTACTCTTTCAATAGTAGATTGAATAGCAACAGATTTAACTGTTTTATACTTTTATTTATGGGGACGGATTAAAGACCTTGTTTTTGCCGCTAGGCCCACTACTCGAGAAAATATGATCTAGAATCTAGAGAATACGAAACTCCATTCAAAGCATTGCAAAAGCAGAAATTAAGACTGCTGTTCAATCTACTCTTAAAAGAGTAACTTGCATCGAAAATTATGGGCAACAATTTGAACATTTAGGTCGTCGTCGTCACTAAGTAGTTGCTTTTATTTCTTTGTTATATTTTATAGTGTTGTTTGTCTTATTGTTGTTTTAATTAGTTATATACGTTTACATCTGGAAAATGTTTTTTTTGTTTGTTCCATAGACCACCAATTTTCCTTAACTTCGTTTACCGGTGACATTAACAGTTGTTTAAGATTCATACTTTTCTTAAGATATCTCGAGACAGAAAAAAGGTATCGTCATGCGGTTTTCGGTATTATGTTGCTAATTTGGTCTAATTTTGTAATACAGGATTAAAAATGCCTACTAGCTGGCTTATTACTTATTTGGCTATTTCGAAATTAAGACACTTACATTGACGAAAAAGAGCTGTTTTCAACAAGACCAAGTATGCAAAATTCGTTTTAGCAGAACCGGACTTACAGCCATTTTTCATAAGAAGGTTTCCACTTACCCCACCTTTTATTTGCAAAGGTAGACTTAAACTTGTGAAATCAAATATACGCAGAATTTTATGAATAAGACGATAACTGGATTTCCAGTGCCCTTTCATTAGTTAAATTTTGTAAAATTTTAATTTTTTAATGTTTGATATTCAATTACGCCCTCTAGCGGTGGACCTACAATTATAAAAACAATTTCCAGGCTCTTCCTGAGGCAACTTTTGTTATAAATATTTTTTTCTCAAAGCTGTACTATAAACGGTTCCTGAGATATGGCCGAGAGCCATTCTTATTGGGACACCCGGTACGTGGCTATAAGTAAGGCTACTAACGTGTATTACTCTTTAAATAATACAATTTTTGGGAAATCAGAAATAGTCAACCAAACTCGAGTAACAGCATAGTAAATCTGATAATGACGTATGAGGCGGAAACATGGATTGTGCAAAAGAAACATGAATCGAAGATAAACGCGACCGATCTGAAATACGTGAGAAGAATAGCTGGTTACGAACTCTGAAATATTCAGAACTGAAAATATTACGATAGAGCTGGAATAGAGGAGTAAGAACCGATAATGAAGATCGAAAATAAATAATTGAACTGATTTGGCTACATAGAACGAACGGAGCAAAAGAGACTAACAAAGAAGGTACATGAAGCCAAAATGGGAAACAAAATGAAAAAGGGAAGGCCGAGGAAGACATGGATTGACCAGATCCATGATGTAGGTGAAAGGAGGCACATGAATATAAGGGATATGAAGAACCAGGCCACCTATAGAAGCACATGAAAGAAATGGATAAGAGGCGGAACGCTACATCCGATACCCTGAAGGGAACTAAGGGTTATGAGAAAGAAGAAGCGTTAATGTGTTTGTGTAATCTGTATCGTAAAGGTGATTGTTGAAAAAGTTTAATTTTTAATTTTGTTCGTGGTTGTGTTGAGTGATGCTTAAGTATTGTGTGGAAGATTTTTAGTGGTTTGTTCTTCGACTTCCTTTATTCCTCTATATTTGAGATGTTCTTGTTTTTGACTTCTTTCTTGAAAGCCTACTGCATTCCGTTGACGGGTTTGCTACTTATTTCTCTTCGTTAAGTAGGAGAGAGCTGTTTCTTTGACTACTTAGACAATTAGACAGTAGTAGGTAGTAGCTAGTAGCCATACGAGGAGTTATGTGCAAAAATGATTGGTACGAAGGTTCTACCTATTCTGTAAAAAGGGGTCAAGTGAATTATTTATTGTTGTTTAGATAGTCTCATAATTTTTTTGTTCCAAGTATAACATAATTTTTTTAAACTGGTTGTGTAAAAAGGAACTAAGTTCCACTTAGTAAAAATATAAAAATGTTACTTGGCCCCATTTTGCAAATCAGCGACGACATTAACAAAAATATCACTGATAGAGGCCGTCTGAAAATAGAGAGTATTTAAGCCCCTTATTTCAGGAACGTTAAACGTTATCCGTTATTCTGCTCATACGTAGTAACAGAAAAATAACGTATTACTTTATTAGCGGATCAGGTATCCCCTTATTTAGGTAGAAATAAGGTTCACGTTATTAAGGGATTACATATTTGTAATATTGCCAAATGCCATATATTATCTATGTATGTATCGGTTTTAGAACGTCTTTCGACGTTGTCCGATGCCTAACTTCCACGTCCTTCTATCATCCCATTGGCCATCTCGAAGATCCCTTGCACTCATTGCTTTGGTTACCCCTTCTTTCCATGTCTTTTTGGGTCTTCCTCGTTTTTTGCGGTTTGGTGGTACCCACTGCATGATCTTTTTGGGCAATCTTGTGTCTTCCATTCTTTGAACATGACCATACCAAATCAACTGTTTCCTCTCAATGTCTGTTGTTAAGTAACCATCTATTCCAATTCGTCGTCTTACTTCCTCATTTCGAACTCTTTCCCTAGGGATATACCTAACGATCTTCTAAACACATCCATTTCTACAGCTTCTAACTTTTTCCTGTTGTTCTCGGTTATTCTCCAAGTTTCTGCTCCGTAAAGTAGGCTGCTTTTAATAAGTGTTTCATATATATTGTATTTTCGCTGTATTCCAATTTCGGAGCTCCAAAGTATTCCATTTAGGCAGCCAATTGTTCTTCTAGCTTGTGTTACCCTTTTCTTTATTTCCTCATCGTCTTTTCCCGTTCTATCGAAGATTACTCCCAGGTACGTGTATTCACTACAGGATGTGATTTGTTCATTATCCTCTAGTTCGATATTGGATAACTCAGCTCCTATGGGTAGGTATTTAGTTTTTTCCACATTAATTTCCAAGCCCCACTGTTCATATTCCTCCTTTAGTTTTCTTGCCATATACTGTAGGTCGTCTTTATCATTAGCTATGATCACTTGGTCATCAGCAAATTGTAAGGTATATAAACAAACCTCTCTGAGGTCTATACCCATACCGTGGCATTTACGTTTCCACTGGTTTAGTGCTTTTGCAACATATATCTTGAACAAAGTTGGTGAAATACAGCAGCCCTGGCGCAGACCCTTGTTAACTATGAACTTTTTAGATAGTGTGTTGCCAATTTTTACTTGTGATGTAGAATTTTCATATAGATTTTTAAGGCGTTGACTAGAGTGTAGCTGATGTTAGTTTTTTGTAGTGATTTCCACAATTTAGTCACAGGAACGCTGTCGTATGCTTTACGGAGGTCAACAAACATGAGATGGGTCTCTTGATTGGTTGCTGATTTTTTTTCAATTAATTGTTTTAGGCAGAAGACATTATCTGTGCAAGTCCTTCCAGCGCGAAAACCAGCCTGTTCTTCTTCTTCTTGTTCCCTATACTCCATCTCAATGAGATTTCTAAGAATGCGCCCGTACACCCGGCTTAGTGTACTAGTTACCGATATTCCTCTGTAATTTGAGCAATCCAACTTATTTCCTTTTTTATGAATGGAAGAAAAATAAGCTACTTTCCATAAACTGGGTGGTGTGACACCGTTTATATATTTGTTCATACACCAAGTAAGTGCTTGAAAGGGTTTATCTGTGCCAAATTTTATTAATTCGGCAGGAATATTTTCTGGCCCTGTAGCTCTACCATTTTTTAGTCCATTTACAGCTTTCTTCACCATATCAACTCCCACTACTATCTCTTCGCCTTCAACGAATACTTCTGTTGGTGATTGTGTGGTATATTCGGCTCTACTTTCTGTTAGCAAACTCTCGTAGTATTCTTTCCATTTTTCTGTTGATATTAACTGAATAGAAGTAGTATTTCTTTCTGTGTTCTTTATTTTGTTTAATTATTTCCACGTCTCTGAACACTTCCTTCCGCCTATGTAAGTGTTGATCTCTTGGCATTTCCTATCCCACATTTCTTTTTTTGCTGCTGTTACTGCTGTTCTTGTTGTTCTTCGTAGGTCCAAATATTTGTCTTTGTCTACTTGATCTTTAATACTTAGCCACCGTGCGTACGCTTTCTTTTTCTCCATTATTAGGTTTTGTATGTCTTCGGTCCACCATAGCTTTTTACTGTGGCGTTCGGATTTGAAACCAATCGCTTCTTTTGCGGCTGTTTGCATACTGTCTATTATATTTTTGTACACTTCTTCCACGGATACATTTTGGATTATATCTTCTAATTTTTCATTTAGTCTTCGTTGATATAGTGTTATTGTACTTTCATGTTGTAAGCTGTTCTGGTTGTAATTTGTTGTGTTAAAAATATCTGTGTCTTCAGGTGGTTCTTTTGTTTTCTTGGATCTAAACGGAAAAACTATTTCGGACTTTACCATAAAGTGATCCGAATCACAGGATAATCTTCTATATACTCTTGTATCCATTACTTGTAATGTTGTATTCTGTTTTGTAATCACGTAATCTATGATCGATTTTAAATTTCTGGTTACCTGAATCCATGTATATTTGTGTATCTCCCTGTGTTTAAAAAACCCGTTTGTTATTTTTAGCTGATGGTTTTCGCATATTTGAATTAATCTTTCATCATTGTCATTTTGGTTTACTTCTACATGTGGACCTACCACTTTGTTGTTTACCTTCTGTCCGACTCTACTATTTAGATCTCCTGCTATGATCACTTCCCTAGTACTTCCAATTTTAGTAATTTCGTCATTGATTTTCTCAAAGAATTCGTCTTTAACAGCATAAGGCTGATCATCAGAGACTGCATGTATACCGAGAATAGTGACAGGTTTTTGGTTAATTGCCAGGTTGATTCTTATGATATTTTCATCTACGGCTTCAAAATCTGTTATTTTGCGTTGATGTTTTTTATGTATCATGACGGATACATCTCTTTTCGCTCGCTGATGTTTCTCAACCCCACTATATATATGTAAATAGTTCTTCAATATCTCTGTACCACATCCTTTCTTCTTTGTTTCAGTCAAGATAACTATGTCCATGTTCAATTTGGTAATTTCTTGGATGAATTCTTCCACCTTTCCGCTAATGCTCTGTACATTCCAAGTGCCAATGTTCATTGTCCATTTTCGTAGCTGTTGTCGTCGTCTGTTTAATCAATCCGAAGCTCCGAGGCAACTTTTAGGCTTTTTGGTAAATGCGGTTTTTTACAAGTGACAGGGAACCAACCTGACGTATCAACCCCCAACCTGGAGGACCAGGTAATTTTTTGTTTAAGGTATTCTTCCTTTAGACTGGTTGTCTTTCAGGACTCTGGAGACCAATCTTCCCCTTTAGGAGTGCGTGCGTGGTTTGGACGTTCTGAACACAGTTTGATAGGCTGCGCGACATATACATGCCCCGCTTTCCCGACGTCCAGACGGCCCTTGCCACTCATCCACGGACAAAAGGACTCCAGTCTCACGAGGGGTGAGTTGGAGGTGGGTATCGGGGTTTGGTCGTTGAGGGTTAGGTGTCGACAGGATTTCAAGGAAAAGGACAGCGGAATGCTGCTCCTATTAGTCGCCTTTTACGATCAAGTCAGGAGATACTGTGGGTGAATTCTACTTGGGCGGCCCGCATCCCACACGGGGTCATATATTATCTAAATAATAAAAAACAAAAAAAAGTCATATGAGCTGAACCAAGGACAACTAGAATAAAAAATATAGTAAGTATGCAGTAACGATGTATAAAATTGTAATCAAAATTTGTTTTTCTTTAAAACTATCACTACATAACATAACCTGCTTGGCAACCCTGTTAGAATTTGAGAAATCTGATACTTGACTGACTTTGGTGAACGTCTTAATACATTTTTAATATTTTCTTCCTATATGGCAATTCGTCGCCTTAGAACCAAACTATTCTATGTCCACTTTTTTTCGAAGTTAAGGTTGTACTTCTAATTTGGTCTATGTCCAAAGACCTTTCGGTCAATAATATTCCAAGTGCGATTATCCCATATAATATTGTAAATATGGCGTGGTTATTTTATTCTATGTCCACTAAACCTTGCAAATATGCGGACCAAAATATACTATGTCCTCTGGCCCAATAAGAATTGAGGAATTCGTATCACGTGAGGACATAGAATAAGTTGGCTCAAATATTATTTCGGTTACATTTTTAGTATTAGTACGTCTCCGAAGTTTGTTTTGATCGCAACCGCCGGTTTGTTTAGTAGTTTATCGCGTGAAAATAGAGTAATAAATATGAGTGATTCAGAAGAGGAACCTTTTCAAGACTCAACACTTTTAACCGATTTGGAATATATTCCAGTGAGTCAGATCAGAATAGCATATTTTTATTCTTATAAACGTACGGGGATCACAACAATACCTAATCGAGATTTCGAGGGTCTCACGAACAAGCATAAGAATTAAATATGATAAGAGAAAAGTAATTAGAGATGACATAAACATGTTTCCCCGCGTTCCTTCTCGTTACTACAGAAGCAGCCACTCAAAAGGATATTTAAACAGATCACTATCTTTAAGTAAAATGTATGATCTGTACATAGAATATTGTCACGAAAAGAATTTAACTCCAGAAAAAAAATGGTTGTATTATAACATTTTCAATGGGGAATTTAATATAGGCTTCCATAAGCCAAAAAAGATCTTTGTGAGATTTGTTCACAGTATGATTTAAAAAAGGAAGAAAAAAAGTTTAAGCGATGAACTCACTCGAGGAGAACTACAGAATCCACACAGAAGCCAAATCTTCAGCCCGAGAAGAGAAGTTAAAAGATGCGAATTCATTCCACTAAATCAGATGAATCTGCTGCCATTATTTGCTTTGATATGCAAATCGTTTTAACCTGCCCCCAAACACAGATTTCTAAAGCGTATTACAAAAAAAAAATTTGCTGTTTATAATTTGACAGGTTGTGCTGTAATACAAAAGCAAGGATATTGTTAGTTATGGCATGAACTACTTGGTGGAAGAAAAGGTGTAGCCATTGCAAGTGCATTTTATCTTTTCCCCAAAAAACTTATAGACACAAGACCTAATGTTAGAACCATAACTTTGTGGTCAGATTCATGTGTGCCACAAAATAAAAATTCCCACATGCTTGCAGCCTTATTACATTTTCTTAAGAATCATCCTACTGTAAAATGCATTACGCAGAAATTTCAAGTACCTGGTCACAGCTGTGTTCAGGAAGAGTATGCTATGCATAGTATTTTGGACCGACATCTGAGTAAACTGGAATTGCATAGTCCTCTCGCTATTCTTAAAGATATTAAGAATGCAAGAACAAAGAAGCCATATAAACTTATTCAGGTGCAAAAACATAATTTTTTGGAGTTTAAAACTTTTTCAAATTGTTTAAGTCTCACCAAGGTCCCATATAAACACGTTGTCCAGATTTCTTACGAAAATAACGCAAATAGCGTAAAATATAAACTAAAGTTTAATGAACCAGAAATGCACTCAGTGGCGTTTTTAAAAGGCAGTTGCAGGCTAAATTCTGCCAAGGCGTTTCTAGAAGGTGTTCCAGATCCTAAAATTCAGTCCCCCCTGCAGACCTTCCAGAAGACAAAGTTGCACATATTAGGTGCCTATCAAATCATTTCTCAGCAATTGATTTACAATTCTGGAAATGTATTATTAAAGACTTTTAAATTGTTTAACTTTTATGTTGTCAATGTTGTTTATTTGCGAGTGTACCTATTACAATAAAAACAATAAGTATTATTAAAATATTTAACTACTTTTCATAGTGCGGCAGATTCGTGCAAATATTATAAGAATTGCACATTTAATGATACAAGCATTTAATTTGGTCCACATATACTGCACATATAACGGTACAAATTTAGATATGAGGCCATCTCAGATTTTGTCTTTTACAAAAATGGCGGTCATTCAAAATGGGCGACTATACATATGTGACTAATAGCACGATATCTTTTGAATGAAAAGTCCGATCTCAACCAAATTTGCTACATAGGTTCTTTTTGTGATTTACAAGATCGATATCGTGAACTGGAAGAATCGGTTTACCAGAAGTTATGTTTTATCTGGTTTCTTATGTAAAACTATTTTATATTATGTAAATAATTTATTTTCAATTCTTTCACCCTGTATATATTAATATTTCAAAATGGTCATACCACCATAGAAAAGAGCGTAAGAATATGTTTTAGGAAATATTTTGAACTTTTTAGTTATGTTAATTACCATTTAATAAATGCATAACGTATCTTCACATGTACCTATGTGTGGTAGATTCGTGCAAATATTATAGGAATTATTGTGCATTTAATGGTAGAAGCATATAATTTGGACCACATATACTACACATACAAAAGTTCAAATTTAGATATGAGGCCATCTCATATTTTGCCTTTTACAAAAATGGTGAGCATTCAAAATGGCGGCTGTAGATATGTGACTAATAGCACGATAACTTTTGAACAAAAAGTCCGATTTCAGCCAAATTTGGCACCAAGGTTCTTTTTTTGATCAATAAGATCTAGGTTTTGAACCGGAAGAATCGGTTTACCAGATATGTAAAAATATGTTGTTTTTTTCAATTCTTCCATCCTGTATATATTAATTTTTCAAAAAGGTAATACCGCCATTGAAAATAGTGTAAAAATATTTTTTAGGAAAGATTTTGAACTTTTTAGTTATGTTAATTATCTTTAAATAAACGCATAACGTATCTTCACATGTAGCTATGTGCGGCAGATTCATTTTGAATGCCCGCCATTTTTGTAAAAAACAAAATCTGAGATCGCCTCATATCTAAATTTGAATCTTTGTATGTGAAGTGTGTATGGTCCAAATTGTATGCTTTTAGCATAAGGTGCACAATATTTCTTATATTATTTGCACGAATCTGCCGCACATAGGTTCATAGGTACAATTTATTAATTGGTAGTTAACATAACTAAAGAGTTCAAAATATTTGCTAAAAATATTTTTACGCTCTTTTCAACGCCGGTATTACCTATTTGAAAAATTAATATATACAGGGTGAAAGAATTCGTAAAAAAACAACATGTTTTTACATAAAAATTAGGAAAAACACAACTTCTGGTAAATCGATTCTTTCGGTTCAAGACCTTGGTCTTACACATCAAAAGAAGAACCTGTATACCAAATTTGGTTGAAATCAGACTTTTCGTTCAAAAGTTATCGTGCTATTAGTCACATAAGTATAGTCGCCATTTTGAGTGCCCGCCATTTTTGTAAAAGGTAAAATCTGAGATTGCCTTATATCTAAATTTGAACCTTGATGTGTGTAGTATATGTGGTCCAAATTATATGATTCTACCATTAAATTCACAATAATTCTTATATTATTTGCACGAATCTGCCACACATAGGTACATGTGAAGATACGTTATGCATTTATTAAATGGTAATTAACATAACTAAAAAGTTCAAAATATTTTCTACAAAATATTTTTACGCTCTTTTCAATTGTGGTATTACTTTTTTGAAAAATTAATATATACAGAGGGAAAAAATTGAAAAAAAAAACATATTTTTGCATAAACAACCAGTAAAAACACAACTTCTGGTAAACCGATTCTTCTGGTTCACCACATCCATCTTGTAAATCAAAAAAAGAACCTATATACTAAATTTGGTTGAAATCGGACTTTTCGATCAAGAGTTATGGTACTATTAAACACATATGTATAGCCGCCATTTGAATGCCCGCCATTTTTGTAAAAGGCAAAATCTGAGATGATCTCATATCTAAATTTGAACCTTTATATGTGTAGTATATGTGGTCCAAATTATATGCTTGTATCATTAAATGTGCAATTGTTTCACATATCGGCCGCACTATCATTAATAATTTAATTTTAAGTTGTTTTGTTATATTAACATAAGCATATTATACTATTAAACTTGCTTCGTTCTTTCTTTAATTATTATAGATGTTGATAAAGTAATATTCCATATTAATTACTACCTCAATTACGGTTCCAAATTATTCTATGTCCAAACATTGTTGTTTATAATAATTTTTTTCTCAAAAACTGTTGGTAATATCTAATGCAAACTGCAGTTGTTCTAAAGTACATATCATTATGGTTACTAAAAAAATAAATTTATTCTCATTTAGTTTACTATTAAGATACTTAAACTTCAAAACTTTAAAAATCCTCTCCTGTAAAATTTTCAAAAGTGGACTTAAAATGGTTTGATTCTAAGGCGACGAAATAATTCCATAAAATAGGTCATAGCACACAACTGCCGTTTTATAGGTTACGTTTGCCAGATGTCAATTAACGTTTAATCTGTATGCGTAATTTCTGAAAGGATTCAAAAACAACTACAGTAGGAAAAATGAAAGAATACCCATGAACGAACATATAAAACACGCTGCATTTTCCTGTCATCGAGTCACACAAAAAATTGGCCAGCGCAAGTACATGTAATAATTATTGTTACATGTACTTGCACTGGACAATTTTCTTTGTGACACGGTGACAGAAAAATACAGTGTGTTTTATATGTTCGTTCATGGGTATTCTTTCATTTTTCCGACTGTATTTTAGGTAAACACGTTATCCCTTATTTACTACTCAATGCGCATGACAAGTATAACGCTTTACGTTTAACGTACGTCAAAAAGTAGAGGGTCTAAAATCTATCTAATAAACCACGAGGTCTCTCTAGAACGGAATGGGACGTTTCATCGCCGCCGTTTCGATGCCGCCGTTTCGATGCCACCGGTTCATCGCCAGTCCATTTCATCGCAGTCATATCTCGCATTTCCTAGAATTCCTAATTAATACTAAAAACAAATAATAATTGTAACTGTCGAAAATTCGGAAATATATCAGATAGCGATTAATTGACTGGCAATGAATCGGCCGGCATCGGCATCGAACTGGCGGCATCGAAACGGCGGCGATGAAACGTCCTAGACCCCTCTAGAAAGCGTTGATTACAGGGTGTCGAGAATTATCTAAGGATTGTGGGAGTTAGGTAGTGGTAAAGAGTCGCCAATAATAATAGATGGAATAGAATGTAATAGTTGAACATGACAAAACCTACACAGGATTGTAGCGCTAGAGGAGGAAGAAGAAAATAATATTCACAGCCAGACGATGATAACACGAGGAAGAAAGTCTAGTTCCATTTTTTTGGTACAATCAGGAAAAAATTAGACTTCTATCTGATAATTTAGTATGTTAACAAACAAGCATTGTTAGAAAAGAACATTTACGAAATCCAACAAAAAGTACAAAGACAATGGAAAAAGAGTCAATAAAGCCCTCTGTCTGCTGGCAAACGTTTTATTAGCGAAATATACATCCTCGCCCAATCCAACAATTAGCAATAAAAAGCAAAAATTCCCCAAAATACCCGAATCTCGGTTGAAGTATAATTCACTCAAGAGCAATAAATTTAATCAGCCAATATCAATAAAGCAAAAAACTTGCTATTAGAGGTGGGAGTTTGATTTTGGATAAGTTATCGTAAGGTAGTTAATCAATTTACATAATAAAAAATTAAGATTTGATCTTGTTATCAGATATATGAGTACAAGAAGTCCATAATGAGTTAAGAAATAATAGAAGATATATAACATACATATTACAGTAAATAACTAACAGAAATAATTGTTTTAAAATCATTTTGAAAGTTCTGATAATATTTCGAAATAATGACCCAAATACTGTGTGCTATTGTTAAATTTTTTAGCCACTTGATGTTTTTTTCGTCTCTTAATGACAGTCGTAAAATTATACAGTCTATAAGAAAAAGCACCTAAGATAGAACAAAAACGGCGGAGATGAGAGTGGACACAATCAAAACGAAACAAATGATAGAAGCGAGAGAGATGAGTATACTCCAAATAATATCAGGGAAAAGCCTACTGGATAGAAACAGAAGCGAGTACATAAGAAGAGTGTGTAGTGTGTAATCTAGAACACATACATAGATGGTTACCAAAACGAAATCAGGAATGAAACAAACACATCAGCAGAATGGCAGAAGATTGGACTCGAATAGCGCACTAGATAGTCACCCCCAAGTCTAGCGCACTAGAGAGGCACTTTTTTGGAGTTTCCGCACCATAGTATTCGAATACTACACTCTCACGTCTCCCAAGTTGCTTGATGATCATGGCTTCTCTCAGTAAGTTTCAGGCCGTACTGACATATCGACTATTTCACACGGTCACATGCGCTTCATGCTTTGTAGAGAAGTTCTTCCGTGTCCCGGGCTACTATCAGCAACGTAAGATCAAGCACGGATGCGAAAGGGGTGACCCCTTCATCGTACTCAATATGCCTGGTTCCATAGCATCAGGCTAAGGACTAACCCATATGACACCCCAGCTGTGACGTCCACAATCACTCTACTTTCAACCACGACCCTTCCCTCGGATAGATAATCTGGGACCAGGTTCCTCAAGTAGGTAGGGAATTTCCTATCCTCGATCGCTCTCATCACTGTTTTATATTTCAGCGAATTTAAGGCCTTCTAACGTTGAGCAGGTGCAAGTAACGTCCTAACCATTTCTGGTTTCAGGCCTCCGGATTTAACGCTCGACATATCACCAACACTGCAACAGCGGTAGGTTGGGTGGATAGAGTCACGAAATGTCGAGGTGTTAAGAAGGATGGAAAGAGATAGAGAGGTTTTAAATACAACTGAAGTTAGAAAACTGCAATATCTGGGTCATGTTATGAGGTGCGAGCGGTATAACTTGTTGCAGTTAATAATACAAGGAAGAATACAGGGTAGAAGAAATCGTGGAAGAAGACGCATCTCCCGAAACAATTTGAGAGCTTGGTTTAACTGCACTTCTACTGATCTATTTAGAGCTGCGGTATCGAAAGTGCGAATTGCCATGATGGTTGCCGACCTTATTAGAGGGGATGGCGCATGAAGAAGAATATTAAAGTGCCAGTAGTAATACCTGTGTTTTCTTGGGATTGTAATGAATTTGAGTCCAGTTCGGGAGGCATTGGGGATACGAACTTTACATGACCAGCAACTCAACATGTGATCACTGCTTTTGAATAGGAAGCATCTGATCTAAGAAGGAAATATACAATGGAAAACGATATCTGAGAATGGAAAACAATCAAAATAAAGAAAAAAAGAGCAAATATTTACACACCAGATAGGAAACAGCGAAAAACCACTGCTCATATCGAAAAAGAAGGAAGCAGTATATCCATTCCAGAAGTGTTGGGAGGATCGCTGTTCAATCTAGCCCTTTTATTCGCCGCATGGATGCTGTACAGAAGATGGAGGAAGCAGCTGAAGCAGCAAATCCAACGAGAAATCTCTAGGTCCACGGGACTGTTGAAATTAGACCGAAATTTGAAGAATTGAAAATCCGAACTTTACATGCCTGACCAGCAACTCGACATCGCCTGACATCCTGACAGGATCGCCATGTGAAGTAAAAGCGGTAGTACGTAAGGTTCATTTCGATGTTATGCAGCTAAGGGAGAATATAAACTAGATATGTGTTCAGTAAAGATGCTTTATTCTCCCTTAGCTGCTTAACACTATTGAAAAGAACCTTACGTACTACCGCCCTTACCTCGCACGAGCAATTATTGCACAAAAAGTTGCTCGCATTAACGCACCATTAACGCTTTCGTTTGGCAGCTCTTAACATTTTTTCTTCAAGATGTACAATATCTGTAATCTATAAAAATATATCATTGTTTGTCAGAACCAAACATTTGTGCAGTAATATGTTCGTTATGTACTTAGATTTAATAATAACAACTCCACCTCGTTCGAAAGCAATGAATCTAAAAATAAACGGAAATCAAAATGAAACTTTATGATTTCCGGAAGGAAAACTAATCACAGTGAGCACTGGGAGAAATAAGTTTGGAAGTTACAAATTAAAGAACTTCCGTGATGCTTGTTAGAGAGTTAAAGTGTATTGATGGGTTATTGGGTTAGTTACATTCGTTTTGCACCCTCTCGTTCTCTTCACTCGCTCGTGCTTTGTTCCGATTTACTGACCTCCCTCAACACCGATGAGTTGAGGTAGCATCGATTTAAACACTATTTGGTTTATGTCGAAAGTTTTTGGCTTCGCTGTAAAAAGTTTTTCGATTAAATAATTTATTGAATCCAAATAAAATAAGTCAAAGTTTTCAATCTAATAAAATATATAATAATATTAAATTAATAACCTTATTGGGACCATTTTTCTGATTACAACTCCGCGGTTTCAAAGTATGCAAGTCAAACGGACGCTGGAGCAAAAATAAGATGAGGGAATTCTACAATTTGCAATTCACAACTCACTTGTCGAGCACGGAAAAATTCTAACTAAAAGTGGACCCTTATCCTCAGTATAAGGGTCCATTTTACGTTGCTCGTTGGAATTTTTCCGCGCTGGACAGGTGAGTTGTGAGTTGCAAATTGTAGAATTCCCTCATCTTCTTTTTGCTCCAGCATCCGTTGGCTTGCATTTTTAGAAGCCACGAAGGTGTAACCAGAAAAATGGACCCAATAAGTTTTTTCTATGGATGCTATTCAATGTGCAACTTCTCTCACTACTTACATACATTCAAAACGAACAATTTCTCACGCAGTGAGAAAAGTCGGCCATTGCAGCGAGAAATATTTTTTCTCACGGGTCTCCGTCGGCTTTCCATTCATATGATCGCCGTTTGCATGGTAACATGCACAATACAAATACAAACACAATTAATGTTGTCAAACAAAATGTGTTGAAGCAAAACTTACCAGGAATTACCATTCAAAACTGTTAAAAAATAAATGTTAATTAGAATTTTAAATAAATAACGTATATAAATTTAAAGAATATTAAATACCTACATGTATATATGTATTTTATTTCGATTTATGCATATAATATACCTAATAGCACCTAAATTATTTAATTTTGAAGTTTGAACTCTTGACAAAACCGCATCCATAGAAAAAGTACAGTGTACAACATATGAGAAAATGACATATTTCTTCCTCACTTGATTTGCGGCACTCGCCTCGTGCCAACAAACTTCTGCGCTCATGAGAATATGTCTTTTTTCTCACTACAATATACTATAATTTAATATTCTTTTATATTTTATTAGATTGAAAACTTTGACTTGTTTCTAGCAGATGTCGCTGCGACACCCATGCCATTTCGTTAGTTGCAATTCGAGGCTAGTAAACCTGAATTATTTTAGTTTGTTCAGAGATAGCATGCGTTCTCTAATAATAAACTAACAAGTTTTGAAACCGGTCAGGGTGTTTGTTCTCTGAACGAACTGAAATATAAGACGGCTTTGGTTTCGTTTTGCAACAAAATAAAAATGTTTATTCATTTTTATGCCAAATAAAATAATTCATAATCTTAATCTAGATTTTTTTTATTATATTTTATTACAAGGGCGTCCCAAAATTCACGAAAGATTCGAATTTGCTGTCACTTGTTCAGTAAAGTGTGAACAATAACAAAACAAAACTAGTTTGTCAGCTGACACTTTATGATTAGTAAAAATGGAGTGTTACATGCATAGACGTATACCTAGACTGCGCGCAGCAACTTAAAACTATTCCTCCAGTGCGACGGAGAATAACTTTGTAAGCAGGGTGTGCAACAAGTTTTCATTGTTGAACAATCAGCCCTATGACGGATGAACAAAGTTATCTTTAACGTTTGCGTTAAATTTAACATAACTATGACGGATAACTATCTCTATAACTATTTACATAAATTTCGTGTGACGTATCCGTCACCGTTATGATATGAGTTATTTCTTAAACGTTAAAAGAGAAGTAACATTTAAGTAACAAAGTTTGAAGGAACAAAGAGAACCTTATGTAGAAATAGTACAAGTTGGAGTGAGTGCAAGATTGATCGGAACATGGCACAGGATGGAAAGATAACCATAAAAGCAGCGTTGCCAGAGTTGGTACAATTGTACCAATTTGATACAACTAACAACCAAACTTTTGATACTAAAGTATCCTAAATTAAAAACCTAAAATTTTGTTATATAAGAAATTTGCTTTAAATAACATTAAACGACGTTTTTTTAGTTTTTGTACAAAATGTGTTGGCTCAGTACATTTTGTGTCACTATTCCAGTTATTCGGAGAGATAGACGGGGTTGGAAACATAAAGAATATGCCTATGTTCAGCAGTGGACTTTTGAGGTTGGATGATGACTGTGGTAGAAAACGGAAGAAAAAACAAGTACTGTATATTGTTGTATAATTTTTATGGGAAAATTTAGAAAATAAATTTATATCAGAGACCACGAGATCATAGATTTTCATCGCCCATTATATGACCAAAAATTGTAAATATTATAATTTAGTTAGTAAACAGTGTTTTCGCGGAAAGTGAAATCGTTAAGTGATTTGTTAATGGTTCTCTGAACGGACATACAATTATGCGGTAAATTTAGAAAATACATTTATTTCGCTGTGGAATGAACAATGACGTTTTATAAATGTTTCTTAGAAAAATAGGCAGTAAACAAATTCATTGTTTGAGTTTAGAATAAAGGGCTTTTTGTTTAGCATTTTGAAATAACGAAAGTAATTTGGTGTCTCCTAGAATTTAACAAAATGGAAAGTTGTATACAAAATAAATTGGTTCTTAAGAAATGAAAATATGGATGTAGTGGGTAGCGAGGATGTTTGTGATTGGCGGAGAATGATGGATGGAAGGGATGAAATTGTTGAGTCTGAGTTTGAGGAGAGAAAAAATGATCACTGTGTAATGAATATCTGGAGAGTACAGTCCAGTTTTTAAAAAGTGAGAAGTCGGTGTAAAGTTGTGAAATTGGCTTTTTGCGAGCAGATCGTGGTCAAACGAAATCGTTGACGGAGTTGAGAAATTAATTTTCCTTGTGTCCGAGGAGATTCCTGTTTTCTGTCTAGAACGAGTAGCCGGTGGGTATCAATTTGCACAAGATATCGAGCAGAGAGAAAACTGAACAGAGATTTCGAGTGAGTCCCGTTGTTTGTTTGTTGGTGAAGCAGTTTGAACGAGAAGGACCTTTCGCTACATCCTAGGAGCACGTGTGGGAGAATCAAGGACTACGCAATCCAGGAAGAAGAAGTAAAGAAGAAACAAAAGGTTAGTCAGAATTTTTGTGAAACGGAGAGAGTTTGTTTTATATCCACACCATATTTGTGTATTTTTGTATTGAGCAGTTTCTATAGCATAATTTAGTCATTCCAAAATTTAAAGAAGAATTAAGTAATAAATTCCAAAGGAGAGAGGTAAATTTTAGTATTTTTTGTAAGAATAGTCTAAGGAATTATTTAAATACAATTTTTGGTAAATCAAAGGAGATATCAGAATTAAAGCTTAATTTATTATATGAGAAATAGTTGCAACAGAAGTAAATTTTAGTATAATTTTTAAATCTTGCATTTATGGCATATTGGATAAATAAAAAATATTAAGGTATAACATTTATATGACATCGAGTGTGTTTAATTTCCCTGTTTTGTCCCTGGATGAAGTAAGCAAGTAGAGATACCTAGAAACCACAAACCGAAGGTAAGGCCTTAAAATTAAAATAGCCCTGAAAATAAAATTTATTAGAAAATTTAATTTAATTTTGGTTTTGTTTTACATAAGTAATAATTAAAATAATTAAGTAATTCATTAAAATAAGAATTTGCTGATCAATCTCATAACAAAAGAGAAATACAGAGCATAACAATATACACTAGTCAAAACGTACATTTTGTCGTAATTTTTTTAAAGCCTGAAAAAACGTAGCGTGAAAACCGGCCTATTATGAGATTTCTATAATTATATCCGTAACTCTAAATTTGGAATCTTGATTAAATTGTATGTAATAAGAAAGGATTAAATCAAATTAATAAATTTTCATATCAAAGCCCCTAAATCAAATTAAGACATTTACAGTAGTGGCTGTTTTGATTGCCAACTTATTTAAATCATCTTCAAAGCGAAGCTTCGTTATGTTGTGTTAAATATTAATGATGTTTTAATATGGAAGAAAACGTTTGAGTTCTCTAAATGATTAAGAGAGATATAATATTGTATATTACGAGGCGCAGCGGTTTCTGAAAACTAACAGATGTTATACCAGAGATGATTTATACGGTTCGTATTTGAATTACAATCCATTTTGCAGCAAAGATATCTTCATACTCCGGCGAGGAGCAAGCCAAGATTTATTGCGGAGGAAAACGCGGCAGCCCGCCGAAGGAGTTGCAGCAAAAAATTAATCCTTATTTCGTTCGATTTACGATTCCTCCTGTATTTTGTTGCTTCAAGAGATATTTATGTTGTTTGCAAAGTGTAACCTTAAATATAAGCGAACTATTTTACGACGTTTTAAATCAATTACGCGTATGTTTTTTTCTGGTTCATGTAAACGAAACAAATTCATATAAAGGTAGAGATTAGCAGGATGCAAATAACTAAAAAAAAACAATGCATTTATTAATCCATTTCTTCCCGGTGGTGCGTTTTCGAATTGATTACTTTACAACTTTTTCTTAACACCAATATTTCGAAATATCACATGTTATCTTCGTCCAACAATCAAAAAATTGCAGCCTAATTACATTTAACATGTCTTAACGTAAACTCTTAACGCAAATGCAGAAAAAAAACACCCGCTTTTCATTTATGGTCCTTCTAGACGGATTCCTGTATGGCTCTTAGTATTTTTTCTACAGTACTCAAAAAGTTTAGTTCTCATTCTTTCTCGCTCACTTAAGCGATAAGTGTTTTTATAGTCAAGTTAATAATAAATCGGTAACTAAAATTAAGTGAAGTGTATAATTTCATCCCCGCAAGAGACGCACAGAATCAGTAATCTACATTCAAAATCCTGTAAGTACACTCAAAATTCGACAGGCCATACTAAGGGTTTGACGACCAACACGAAATTTGTGGCAGAACACCTATTTTTTCTTTAGATACAAAACACTTTTTATGTCTTTGGTTTGCCTTTAATTACAATTTAAATTTATTGGTGCATTTTTGCACCTCTGGGAAAATCATGACCTGATCCAGGTTTACAGGATGCCTGTAAACCCTTTCGTTTTTGGAAAAAAATAATCTTAATCTGGTTTTTGTTCCTTTATAGACTCAGTTATCAGAGACAATCCTCTCAAGAGATTCTGGACTTTCATATTTATAGGCTTATATCAAAATCAATCATCTCAAGTTTCGATTCCAAATCAGTTGTCAATTTGCCCACACAATCAGGTTAGTTTAAAATTGAAGTTGAAGTGTTGTGTTAACAAATTTTAGTTATAGACCGGGCAGTATCGTCGCCCCCGCTAGCGAAATTATTCCGATTCGATTTTTCGATTTTTTTTGCACAAACTTACCCAAAAAGACAAAAAGAGGTCCTTATAACATATCCACAGGGTGCCGGGCGGTGCCGTGGTCGAAAAATTGTTTAAACAATTTTTTTTAAACAAATTCACAAAAATATTTTTTTTCATTTCGAACAATATTTTTTTAGTTAATTTGGGTCATTGAGCAAAAAATGTCTCTTGTCTTTTTCTCTAAAATTGATTGTTGTCGAGTTAAATGCGATTAAACATTTGAAAACTGCGAAAATGGCCATTTTCAAGGCTTAATAACTCGATTCAAAATTAATATTATGAAATTCAAAAAGTGACCAAATCAAGTCTCAAACCTCTTCTTCAAGGTCCTGAAGAGAATTTCGTCATTATTTTATTACAAAGCTGCTATTTTAATTATTAACAATTAGCGCTAAAGAGTCTAACTGTATCGTCGCCCCTGTTAGTGAAACTATTTCGATTAGATTTTTTTGCACAAACTTACTCAAAAAGAGGGCGGTGCCGTGGTCGAAAAATTGTTTAAACAATTTTTTTAAACAAATTCACAAAAATAATTTTTTCATTGCGAATGATTTTTTTTAGATAAGTTGCGTTATTCTGAGCAAAAAAGGTATCTTGTGATTTTTCTCTAAAATTGATTGTTGTCGAGTTATATGGCCATTTTCGCATTTTTCAGGTTTTAAATCGCGTATAACTCGACAACAATCCATTTTAGAGAAAAATGACAAGATACCTTTTTTGTTCAGAATGTCCTAAGTTATCTAAAAAAAAATTGTTCAAAGTGAAAAAATTATTTTTGTGAATTTGTTTAAAAAAAATTGTTTAAACAATTTTTCGACCACGGCACCTTGTGAATAGGTTATAAGGACCTCTTTTTAAATAAGTTTGTGCAAAAAAATCGAATCGGAATAATTTCACTAACGGGTGCGATGATAAATCCTGGACTATAGCGCTAATTATTAATAATTAAAAATAACAGCTTTGTAATAAAATAATGACAAAAATCTCTTCAGGACCTTGAAGCAGGGGTTTGAAACTTGATCTGCTCACTTTTTCAATTTCATAATAATAACTTTTAATCGAGTTATTAAGCCTTGAAAATGGCCATTTTCGCATTTTTCAAAATTTTAATCGCATATAACTCGACAACAATCAATTTTAGACCCATGGCAAGAGACCTTTTTTGCCCAGAATGACACAAGTTATCTAAAAAAAAAATTGCTCGAAATGAAAAATTATTTTTGTGAATTTGTTTTAAAAAAATTGTTTAAACAATTTTTCGACCACGGCACCGCCCGGCACCCTGTGGATATGTTATAAGGACCTCTTTTTGAGTAAGTTTGTGCAAAAAAAATCGAATCGGAATAATTTCGTTAGCGGGGGCGACGATACTGTCCGGTCTATGAGAGACTTTGGTTTTCAAAAGACTCCTACACGAGCAAGAATTGTAAAATACCTGCTTGAAAAAACTGTCGACGAAATTCCGAACAATGTGTATATTAATCCATTTTTTTCTCATTATTTGTCATATAATAAATTATATCTGTGTTGTAGTTCTATATTATTTGACTTTTCTTGTAGATTTACTTGATGCCATATAGATCCCTCTTACAGTAGACGTAATTACCGATGAAGAGAGAACATTGACGCATATACCAATCATGAAGAGACCAGAGCTTTGCAGAATGTTACAGGATTCTGTAGGATTTTGCAGGTTATGTTTGTACCAGAGATGATTTATACGGTTCGTATTTGAATTACAATCCATTTTGCAGCAAAGATGTCTTCATACTCCGGCGAGGAGCAAGCCAAGATTTATTGCGGAGGAAAACGCGGCAGCCCGCGAAGGAGTTGCAGCAAAAAATTAATCCTTATTTCGTTCGATTTACGATTCCTCCTGTATTTTGTTGCTTCAAGAGATATTTATGTTGTTTGCAAAGTGTGACCTTAAATATAAGCGAACTATTTTACGATGTTTTAAATCAATCACACTCATATATATGTTTTTCTGGTTCATGTATACGAAACTGATTCATAATAGTTATTTATGAAACAGTTCGTGAAGTATGCTTTTTGCGCACGCACGCGATGTTTAGAACACGAGCGGAACGAGTGCTATACATCGCGTAAGTGCGCAAAGATTACTTCACGCACAGTTTCATACAATATTTTATCTACGATAAACAAATAAAAAAACTGCAACTCTTCGTCTCTGGAATACATTTCTATTCCACAATTTTTAGAACCTTGACATTTAAAAATTCAAACTTCTTTCAAACCACAAAACTCTCAAAAACTTTTGTTGTAATTTATTGCTCACATATCATGACCATGACAACGCGAGATTTAATGATATTTGATTATATGAAAGTGTGCCAAAAAGCAGTGCGAAAAAGTAAATCCAATTTAAAAGTACATAAACCATTTAAATACACGCACAATTTAAACCCTTCACGTACTGCTACCTATAGGTGGCAGTTTTCACAAACTAAAAACTTATACATAATATGAGATAGAGTAGATAAAATCTTTTTTTTTTTAGTTAAATTGTGGCTTATTTCCCATTTAGAATAGTTGATTACAAAAATATGCAGTGAGGACTACCGGCACTCTCCAAAATTATTGAGAGACTCATATAAGCCCGACTTATGTCCTTTCTCGTTGATAACAATATTTTATCACAAAATCAGTTTGGCTTTTTAAATAATAAATGTACCACCGATGCCATATTTTATGTATTACATGAGGTTTATCAAGCATTAAACAATAATCTGCACACTGCCACTGTTTTTTGTGATTATGCCAAAGCTTTTTATTGTGTAAATCACGACATTTTGATAACCAAACTAGATTTCTATGGAACTCGAGGTATTTCTTTGAACTGGTTTCAATCTTACTTGGATAATAGGAATCACCTGGTTAGAGCAAATGATACAGACTCTAGTCTCAAAAATGTTGTATATGGGGTATCACAAGGTTCAGTATTGGGTCCTCTACTTTTTCTTATCTTTATTAATGACATCACTAGTTTAAAAATCGATGGAAAAGTTTATCTTTTTGCTGACGATACCAGTATCACTTGAAGCAACTCAAATATCGCAACTCTTCATGCTACTATAACTTCTGATCTACTCACAATAAAATCCTGGTTTGATTCTAATTTACTCTCTTTTAACGTAGATAAAACAGTAGCATTATCCTATAAAGGAACTCTTCAACCCTTACCTATTCATAACAGCCAGATCAGTATCGTTGATTCTGTAAAGTTTCTTGGTATTTTTTTAGATAGCAACCTTAAATGGTCCCTTCACATCGATGTGTTAAGCAAGAAACTATCCTCAGCTTGCTTTGCAATAAGATCTGTTTCGAAGGAAATGAATTTAGCCTCTTCCAAAATAACATATTTTTCTTTTTTCGAGTCCCATCTTCGAAATGATCTTCCTTTTTGGGGTTCTAGTACAACTGCCCAATCCGATGTTATTTTTAAATTACAAAAAAGAGCAATAAGATATCTGTTTGGCCTCAGAAGAGCAACACATTGCAGAAGCTACTTCAAAGATCACAGGATTCTAACACTACCTTCTTTATATATTTTAGAAACTGTTTGCTTAATTCGTAAACATCTACATGTTTTTCCAGCAAGACCTAGACATGACTATTCCACCAGAAATTCTACCTTTGACATCTATTTACCGATCCTGTCCAGTGAGTTAGTAAAGAAATCTATATTATATTCTGCAAAAAAACTATAACTATACAACCATCTCCCTAAACAACTTATATCTGCAACATCTTTCCCCAAGTTCCGTAAAATGACAAAAGCCTATTTATCTGAAAGACCATATTATTCAATAGCAAGTTTCTTAACCAATAACTAAGAAATTACAGTATTCTTATGTATAAGTAGAATCTTAATATAAATATATTTGAGTGTCATATGCAGCAGCAGCAGCTTAACTTATTAAATTTCTTTGGTAGATTACGCAATTTGCATTTTTTTTTAATTTTGCAATAGATTGTTACTGATTTTTATCTCACTTTTTATGTTTTGTATTTGTTATTGTTTTTGTTTATGATTCTTGTAAGCTTTGTCTATAAAATTGTTAAATTTTTCATGACAATAAAGCATATTTCTATTTTATTCTATAGGACGTTTGAGTTGGAATAAATTCATTATTTCGAGAATGGGCGAATATAGAGAATAAATCTTGAGGCAGGTCGATTTTTATTTTTAATTATGACTTTTTGGCATATATTTCATAATAGTGACGTCATCCATCTGAGCGTGATGACGTAATCGATGATTTTTTTAAAGAAAATAGGGGTTGTGTGATAACTCATTTGAAAGGTTATTTAATCTCTCTATTCAGTAATATAAACGTTAACATAATTATTTATACAGGGTGTCAAGAAAAATTAATTTTGAATTAAATTAATTGAGACAAAAAGAAGAAGGTATGTAATTCATTTAATTTAAAATGCATTTTAGTGCTGTCAGAAAACAGAAAGAAATGTTGATTTCAGAAATAAACATTGCTTTTCGCTTAAATTCAATATTAAAGCTGCCACCCACCTGTCTCTTAGCAGTTTTAACATTGAATTTAAGCGAAAAGCAATGTTTATTTGTGAAATAAGTATTTTTACCTGTTTTCTGACAGCAGTAAAATGTTTTTTGAATTAAATAAATTGCTTTCGTTCTTCTTTTTGTGTAAAATATTTTAATCAAAAATTTTTTTTTGCGTTCCCGTAAAAATAATTAGGTTATTGTTTAAATTAGTGAATAGGGAATTGAACAGCCTTTCAAATGAGCTATTACACAACCCCTACTCTCATTAAAAAAAGTCATCGATTACGTCATCACGCCCAGATGGAT